>NW_027185809.1:9661160-9784970 GCF_028583685.1 Petaurus breviceps papuanus
TCCTTCCTTCCTTCCTTCCTTCCTTCCTTCCTTCCTTCCTTCTTTCCTTCCTTCCTTCCTTCCTCCCTCCCTCTCTCACTCCCTTTCCACCCTCCCTATACATTGACTCCATTTGTTAGGATTTTTTAGATGTTCTGATTGGTACTTTTTAGTACCTGAAGATGTCACTCATCCAGACTAAGTGACTGAAACTCATTAAGAGCAGTTAGGCATTCTCCCACAATTACTGTATTTCTTCTCTTGGCTATCAGGTTCCTATCAGCCACTTTTGTTTTGTCCTTTCTAGTCCAAAGTTATTTTTCTGGGTAGAAAAAATGGAAGGGAAATAAGAATAGAGCAGCTGAGCTTTCAGTGCTCTGTCTTTCCACAGTACTCATCCTATACCTTCTTTGTTCCACTTCTCTTAACCAATATTGCTGAAACAAAACAAAACAAAAATCCCAGTCTGTTTGTTATCCTCGGCTTTTCCTTCTAACTTCAACTCATTCTTAGCCTACGCTTTTTAAAAAGTATCATCCATTGCTTTTGTCTCTAGCCTCTGTTACCTGTCCTTGCTTTCATCTCTCATATGTCTTAAAAACACAGCCAGCTCAATCACATTGGTCTTTCCAGGCAACTTCCTCTTCTTTTCCTTCATCAGAATCATTCTTTGTGTCTTTAGGATTTCATTCTTTAAAAGCTTCCTAAGGTGACTTCTCATAAAGGAAATTTAGGCCTAGGGAGGGCAAGTACATAGCTCTAGTTCACACAGCAAATGAGTGGCAAAGCTGATAATTCTAGACAGAAAGAGCTGCCCAGTGATCTTTCTCCCACTCGTGATGAGGCAGTATTATCTCTTGTCTCAGATCTAAAATGATCAGGGTAATAATATAGAATCAGGGTTTGGGGCTATAATGAACCCTCGAATACTTCAATAGATGCACGAAATCACTGATGTGAAGACTCCACACATTCTCATATTGTGTACCTTTTGCTCATGTTCTCCTATCATAAAGCCTCCATAGGAGATCTACCCAGCTTGGACTTTGCTGGATGCTTGCATCTCTTTCTTGGTTCCAGACAGGGGACATTAGGGAGGAAGGATGAAGGGGAGCATGAATCCCAATCCCAAGCCCTCCCCTGAGATGTAATGGAATATTGAATATTACAAGAATTGTACTTGTAGAAGGCCCTTGGAGGTCATCCAGCCTAGTTCCTATTTATAGAGAGAAGGAAATGGGCTCATAGAGTTATAGTGACTTACTCAAAGATATACAGAATTCTCCAGAGGCAAGATTTTAATTTGAGTCTCCTGACTCCTAGGACAGGACTCTGTCCACTTGTGCTATCTGGATATAACTTTTGCTGAAGCTACATGACACAGTGAGTGGAGAACCTGGCATGGAGTCAGAAAGACCTGAGTTCAAATCCAGCCTCAGAACCTACTAGCTGTGTGACCTTAGGTTAGCCACTTAAACCTCTGTTTGCTTCAGTTTCCTCCTCTGTAAAATTGGAATAATAGCACCTACCTCCCAGAATTATTATGAGAATCAAATGAGACAATAATCGTAAAGTGGGTCACAGGCCTGGCACAAAGTAAGTGAGATATAAATGTTAGTTATTGCTGTTGATGTTATGCTTATTATTGAAGCAGATTCCTGCTTGATAGCCTGTACTTTTCTCCCCCCCTCCCTGCCTCACATTTGTGGATGTTTGAGCACCAAAAAAGACAGGAGTGTGAATTCGCAAGGCATAGCAGAGGGCCACTATCTGAGATTTTGTTCTGCTTGGACCATGGTGAGATTTTTTAAATTTTAGTTTCTTTTTTGAGTTTGGGTCTCCTGATCTCTTCCAGGCAAGTAGTGTAGAGGTCATTCCTGGGCCTGATACCTCTACTGATCAACTTGGGATCTTTGACCTGCTCCATTTCAAGTCTGGTCAGGTTTGCCCCTCCTTAGGCAATCTTGGGGGCTCATCATATTGGTGCCAATCTTAGTACAGACACCTGTTTAACTTAGTTCTCTGAAATTCAGAATCCCAGGGCTCAAATAATCCGCAGTCTTTAGTATCCCTGGTAGCAGAGATTACAGGGATTAGCTTCCACACTGGTCTGTGCATGGCGAGTCTTTGCAAAGATCCAGGAATAAGGCTTTGGGGATCTCTCTGTCTGTCTGTCACTGTCTCTGTTTCTATCTCTCCTCCCTCCCCTTTAGCTCAAGCTTCTGTTGCCTATCTTCTGAGTGAAGAGACCAAGAAGAGACTACCTGAAAGTGCCTCCGGCAGAGACAGGGTGGGGTGGCTTTCCCCAAGGAAACCTTCTAAGCCAAGCTGCCAGATTTGCTAGTCAGAGAGCCAGAGGCTGGTATAGATGATAACTGCTGGAAGCATAAGATGACTACTAGCTTTCTGATGTGGGATGGCATTTCTACACACTTTGACTTTTGAGACAGATAATGCTTAGTAAAGAGCCTTTGGATATGTGTGTACCTACTATGAGAACAAAGTGTACATATAGAAGGCAGGGTGAGAGGAATTGGAAATTCAGATACTACCAAACCTTAGCTCTTGGCAGCTTTGCTTCTCGAAACTTTTGGATTTTACTTTGAATTTCTCTTTAGTAAATGCATTTATGTAATAGTCTGATCGTGATTTCTTTGCAGTTATGTCAAGAAAAGAAGTAAGGCTGGAGACTCCACATGGGTGAGGACCAGGTGAATCAGAGAGTTGTAATTTTTTCCCTGGAAATTAATTCATATTGCCAGATATAAATATGAGTCCTAGAGTAAGAAGAAGTTTATAGAGGTTGGGAGATTCTGGGAAGGATCGCTGAATACTGTTTTCAAGCTTACAGCATCACCTGGTGGCTTGCATAATATAGCATCCTGCTGTAGCTCTTCAAAGTCTCATCCCTGCTAAGTGAATGGATGAATAAAGCATTTATTTAACACTTAGCACGTTGTAAAGGACTGGGGATACAAGCAGAAAAAAATGTAAGATAGTCAAAGTTCTCAAAGAGTTTGCATTCTCATAATGAGCCCTACAATTCTTAGGGTATGCTGGCTGGCAAAGCAGATGAAAATACCTGTTAAAATGCATTTTCCACTGATAAAAATATCATTTTCTGATGGTGAGTCATTTGATAATGCCAAGGACTTTGGTTATAATTTTTTTGGGGGGGATTCTCCAAAAGACATGGCCATAATACCTGGAGGAGCCGTTGCCAGGCTGCGTCTCCACAAGAGCTGCTTCTCAGGATGATGGCTGCAGACGCTGAACTAGAAGCACTGCTCTTCCAAAGGCTCAGGGCTCAGGGTTGTGGGCTCTCTACATTGTTGTCTGAGTGGTAGTGACCACTGGTGGTGGTCAAGGTCCAGAGGGGCTAAGGTGAATTCAGCTGAATACAATAAACACTTATGAAGCCTCTATTATGTGACAGGCACATGAATTCACAAAGAAGCAAAAAATAATCCTTGGCTTCTAGGAGCTTATGATTTAATGGATTAAGTGTCCATGACTACAATATGTTGTATCTATCATTTGTTTTTTGTGTTTTGGGGAAAAGTTACCTTAATAATTTGCTCATCTATAATGTTGCTGAAGCCTTTGGGTGGGCTATCAGGCCCATGGCAGAATCAGACATGGTAGTTTTTCCAGGTTGTCATGTTGTGTTGATATACATTAGGTGTACATATTTATGACAAAACAGAACCAAATGTGATTTAAGAATTAAAAGTCATCTATTATTTCTTTCTTGTTTCTCTCTCTCTTTTTTTTTTTTTTTTTTTTTGCTTTTTGGAGGGAGAGGGTACGGCAATTGGGGTTAAGTGACTTGCCCAAGGTCACACAGCTAGTTTTGTGTTAGGTGGTGTCTGAGGCTGAATTTGAACTCAGGTCCTCCTGACTCCAGGGCTGGTACTCTATTCACCATGCCACCTAGCCACCCTCCCCCCCACATGTATTACTTCAATAGGTCTAGAATCTCATTGATTGGTTATTCCCTCCAACCCAACTATGCTTCCTATATCCTTTTAACTCTTGCCTGTCTTACATAATCCTCCACAGGAGTTCCATCGAATGTCCCAGGGGGCTTCCTCTAGTTTTCTAGGTAGTCTATGGATAGCCAAAGACTATATACGGAAATCATCCGTTTATCTAGAAAAAGTCATTCCTTCCAGAACACAGATCTGGATAATTTATAGAAGGTATGGATAGTATTTCTAACATAGACCTCACTCTATTTATCATTACAGACAGTTTTTTTTAGAAGCACATGGACAAGAAGTCACATATTGAAGTCTTAAAATCCAAGAAAGAATTGGGTTTAGGATTGATCAAAGGGATCCATCAAGGGACAAATTTCAATATTAGTAATTCATCAAAGAAGACAGGTACCTAGGAATAGCAAGTCTCTATATTTATGATTTATTTCTTCTCTATTTAGGCCAACAGAGAAGGAAATGTGCTAAATATAATTTTATTTTCCTAAGACAGACCCATACATTAAATTAGAGAGGAGTGGAGGTATAGCAAATTCAGTTAACTAGACTTACCTCAATTTCCTGATACGAGTTGTTGATCATGGCTATTAACATATTGAGAAGCACGACCACCATGGTAACGTTATAGACACCGTAGAGCACATAGCCGATGTTCTCGATGAACTTGTGATTGTACTTCAGCACCACCGAGATCACTTCAGATAAGCCAAATATTGACCAGAATAATGTTTTAAAACTTTCTTCTACCCTACAAGCAAAACAAACCACCCTTTCACAAAGTTCTCACTGATAGCACGCATTTTTTTTTTAAGGAATGTTGCTAGCACAGTAGGATGTTTAATATTCTTAAAACATAGATCTAACTGAATCACTCTAGTATTCAAAAAAGCTTTAGTGGTTTTCTCTTGTCTCTAGAATGAAATACAGTCATGAATTTAAAACCATTCACAGTCTGGTTCTTGCCTAACTTTTCAGTCATTTCACATTACTATTTCTTGCACTCCTCCAGTCAAAGTGGCCTAAAAGCTTTTTTTTTCTTTTCATATAGGACATTCCATTTCACCCCTGTGTCTTTGCACAGGCTGTCCCCTTTATCTTTAATACACTCTCTATTCATCCCTTGCCTTTAGTGTCCCTAGTTTCTTTTAAAGCACAGCTCCCATGGCAGTTCCTATGCGAGGTTTTCCTCATGAGCCCCTGCCTCCATCTCTATCTCTTTGTCTCTCTCTCTCTCTCTCTCTCTGTCTCTTTCTCTCTCTCCAAATAACTTTGTGTTCATTTCATAAATGTCTTTTCTATATTTATCTGTGTACATATTGTAAATTCCAATAGAATGCAAACTTATTCAGGGCAGGGACTGCCTTGTTTTTGTCTTTTTTTATCTCCAGTGCCTTGCACATAGCTCAGTACTCAATATTTGTTGAAATGAGTTAAATTGAAAATGCATCTCAGACTAGTCACTTAGATCGTTGGTTTTTATCCTACCTGATAGCTTACGTATTCTGAAATGGTAACTACACAAGAACACTATAGAAGAACAAACTATTTGGAAGGCTGCATCTGCTTGACTCATCTCAAGTGTATTAACTTCTGGCTGTCACATCATTTTACCCTGCTTTAATTAACATGCCATTTTAAAATTAATCTCTGGACGTGGAAGATAGTTTATGGCATATCATTTGTTCAGTGTACCCTCCTACCAGGTGTACTTAATTATTTTCATGTGTCATGGAACCCTTTGACAGTCTGCTGAAGTCTCTCCTTCCCAGGATAATGTTTTTAAATGCATAAAATAAAAATAACCCATAATATTTTAAAGGAAAACAATACTTTTGAAGTACAGTAATCAAAATATGAAGTTATCAAGTTCATAAATCCCACCCAGGTTAAGGACTTTCTCCCTTGCTAAGCTGCACAGCCTAAAGTAAAAAGGAGCCCTGGCAAAGACAGCCAAGCTTGATACCCCGTTCCTCCTGAACAAAACGGGATTATCAAGAATTCAAGGACCAGATTTGGCTCACACCCAATGTCCCAGTGCAGCAGTTTCCAAAACCTCCTCTGACTCCCTTGGTACAAAGGCGCCTTGGGCAAGTCACTTAATTTACATGGGACTCAGTTTATTCTTTATTTTTTCCAGCTTGTCCCTGCAGGTACCATCTCCCCACCCTCTCCCTTCAACTCCCTTTTATATTTTTGTCTTTCCCCATTAGAATGTAATTTCCTTGAGGGTAGGGAACTTAAAAAAAAACACCTTTTATTTGTATTTCCAGTTCTTATCACAGTACTGGACACACAGTTTTTTCTGTCTCTGTAATGAGGACTAAATGGCTTCTCAAGTTCCTTTGCATTAGATCTATGGTCCTATGGTCTTATCACTGTGCCTTGTCCTGGGCAGAAAACAAGAAAATGGGATAAGAGAACAACTCCCAGACTCTTTTGAGACCACCCATCATCTTTCCTACACATAAAATACAAAATTTAACAATTAATGCACAAGCCAATTCTATACCTAGAGGCAGCGTCGCCCAGATTAGTTGCAGCAACAAGAGCCCTAACATGTGGAAGACAGAAAAATACTCCCTCACCTGGATTTTTGACTGCATGACTCCTGTTAGATTAGAGCTAATAAATCTTTTAGTATATAGGTTTTCAGCAAACAGGCCAATTCAGCTACCCTCTTAGGGAATAAAGAGAGCTGTATGACTTGTTTCCTATATATCTCTGGACTTTGAAGCTGAAACGGGGAGTTTTGAACCTAGAATTCGTGCATTTGTTAATTGGAAGTAAGACAAATGAACATATACGCAAATATATATATTATAGTCTTTAGCCAAAATGAGTTGGGAGGGGCCAAACAGAAGAGGAAGTGTATCACAGTTCTGCTAATTAGCTCTAATTGGGTCTATATTCCAAAAATACCCCTCCTCAGCAAAGTGTGGAGAAAGCTGGCCAATCACATCTATGGACAAAGGAATATGGAATACTGAAAATGCCTGAGACAAAGGTGCCTCATCAGTGCCCAGACACGCAGATGAAAACAACAAGAAAAAAAGCAGTCCTTCTATTGTTTCCAAATAGTCTATTATGGCAGTCATGTGGTTAATCATCCGGGTGACAGTCGGAATGTTTTCAATTTTCTTCCAGATGTTAGGGGTTTTGTCACCACACTACATACATACATACACACACACCTACATACATACACATATACATAAACATATACATATATACATGTGTATGTATATCTATATCTATCTACCTCTATATCTGTAGTTATATGTTGTTGAATCATTTCAGCCTTGTCTGAATCTCCATGCCCTCATTTGGGGTTTTCTTGGCAAAGATAGTAGTTTGTTATTTTCTTCTCCAGATTATTTTACAGATGAGGAACAGGGGCAAACAGGTTTAGTGACTTGTCCAGGTTCATACAGCTGGTAAGTGTCTGAGACTGAATTTGAACTCAGGTCCTCCTGACTCCAGAGCTAGTGCTCTATCCACTGCATGTGTGTATCTGTGTGTGTGTGTGTGTGTGTGTGTGTATCAGGGATGTGCTGATAAATATTTAACAACCATCTCTCTGAAAAGCAAAGTATACTTTTAAGTTTAATCTATATTATTGACATTTTCTCCATTACTTTCTTAAGTTTAGACAATTAGCAAAAACAAAAATTTAAGCCCTCAATATAGTTTGCCAATTTTAGAGGTGAAAATGTTCACACTGGAAATTTAACAATTGGCTCATTTGAGATGGCTCCATCACACCTTTGAATATATTTATATTATGCATTTACATATAATTTTATCTACCAATGTATCTATCTATATGTATATGTAATGTACAGCACACAGTACAAAAATATATACATGCATATGTATATATGTGTGCTAGTAATTGGGAGCAGGGTTACATTTGAAACAATATGTACCTGATTCTATTCTTGAGGAAAAAGGGCACGGCTTATTGGAGATGTGATACATATCTGGACCACCAGTGTTAGGGTAGTAATAATAATAATAATACCTCAGATTTACATTGTCTTACAGTTTGCAAAACATTTTCCTCACTAAAAGCCCATGAAGTAGGTAGGATAAGCATTATTATCCCCCCTTTTCAGATGTGGAAATTGTGGCTCTGAGGGAAAATTATTTGCCCAAGGTCCTACAGTTGATAAAGGGCTCAAAATCAAAGTCCACTGTATCGGTTGGCCAGTGAAATTAATGCCTTATCCAATCCATAGATCATTTACACCAATGATATCAAATCCAAATAGAAATGGGGGCCACTAAATCATATATAAAGATCCTTGTAAATCATATAGTGAGTTAGCTTTAAAATGTAATATTATCTATACTTAACTATATTTTTATTTATTTTGTTAAGTATTTCCCAATTTTAATCTGGTTCTGTATCCTTAAGAGTGTTATGGGTCTCACGGGGGATGTGTTTGATACCTCTGATTTTCCCTACCTATAGTTAATCTGAATTTATTGACTTGGAGTAGAAAAGGAATTTAGTGATCATCTAACTGGAACCTTGTGTTTTGAAAATTAAGAAAATAAAACCCAGGGAAGTGAAGTGATTCTAGGACACACAAGTAACACACAGAAGAACCAGAATTTGAACTCAGATCTTCTGCTTCTGAATCTAGTCCTCTTTCTGCTCCACTACATTTGGCTGTCTGTCTCCAAGCATGTACAGTTGTAGACGGAAACTGACACAGATGATACAAAGTCTCTGAATAATTTTTTTAATCAATATTTAGAATACACATGATCCTTTTCGAGTTTTACAAAACATTTTCCTTCTTACATACACACATCTCCTCAGGCTAAAGTGAACATGAGGTTGCATTCCCTGAGCAGACTTGATGGAGGATGTGAGGAGGTTCTCTATGTCTGAATTTGCCCTCATTGGAGGTGGATGAAGGGGAAAAATCTGTCTCAAACGGAGTCATGCTAGGAGGGAAGTCCTCTAGGTTCTTCACCTGCGGTTTACAGGTCCCATGGGTAGATCAGTTCCAAAGGGTCTGAAATGATATCTTCATTTTCTCTAACCTCTAATTGACATTTAGCATTTCTTTCAATTATTTGAAAACATTATTCTGAGAAGAGGTCTGTAGACTTCACCAGACTATGAATATGGTGCATGACACAAAGTGGCATGCACCATGGTGTCAGGCAAGTTCTAGTCCCCCAGTTCTGGAGGAAAAAATAATCTAGAGGATGGAAGAAGAGCCAGGCCATGGGTACGGGCAAAACCAAGGAAAAAGGCACCCCAGAAAAGTAGCTATGCAAGGAGTAGTTCAGGACTTGGTGAATGAATGGGTTAGGTCACGTGGGATGCTACAGAACTGTGGCCTAGAGGAAGCGCCCCTTCCCGTATTGGTGCCCTGGAGCAAAGTACCCTAGTTACACTTATGGGCACATATGGTAGGAGAGACTAGGCCAAGATCAAACTATTTGGCACGGATAATTCTCCAAGTGATTATTCCACATGTGGATATTAAAAATGTAACAAGAACATACATCTCACTTCCTAACAAAAAAAAATCATAATTAAAAAAGGTACTATAATTGGCAGTGAAATTAAGTAACATAACCAGGAAAAAACACACTGAATTTTGATTAGTGTAAGTGAATGCAGATGTGACACATTTTTCCCTCCCCTCCTCCCAACTGGGTTCATGTTATACATTTTGTCAGTCTATATTGATTTACAATCAGTATCTTCAGTAAGACAATGTACCTCAAAAATCTATATTAAGTCAAAGCTTATGCCATTAAATATTGTTCTTTCGGGTGAGAGAGCATTGATGAAAGCCCTTGAATCTCACCTCAGTTTTACTTATAAATCTAATCAAAAGGGAGCAGTTTCCCTTATCCTTGGAGTTCTCTTTACTAACCTTCCTTAGAATTCAGCTCTATTTTATTTGTTTTTGTCTTTCTGAATGTTTTTTAATAAAACAAGTCCAATCTGTTTCTATTTCACAACTTATGGACTGACCTCTGAACTGGAACTTTGATCCTTCTGGCAAATCTAATTATAAGATTCCATGAATTGCCAGTCTGGCAAGATAAATGCTGTCAGTTGAGAAAAATAACTCTCTCCTACAAATATTAGAGGAGTTTCCCATTCCCAGTGGCCTTTTTCTAAACTCTGCATAATGAGCTTTAATATTTTTCCTTATTCTAAAGAAAAAAAGTACTAACTTTTCTTGGGATCATCCAGTTTGAGTAATAACCTTGTCAAATTCACCTCTCATCGGGGGCGGCTAGGTGGCATAGTGAGTAAAGCACTGGCCCTGGAGTCGGGAGGACCTGGGTTCGGTTCTGGCCTCAGACACTTAACACAAAAAAACTAAGCATGTAACCTTGGGCAAGTTACTTAACCCCAATTGCCTACCAAAAGGAAAAAAAATTCACCTCTCATCTCTTGATGCTACTTTACATTTAAGTTCACATATTATTTTTATAGAAGGATACCAGTGTTTTGTATGAACATCTTAATAATTGATTTCTTTTAAAAATTATTTAATTTTTTTTAATTGTCATTTTTGATGCCTTTAATTTTCATGGTTCTGAACCAGTGAGCCGTCTCCCATAACAAACACAGTCAGTTAAGCCAAACCAATCAACACAACAACTTCTCCCAAAAGGATATGCAGCGTTCTGCATCCATAGGCATCTACCTCTCCAAGGAAATTGAAGGCGTGCTTAATGACTGATTTCTACATGATCAATTAAGTCAATTACTTGATGTATCTAATTCCGTAATCAGTACATTAAAAAAAAATACCAGACTATAGGTCTTTGAGTTGGAAGGGGATCATCTGGTACGACCTCCTTATTTTAAAGATGAGAATATAAAACCCACAGAGGGGAAGGACCTTGCCCAAGGACATGTAGTCTGTTAAGTGGCAGAGCTAGCATACACAAGGGGCAACTGGATGGCATAGTGGATAGAGCACTGGGCTTACTTACTTCCTGACAGACACTTACTAACTGTATGATGCTGGACAAGTTACTTATCCCTAGTTGCCTCAGTTTCCTCATCTGTAAAATGAACCAGAGAAGGAAATGCCAAACCACTCCGGTATCTAAGAGAATATTCCACACATGGATATTAAAGATGTAACAAGAATGTCTCATTTCTTAAGAAAAAAATCATAATTTAAAAAAGTACTATAATTGACAGTGAGATCAAAATGGGGTCACAAAGAGTCAGACACAACTAAAATGACTGAAAAACAACAAAAGTGATACCAATGAAGCAGGGACCCTTTTATTCACTCTATTCATACCCTCAGCTTCTCGTGCAGTGCCTGGTTCACATTAGGTACTTGGCAAATGCTTCTCGATTGACTGATTAATTTTAACCTGATGTCTTTTACCACATGGACAAGCATAGGGCTAAACAGAAGGAAAATGATTTTCTAACAATTTTCTAGTTAGCTAGCATAATATTTAGGACATGGTATGGTTTGTATGTATGCATGCGTGTATGCATGTATTCATTTTATCTACATTTATTGAGAAAGAATAGCACTTCCCTTTTAGGGGGATGTTGATGGTGGATTCCAGCTGCAAAGAGAAGAACTTATGAGGTTGTGAATACAGAGGTGGGAAGGGCTGGGAGGTGTGAGTGCTCCCTAAAAATGACTTTTGAGGAGAGGTGATTTAATTTTAGGGTGACAAGCAAGTTTTTTGCTATACCACTGAGGCTTCCAAAATTAATATGAGATGGGCATAGCAGAGCTTTCTCCTGGTGTGACAAGTGGAAGAAAGGAAATGAAACCCAGGTTTTCCTTTTAGCAGGTGAAGATAAGACTCTCACCCCAACCTCCCAGGACCCATTGCTAACATCTGTAAATAGCTCTGGTTTTCAAAAAGATTGCTCAGCTTGGAAAGGAGCTTAATAACATCGCTCAGATCCCAAGGACTCAGAAATGGGAAATTCACAGAAATGCACGAGAGGTCATATCCCCCTCTGAATGATTCTGCCCTCTTTACTTAACCCTGCCAAGCATGCTATCCTTGGAGCTTTAGGGCCGAGGGACTTGAGAGCAGGCAAGTCATTGAGGAAAGCATAAAGCTGTCATTTGGGAAAAGGGCATTTCAGATGCAATGCATTTCACATTTGTCTGTGAAACTACTTGGTCTCAAAAAATGTAACAGCTGTTGAAGTCTCTGGCTCTGATTGTCCAATAATTCTTATGAAAGTAACTCTTATGAAGTTAAACTCCCCCTCTTATAAAAGCAACTTGCTGTAGATGAATCTGCCCTTGCTTCTTTCTCTAGCTCCTTGGCAGCATTCTAAAGTCTTTTTTTCTGTTTGTCAGGCTCCCGAGGAGAAGTTTTCCTTCTGCTCCTGAGCTATCTCTAAGCAGGAATGACCATGGGTATTCACAATAGGGAGTACCTAATCACTCAACATTGTGAACTGACCAGAATTGTGGAAACCGGGTAAAACATGAAGACAGATCCCTTTTGTTTTGTTTTGGCTGTTGTTATAGGGAAACTCCCAAGGAGGAAACTCTCCTTATTCTTCAAATTACCAACTACTCTGCAACTGGGGCTAAGAAGTTTGTGACTTGTCCAGGGTCATGAAGCCAATATGTAAGAAGTGGCACTTGAACTCAGGTTTTCCTGACTCTAAGATCAACACCATGCACCATGTGACACTGCCTTTCATGATTTCTTACATCACAATTATATCCTTTAAATTTGTATGCCCTAGATCATATTGATTAAAAAGTTCCTCAGTTGCTGCATTTAGGGTCGTGTTTTTGGCCCTGACGATACCATTTGTCATGTTGCTATGCTACTCTAATCGTCCTAGGGAAGCGGCTTATTCTCTGTGGCCTCTTATAAAAATATCAGAAATATCTCAGTAGAATCATCTTAAAACTTTAACCAGCTCAAAACAGTTACTAACTGTACCACCAAGGGACGGTTCACAGGAATCTAGACTTAAAGACAGAAGGGGCCTTTGAAGCTATCCGATTCAAATTTCTTATCCTACAGATGAGCAAACTGAGGCCCAGAGAGGTTGTGATTTGGTCCAGATCATCCAACTACTAAGTGGCAGGACCAGTACTCAGCTCCAAGGCCTCAGCCTTCCGAGTCACTACTCCTTCCATTCTACATTGCCTCATTTTATAAAGCACAAAACACTTTTCTTAGAAATGGTCCTATAAAGGAGGCAATGCAATTACCAATATCTTCGGTTTATAGGAGAGGAAATGGAGGCTTAGTGACGGTTACTTGCCAAAGGTCACACAGTTAGTAAATGATTGCTCAGGGAACAATTATTTAGGAGTTTTCTGGACAGATTCTAGATCTGGAGTCAAAAGATCTAGGCTCAGTTTCAACCCTCCTGTTTCCTAACTGTGCTCTTGAGCCTGAAAGTCATTTACATCCTCCGGGCCTTCATTTTCTCACCTGTAAAGTTAGTCTGACTCATGACCTGTAAGGTGAAGTTGTGAGAATCTTTGGCCTTGAATATCTAGCTCTTTGCAGCCAGACTGAGCACAGTGATCATCACCATACTATGGAAGACACTTGTGGGAAGACAGGCAAGCTAATGCACTGAATGACTTTCACACTCAAGGTCACAGTTAATAAGAAGGAGCATTGAAACTGAACCCCATCTTTTGACTATGGATCTAGGATTCTTTTCAGAAGCCTCCTAAGTAATTGTTTCCTGAGCAGTCATTTGCCAACTGTGTGACTTTTGGCAAGTCACTCTCACTAAGCCTCAGTTTCCCCTCCTATAGTAGGACTATGGATTGTACCAGTTGTTACAAAACAACTTGAGCATAGCAGGTTCTTGTCTTCTCTGCCTGCCCTGAGGAGGGGTTATGGTGGGGAAGGGAGCTGTACAGAAATTTGAGCATCCTTAGATATCCTCTGTTTTGTTTTTTTTTTTGGCTATATATGGCTCATTGCTGGGTTGAGTTCCTGCAATGGTAATGGGAATTTGAAGATATTCCCTGCCTTTAATAAGTCTAAGGGAAGTTGAAAACCTTCCCTGCTTTGAAGATCTTCCCTGCCCCCCTAATAGGCTGAATGTAATCATATGGAGCCTGTGGGGGGAGGAGTTTGCTGAAGAGTGGAATAGAGCCCAGAGGAAGCTGGGAGTCTGAGCAGTTAGAGACAGGGAGAGGACACACTGAGAAAGACAGCTAGGCTTGTGAGATTTGGTTTGTGGGAAGGCTCAGATGCAGCGGCTCTCTGTGGTGTTATGGCTTATTAACTTCTTTGCTACTATGATGGATTCAGCTTCCTGGTCTCGGGATTCAATTTTATGGTATCCGAATAAATGTTTTGCTTCTGTCTTCTATATAGTCTGTTACATTTTGTAATTGAACCCTATACCAGCATATTTGCAGTTGCTGTTGGTGCTGTGAATATTGCATTGGGGCTAAAGTTCCCCCGACTAAATGTTAAGCCAGAAAAAAACACAGATGACATGGGATGCCATACTGTGTTAAAAGAAGAGGCATTTTCTAACTGGTGACTGTCTTGGTTTCCATACTCCAGGGAGTGAGATAGAACTTCAGCTAAGGGCAGAGACCCTTTCTGCCTTGGCTTAATGGTGGCAGGGGTTACTGTTCCCCATGTAGAGTAAAGACTCAACTCGCTGGATTTGTACCAGGGCTCCTTGTGCTTCCTTCCTATGGCATCAACCCTATGACTATTAATATGTCCTAGAAGATCTGTGAGTGCTGGCAAGAAGCAGCCATGGCTACTGGAGCAGCTGTGCATATGTGGCAGCAGTGTGAGGGAACTGAGTAGCAAGGAAAACAAATCATCATTAGAAAAATGGAAAGAACATCCAGCTTTAGGGTTTGATTGAATTATGTTGAGGCTAAATGAAAACCAGCTCATTAACTGCCTTGGAAAGAAACTGTCCCAGTGAGGCTGAAGCACCAGCCTGCAACTGACTATCAGCAATGATAAGCTATTTGATATTATTCTAATAGGGCTATGATTTTTTGGCTTATTATTTGGCAGATTTCCCTGTTCTGTGTGGGAATAAATGACTTACTTGATTCACATCCCCATACCTTCCTGGGGAAAATCTTAGAATCCCTATCCTCTCTCCGCTTCTGACTCTCCAGATTTTACCACTGTGTCTTGGCTGCCTTCTCACTCTGGAAGTTCCCTTAGCACCTGTAGCCTTCTCACTTCATAACATCCCTCCACTCCATGCTCCCTTCTCTATTGGTGAGCTCTTCCACTTCAAGGAAGACCCTAGACCAGTCATCCTTCAATCCTCTCCTGGCTCTGCTTCTGACACCCTAGACTGTGCTACCATAGACTTGTGCAAGTACCTTAACCCCATACCTTTTCAGCTCTTATATATTGTCTTCCCCTCAACAGTATAAGCTTCCTGTGGGCAGAGACTTTCGTTTTGTAGGTTTTTTGATCCTTAGAGCTTAGCACAATGCCTGGTACTTCATGCTGGTCAAGTCAATTAGCATTTATTAAGCACTTACTGTGTACCAGGCAAGGTCCCTGCCTTCAAGGAGCCAATAACCATTTACATAAGTAACATTTCTCTAAGTGGTAACTTTCTACAGGGATCCAAGGTGCATGTGTGTGTGTGTGTGTGTGTGTAAATAGAATAATGAATTGAGAAACTTAATTGTTTTATTGGAAAGACAGGAAACCCCAGAGTAATGAACCCAGGGCAAATCAAAATGGCAGGTAAAAGAGAATATTTGGCACTGGTCATCAGTCCCTGTGGCCTCACCCAAGTAGTGTTTACCTAGCCACTGTGTTAGATAAATATAAGAAATGTCACTAAATTATACACACTCTCTGACCTAGTGGATATTACCATAAGTAGGTAGTAGGGAAAGGTCTCATACATACTGAAATATTAATAGCAACACTTTCTGTGGTAATAAAGAACCAGGAGCAAAGTGGTTAAGGGAATGGTTGAACTAAGTATGATATATGAATATATTGGAATATTATTTTCATTGTAACAAACTATAAATATGAGGAATCCAGAGAAACTCAGAAAAACTTACATGAACATGTGCAGAGTAAAATAAGCAGAACCAAAATCATTGACAAAATGATCACAATAATGTTAAGGGAAACAACACTGAGAACCATCAGCACTTTGCGGTGACTGATCTTGACTTCAGAAGAAAGATGGTGAAGCACATTTGTGTCTTCTTGGCAGGGAGACAGTAGGAGTAGGTGTGGAATGAGTCATATACTATCAGTTATAGCCAATGGATTCATTTATTTTGCTTGCTTAGCTCTTTGTTAAAAGAAAAATTCTGCTTGGAGGGAATTATGCACATGGTGTGGGAGAAGTGATAGATGTAAAAAAAACCATTAACAAAACATTTTTTATAAAAAGATAATCATGATTCTTCTTTCTCTTATGTGGAAAAAAAGTTCAAGACTTGGATCTGATTTGTGGAGCAGAAATCAGGAGAAGGGAAGTGGGAGGTGGGGGAGATACATCCAATTCTGCTAACCGGGTTTGTTGAACCTGTATAATCTGACTTTAACTATGAGATACTTCCAGATGAGACTAGGGCGAGCAACATTAACAACAGACTGATAAACACGATGTTTTGGGGCTTATTGTTATGAAAATTACTACCTCCTTAGACTCTCAGGACTGTTGTAAAATGGCATCCATTTTACAATTTAGCTTAATTATCTAAACAAATCTGAATATAGATGCTAAAATTAAGAAATATGGAGTTGTCCAAGGATAGTCTCTCTCATGTTGCTATAGCTTGGTTATAGAAACAATGGAGCTCCTGTTATTCCAGGTTCAAAGACAAATGTAATTGAAATGATGGTGTGACACTTGAGTCACAGAAAAATCCATCATGCTTTCTTGTTTTTGTCAATGCTCTGATAGAGTGGCAGCATAGTGATAATGACAATTAACATTGACCTCACAATTTCAGATTAGCAAAGCATGATAGATGGATAGAGAGACAGAGAGAATCTCACTTGGAAATATAACCACTATATACTCTAGCAAACAAAACACTGGACCTAGAATCAGAAAGATTTAAGCTTGAAAGTGCATCTGCCACTTGCTGTGTGACCCTAGGGAAGCTAACTCCCCTCCCTAAGCCTCAGTTATCTCCCTTATTAAATGAAAATATTCATACCTGCAATACTTACTTTGCAGGATGGTTTTGAGGATACTTTGAGCATTCAGAGACATCATTCATGATTTGAGTTTAATGGTTAGTTAAGTAGAAAGAGTAGGCTAATAAAGGGAGATAAAAAAGGCTTGGGAGATGTGGGAGTGGTCATGATATGATAAAACCCCATCATAACAATATGTCACTTTGGCCACTCCTACCTCTCATAGTTTAATATGGAACACACCACATATCGAAAGTTGTTTAGCCTCAGTCCAATGTTGTAATGAGATTCTTTCCTACTGCGCTTCTTTCATATGAAACAGGTTTAATCTCCAACACGAGAGGTTTGGGGAGGTATTGGGTTTCCTGATATCAGTCTCTTTCCTCTCCCATTTGTCTTTCACACAACTGCCAAACTGATAGTCCTAAAGTCTAGGTTTGACTGTTTCAATTCCCTGCTCAGGAAGCTTCAAGGACTCCCTATTGCCACTAGGAGAAAATATAAACTTCTCTGCCTGACCATTCTGAGCCCTTCATAATTTGACTCCAATCTGTCATTATAAGTTAATTGTACATTACATACTCAGTATTCCAGTCAAACTGACCTACTTAACTGTTCTCCATAGGTGCCATTCAGTCTCCCCTTTTTGCATCTTTATGTAGGCCCTCTCAGATAATCATGACTTGAGATCTGGAAGAGACTTCAACAGTCAAATAGTGCAACCTTTGCATAAGATGTACAATTCCTAGCACAACATACCTGATAAATGTTTGTCCAGCTTCTGCTTGAAGACCTCTAAGAAAGGAAGGATTGACTATTTCTTAAGGTAGCCCATTCCACTTTTGGATTACTATGAAGATTTTCCTGACATCAAGCATGATTTGCCTCTTTATCTTCCACCCATCTTTCCTGGTTCTGCCTTCTGTAGCCAAATAAAACAAATCTAATCCCTTCTACATATTACCACTCTTTGTATGCTTGAAGACAGCTATCATAATTCCCTTGTTCCTTTAAATAATCTTCATGTTGTAAACTCAAGATCCTTCACCTTCCTGTTACCATCCTCTGAATACTCTATAGGTTAACAATTTCCTTTGTAAACTATGGCACCCTAAATGGAATATAATGGTCTAGATGGAACCTGATGAAGGCCTCAGTACATTAAGATTCTACCATGTCCTTATTCTTGGACCTTATATCCATGTCCTTATTATGTTTCTCAATATAGCCAAAGATCATATTAGGTTTTGTCTTGTTTTGGTTTTGGTTATTACATCATATTGCTAATTCAAATTGAGCTTCAAGCCCATTAAAACCTTCAGATTTTTTTCAAACCAAATGTTTTCTAATCATGTCCCTCCTACCTTACATTTGTATGTTTTTGTGATTAAGTTCAAGACTTTAAATTTATCCTCAGTGAATTTCATAGTATTAGACTCTACTCAGTGGTATGTCCTGTCAAGACCCTTTTGAATCTCCTGATTGTCACCCAGAGTGTTATCTAGTCATCCCCCATCCTATATTTGTGTTACCAGAAAAATTCAATGAGTATACTACTTTTATCCAAGTCACTGAGAAAAATATTCAAGAGCACAAAGTCAAACACAAATCCCTGAAGTACTCTACTGGAGACCTGCTGCCATGCTGTTACTGAGTCATTCACAACTAGTCTTTGAGTAATGACATCCAACTTGTTCAGAATCCATCTGTCTCTCATGTCTGGAATTCTCACTGTCTTCTCCTCTACTTCTAATTCCTAACTTCCTTCATGATAACAAATCAAGGGCCACCTCCTATAAAGGCTTCTTTTTATGGCTTTAGTTGTTAGAACTCTCTTTGCCACTGAATGTTTTTGTATTTACTCCATATGTATTTTGTATATATTCATATGTCTTTGTATTGCTTCCTGAGGCAGAATTGAAGGTCACTGAGGGAAGAGACTGCCTTTATTTTTGTCTTTTTATCTCTAGAATCTAACATGGAACTTTGCATAGATCAAGCCTTCAATAAATGCTTGTTAAGTAGAATTGAACTGATTGAAAAAAAAAACACACAACCCCCCCCCCCAAAAAAAAAAAAAAACTTCCACATAGTATTGGGTATGAGACACTGCAAACAGTGCCCTAGGATTGGTTCAGAATCTTCATCTTTAAGGCTCCTCATGAAGAAGGTAGCAAGGCGTCACTAATGAGACTAATCTGAAGACAGTGATTGACAGACCTTTATTTTCTGTCAAGTGCTCAAGTTGAAATTAATTAAGTGATAAGAGTTGGATCTGGTACTAAAGACCAATAGCTCATAAAAAAGTCTGAACAAAAGCTGAGTGCCTTTACTTTCAGTTCATAGCTAGGGCCTTACGCAGAGCTTTAGATCATTAGCAGAAAAATACCCATGTGAATACCATACAGCAGTATGAATGCAATATATCTCTTTTCTAGCTATTACATTCATGGTATTACCCTCATCCTTCTGAAGCTATGAGAAAATGGAGCGCTGCTGACGATTGTGAAACATTTCTTAGCATGTACTGGATTCCTCATTCTGTGTTTGTCAAACAGATTTGATATTGGATAATCAATGCTTTGTACACACATTTCTTTCCTGAGGCTTGCACAAACAGTAGGTTTTCATCCTTTCCTATACAGTAGGGTTGCACAGAAATCTGGAGTTATCTTCCTAATCCTGAGCCCCAATTTGGAAGCCAGGAAGTCTGATTTGGTTAGATAAGGGTTATTTTCTTGTGGGTAGGGCTGCTTGACTGGACAAACTGAGGCAAGAAAAGCTTAGGTAGCCTGCTTCATATCAAACATCACCATTTGATTCTCTTGGGCTAATTTAAGAACATTGACTCTTAATTACCATCTCAGTCAATAAACATTGATTAAGATTCTAGGCACTAAGTGCTGGGGTGGGGGTGGGGGGTAATAAAGGTAACAGACAGTCCCTGACCTCAAGTAGCTCAGTCTAATGGAAGAGACAATGTGCAAACAACTATGCACCAAAAAAACTATATACAAGATAAATTGGAAATGATAAACAGCTGGGATTAGTATTTAAGGGGGAGGGGTGGGAAAGGCTTCCTTTGGAAAGTGGGATTTTAACTGGGACTTGAAGGAAGCCAGGGAAGATGGGAGGTGGAGATCAGGAGGAAGAGCAGTGCAGACATGGAGGAGATCCAGTGAAAATGTCCAGAATTGGGAGATAAAGAGTTCTGTTTCACATGTAACTGGGAAAGAAGACATACAGGCACTGGGGCATAGAGATCCACTGTGCCCTACCGGAAAGTTGGAGGGGGGATGGGGGAAAATATGTGAAAGAGCAGATTGGGGGAGAGAATATTCAGTGGGATCACTGTTTTAGGGTGGTGGGTAGGGGAAAAATGGGGAGAAAATTTGTAACTCAAAATCTTGTGGAAATGAATGATGTAAACTAAAAATATAAAAAAGAGCAGAAAAAATAAATAGATTACAAATAACAAAAAAGAGTTCTATTGGAGTGAGGAACAGCAATGAGGTCAATGTTGTTGAATCAGAGTTGATGTGTAGGGGAGTAAATTTTAAGAATACTGGAAAAGTGGAAAGGAACCAGGTGATGAAGAACTTTTAAAGCCAAAGAAAGGATTTTATATTTGATCCTAGAGCTGATAGGGATCCAAAGTGAATAGGAGATGACCTGGTCAGACTTGTACTTTGGAAGGTCATTTTGACAGTTGAGTAAAGGACGTACTGGAGAGGGGAGAGATTTGTGGGAGGGAGATTGACTGGTAGGCTTATCACAATAATTGAGGCTTGAGGTGATAAAGGCCTGGACAAGTATGGTGGCAGTGTCAGAGACAGTGAGTGCTCAAGAAATGTTACTAAAATGGGGTGGCTAAGTGGTGCTGTGAATAGAGCACGGCCCTGGAGTCAGGAGGACCTGAGATCAAATTCAGCTTCAGACACTTAACACTTACTAGCCATGTGACCTTGGGCAAGTTACTTAACCCCAACTGCCCCTATAAAAAGCAAAAAAAAAAAAAGAAATGTTACCAGACTGGAAATGGGGTGGGGGGACAAGAGAGAGAAGTCCAGGATAACACCTTGGTTGGGAGCCTGGGTAATCAGGAGGTGGTACTCTCAACATCAATAGAGAAGTTAGGAAGACTGGAAGGTTTTGGAAAAGAAAATAATTAGTTCAATTTTGAACCCATTGAGTTTAGGATGCCTATGGGATATTTACCTAGCAGGTAATGAAGATGTGAGACTAGAAGTGAGGCCTGGATAAACAGATTTGAGGAGTTAATTGAATTCATGGGACCTTATGAGAACACTAAGTGAAACAGTATATTAAGAGATGAGAAAAAGGCCCAGAACAAAGCCCTGGGGGACACATAGTTAGCAGATGTGACCTGGATGAGGATCCAGCAAAGAAATCTGAGAAAGAGTGGTCAGATAAGCAGGAGGAAAAGCAGGGGAGAGTAATATTGAAGAAATCTAGAGAAAAAAGACCATCAGGGAGATAGGGTGATATCAAGCGTTAAGGATTGCAGAGGGCTAAAGAAGGATGAAGACTGACAAAAGGCCATTGGATTTAGCAAGTAGGAGATTGTTGGTAACTTTGGAGAAAATAATTTCAGTTACATAATGACAGAAGTCAGACTTTAGTTAAGAAGAAAAAGAAAGGAAAGGAGGTAGAGGGGCCTATTAAAGAAGTTCTTCTCCAGGAGATGAGATATAGGATGATGGTTAATGGAGACGAATGGATTAAGTGAAGGCTTTTTGAGGATGGGGGATACATGGTCATATTTGTAGACAGTAGGGAAGCAATCAGTAGACAAGGAGAGATTGACGATAAGTGAATGAGTGGGAATGATAGAGGCGATGATCTGCTGGAGAGAAGCAGATGGAATGAGATCACTTGTACATGTTTAGGGGTTTTCTTTGGCAAGGTGAAAGGTCACCAGCACAGGAGAACATCGAAGACAGAGATAGCAGTAAAATGAATCTGAGGGATGTGAGCTGAAGTAGAGAGGAGAAGATGAAATTCTCAGCGAATGTCCCCAATTTTTTAGTGAACTATGAGGCTGTGTTCTCCACTGAGAGGATGGAAGGAAGGAGGGCTATAGGAGGTTTGGAAAAACTGATGTGGTGAGCAGGATAGTGAGTCAATTCGATGGAAAAGTATTGTTTTGCTTCAGTGAGGGACCAATTGAGATTATATGACGTACATTTGTAGTGAATTCCGTGTGACATTGGAGTCGAAAGATGTGGGGATACAGGCATAGGCAATGAGGGCTTTGAATAAAGGCACCTGGTGGTTCTGCATCACTAGGGTGGGGAGGGTATGACCAGGTAGGTGGGTGATCATTTGTCACTGTTAAATGAGTTTAGGAGGGTTATTAACATTACTAGGAAAGGGATGTTACCCTCTCAGAATGGTAGGTAGCTCAGGTTGGGGGTTGGGGGAGGTGTTGGAATAACATTTTTCTCCTATTCTTGCAGGCAAGTAAGACGTTGGTGGAGGAAGCAGAAGAAATGTAATTTCTCTGTCCCCTGCAAGAAGGAAGAGTCCCTAGCCAGTGGGATGAGGTCAGACCAGTTGACTGACACTCAAGGGAATCTTTTGGAAATCTAAAAGGAGTCCATGAAGAGAGAGAAAGGAAAGGGCCAGGCTAAAGCCCTGGGAAATATTCACAGGGCGGGAGATAGACGTGGATACAGCCAAACAAACCAGGAAGGAACAACCACTTGGGTAGGATCTGAAATTCTGAGATGGAAGGGAACTCAGGACATCTACTCTGATTTTCTCATTATATGGGGTGCAGAGGTTACGTTATTTGCTGGGGTTATACAGATAGTACATGTCATAGGGAGAATTTGAATCCACATCTTCCTGATTTCAGGCTCAACATACCATCCACTATGCCAGGTTCCCTCACTGAACAACCAGGAGAAAAACCCTACATTTATATCCCATTCAATTTCAGTGATAGATAGGAGAGGAAGCATTTCCTTTTTTTTTTTTTTTTGGAGGGCAATTGGGGTTAAATGAGTTGCCCAGGTTACATAGCTAGTTTGTGTGTGTGTGTGTGTGTGTGTGTGTGTGTGTGTGTGTTAAGTGTCTGAGGCGGGAACCTCCTGACTCTGGGGCCAGCGCTTTACTTACTTCACCACCTAGTCGACCCTGCATTGACTTCTTTTAAAAGACTGCAATAAGTTAGTAAACTGTAAGGGACGCCTGGGGATATAGTTTTGGAATATCATATGTTGATACCACTCATGAATATTGATAATCACATTTCAAATTAATTAATCACACTTGTGACCTTGGGAATTCCTACACACTTCTAGAGTAACAAGTCCCCTGCCTTTTGAGTTCATGTATCAAATAAATATGAGGAGAATATATAAATAAAAGTAATTAGTGTGGGTATCATGTCTGCTGTAACATGCCTAATTATTCATCTAGAACACATTGGGGAAGTAACTCATCTGTCTAGTGGGAGATGGTACTTAAAATGAAGAATCCAGTTGGAGTCATGCCATGGCATATCCTAAAAAGGATGCATTTCAGTTCTCTCCTTCATCCTTTTTATCTTTTGTCCTCTATGAGAGTTATTTGTGTTGCAAGAAGCTAAGTGCTGTGGTGATTGATATCCATGAAATATTAAAAATCACAAGAACAGTTTTCAACACATTAAGAAGATGTTCTCTGAAGGATTTGCAGAAAGTTATGGACAAGAATGCACAGGATAAGAAGGCATTGAGAAGTTGTTATCTATACTTGTATAGGGGATACTTCCCTTGATGAGATTTATTAAAATATTTAAATAAGTCAATAGGTGTCATTCACTTCCAGTAAATAATAAGCTCCTTTAGGGCAGGGACTATGTGTTATTTGTCCTCGATACCCCCCAAACATCCAGTGTCTTTGATTCATTTCTTATTTACCCATAATCACTGAATGGGTGTTGCTTCAGCCAAACTGAGACCTGTTAAAGATCTTAGCTTAAAAAGGTCAAGGTCTCTCACTCCATCCAAGGCCACCTTCAGTCATCCTGATCTATATCTGATCACTGGACGAAGATGACTCTGGAGGAGAAAGTGAGACTGGTGACTTTGCACAGCCCTCCCCCACTTAAACCTAATTCACTTGTACCTGATGGCATCACCTCCCTGATGTCCTGGTCCTCTTTGAGAACAAAGAACAAACAGCAATAAGGATGCACTTAATATGAATTTTGAATTTAAATTAAATTTAAATTTCTGGGTTATGTGGTCTATTGTTTAAATTACTGAAGTTTCTGCTTCTAGCATGTGTCCTCTTCCCTTGTCCCTTTCCCCCAACCAACCCCAATTTGCTTACACTTTCTTTGCCTCAGTTCCTTTACTATTACGTAGCAGAGAATTAAGGATTAAGTTTTCTGTGGGCAGTGAAGTCTCCAGTGTTTGGCTTCATCGCCTCTGAGAGATGAAGAAGAGCTGCGTGTGTCTCCAAGAGATTGGCCATTTTACTCTTGTCTTGGAGGTTAAAATTTTCAGAGATTGTAAGAAGTAAGTGAACGCTCAGATGTTTTGAATTGAGGGCTTTTGCAGGCAGCTCAGTTTTCTCTTAGAGTGTGAGGAGGGGAAGAAATGAAATGATGAGGGGAGATGCCATGGCTGCTCTTGCTGTGGTCACGATCAAAAAAGCTAGTCAATGTGGATCCTGCCTGGGGCTGAGAAGAGAGAGCTATGGCTGCTTGCTTGAGTGTGCTATAAAGAATAATGCCAATGCTTTCCCCTTTTGCTTTGTCTGTTTCTATTCCTTCCCTGGGGGAGAGTGAGATTCTGTTCCAAAGCTTTTTCCTCATCATTAAAGTTACGTTTATGATATCGGTTTAGTTAGTTTGAATTTACCAGCTAGATAAAATTGGATCAATTATAGCTGCTTCTCATTTGTGCACTTTATTATTTGTGAAAAGAGATTTGCAAAGAAGCAAAACAAAACAAAAACAAGGTAAGTTTTATTAAGGTGCATAAACAAAAGTTAAAGGGGGCTGGGAGCAGGTAGTATCTAAAGAGTTGAGATTCTATTTTTACTGGGGGGAGAGAGAATCTTATTAATCATCTTATTTTATAAACTTCCCAAAAGAAAAGATCAAGCCACATCAACTCTAATTTTCACCTTTTAAAAATTGTTTTGGTTAAAATCATGAGCTTAAAAAGAAGTCTGGTGGTGATTAGGCAACTGTACTGTCATGAAGCATCGTTCACTGTTTTCCTTCACACGTGCTCAGAGGGAATTCTTTTGGAGAATAGAGTCAAAGGCAATACTGGAGCAGGAATGGGGAACCTGCAGTTTTCAGGCCACATGTGGCCTTCTAGGTCCTTGTGTGTGGCCTTTTGATTGGGAAAGTTTTACAGAAGAAATCCTCTTATTAAGGGGATTTGTTTTCTGAAGTTTGGATTCGAGGAGCTGCACTGGAGGACCTAGAGGGCCACATGTGGCTGAGAGGCTGATGTTCCCACATCTGATAGAGGATCACATGTGGCCTCAAGAATTCAGGGTCTTCACCTCTGAGCTACAGTGTAGGTCAAACCTGGTGGGAGGAGAAGGGAAGCATTCAGAAAAGATTAGTGACTCCCAGGAGGCAGAGAAGAAGATAGTATCTCTTCCTTATTGTAGTAGTCAAGCAGGTAAAATTTCCCATCTTATACAAACAACTTTGAGTCACTCAGCTATATCTGAAAAGGGAATATTATATCTCTAATATGCTATACTGCAGGGAACACAAGTATGAATGCAATCCATGCTCTAAAGAAGAAAGGCATATGTCACAAATATTTTGGATGCTATATAGTTATTATATAGTATTTAGAGTTGGAAGGAATCCTTAGAAAGGCAGGTAGGAAGGCCCAAGATGGCGGAAGAGAAGGAAATAGTAAAACCCATCTCCATCTCATCAATAAACAATCTGATTACCCCCAAACTCACCTCTCTGAACAAGAAGTAAATGTAATAGAGAGTTTCTAATCTCTAAGAGATGAAGATGAAAGGCTTTAGGTAAAGGAAAAAAACCCTATAGCACCAAGGGGAAAAAAGGCTGCCAGAAGCTTGCTCATGATGTGAGAGAATATAAAAAAGAAGGAGGTGGGGGGTGGTCCTCACTGGTTGTGGAAGACAGATCCTCTCTTGTAATCTCCTCACTTATCTTAGGCTACAATTTCTTGTTAATCTCCATAGTCTGAAAATTATGCTCCTTGAGAGAGAAAATAGAAGCAAAATAGAAATTAGTTTCATTTTCTCACTATGTTCTGTTATCACCGTCCCTTCCACCAAAGCAATAATTGGCTACATCCTAGTCTTGTTCTATGTTTTTTTCATTTTTCAAATGCTTTATTAACTTCTGATTTACATCATTCATTTCTGCCAGATTTTTGAGTTGCAAATTTTCTTCCCGTTTTCCCCCTAACCACCACCCCAAAATAGCAGTCCCACAGGATATCCCCTCCTCCAGTCTGCTCTCTCCCATATTTTCTCCCATACCCCTTTTGACTTTTTCAGTGGATCTCTATACCCCAGTGCCTGTATATCTTATTTCCCAATTACATGTAAAATAGTATTAACAATAGTATGTATATATATATATATTTAAAATATGATTTTAAAACTTTGAATTCCAGATTCATTCCCTTCCTCCCTTGTCACCCACCATTACTGGGAAGATTAGCAGTTCAGTACAGGTTGTACATGTGTGGCTAATGCAAAACATTAACATAGTAGATACATTGTGAAAGACTGACTATATTTCCCTCCCTCTTATCCCACCACCCACTTCTTCTATTCTCTACTTTGATCCTGTCCCTTTTCAAAAGTGGGTGCTTCCAACTTCCCTCCCCCCCAGCCTGCCCTTCCTTCCATCATCCCCCCTCTCATCCCCTTCCCCCTACTTTCCTGTAGGGTGAGATACCCTATTTAGTGTGTATTTCATTCCCTTCCCGAGCCAAATTCAGTGAGAATAAAGTTGACCCTATTCTTCCCCTCCATTGTAACACTTTTCCCTTGCCTCTTTTTTATGAGATAGTTTACCCCATTCTGTCTCTCTCTATCTCCTCCCATTATATTCCTCTCTCACCTCTTAATTTCCCATTTTAAATATCATCCCTTCCTATTAAATTGGTCCTGTGCCCTCTATCTATGTATACCTGTAAGCATATATACACACATTCACACGTATTCATATGCCCGTATACCCTCCAATATAAACATGTATATATATGGATCTTTTTCAGGAGGTGATTGGTGGATTCTTTCAACCTCTATTTTGCCTTCTTGTTCTAAAACATCAGGGAAATTTTCCTTGAGAATTTCTTGGAGGATGATTTCTAGGTTCTTTCCCTGATCATGGCTTTCAGGTAGTCCAATAATTTTTAAATTATCTCCCTTGCATCGATTTTCCAGGTCAGTGGTTTTTCCCATGAGGTATTTAACATTGCCTTCTATTCTTTCATTTGTTTGTATCTGTTTAACAGCATCTTGATTTCTCATAAAGTCATTAGCTTCCATTTGCTCCAATCTAAATTTGTGGGAACGATACTCCTCATTGAGCTTTTGAGATTCCTTTTCCATCTGGCAAATTTGGCTTTTTAAGGCATTCTTCTCCTCATTGCCTTTTTGAGCCTCTTTTGTCATTTGAGTTAGTCTATTTTTTAAGGTGTTATTTTCCTCAGTCAGGCTGTTGACTCTCATTTTGTAATTTTCTTGCATTGTTCTCATTTCTCTCCCCAATTTTTCCTCCACTTCTCTTATCTGCTTCTTAAGGTCCTCTATGGCCTGTAACCAGCTCATATTTTCCTTTGAAGCTTTTGGTGCAGGAGTTCTGACTTCACTGTCTTCCTCCTGTTCCATGCTTTCCTCCTTTTTGTCCCCAAAATAGGAGTCTAATGTTGGGTTCTTCTTTTTGCTTTGTTTCTTTTGCCTGGTTATGTTGTCACTCTATTACTTGACTTTTTGGGCTTTTTGCCACAGCAGGACTCTGCTACCAGACAGGGGAGCTTCGTACCAAACACCAGGGTTTTCTCAGCTGCGGGAGATATTCGTTGGGTGCCCTTGCAGAAGCCTCCACACTCTCTGGCAAGCTGGACACACACCCCAGGATCTCCACCCTAGACTGCAATCCAGATCCAAGCAGGTTAAAGCAAGATCATTTACCCCTCAGACTGGTCCCTTGGTCCCCCTACAGTCTGCAGACCAGGAGCTGAAGCTGCCACATATCAGGGGCTTTGCCTTTCTTGCCCCAGGGGCAAAAGCCTATGCACTCCCAACTACTGGGTCCCAAAGTCCACTGTGCACTGACCTCTCACTTTGTCCTTAGCATCTATGTGTTGATAATTCTGGATTGCCACATTTGCTGGTAATCTGGAGTCCCTCCAGCCATGGGGCTGGGCTGGGCTCCCAGAGCGCTGCACTGGCCGATTCCTACCAGCCTGCTGGGCTGTCCTCAGCGGGAGGTTAGCTTCTCTGGGTCATTTTGTGGGTTCTGTAGGTCCAAAGTTTGTTCAGAGTCCCCTTTTGCATGAATTGGAGAAGGTGGAAGCTGGAGCCATGGGGAGGACCTGCTTCTACTCTGCCTTCTTGACTCCTCCCCATCTTGTTCTAATTCTTGCAGCCAACATAGCTAAAGAAATCTTTCTATGTGTTCCTGGGGCTGACCTCAAGATTAATTGAAAGGTACAGGTGAATTGTGATTTTAGCCTCTCTAACATGATTTTACCAGAGCCAAGCTATTCTTTTGAATTGTAACTCAGTAACCTGAGTACATTAGTCACAACTAAAATAGTGATGTTATTTAAAAAAGATTAAAAATTCCTCCTCTCTCCTCCTCCCTCTCAAGGAAAAGGCCTCTATTAGGCATATTCCACCAGAAGGGGTTAACCTCAGATTTAACTGTGGATTAAAGAAAAGGCTTCTGCTCTCTCTTCATCCAAAGCAAAAGGCTTAACTGAGGCTAATCACAGGACAGGAGAAAGTTTTTGTTGATGATGAGATAAAATGCATTTGTCAGTAACAAAAAATGAATACACAGACCACATAAAAGGACTTTTATGATTTTAGGAATGACTAAAATACAAATCAAGAGGAAGAGAATAACTTAAAAACACCTACAATCAAAATCTCAAAAGAAAAAACAAAATCAACTTGCCTACAAGAACAATTAGAATTATGAAGAAATGATCCAAAAGTTTAAAGATGATATTGTAAAATAAATGTGAGCTATAAAGTAAAGACTTGGAAAATGGATCAATAGCTTGACAGAAGAAGTACTTTTCAAAAAATAAAAAAGAAATACTTTTCTTAACAACAACACCCCGCCCCCTCCAAAAAACAAATAACAAAGGAAAGGAAAGAAAAAGAAAAAAAACTGATCAATGAATTGGAAATGCAACTAAAATAAAACAGAAAAGAACAAATTAAAATCCCTAAAATTATTAAACACCAAATTAGAATCCCAAAATCAGAAGAAAGATTATTTCAGGGGTGGGGAGGAAACACCTATAAAATGGAAAAAAATAATATTAGGTAACTTGATTTTAAGGAAGAAAACCAAATTACCAGTATCAAAAAGGGCAATTTAAAACAAATGAATAAGAAATAAAGGAAACTATTAGAAACTCTCTTGCTCAAATTGACAAATTAACTGGAAAAAAAAGAATATTTGCCAAAATATAAAATACCCAGATTAACAGAACAGGAAATAAAGAATTTAAACAATACAAATTCAAAAGAGGAAATTAAACAAGTTATAAATGGACTTCCAAAAATTCTCCAGGACCAGATGGGTTTATAAGAAAATTCTCTCAAACATTCAAAGAACAGTTAATTCATATTAAATCCAATTAATCCATATAAATTTTAATTAACTAATTCAATTAAAACATAATACTGTTGAAAAACCACAAAAGAAGGGATTCTATCAAATTTCTCCTATGGTACAAATATGGTCTTGATATATAAACCAGGGAGAGTTAGAACAGAAAAAAGAAAATTACAAACTAATATCCCTAATGAAAATATATGCAAAATTTTAAAGAAATTATTACCAAAAGGATGAAAGCAACAAATTACAAAGATTATACATAGTGACCTGTTTGAATTTATACTAGGAGTGAAGGGTTGATTTAATATTAGGAAAGTGTGAACTTAATTAGTCATACTAATAACAAAATGAACAAAAATTTTTATCAATAAGTGCAGAAAAAGCTTTTAACTACATTATCTGTTAAAAACACTAGAAAAAGAAATAAATGGTCCTTACCTTAAGATAATAAATAATATATATCTGAAACCAAGAGCTACCATTATATGTAACAAAGATAAACTAGATCCTTTCCAATAAATTCAGGGAGTGAAATTTGACATACTATTAGAAATGCTGACAATAGCTACAAGACCGAAAAAGAAACTTAAGGAATAAGAATAAAGAAGCAAAATCATCGCTTTTTTGTATATGATATGATGGTGTACTTAAAGAATCTAAAAAAAAAATCAACCAAACATTAATTGAAATAATTTTAGTAACCTTGACAAATGTAAAATAAATCCACAGAAATCATCAGCATTTCTCTATTGCCTGTGAAATGCAGCAAGGAGAGACAGAAAAAGATGTTCCACTTAAAATACAGAGTGTATAAACTACTCAGCAGTCTACCTGCCTAAAAATTTAAATATATATATAACTACAAGACACCATTTATAGAACTATAGATAGACCCAAGTTATTGGGACAATATTAATTGCTTATGAGGAGTCAATGTAATAAAGATATTGCAAAAATTAATTTACTGATTCAATACTATACCAAACTACTAAAGGATTATTATGTGGAACTATTAAAAAATAATGAAAATTATATGAAGGCAGAAAAGGTCAAGTATCTCAGAGGGAATGTTGAAAAGTGATAGGAATGAAGGAAGCCTAACTGTGCAAGATCTCAAACTATATCCTAGAGTAGTAAAGCTCAGAACAAATTGATACTGGTTAAAAAAGAAAGAGATTAGTCAGTGGAACAGATTAGTTACATAACAATCGTATGCAAATATATCTAGTAATCCAGTATTCAATAAGCATAAATACCCTAGCTTTTGAGATAAAATTTCACTATTTGACAAAATAGTGGGAAAATTGGACAACAGTTGGAAAGAAATTAGATTTAGACAAACACATCACATCCTATATCAAGATATGATGTGACTTAAATATAAAAGGTCTCATTAGATACTAATTATAGAAACACAGGAAAAAACCCAACCTGTTACATCTATGGATAGAACAAAAGTTTATGAAAAAAACAACAACAAAAATAAATAAAAAGTTTATGAAAAAAACAACACCCAAGATAATTCTTGGAGGAGATAGCAGAAGATAAAATGGATAATTTTGAGTATATAAAACTTAAAAGTTTTTGCACAAACAAATCCAATAAAACAGATTTAAAAAATAAACAATTAGCTGGGAAGAAATCTTTGTGGCAAATTTTTCTGTAAAGATATCATTTCCAAGATATGTATGGAACCAATTAAAATTTGAAATAATAAGTGCCATTTCTCAATTGATAAATGGTCTAAAGATATAAATGGACTCAAGGGGGGAAACCTACAGTGGCAACCAGGCTATATAAAGCTATATGAAAAAGAAAATTTTTCCAATTTCCTACTAATTAAAGAAGTTTAGTGTAAAGCAATTCTGGGATTCTATTTCACACACATCAGGTTGTTAAAGATGATAAAACAGGAAAAGGATAAATGTTGGAGGGGCTGTGGGAAAAGAGACACAATGAGGCACCGAGGACCTGGGAATAGGTACAACCATTCTGGAATTTGGAATCACACACACAAAAAAAATACTGCTTTTGGGCCTGTCTTCAAAAGATATCAAATAAATAAATAAAGGTCCTAGGTATACAAAAATAATTGTAGCCTCTCTTTTTGAAATGACATTTTGAAGAACAGCTGAATAAGTTGTAGTATATGACTATGATGGAATACTACTGTGTTGGAAGAAATGAGGAAACAGATGATTGCAAAGACACATGGAAAAGTTATAAGAATGAAATAAACAAACTAGAACAATTTGTATTACAATATCAATATTGTAAAAATGAACAATTTTGAGCATTTTATAAACTGATGAGGAATGAAATGCGTAGAACCAGGAGAACAATTTGTATAGTAACAACACATCAAAGACAAACAACTTTTAAGAGCTATGAGCAATACAATGACCATCCAGGACTCCGAACGACCGATGATACCATAGCAATAATACTGTCCGTCTCCTGACAGAGAAGAGATTTAGGGTACAGCATAAGACACACAGGCACACCCTCTCTTAATGAGGCAATTTGTTTTGCTTGACTATGTATTTTTTAACAGGAGTTTATTTTTCTCTTTTATTCAATGAAGTAAGAAGTAAGAGGAACAGAAAATTTCTGCTAATTTAAAATAAACATCAATGGAGGCGTGCTGCCAGATGTGTATTTTCAGATGAGGTTACTGTGTTGCTTGTTAATTTAGCTTAACTGTTTTACTTTTTATAAGAGACCTCTCACAGAGGTAGGTATAATCTGTACTGATTGCAAATGTTTTCCATGTAAGAACACAATATCAATTAAACTTTAAAGCAGAAGAAATCTTGTTGTCTAAACTCTTTATTTTATACATGAAGACCCCTTTTGTTGCTCTAGTCTGTTGTGGTAGATACTTTCCAGGACATAAGGAGGTGGGGAAGTGAAAGTGCAGGGAAAGGATTGTATCAACATTGAAATTTTTTAAGGAGGAAGAATAAGAATTCTATAATACTTCCCAAGGGAGACTCATCTTCCTCAGCCTTGTGAGAAAATGACTGTCAATTTAATTCCAGTTGGAGGTAAATTCGAAGTCTTTTCCTAGAAAACAGGATTCGACTATATTATTCTACTCACCCACATAGAAGGAGTCCTGTGAGGCAAAGGTAGCATGATGTTAATCTAAGTTGTTATGTTTGTGTATGTCCCAGTGGAGGAATTTATATATTTGCAAAACACAATTACATTTCTTTATTTTCTATAATGATGTTGGAAAATATGAACTCCTAAGAATGTGACTTATCTGTAGTTTTGAAAGGGAGAGGGAATGAGTTCACATCATTACAATTTACTTCAACTAACGACATGCCAGTCATGTACCTGAGGAGATTGCAATAGGGACAATGCACAACCCACTCTCAGGTAGCTTCTACTCCAATGATGGGGAGGAGAGGGAGAGCATAGGGGAGAGAAGGGAAGGAAGGGAAATAGTGCGATGCACTGGAAAAGCATTAGCTTCTTGTGAGACCACTTCTCTCAGTTTTTGTTTTTGTTTTTCCATGTTTCTACATCTGTAAAATGAGCAAGTTGAGTTAACTATCCTCTCAGCTCCCTTCCAGCTCCGAGATTCAATGATCCCATGTTCACAAATAGCTATGATACAAAGGAGGGGAAGACAAGTAAAAGGGAGATGTTCGGGAAGAGGGGTTTGAGAAATCTGAGGAGGGAGAGAGCTTTTTTTTTTCTATGGGGGCATATCCCTGCACAGAAAATGCCATGACAGAGAAGTTTGGACAGATGGAGTCAACTGAAGGAGAAGGAAGAAGTCCATTTCAGGCATGGGGAAATGACCTGAACAAAGGCACAGAAATAGAGAGAGGAAAAAAAAAAGAATGGAGTAGCTAACATTTTTGTAGCACTTACTCTGTGCCAGGCTTTATGCTAAACATTTTGCAATAATTATATCATTTTATTCTCACAACAATCCTGGGAAGGAGATGGTTTTATTGTCCCCATTTTACAAATAAGGAAACTGACATGCCCAGGGTCACAGCTAGTGTCTGAGGTCAGATATGACCTCAGGTCTGTCCTGACTCCAGATCTCTATCCACTGTACCATCTAACTGTCCATTACAGACTAGAAGGTATATACTATACTTTGTTGGAGGTTGGAGAGACAGTTAGACAAAAATACAGTTATCCCTTCCACATCATGAAGGATAGGGGCGCAGTGTCCCTGTAATCTGGAAAATTCACTTAAAATTTTTTGGTCCTCCCTTCATACCAGAGAAGAAATCTGAATTATATGATATTAAAAGATATAGCATGTTGATATTATATAATACTATACAATATTTTATGCATTTCTTAGTTTTTAAACTTTTTCTATGTTGTCTGCTGGCCTTTGTATGTCGTCTGCTGCTTTCACAAAACTTCCCCCAAATCCCCATTTAATTTCTTATGCACACCCATGACATATCAAAACCATGATGGGGAAAGTGGATATGTGTAAACCCTATTCTCCAGGAGCTCATGTTTGAATGGGGGATATAGCATATAATTATTATATGATCAGGGGTTTTCTTAGAGGGAAAACACAAGCAATTGAGAGAACTAAGGAAGGAAAAACTGCAAAAGGTGGGATTTGAATGAGTCTTGAAGGAAGTTGGGAATTTTAAGAGGTAGATATGAGTGAGCAGAGTATTCTAAGCATGGAGGCAGCTAATGAAAGGCCAGGAAGCCAAGAGGGGGGTGAGGAACAGCATGCAGACCAATGTGGCTGAAACTTAGAATGTAAAGAAGGAAGTAAAATGTAAGAAAACTGAAAAGTAGGAAGAAGCCAGTTTGTGAAGGGTTATAAATTCCAATATTTAATCCTGAAGGGGAGCCACTAAAGTTTACTGAGGGTGTGTGTGAGTGTGTCTCTGTGTGTGTGTGTGTGTGTGTGTGTGTGTGTGTGCGTGAGCAGAATCAGACCTGTGCTTTAGGAAAATAATTTTGTTAACTGAGGGGAGGGTGGATTGCAGTGGGGAGGGCCTTGAGGCAAGGAGACCAATTACAAGACTATTCCAACAGTTCATGTGAGAGGTGGTGAAGGCCTGAACTAGGGGAGAGGCTGTGGGTGGAGTGAAGGGGACATATGTGAAAGATAGAAACAAGAAGATTTAGCAACAAATTTAATATGAGGGAGAGAGCGTGGGGAGTGGAGGATGACCCCAAGGTTTAGAGTTTAGGTGACCAGGACAATGATGGTGACCTCATCCAAAGAGGTCGGATAACGAGTTCAGATTCAAGCAGGTTGCCCCACAGATCTTCTCTTCTCTTTACTCCTCAGCCTCTATCTATCTACTGGCTTCTTCCCTGCTAGGTACAGACAGGTCTAAATTTCCCTCATGCTAAAAAACAAACCCATCTTTTCAAGTTATACAATTTTTCTCCCCTCCCTTCCTTTCTCAGTCAGACTTCCAAGGTCATACAGGTAGTAAGCATTAGAGCCTGAATTGGAACCAAGGTCATCACTTTTGCCACATTTTCTTGGTATCAAAACAAAGGCTCCTGTAGGAAATGTGCCAGCTTATGACAGTCACTCTCATGTCCTAATATTAAGACACCACAGTACACAAAAGGGTCAAATAAAAGTTAGCCAGTTCTTCCAGGCATGGTAACGAACCATGTGATTGGTCCTTCCCCCGAGAGGACACTTTTTACAAACAGAAATAAAACTGATGTCCTTTGTAAATGCACCAATCTAGGGTAGGTAATCTTCAGGGACTTTTGAATATACAAGTCAGAACAAAGCCAAATAAAAATGTGTACTCAGACCAGAACTATTCTTTAATGATAATATTTATATCTATGGATTCATTGGTCATTCTGGCTGCTCTTGTCTATATGGACGCTTCTCCATCTAGCGGAGGAGCTTAGGAATTGCCAGATTGGTTCACCTTGTGTAATTTCATTTAATGTCTCTGGGTCCGAGTTTCCTAATCTTTAAAATGAGGGGGTAGAATTTGATGGCCTCCAAAGTTCCTTCCAGCTCTAGGCCAATGTGTCTCTGATTTTACTACAGAAGTAAACAGGGAAATGGCATTTGTTTTACTTCCTATTCATACACTGTATATTCCAGCCAAACTGGACAATTAATTATTTTATAAATTCAGTGGTTCATGTCTTTCCTCCATGCATTAATACAAACCATTTCCCCATTCTTGGAACACAGTATTTCCTCATTATCATTTCTGGGAATCATTATTTTCCTTCAAGGCTCGACTCAGGTTTATATCCTTCATGTATCCCTTCCTGATGTACGGTTTAAGGGATGGTTAAGAGTTCAATAGATAAAGTGAGGAAAGGAAAAGAAAAGACTTACAGTGGATTGGATTGACCTCTTCAGATATGTGAAAGGCTTTGTGGTTGCTATATAAGAAGATCAGTTAGACTTGTTATGCTTGGCCTTAGAAGGCAGAACTAGGAGCAAAAAATCAATAAACAAACAAGTATTTAATATTTCTAAGGCACTATGCTAAGTGCTAAGGATATAGGGATAAAAGTAACATAGTCTCTGGAATTAAAGAGTTTACAATATACTAGGAGAGACTCTATGTTTCTATCTTTATATGTAGAAGGGCACTTAGGTGGCACCAGAGTGCATAGAGTACTGGTCTGAGGTCAGGAAGACTCATCTACCTAAATTCAAGTCTGGTCTCAGACACTTTCTAGCTCTGTGACCTTGGGCAAGTCACTTAACCTTGTTTGCCTCAGTTCCCTATCTATAAAAAGATCTGGAGAAGGAGATGGCAAACCATGCCAGTACCTTTTCCAAGGATTCCCCAAATGGGGTCACAAAAAGTTGGATGTGAATGAAACAGCAGAACAGCAACAAATACATATGAAAGTTGGAGGGAGTCAGATTTCTTCCCAGTATAACGAAAATACTTCCCCAAACTAGACCTTCCAAACAATGGAATGGGCTACATCAGGAGTTTACGAATCCTCCCCTTTGGGGAATCTTTAAGCAAAGGCTTTAATGACTTCTTGGGTATGTTGTAGTGGAGGTTTCCATGAAGCCCAGGTTGAACTAGACAGTTTCTAAGTTTTCTTCCAATCTGTGATTCTGTGATGTATAAGAAGACTATTTTTGCTGCAGTTCAGGAGTATGAAATTAGGGTCTAACTTTGGGAGTACAAAGAAGGATCAGATACGAGAGATACTGCAGTGATAGGATAGCTAGGGTTTGTCCAGTGACAGAATGTGAATGTAGGTAGAGAGAAGAATCAATGAAAAATAAGACTGAAGTTGTTCTGGAGCCAGTTTATACTGACTTGTGAGGGCCAACTGTTAAATTTCCAGTGTGAGTATTTATACTTTGGAAATCAGCAGATGCCAGCAATCAGGGTTTGATTTATTTATTTTGTTTTTTGCTTTGCTTTTTGGAGGGCATTTGGGGTTAAGTGACTTGCCCAAGATCACACGACTAGTTTTGTGTTAAGTGTCTGAGGCTGGATCCGAACCCAGGTCCTCCTGACTCCATGGCCAGTTCTCTATTCACTGTGCTACTTAGCCGCCCCTGATTTATTTTTTTTTTAAATCATCCACTTTAGACTTATATGAAAGTGATGGAGGAAGATGTTAATGATGCAGATTAAATTTAAGTGTGTAGAGTGTAAAAAAAAATTTTTGAGAGCTGATTGTTAAACATTTACTAGCACACCCCTGAATAACACCCAGTTTTAAGCATGGTAGACAAGGAATATCAGTGCAACAGAAAGAAATAGTGTAGTCATATGAAGGAACAGTTTCAGGGGCAAACCTGATTGTGAACTCAAGTTTGGACATGTTGCATTTGAGAGGCAGGTGGGACATCTATCTTCCTTCCTCTTTATCCAAATCCCTTAATTCTACATGCCTAGCACCCTTATCTTTTTTTTTTTTTTTTTTCTGAGCATTTAGTGTATTGACCAATTAGGCTGCGGTATGACAAATTGCCAGAAGGTGGTGCCATCTAACACATATAGGCAGCAACCAACTTCAATTTCCTACTTAAAAACACAGGCTCTGCCACCCCTGACCACTCTTAACCTTGCTGGGTCTTCCCCTGCCACTGCAGTAGGAGATTGTGTGTGTGTGTGTGTGTGTGTGTGTGTGTGTGTGTGTGTGTGTGTGTGTGTGTGTGTGTAAACCCCAAACCTGATTTTGAAAAGTCTGTGGACTCCAAAGCAAAGGAAGGGAAGAAGTTGTGAAAATAAGATGGAGTTGAGAGAGGTATGAGTATGGTGACTCCTCCAGCCTGAAATCACATCCCTCTAAACTGCCTGAGATCTTACGAGTCTTACTTTGTTACACGGGTTTGTCTCATTATTTACATATCTCTTTGACTTTAAATATCTCCACCTGAAAAATGTTTACATTTTAGAGAATGTTAAGTTAATAATCGCTCATACCTCAGTGTGAATTTATTCAAGCAACTTTGTCTCTGTAACATCTAGCAGAGTTCAAAACCATTAGAAGGATTTCAATTTTATTGAAGGAGGTAGAAAGAAAAAGTAGGGCCTCAAAACTGAGCCTTGAGTCAGGAAAACCTGGACTCAAATACTCTGACAGTGTGTGATCATGGTCAAGTTCAGTCTCCTAAAAAATAGAGACAATAATGCCCATGATGCTGTGAGGCTCAAATGGGATAATGCATTTGGGGTGATTTCAAAGATGCTAGATTTAGGGCTGGAAAGGACCTCAGAGGTCAGCAAATCCAATGTCATTATTTTAAAAATGAGGAAACTGAGGCCCAGCGAAATTAGGTGTCCAAGATCATGCAGTTAGTAAGCAGAAGAAGGATTTGAACTCAAATCCTACAATTCCAAACCCACTGTTAAACTATACTATGCCATTCTGCCACTCAATACAAATGCCAGTTATAATTACCTGTTTTTACATTTTGTACAGAGACAATTCTATTCTCAAATAGGGAAAGGAAGCTCTCTTCCTCTTCCTCCTCTTCCTCGACCTTTTCCATTTTCCCAAAACCTCTTGTGACACATGCCTTACTTTTCCCAGGGCCTAGAACTCTGGCTAGTACCACTGGTGCTACAATATCGCTTGATTTTGAAGGAACAGCTTGGTTCGCTCACCTGGGTGTTATGCCTACCCATCATATGAGAAATTTTTTGGGCGATGAACAGAGAAATTGGTTAACACAACAACTCATGGAACATAACCCACTGAGGGGTTAGAGACTATATTTAATGTGTCTCACACGCTTTCTAGCTGTGAGACCCAGGGCAAGTCACTTAACTCTGCTTGCCTCAGTTTCCTCATCTGTAAAATGAACTGGAGAAGAAAAAAGGCAAACCACTTTAGTATCTTTGTAGAGAAAACCCCAAATGGGATCATGAGTTGCACACAACTGAAAACAACTGAATAACAACAAAAACCTTCCTTAGATTAGAATCTTCAGATTCTCTAGGAACAAATTAGGACCTGATGGTGATTTTTGCAAGTTCATAGTATAGAAAATTAGGTTAGTTTCAAAAAGGAACACCTGCATGTTAAGGGAAAGAAAGAAAATAATGAGGGAAAGTTCCCATGGTAGTTTGCCTTGGATACAACTATATGACTGAGTCAGAATGAGGTCACCCTTCATTATGTCTAGAGCTCAGTACAATAGCATGAACACTAATCTCTATTATCTTAACAGGGCCCTTTATATTAAAAAGATGTTTCTGGGGTAATGCCCAAATAGTGACACTTTAAAACTTCTGAAGTGACATTTAGAAGAGAAAAAAGATTCTCTCCCCAACTACGTTCCTGCTCTATTGACAGCTTTCCTTTTCAGTCAAATGCTATTAATTTTTTTATATCACATCCTAGAAGTTGCCAATATGATGCATTCATTGGGCACACACAAATCTTGCCTTTATTTTCCCTCTCTCTAGGCCTCAGTTTCCTTCCCACTTCTCCTCAGTAAGGATATTTTCCTTCTTCTCTCTGGGAAGACTCTGACATGTTGTTTATGGCATCCTTATTTTTATCTGATCTATAAAATGTTCATGTCACTCTCCCTTGATGTTTTGGTTCCCAACACGTACTTCTGTACTCTTTTTCTCAATAGTAATTTTCTGACCCATAAGTTCCCTATTTTGGCATTTCTACATCTTCCGACCATTATTTCTAGAATCTCTGAGATGAGCTCCTCCCTGTCCTTTTGATCCAGATGCTGTCTTTTGTTTTTAGGTGACAGGATTTGACTCTTTTTACTTGTCCTATGAATTATATCTTCAGGCAGTAGCAACAAAAGCTATAACGAAGTAGCCCTGAGGCCGCCTGCTTCCTTTGGGTTAATATTGGTAATGGACAGTATAAGTTTTTAGCTCTCTAGCTGAGGCATACAGGCATTATTTGCATCAAGGGTTTGAGGCTTTTGCAGGTAGGATTTATTCTATTAACAAAGCTTCTCCCCCCACTCCCAGATTAAGGGTTGGCCTTCTGTCTGGCTGCTTTCAAGAGAGAGTAGCAGCTGCAGAGTGAGTGAGAGAGAGAGAGAGAGTGAGTCAGGGAACCTGGGATAACTCAGACACCTGGGCTCTTTGGTTCCCATGATATAATAAATTTCAATTTGTGCCCACTCTGTGTTTTGAGAGTAAAAATGTAAACAGGTGGATTGTACAGTCTGTGGTAGCTGCTGTGTTGGCAGTCCAATGTCCTGCTATGCTTGTTCCTGGGTTTCCCCAGAATTAACTAATTCAGTCCAGATGAACCCAACATCATCTAGAGTGAGGGGGATCAGCTTGCCCACTTTAGGAATCTGCTCTTGTAGGGGTTCAGAGCTGTTTCCCCATCCCCATCCCCTAACATATTTTCATTATTTAGGAGCTGCAGTATTTTGGGCAGAGCAATGGTTTTGGAGTTGAGAGGACTGGAGGTATAGACTCTGGTTTTGGGTAGGTCACTTAGCCTCTTTGAGACTTCCTTTTCTATTACTTTCACAAACACTTTCTATAGTCTAAAAGGATAACTAGCTGTTCCCTGTACATAACATTTCACCTCCCTTAGCACAGACTGCCTTATCAAGGAAACTGGCCTCCATGTTACTGTCACATAAAAAACAACCCAGTGAAGACATGCAGACCCCCCAGGCCAGAACTTCCTTCTGAATACTCACGTTGTAAATGCTGGGTTGTATTTTGCACCAAGGTAGTAGGAATACAGGTTGAACATTCCAATCATGAAGGCAACAAACACCATGATGAAAATGACCATGAATTTGAAGATATCCTTCACTGTTCTTCCCAAAGAAATCTGCAGGGGCCCAAAGCTCTCATTGGCTGGAAGAATGTAAGCAATGCGGGAGAAGCTCAGTACCACGGCTATGGCATATAGTCCTTCTGATATGATCTGAGGGTCAGAGGGCCGCCATTTGTTCCTGGCTAAAAGAAAATTATGGAGGTTACCCATTAGGGAAGAGAAAGGGCCTAGTAGGAGATAGGACAGGGTTACTGAGTATTCATAGCCACAAGGTTCAAGAAGCACAGAGGTTTGATACACAAACTTGATGTTCTAGACAGAATAGCAGATAGGGATAAGGGCAAGATGGAACTTAAAGGGAAAACCGCCTTTGGGCCTTTTCCTTCATCTATTAGATGAGGGGGTTGGATTTAATGATCCGTAAGGTCCCTTCCAGTCCTGAATCCATGATCCTCTACATATTTTCTCATTACTATTACCTAAGACAGAGGGAAGGTTAATAACATATTATTCTACTTTTCCTTAGGCTAATGGGCAGTTGTAGGCAAGGGAAACAGAACCGTGCTTTGATACAGCCCAGGAGAGTGACTTGCTGTTCAACTTTGGCCAGGGTAATCCCTAATTTTTGATAACCTGTGCTGGAGGAAAAACTGCCCTAGGAGGTATCCCATACTGGGGAGGCTTTGATTAGGGGTCCCCTGCATACAAATTGCAAGGAGGGATGCTTCATTTTAGTATCACCATACTTAAGATGTTTAAACTTGGCAAGACCATATTTCACAACTAAAATGTAGCTAGGTGGCACAGTGGATAAAGCTCTGGTCCTGGAGTCAGGAAGATCTGAGTTCAAATTTGACCTCGGACACTTACAAGCTATGTCACCTTGTTCAATTCACTTCACTTCTGTTTGCCTTAGTTTCCTCAATTGTAAAATGGTGATAATAGTAGTACTTACTTCTTGGGTTGTTGTAAGGATAAAATGAGATAATATTTAGTGCCTGGCATATATTAGATACTCTATAAATGCTGTTTATTATTATTATTAAATTTAATCTGTTTAGCAGTTATATCAATGACATATTCCTGGTGTTGTGGGAAAAGCCCTGCATTTAGACACACAAGGTTTGAGTTCAAAGCTTTACTCCTCACTAGGTGTATATTGTTGGGGGAAAATTACTGATCTTTAGCTTCTTACTTTGTAAAATGAAATGCCATATGTAAAGCAATTTGATTCTGTAAAGAATACTGTAATCACTACTCTGTGCTTTGCTGGAGAATAGAGCTTGTTAATGGGGGTGGGGGTAGCAGTCTTACTAAAGCTGTATGAAAGAGCAGTGCCCCTAGAGACATCTCAGTTGGTACAGGGAGAGAGCTGCTTAGAAGTCAGAGGGCCTTGGTTGAAATCGAAGCTCTGCCAGTGACTAGCTTTAATGAGAAGGAGGAATCAAATAACCTAAAAATTCTATCAAGCTCTAAATCTGTGATAAAAAACTGTAAGACATTTATTAAACATCCTCCACGTGTGAGATGTGGGGTTAGTCACTGAAGAAACAAAACAGAAGATACAACATGGACCTTGCTCTGAAGGAATTTACAATTTAATAGTCAGGAGACCTAGATTCAAGTCCCCTTGCTGGTGCTTATGAGCTATGTGACCATGAAGATGTGATTTTAACTACCTGAACTTTCGATCTATAACACGAAGGTAACAATTCTCACACTAGCTATTCTACAGGTTGTTGTGAGGAAAGTGCTTTGTAAAAGCCTTGGAGTGCCATATAAATGTGAATTATTATAGTCATTATTATGACAGTGGCCTCCAAGCTGCTTTGTAGCAAGAAAATGCTAATTTGGGGACCATGTGGTGCTCAAAGGAACCTAGTATTAGCCAGAAGGGCCCTTGGAAATCATCTCATGCACAGTAATTTACATTATCTATATTGTATTCTATTTTAAAATTATTTTGTTAACCATTTCCCAATCACATTTTAATCTGGTTTGGGTTTTACTTGGGCATTTCGTTGGCGGGCTGGTAGGCTACCAGTCTGACACCTCTGAGCCACTCTAACCCTCTTATTTTACAGATGAGGAAATTAGAATTCAGAAGAATTAAGAGACTTATTGAGGGTCACATAGCTAGCATGTAGCAGAGCCAGGATTTACTGGCTCTTTGAACTTTACCAACAGACTTTTTCAGTAGTGCTCTGTCCCCTGAGTGACTACAGCAAATATGAACCACTTAGGGGGTTTTCCCTAAGAATGCAAATCTCTTGAGGACGGGGATTTTGTTTTTTTCTTGTCTTTGTGTTCCCAGGCTAGCACAGTGCTTTGCACACTGTAGGTGCTTAATAAACTCTTGTTGAGCTGATTTTAACGGAAAATGACACTTTACAAGTCCTACGATGCATGAGGGGGAGAGGTAGGGAAGGGGGCAATCAGGCTGCCCTTTCCTGAGAGTCAGGTCCCTAGTGCGGACTTTATCTATTTTGTAAAACTAAAGTGATTAATATTCTACATACTGAAAGCTGTGTAAAAAAAATCTCTCAAAAGCACTTATCTACTGTATAAATAATAGTGTATTAAGACATATGTATGTAAGAAGTATATATGTATATACTTATACTATATAAACAAATATATGTACATATTTCTCTATATATTTGTTTATGTATTTTTGTAATAGTGACCTGTGTTTTCATCAATGAGGGGAACTTCCAGTGTAGACTCTCCCTTCACCCATAGCAATAGGTAGTTCATTGGTAATTTACATTCTTAGAGCATTGTCTGGAGCACTAAGAGATCAAGTGATGTGTTCTTGTTCACAAACCTAGCACATTTCAGAGGCAACACTTGAACTGTGCTTTTCTCCAGACTTCAAGGCCAGACCTTTAAACCACTTTCTGCCAGGGCATATAATACTTAAAAAATAATCCTTCCTGTGATTTCAATGAAGAAAACTCCCTCCCAAGGAAACTCCTTTTATCAGTACTTATTGGCAACTTATTATAACTTATTAATCAATAAGCAATGATTAAGCATTCTGAAATAGTGGATTGAGAGATGACCTTGGAGCTGGGAAGACCTGAGTTCAAGCCTTATCTTTGGCATAATGACTGTGTGACCCTGGACAAGTCACTTAACCCCTCCATGTTCTAGTCTACTTTCAAAGGCTGTAGGTTACAGAAAAGGTGCTGATTTGGCTTAGTAGTAGACAGTTATCTCAGTGCGGAGTTCCCTATGCCAATGAAATCTTTGTTCCTACTCTGCGTGCACCAGGCACTGTGCTAAATACTAGGGATACAAAAATAAAAATGAAACAATCTTCACCATCGCGGAACTTAGATTCTGTCCCTCATATATAAAGGTGGGAAGAACTTGAGGACCACCTTCACTTGCTTCTCCCCTTCCCCTCCACTTTTCATCTGTGGTGGCCCTGAGAAATAACCTGTGGCTTTGCCTCTTTCATTAGAGGTGAAGGGAGTGGGGTGAGCTGTGAGGAATCCAGGCTGGATGTTGCAGCCAAGCCAGGAGTTTTGTTCTTAAACTTAGTGGGACTAAAGTTATTTAAGAATTTAGATAAACTGTGAGACTAATCCTCCCTCCCCCTCCCCAGAGACTGAGATAACGTGCCCATGGGATTATACCACTAAGATATGGAGAAGCAACTGTATTTTTATTTTTGCTCTATCTTTGAAGTAAATATCCCTTTGTAAAATCTAACTCAATGTTAAATGGCTAAATGGAATTGGAGCACTGCTCTCAAGGGCCCCTAAAATGGGGGAACATGATCAGTGGGGGGATGTAAGCAATGAAAGACATCAGCCTTCTCTGGTTTGAGTCAGAGAAAAGAGACTCCTTCACCTACTCTGGGTACCCAAGATGCCTTGGGGGGAGTAAAACATAAGAGGCCTGACCATTAGACAGTAAGGATGGTCACTCTACGTTATATATGCAAAATAAATACTAGATAGATGGTTTTTGGACAAAGAGCCCCGGAAGCTGCAGAGATTAAGAAAGGCTCCAAGGGGGTGCTTGTGTTGAATCTTGAAGAAGAACTAGAGGTTCTGAGAGACAGAGGTGAGGATTCAGGAACAGCCAGAGCAAAGACATAGAGGTGGGAGATTATGGCATCTTGTAGAAGGAGAAACAGGAAGGCTCTTGGCTGGGCTGCAGAGTGCAGACTGGGAGCAATGTATATGGATGCTGGGAGGGCTGTCAGATCAGCATGTGAAGAGCTTTAAATGACAAGAGAATTTACATTTTCTTCTAGAGGTGAGAGGTAACAGTCAGAATTTCTTGAATAGGGGAGTAACATGATTAAAACTTCACTTAAAGAAAATCATATTGGAAGTTGTGCAGAGGATGGATTGGTATGGATAAACTGATTATTAATAATAGGTGAGTACTATTATAATTGTCCAAGGGCAACTAGGTGGTACAGTGGGCTTGGAGACAGAAGGATCTGAGTTCAAATCTGGCCTCATACACTTACTGGATGTGTGTCCCTGGGCAAGTCACTTAAACCCTATTTGCTTTAGTAAAATGAGGACACACTGAAGAAGGAAATGGCCAATCATTCCAGTATCTTACCCAAGAAAACCCCATAGATGGTTCAGTGATGAAGTATCAGGCCTGGAGTCAGGAAGAGCTGAATTAAAATTTGGCCTCAGATACTTATTAGCTGTGTGTCCCCAGGCAAGTCACTTAACCCTGTTTGTCTCAGTTTCATCATCTATAAAATAAGCTGGAGAAGGAAATGGCAAACCAGTCTAGTATCTTTGCCAAGAAAATCCCAAACGGGGTCATGAACAGTCAGAATCAACTGAAAATGATGACATACCATACAACTGGCAATAAAAAATAATTATCCAAGCTAGAGGTGATGAAGGCCGGATTGTCGTGATTGTGTGGCTGATGAGGAGTCAGATATTGAGGGATGTTTAAGAGGAAGAAATGTTAAGATTTGGCAACAAACTGGATATGGCAAGTGAGAAAGTAAGGAGCTGAGGACAACACTGAGGTTTTGAACCTAAGAAGATTGAAAGAATGATAGTGTCCTCAAAGGAAAAAGGAAGTTTAGAAGAGAGGTGAGTTTTGGGAAAAAATGGTGAATTCTATTTTTAGCATTTTGAGTTTGAGATGCCTATGGGACATCCGGTTTGCAATGACTAACAGACAATTGGAGATAAGATGTACTGGATTTGGGAGAAGGACTAGGGATGGATCTATAGATCTTGGAGTCAGCTATATAGAGATGATAACTAAAACCATGAGAGTTGATGAGATTACCCAGGAGATGATGGAGAGAGAAGAGAAGAGGTGCAGGAACAAAGCCTTGGGGACTACCTACAATTAAGGAATGTGATATAGATGATGAATTGTCAAAGGAGACTAGGTAGGTATGAGAAGAACCAGGAGAAGGCAGTGCCAGAAAAACCCAGAGGAGAGATAACATCAAGAGAAAGAAAGTGATCAAAAGTGGCGAATTCTGTAGAGAAGTCAAGAAGGACGAGGACAGAGAAAGGACACGAGATTTGGCGATTATGCAATCAATGGCGACTTTTGCAAGAAAAATTTCAGTTGAGGGATTAGACAGAAAGTCAGACTGCAAAGGGTTGAGAAATAAGCGAGAGGAGATAAAGTGGAAGCAATGAGTGTAGGCTTGTTTTGGGGGGGGGGAATTCAACTCCAAAAGAGGAAAACTGTAGGTAGGACAGTATCTTGAAGAAATGGCAGGGTTTAGTGGAGATTTTTTAAGGATGAGGACTTGAGATTGTTTGCTGGTAGCAGGGAAGGAAAATCCTAGTAGAAGGAGAAATTGAAGAGGGGGGAGGAAGGAGGGAAAGGAGTGGGGGAAGAGAGAGAGACAGACAGACAGATAGACAAAGACACAGAGACAGAGACAAGAGAAGGAATAATCTGTTAGTAAAACTAAGATGAGATGGGATGGAGGGAGTATGTATAAGGGTTGGCCTTAGCAAAGAGAAAGGTCATTTCATTGTCAGAGAGACTGGGGAAAAGAAGGGGAAAATGGAAAATTGTGTTAAGGAGTTTTAAGGTGTAATATATAGAGAAGGAGCTCATAGGACAGTCTCTGCTTCCTAGTGTGAAGTATGGTGCAAGGTCTTCATCCAAAAAAAGGAGAGGAAAGGGAAAGGGGGATATTTGGGGAGAGAGGGGGAAGTTTGGAATAATATTTGAGGGTAGTAGGATAGAGAATCAATTAAAAAGGAGTAAAAGAATTAGCTTGCTATAGTGAGGGCCCAAGTTGAGATAGGATAAATTTATAGTGGGCCCAGTTAGCTTTTTTGTATGACTTCCTCCAGCTTTGCTCAACAGTAAGTGTGCAGGAATGGAGAAGATGTGTGGTGAAAGTATTCCATAGTAGGGATTTGCAAAACATGAGGTATGGGAAAGAAGAAAGGGATTTGATAGTGGAAACTAATATGGAGTTGAACTGGTTAACTATAGGATCAAGGCTGAAAGGGGAATAAAAGTGAAGTGAGAGCAGGGGTGATGCCTAAGAAAGTACTTAGAAAGCACTATTAGTCTGAGAGAGTTGATTGGGGGATAGAAGGCTTAAATAATTTGCCTAGGGTCACAAGTTTAGTAAAGTTGCAAGTATTTGAACTTAAGTCTTCCTGATTCCTAAAACCAGTTCCCTGCCCACTACTCATTTAAGTATGAACATTGCATTTTATCTTTTGTGTTGGCCAATAGCAGCTTCCTCTCCCTCCAGCCCCCAAGTCCTTCCCCACCCCCTGCTTTGAAGTTGATTGGAACTGTCTAAAGGCCTATAAACATGCCAATAAATACCAATTTTTCTTGGTGTTCAACGCTAAACTCAAGTTAAATAGGGAGAAGGAAGCCCTCAGTTCGCAGGCACTAGGCATCTGTTTAAATTGAGACCTAATGACCAGAATAAATACAAAATTATAGCTTATACATGCTCCTCTAAGTTTAGCTAATGTGACTGAAGATCTGCAACCCTGAAATCCAAACCTACATGTGAAAGGAACAAATGATGATATTTCCACTAACTCCCTATCTCTGGATCAATTGCCCACTACAAGATGAGGACTTGCTCATCCCCCCAAAATCACTCACACCACATCCACAGCAATTGCCTTTACTGCTGATTAAGAAACATTGATTGGGGCGGCCAGGTAGCACAGCGAGTAAGAGCCCTGGCCCCAGAGTCGGGATGACCTGGGATCGAATCCGGGCTCAGACACAGCACCCACCCAGAAACACCCGGCTGTGTAACCTTGAGCAAGTTACTTAACCCCAAATGCTTAGGGGTGGCCAGGTGGCGCAGTGAGTAAGAGCACCAGCCCCAGAGTCAGGATGACCTGGGATCGAATCCGGGCTCTGATACTTAGCACCACACCCAGAAATAACTGGCCCTGTAACCTTGAGCAAGTTACTTAACCCCAATTGCTTTAGAAAAAAAAAACAAAAAAGAAACATTGATTAATTTAAAAGATTCAGAGTTAGGAGAAATGTTTGCAGTCATTTAGTTTAACCTCTTCATTTTACAGATGAGGAAACAGGCCTGGAGAGGCTAAGTGACTTGTTCAAGGTAACATAGAAAGTAAAGCAGAAAGAGCATTTTAAATGGAGGCCATTTGATTCCAAACCCAATATATTCTCTTGTCATGGTACCACATGTAGAACAGAAGGGATGTAGGTTCTTTATCTTTATGCCCTCAGCACCTAGGTTATTGTAACCTTGGACTTAGAAAGATCATCTAGCCCAACTTCCTAATTTTACTGAGGATGTAGCTGAGGCCCAGAGAAGGCAGAGGCCTTGGAGTAATAAGTGGCTTCTCCAAGATTCAAGCCCAGGTCTTCTGACTTCATAGCTACTATATTGGATTATTTCTTTTTAGAGCGATTTCACTGGGTCAGGTTTTACTTAAAAGAACAAAAAAGTAAAATGAATAACATTTCATCCTTCTGCTTGAGATCTGCTTCCACTTGACTAGACTTCTGTGAACAGTTTGAGATATATGTGGTGTATCAAAGGGCCCCTGACAACTTTTTGGACCATAACAGCTGATGAGATGTGGGGGATGCCTGAGACTGGGACTCTGGAGATTTGTGTTCTTGTCCTAATTCTTCCCAAGTGATGAGTTGTATAACTGGGGGAAAAAATCTCTGAGCCTCAGTTTCCAGCTCTGGCATATTATAATTCTGTAATTATATAATCTTGTGCTGTTAAGGGACCCTCTAGGGTCCTTCTCTAGAAGGGTTGAAAGTAAATACTGTATGTCCACCAGAGGGCACTCTTCACTAACGGTCGCTGCAAAAAAAACTAGACAAACATTTTAAGAAAAAAAATAAATAAAGCAAATCAAGTTTTCCTGAGACAGGTTCAGTAGAAAGTAGGAAGACTTGAGTAATAATGCTGTTGTCTGGGGACAGTCTTAACCTGCCCTTGATGAAGTGTAATTCACCATCAGCCAGCAGCACTATGCCCTGAGCTGCGTTATTAATAAAAGGACAGATTTTAAGGAACCAAGAGTCCTAACCTCAGGACTTTTCCAGCTTCTTCTGGTGAACTGAGCACAACAAACAAGTGTAAATGAATAATGTTTTAAGGAAGTCTTCCTTTGCAAACAAACCAGTGGCAATAGGCACTGTGGAAAGATCCTTCATTTAAAAAAAAAAATCAGTAAAGGACCTTTTTAAATGGTAAGCTTCCCTCCAACATTTAAAATATGATTCATTTTATGGAAATCTGATTAACAGGCACACTGGCTGGGAATAATGGATTTTTGGATTGAGAATTTGTGCTTATTATTACTTTATTTAGTTATTAGAATTTCCAGGTCAAAAAAGCTCCTTCATAGTCAAAGGGGGCATTTTATACTCCAACACGCCCTTCTCTCATTGGTAACCTTCACTGAGTCATTATGGCTTTAATCAGGGTCTCCCAATTCTGAATTTGGGGGGTATGTGACTTTTGAAAAATCATAAAACTTAAAAGCTGAAAGGGACCATTGAGATCATCTTGTTCTACTCCCTCATTCATATGTTGGAGAAACTGAGGCCCAAAGAAGAAAGTATTAGCTCAAGGTCACATAGCTTATTGCTTAGCACCACAGACAGGACTAAAATCCAGGCAATCTGACTCTCTAGGCCAGTGTTCAATGCGCCATCCCACTTTGTCTCACTTTTCTAATTACTATTATTATGATGAATTAGGGACAGCTAGATGTTGCAGTGAATAGAGTGTTGGACCTTGAGTCAGGTAGGCCTGGGTTCAAATTTGCTCTCATATACTTACTAACTGTATGACACTGGGCAAGTCACTTAAACTTTGTCTCAGTTTTCTCACCTATAAAGTGAGGAAAATAATGGCATATACCTCTCAATCCTGTGAGGATAAAATGAGATAAAATTTATAAAGCATTTTGCAAACCTTAAAGTACTGTTGTTATTATTATTGTTACTCAGCCATCACCTGCCTCAATTTTCCTCATCTGTAAAATAAGAATAATAAAAGCATCTGCCATCCTGGGTTGTAATATTTGCAAAGTGCTTTGCAAACATAAAGGCTAACTAGCATCATTATGCTTCTGGATAGGAATGAAAAACAGCAGATGCTTGTTAGGGGGAAAAACTGGATCCATAAAGAAAGAGTCATCACCCAAGTAAAACTATCTTTCCTAAGGAAAAGAAATTCTTTTTGTTGGATTGTTTATAGAAAACTTGTGATTCTCTTCCTCATTTTCAGCTTACTGAATTGCACACACTGACCAAATCTCTTTGTGGCTATGTGTGAAGTTGTTTTGGGTTTACCCTACACAAGGGGGACAAGGCAGATGGAGCCGCCATTGCCACCATTAGAGGAAAAGCTCTTTACTCAGTGTGTGTGTGTGTGTGTGTCTCACTGCAATAGCAATGAAATGATCAACAAAGAATAAGTGATCACCACTTATTTTGTAAAGCACTGCACATACAGTATCTTCCTAAATCACAGAATCTAAGAATAAGAATAATTCTTAGATGTGCAGTTCAACTCAGCCAAGAAGCTCAAATTCTGTCTATTGCCAAGTGCTCAGATAGCTTCTGCCTTCGAATCTCTAGTGACCAGGACCTCATTATTACCCAAACTGCCCATTCTTCTTTTGAACAGTTCAAACTTCAAAGAGGTTTTTCTTTCCATTGGACCTCTCTGCAGCAGCCTCTCCACTGCTCCTGCTTCTTCCCCCTGAGACCAAGAAGGACAAGTCTAATCATTCTTCTACATGCTGGTCATTTCTTTCCTCTTTGAGCCTCAAAATACACTTGTGAGAGTGGCAGAAATTCCAAGCATTATTGTCCCATTTTACAGATGACAAAACAGCACAGAGTTTAAGTGACTTGCCTAGGTCACACAGCAATCAATTACAGAATCTTGACTTAAACTGAAGACTTTTGCTTCCAAGGACAGAGCCTTTCCCACTCACTGTGCCATACATCTCCAAGCTGCTAGTCCAGCATTATATCTTACCATAAGTAAAGTAGGCCACTTCTGGGGGAAGTGTAACATTGTTGAGGTTATCATCCTGTACGTATTGATCCACATACAGCTGGGCTTCACTGGCTTTTAGAAAAGCCATGAACCTTGCTGTGAATGAAGCCACAAAGATGGATAGCATCCCAAAATCCAGGAGGTTCCACAGCTGCATGGCATATTCTCGGGGTCCTTCCTCCCATATCTCCTTGCACTCAGACCAGATCATCCCTAAAGGAAAGAAGATTATACAGAATCAAAGGTTCAATTTCATTTTTAATTTTCTTCATGATTTTTAAACAAAGAGAACCATATGACAAGTGAAAAGGAGGAACGCTTTGTTTTGGGGCTATCCAAGGTTTCTAGAATATTCCTGGTCTCTTCTCCAAAGCCTCGTTTTAAAATGGTTAGTTACAAGAGATATTGGGAGGCCATTTAATTCACCTCTCTACCTTTGGATAATCCTGCATCTAAACCATTTCACAAAGGTGAGGATCAAGCCTATCGATGAATATAAAAGAGATATAGTTAGAGTTTACCTTGTGATTCTATGTTTAGAATGTTGTAGCTGAGGGGAATCTTAAAGACCCTCCAATCATAGGAATTATAGGAGCGAGAGCTGAAAGCCTCAAAGAACAACTCATTTGAAATGAATCAAGAAGTTCATCCAAACTCAAGTTAGTGGCAGAAGACTCCACATTTCCTGACACTCAGTTTTCTGTTCCTGTGACATCTCATTGTTTCTTACAACAAGCGCTAGTTTTAATTCTTTTGTTAAAAATAAAATATCTTATGCTAGGGATTGGAATTAGTTTAAACGCTCATAGGGCACAGAGAAGACTGTGAATGCATTAGCCCTATAAAGTGCTTTATTTGGAAAACGGAGTGCTTCCTTGGAACTCATATTTTATATCATGCTACACTTAGTTTTATTCCAAGCATTTTAAGAGTTGTCATGAGGAAGAAAGATTAGACTTATTTTGTCTGACTGGAGGAAAGAGGTAAGAGCAGTGGATAGAAGGTATACAAAGGCTGATTTTGGTTTAGAATAAAGAAGAACTTAATAGCAATAGAGTCATAAAATGCTCTCAACAAAGTGAGTTCTCTTGTACTTGAGGTTTTTAGGAAGAGTCTGAATGATCCTTTGTCAGGGTGGTTAGAGACGGGGGCTTTAGACTTCTCACAGGATTTGGACTAGTCCCTTCTTATTCTAAGAGCCTTTAATAACAGCTCATATGTGCATGGCCCTTTGACGTTTTTTTAAGCATTTTTAAAATTTTTATTTTTTTAAGTATTTGATGATACTTTTTACAAGTATTATCTCATTTGATGCTCACAACAATCACGGGGGGTGGGTGCTATTATTATCCCCATTTTACAGGAGAGGGAGCACACAGCTAATAGGTATAAGAAGCAGTTTCTAAGATTCTGTTTCTGCTTCTTAGTAGAATCTCCCTTCGCCACATCCTTTATAGCAATACATTCATCACTGATTGCTTTGTTTACAATATGGAATATTGGTCTATCTCAAAGGTGAGTGTGTTGGGTTTGCTGGAGACAATAGAGACAATATAAAGAAAAAAAAAACTTCTTTGAAGACAGAACATATGAACCTAAGAGAAATAATGAAGTAACAAAAGAAAGTTGAACTTGGAGTCACAAGATGTTAGTTCAAGTTCTGCTTGTCCTGGTCAAGGTCAGTTATATGATTTAGGTGAGTTATTTAGCTTCTATGAGCCTCAGTTTCCTCATATGTCAAATGGAGATGATGATAACCCTCGTACTCCCTACCTCACAAGGTTGTTGTGAAGAAATCTACAACAAGCATTTATTAAGCACTTACTATTTTTCCAGGCACCGTTCCAGGGCTCTGGGGATAGAAACAAAGAAAAAAGTTGGGCAGTCCTCTCCTTTAGAGAGGGACTATTTTCAGATAGTTTATCTGCTATCTGAAAACACTTTGGAAACTGTGAAGAACTGAACATCAGATTCACAATTACAATACCTACAATTTGTTGTTAGAACCTCATTAGAGGCCTTTGAAGGTGCTGAGACAAGAAAACTGAATTCTTGGGGTGGAACTGTCTCTGCCTGATTTGCAGTAGCAATAGATTCACTAAGCTCTCCTCTCATCCAAAGAAGTGAAGCCTTCTCTGCTGCCATTGGGGACAACCCATCACTACCCCTCTGGTAGTATACTTGGCCCAAATCAGTTATTGATTAATCAATGCTTCTTTCTCCTCTTCAAGTCTTTCCTTTTCATACAGAAATGGAGCATTATAGAAAAGCTTTCAACAGTTTCCATGGAGAAAAATAATTGTGGGTCTCTTGTTTGGTGAAAGCACTATTTTTGCTTTTAAATGACCTCTGAAATATGTCTGTGTTTAGAAAAATAACAACTGGCCCTAAAAGCTGCATATTGAAAGCACTAGGAATTGCCTTTATTGAAAAGAAATCACATTCCCAAGATGATGTCTGATTGCTTGTTTTACCTTATTTCCAAATTGTGGCATTTTCCTGGAATCACTGTTACCTTCCAAGCACCCGTATCATTGGCATGCATTCAAAGGCAACAGAAAGTGGACCTGGTTCCATCTATCATGTTAGGAAGACAAGGTCATGAAATTATTAATTAGAATTGCAAATCATTTATTGAAAATGGACAGTTCAAGTTCATGACCAAGGTAAATATACCTAGGAGATGTTCCCTCACTGTGCATAGCAAATTGCTTCCTCAGCTGTCTAACTCCATATTGGTCTTAAAAAAATTAAATATTAACTAACCCAGCCTAATTTAAATTATTTCAAGTCTGTAAGTGAAAGGAACCCAGGCCCCAGGGGCTGAGCAGCAGGAATGTTTTAATGAAAAAATAAATGTGTGAAATTAAGTACTTTCGCTGAGTAAAATTAGCACCCTGCTTACAAACAGCCGTAGGAAGCCTCTGCCATTTCAGAGTTTCAGGTCAAGACGGTCTGTCCAAGCTGGGCTGCCCAGCCTTCCTCCCTCCAGCCTATCAATCAGAGTGTCTCTGAAAACTGGTGACAGTGACACAGCAGGGTAACAGATGCTGTGTACTCAAGCATCCTGGTGGGAAGGCAGCTCACAAGACCCTTGGCTTTACATAGAAATTGCTGACAGTCCTAGACAGGCAGTATCAAAAGACTGAAGGTCACTGACCATTCACTAGAGCAGCTTGCTCAAGAGTGGGCAGGGAATGGAAAAGAGTAAGAAATCTGAGGGGCAGAAAGCAATGAGTGTTAGGTAGAAAGGAAAACAGAATCAAGTAACAGGCTCATTTTTTGTTACTGTATAAAATGTCATTCATACTCAGTGGGATCTGTATATATGACAGGGAGAGGCACAGCTGAGTTTGTAACTAGGTAGAATCACGGGGAACAAGCATGACATGTATTTGTACAGAGAAGGTGTGAATAGATTTCCACTATAAAGTAGCTCAAAAGATTTTAATCGGGAAATATCTCCTTTTCCAATGATCCTTTGCATGATTCTCATCTCATCTCACAGGATCATAGATTTAAAGCTAGAGGGGACCTTTCAGGTCTTCTACTATAACCCCCTCATTTTACAGATGAGAAAATTGAGGCCCAAAAAATCATCTGACTCAGGGGCAGGGAACCTGCATCCTCAAGGCCACATGTGGCCCTCTAGGTCCTCAAGCCTGGTCTTTCTATGGAATCGGATTCAAAGGGCTGCACTTGAGGACCTAGAGGGCCACATGTCGCCTTGAGGTGGCAGGTTACCCCTTCCCCCGATCTAGCCAAATATTACATAGGTGATAAGTGACATTTGAACCCACATCATCTATTTATAAATTCACCCCTATGGTGTCACATTTTATAGATCACAAAGCAAGATACAGTGAGAACATGAAGTACATTCACAGTTGAAAAGTTCAAATATAGATATGTTGGAGGTTAGAAAATGCTTCTGGAAAGGTCCCCTTCAGGTGAGGCCCAAGCATCAGGCTAAGTGAGTAGCTCACTCACCCTAGTCCACCATCTGGTAGCTACCTATTTTAGGAAAAGACTTGTGCTAAATAGGTATCAAGAGAAAGCACAGGATCATGGATAGAGAGCTGGCCTAAGGGTTGGGAAGGCTTGGTTTAGGTTCTGTCTCAGGTGGATATACTGGCTGTGTGACCCTGGGCAAAGCACTTAACCTCTCAGTGCTCCAGACAGCTCTCAAACCAAAAGGTGCAGGGGAGGCCATGATCTGCTAAAACCAACCCCAAATCAAGTGCCAAGTGCTGTGGTTTCCATAATTCTAAAGGACTACAAATCCTGCTCCCTAAATTTGGAACCGTGGGACAAAACCAAGATTGTCTTATAGATCAGCACTGGTTTCTTTGAGGGAGAATCTCACAACAAAAATGCTGCTTCCTGTTCCTCACTGATGAATTCAAGTATACCGGTACTCATCCTTAATACAATCCAATACCATAGAATCACCTAATAGAGGAGAAAGGGCTCCTAACATGTCTGGTCCACATTAAGACATCTGGACACATAGTAGGTGCATAAAGCATTAAATATAATATTTAAAATGGCTTATTGCATTTTTGAATAGTTTCAGTTTTAATCTTCAAGAGAAGTGATGGATCTCCCAAATCAAATATTGTCTTTTGTTTTTATAAACTTTTTTTTGACTGGACCTATGATTTTGTTGGTATAAAGAACTACAAGTGAAGAAACCTCCTCTACTAATGCAGAGAGACAACCCTTCTATATCTTGAGGGCAAGTTTGTGACTCTTTTTGTATCCCAGTGTTCAGCATGGTGCTTGGCACATAGTAGGTGCTTAATAAATGTTTACTGATTGATTGATTAGATCCCAAAAGAGTTTCTGGGCCACTTAGAAGTTAATTGTCAATTATGAAGTGCCTACTATGTACATGTCAGACACTGTGCTAAATGGTAGGAATACGAAGAGAGGGATGACAGCCCCTGACCTCAAGGAGCTTATCATGTAATAGAGGCAGACAGTTTATTAAAATAACAAAAGACAGAAAAGGGGCGGTGGAGTAGAGGTGGGGGTGGAGTTCCCTGCAAAGGGAACATGATGAAGTCCTGCTGCTAGGGTGGGAAATAATCTGAGGTTTGAGTTTCAGGGCTGATTTCATCTCCCAGGATGGTGAGTTCTTAGAGATTACGAAATCCAAGAGGTTAGCAGGCTAGGAAAAGATGTTAAATGACTTTCCTAGGGTTACACAGCCAGGACATTGCTGAGGTGCCACCTGAGGTCTTCCTGACTCAGAGGCAAGCTCTCTAGTTTTATACTGAGTTAAAAAAAAATTAATGTCTCAATCTCTGATGTTTCAAGCTTCTAACATATAATTTATAGGGTTCTATTTTCATTTTTCTTTTTATTCTGTCCTCTCGTCTGCGTGCCTGGCTCTGGTTCCCTCCAACTCTGCTGTTCCATCTAGGATTCTCTTTATGGAAATGTTTCTGTGACATCTCTTCCCTGCCTGCCTCTGCTTCAGGATGGAGGGGAGAGCCTGGGAGGACGAGCATTCAGTTTGTCAAAAGAACAAGACACACTGGGAATAAAGCTGATTGTCTGGAAAGCAGATCACGTTCTGTGTTTCTAAAGAGCTGCTCACAGCAGATTGCAGGGAAGCTTTAAATGGCTCCTGTGATGACCCTGTTCTGGGCTAAGGAGACACAGGCACAGCTAAGGCTTCACAGTTTGGATTGATCTCCTTTCCCTTTTCCCCCCACACAGATAAACAATGAGTTCTGCAGTCAAAACTGCAATACATAAATTTCAGCACCTGCACCTTTTTACTGCTTCATAATAATATTAATAAAAAACACAGTAACAATAATAGTATTTTAATGCCTTACACTTGAAGGTTACAATTAATTACACTTTACAGTTACGGTTGGTATTCTTACTAGATGCAAAGAATGCTAGAACTGGAAGGACTGTGGCGACCATGTGGTCCAACAATCTCTTTTTGTAGAAGGTCAAACAGTCCCAGAGGGGTAAAAATGTGTCCAACATCTATCATAGTGACTGCTACAAAACATAGCACAGTATCTGGTACCTACTGAACTGAACTGAATTGAATCAAATTATTTGCTATTTAGTGGAAGAACCAGGACCAGACTGACACCTCCTGATTGCCATCAGTGCCCTTGCTTAAGCACATGCACATTTTAGTGCTTACAGGGCCAGGTACATAGGAGGCGCCTAATAAATGTTTATTGATTACATAGCATTAAGCACAAGAGAGGCAGTATGGGGATAGGAGTTGTAATGCATAGAAGAGAATCAGGGAGACCTGGGTTCCAGCCCAGCTTCTGACAAATACTGGCTGTAGAGACCCAGGAATATCACTCAACTTCAGTTCCCCAGGCAAAATTTCTAAGGCAACAAATTGTAGACCATTTGCTGATCTGGACTGAGAAAGGGTTCCTCCCCCAGAAATCACCATTCCAATGATGTCGTGGATCTAAACAAAAGAAATCCCTACCCCCATATTATCTTGCTAGGTTTTTCTATTTTCTTGTTGTGTCAAATTTTCAGCATTTGGATATCCATTTGAGGAAATATTTTCAGGTTGTCTATAGGAAAAGACCTGGAGGGGCTTCTGAAAAAATATCATTTTCATGGGTGACCAACTAAAATGCAATACAGAAAGGGCATCTGCAGTCTGACCACTGACATGCTTCCAGAGGAACAGTGTTCCCACACATTTCTCTCAGGGTTTTGTCCACAGCAGACATGCCAAATTAATGAGTTTCATTAAAAGCTAATGGAACCACCTCCAAGCTTCTGTCTATAATACAGGCTACAAGGCACCAGGAGACTCTGGGAATTAAACAAAGTGGATGGATGGCTTGTCAGGTGAGTTCAAGTATTTCCCAAGATTCTGGGGCTTTCACAAAAAGCATATAGCCACCTATAGACTTCTCTATCAATCAGCAAACGTTGAGTAAGGTCCTACTATGAGTCACCTCCAACACTTATGAGTGGTAAGACCCTATGCAACCACTTGACCTGAGTGTTCCAGGTAGAACTTTCCATATTACAGAAATAGGGTTGTCCTGCAATTGTAGAGGAAGTTCCATGGGGAGCTCCTGATGCCTGGAAAATCAAAGGTCCAATCCCTAGCCCTTCTACTATGGTCTCAGCTTTGTGAATACAAACATAAAAGTGATAATAGTACCTGGCCTCAGAGAACTTACATTCTTTCTACTTCCAAACTAGCTTCAGAAGGCGATGCTCCTTTGCTAAACATGTGAAGTTTGTTTGCATTGAGATCTTTTCCCCCTCAGTATCGAGAATGGGTGTCACTGAACCATCCAGCCTTTCTCTCGAGGCAGCTTAGTATAGTGGATAAGGTCTTGAACTTACAGTAAAATCTAGGTTAAAATTTTGTTTCTGACTTTTATATGACTGTGGACAAGTCACTTAACATCTTTAAGCCTCAGGTTCCTCATCTGTAAAATGGAGATCATAACAGCTCCAGGACCTGCTTAACATCCATCTTGTGAGGGTCAAATTAGATAATGTATGCAAACTGTAATATAAATATTATTTCCTTTTATTTGCATTCAATGCCATTTATTTGTGAGAACATTGTGTAAGGGATTATTGTGAACATGTAAAAGAGTTTTCTTTTATGCAAATAAAACCTCATTTATAGAATGGCTAAACACCATGGTGTTTAATCATTTATATCATACAATGCCCTAGCAGATGTGGGCATGGTATAGGTACAATCATTCTCACTAGGTCTTAGATTTTCTCAGAAACACAGAGTTTTCAAGGGGGGAGAGGTCTTGGAAATCATCTAGTCTAACCTTTATTTTGTAGCTGGAGAGATGGGGCATGGGGGGGAATATTAATCCCAAAGTCACATAATGAGTTAGTAGGTGTCAGAGTCAAGTCTTCTGACACTCTTTTCCAGGCTCATTCTGCTATAATTTGAACCATACAATTAAACACTTGATGACTAACTGTTCTGTATTATATATTTTTTTTTTCTGTTTTACTCATTCATCTTGAAAGTACATTATAAACCTAGAAGTGAGCAAATGGAAAAGCATGGACTAGAATGCAGGCTTTCCATTTCCTGGTCCAGTGCTTTTTCTACTAAACTAGGCTATTTCCTATGTACTGACAGCATCATAGAATATTAGAGGTGGGAGGGATCATAGCCTCAGAGCCAGGAGGGACCAGAGGCTGTCCAGTTAAACTACATATAAACAAGATTCCCCTCTACTACTTGCTTGACTAGGTCTGTTTGCCCAGCCTCTGTATGAAGATATTTAAATGTGAGGTAAGAAAAGATGAAACAAGTGAAAACTTCCCAGTGATGGGAGCTTCCCCAAAGTGGAATGGGCTTCCAGAGGATGTACACAAGACTTCAACATTTCAGGCAAAAGGTGGACATCCATTGGTGGGGTATGTATTAGAAGAGTTACTTGTTTGGGTTTAAATTGGATTGGATGACCTCTGGGACTTTGTGACTTCTCATACCAATCTTAGCTCATCTAGTCCAATAACTTCTCTTTATAGGTGAGGAAACTGAGTCCCTCTCTCAGCACACAGTTGCCTGGTAACACTTAAGATGTGTAGCCTTGGACAACTAATTTCACTTCTCTAGGCCCCAGTTTCTTCATCTATGAGGAAGAAGGAAGTCTTGATGGTCAGTTTTGCACTCTTAAAAATGGCTTTCCATGACACAGATGATACAGTCCTGGTGAGTCTGGCAAATGGAGCTGCAAAGGATTGTTTCCAAAGGACATAAAATGGGGGAGGGCGGGTGGAGGGGGTGGAGAGAGAAAATAAGAGAGAGAGAAGAGAGGGGAGAGAGAGGAGTCTCATTTACTTTTGAGATGAAGTTCATGACTTAGATCTTATGAATATGTTTAAATGTTTTTGATAACTATGTTTTAACATAATAGGCTTCTTTTATAATCCTATGTTTCTATTTTAGGCATTTCATATTATTTTTTTTTCTGAGAAAGCGTTCATATACTTCACCAGTCTGAAAAAAAAAGCAACCATAACACAAGAAAGTTTAAGAATGCTTCCTTTAGTGGCAGCTAGGTGGTGCAGTGAATAGAGCATGGACCCTGAAGTCAGGAAGACCTGAGTTCAAATCCAGCCTCAGACACTTGACACTTACTAACTGTGTGACCTTGGGCAAATCACTTAACCCCTTGCCTTCTCCCTCAAAACTGCCTTGCCTTCTCCCTCAAAAAAAAAAAAGAATGCTTTAGCTATAGGAAAGCTGGAGATAATGTGCCCCTTGCTACTTGAAGAAAAAAATATAAGAAGCCCAAGGTTCAAGGTCCAAGAAAATCAAGAAGGTATTTAAGCAAGTAACAGATTAATACAGTTCTGGAATTATTCCTGTAGATTAGGCTAGAGGCACTGAATCTTCAAGTAGGTTGACAGGGTAAAAGATACTATGACATTCTGGAGAAATATGGATCACATAGATGAGGTGTTGACTTGAAAAAATCCAAATGAATCAGTGGTCTGTGTGTATTAAATAAAATGTATAGGAAAAAAAGTGCTGCTTACTATGGTAAAGGGGAAGAAAAAATTGCTGAAAAGGGAGTTATTTCCCTGGTTCCCTTGGATGCTTTTCCATGTTTAGAAGAGGCAACTGGACTTTTCTCAGAGGCTGACAGTCTCAAATAGCCTTGTGTCTACTTTGAATGAGAAGCATCCATGCCCAGTTTGTGCTTGTGTGAGATTCTAGCCACTTCCTATAATAACTAGAACTAATTTGAGATTGTGACCTTTAGCCCAGATCATTTTGCTAGAGAAAATAATTTCCAAAAGGTGAAAGTATTTCTTGGATCCTAGAAAATTCTATTGTTTTATAAAATTTTGGTTAACAAATGTGTTGGATTTTTTTTGGGGGGGGGAGGAGGAGAAGGGTAGAATAAAATAATGGGAAAGAAACACTAAATTTTCAAGTGAATCACTTTCAAATCAGGCTCATACATTTAAAATCGGAAGGGACCCTAGTGACCATATAGTCCAAACTCCTAATTTTACAGATGAGGAAACAGAAACCTAGGAAGCTTAGGTTTTTGCAGGTCATAAAATCAAAGGCCACATAGGTAATAAACCTCAGAGATAGAATTTTAACTAGGTCCTGTGACTCTAGAGGATTTCCACTGTGTCACAATATTTTACTAATTTCAATTCTCATTATTCTACGGGATTGCATAGTTCCCTGTGACAATTATAGCTCACATTTCTATGGTACTTTGGGTTTGCAAAGATGTTCATCACAACCAACCTATCAGGTAGTTTTATTATCTCTGTTTTACACATGAGATAATTGAGGTCCAGAGATATAAAATGATTTGTCCAATGTCACATAGCAGGTGGCAAAATGAGAATTTAAACCCATATCTTCAAATTCTTGGCCCAGTTCTCTTTGCATTATGCCATACTGCATCTACTGAACTTGCTGGAATGATGATGTTTTAAGTACTAGAATGAAGAGGATATCATCCATCCCTCATCCATCCATTCAAGAATGCTGAACTTTGAATCAAGAAGGCATAAATCCAAGCCCCACCTCAGACATTTATGACCTGAGTGACCTTGGGTACATTATTTGAGTGCCCTAAGACTCAATTTTCTAATTTTCAAAATGGTACCTACCTCACAAGGTTGTTGTGAAATGAGATGATAAAAGTACATGTTAGGAGGAGTAATGCTTAATCTTCCTAGAAAATGGTTGGAGCCAGATTGTGAAGGGCTTTAAATGCCAAACAGAGAAGTTTGCTTTTTATTCTAGGTGCGATAAATGGCCACTGAAGTTTTTTTTTTTTTAAAGCCATTGGGGTTAAGTAACTTGCTCAAGGTTACACGGCCAGGTGTTTCTGGGTGGGTGCTAAGTGTCTGAGCCCGGATTCGATCCCCAGGTCATCCCAACACTGGAGCCGGTGCTCTTACTCGCGGTGCTACCTGGCCACCCTGCCACTGAAGCTTCTTAAGCACACTAGTGGAATACAGATGAACTGGAGCCCAAGGTGTCTGGAGGGGAATAGCATGAGAGAGAACTAAAGAAGCAGGGCAGCATCACAGTGAACAGAGTATGCTTACATGTGAGGCAAAAGAATCTGAACTTCACTTCACAGGCGATAGGGCCCCTCTGAAGTATGATGAGTTCAACACAGAGATAGCCTCACATAGGAGAGAACTGGCCTCAGAACCAAGAAGTTCAAGTTCCACCTCTGGGACAAACTGGCCGTGTGATGTGAAGCAAGTCAATTCTAGTGCCCCAGGCAACTCTCTAAGACTGAGTATCAGAGCTGACCTGAACTGATGGAGAGACTTTCCTAACCTAGGAGTTTTTTATACCAATGAAAGCACAGATCCTTATCCCTATGCTGTTGTTCAGCTGTGTCTGACTCTTCATAACTCCATTTGGGGCTTTCTTGGCAAAAATAGTGGAACTTTTGCCATTTCCTTCTAGAGCTCACTTTACAGATGAAAAAACTGAGGCAAACAGGGGTAAGTAGCTTGCCCAGGGTCACACTTCTTCAATCTCAAGATGGTCCATTTTTAGAGGGCTGTACACATATTACCCAATTCCCATAATCTCTTTCTTAAGCAGTATTAGCTGTAATAATTAAGGAGCTCCAGCAGGCATCAATGAAAGTGTCTGGGGCCAGATTTGAACTCAGGAAGATGAGTCTTCTGACTCCCAGTCCTCTCTCCAGTGCACCATCTAGATGCCCAGCCCTATCAATATATCCAATTAAAGAATTGTCTTGGGAGTATGAAGGAAAGATTGGAATAGGAAGAGGCTGAAAGAGGAATGATGAGATTGGTTTTTCCAGTCTTCCAGGTAATTGATGATAAGGGCTTGTACTAGGAATAGAGAGGAAGGGATGGATATTATATTTATTTTGGCACTGGAATGAGTACCCCTTGGCAAATGATTGGCCATATGATGGGGAAGAGATGAAGCAAGAAGAATTGAAGGAAACTCCCAGAACTGTTAAAATAGAAATGGGAAACTGGATGAATGATAGTAGCACAAGAAAAAAAAGTGACATCACATGAAAAGGATTTGGGGGAAAGGTTGTAGGCTCAATTTTAGATGTATTGACATTGAGATACTGGTGGAGTATCCCAGTGGAAAGGCATTGTAGGCCATTGTCAGTGTAAGTCTAGAAATCAGAAGGAGCTATAACTATGAATTAGGATTCATCTTCATAGAGATGATGGAGTGAATGAAATTACCAAAGGAGAGAATAGAAGACATCCAACTTCAGGTGTTTGCACCCTAGAATAATATACATTGGCCCTATGCTTGTTCTAACTTTTAGTAGTGAGAAAGTTCACTGCTGCAAATGGAGCTGCAAAGAAATGTTTCCAAAGGACTCAAAATGGGGGGGGGGGGAGAGAGGGGAGAGAGAAGAGATGTAACAGCAATGAGCTCCCTCCTAATGCATCACATTTGTATTCTAAGAACACAATTACAGGCAGGCAAGTAAGAGCCCCTTCAAAGGGGGATGTTTCTCTGGTCTCAGGATGGTCCATTTTTAGAGGGTTTTACACATATTGACCAATTCCCATAATCTCTTTCCTAAGCAGTCTTAGCTGTAATAATTAAAGAGCTCCACAGTGAATAGAGCACCAACTTTGGAGCCAAGAGGACCCGAGTTAAAATCCAGCCTCAGACACTTAACACTTACTATCCATGTGACCTTGGGCAAGTCACTTCACCCCAATTGCCCTGCCTTTCCTTCTCCAAAAAAAACAAAAGAGCTCCAGCAGGCACCAATGAAACCCAATAGTAGATAAATGAATGTGACCTTCAAGGTGCCAGGGGCACTCATCCAGGAGAAGAAGAGCAGGCAGTTCCTTTATGAAGAGTTGGATTAGGGTAGAAAGGCAATGGAGACCATGATGTACACACTCTCACAATTCTTTCCTGTTCAAGAGCCAACAATCCTCTTCTCTACTTCACCTGTCTAAAGGCTTGAGCTTGACATACCCCTGCTTGATGCCTCAGGCCCTCCATAATCTACTTTTACTGACCCCACCCAGACTTGTTTCCCAATACGCCCAATTTACCTTCTCTATTTTAGCTCTGCTTCCCTACTAATCTAGGGATGATAAAAACGTGTTTCAGGACAAGAATTCCTTCCCACTTTACCTTAGTGAGATGCCATTTTCTTTGAAGCAGTACTATTTTGATCAAGTCAATGCCTTAAATTTCTCTAAAGTTGCTTGATACTATAATAATAATAACAATAATTGATATTTATATCATATGCCCCTGGTGCTGGTGTGGAAGACTGGTAGATTTAATGTGGAAACTGAGGTTCAAAGAAGAAACTTGATTTCCTAAACTGATTCAGGCAGTATAGTAGCAGAGACAATATTTGTGCTTCTGACTCTTCATAATGTATAGATCAATATACCACTAGAGGGCTGAGAGGAAAAGACTACAGAGAACTTTCTTGCCACCCCAGGATGCCCCATACCATTCCCTGCAAAAGCTTCCCTTCTGCCCAACCTTATTGCCCACCTTTCCCTTTCTGGCTAGAGGACTCTATCTCTTCCTCATCCCCACCCCTAGGAAGGAGCCTGGCATACCCTCTTCACTTCAATCCACAGACACATTCCCATCTTCACCAAAGTGATGGGAGAGGTCCATGCAGTTCCTTCCTTCAGTATAGACATGACTGCTCAATGAGTAGGGAGTTATGTACTATAATTTTTCTAGTAATGAGGAGGTCCACAGGTCTTACCATATGTCCTGTCACTGAACTCCAAGAACCATTGGACCTTATGTATGTTGTCCTTCCTAAATAGAATATGAACTCCTTGAGAGCAGGGACTGTCTGACTTTTTAAATTGTATCTGCTATGTTTTTGGTATGTAGTAAATGCTTAATACTTTTTTCATTCATTCATATGTAAATTTAAGGTTTGAGAAGCACTTTACATCTGATATGTCTATAGAAATTAGGAGGCAGATAGCACAGGGATTCTCTTCATTTTACAGATTTTACAGATGAAGAAATTGGGTCTGAGACAGGTTAAGTGACTTGCCCATAGCATCAGATGTGAACTTGGGTCTTTCCTTACTCTAAGATCAACACTTTACCCATTATATTTCTCAGAAATATTATAGGCTTTGAGATCATTTTCATTGTTCTGGTTCAAGTTGATGATTTTTTGTTGTGGGAAACCCTTGTCTAGGGTTTTGGTTATATTTATCTATAAAGGAGGTGGGCATATCTATTGATAGTGCCATTGAGAGGATTGCCAAGGAACACTTCCTTGAAGATGAGGACTTCTTAAATCTTATGAGTCAAGTCAAATTGATTGACTGACTTGGATTGCTATAGGTCAGGACAACTCCTTTTTGCTAGGCCAATGAAAAGAAGCCTCACAGCAGAATCAATCTCCCGTACTATTTTTTTTTTTTTTGAGAGATCCAGATATATAGAGAGATCTAGCCAGACACCTGAGAGTTAAACTTTGGTGTCTGGCGAGGAAAGGGCGTGGCACCGATGACTTGGAGAAGCCCCCCAGGGACAAACTCACCTCAGCCATAGTCTCTCTGCCTATGACATGGCAGCAGTAGTGGAGTAGTAAGAGTTCTTGGATCCCTAGACTTTGCATGTCCAGACTTTATTTTCTGGAGGCAGAGGTAGAGTTGTGTAACAACTGCATGTGCTTTCTGACAAGTAGCCCAAGAGAAGCTGGCCTCCCCCTGAGGATTGCCTCCTCAGTGAGCTCAGCCACAGATTATGGGATGCAACATTCTACAAAAGGATCACAGATCTTAAACTGGAATAGGTCTCTGATGTCATTAGTTTATCATCTTCATTTTGCAGGTGAGAAAATTGAGGACCAGAGGGATTAAGTGATTTGCCTAAATTCACATAGGCTGTCACGGCAAGGATATGAATCAAGGTTCTCTGGCTCAAAAGTTCAGTGTTTTCTGTGCTGGTCCATGATGCACTGCAGGCCTTGTGGAAAGAAGGGTTCCCAGAAGGCAGCCCTACAGAGAAGCATATGTTTCAGGGCTCCCTCATTGCATCTCCAAGGGCCAGAGCTCCGGAAATGAATCTGGAAATGAGAAAAAGAGGAGCTCCTGGGCAATGCCAACCTTTGCTGGTGGCTGGTGGGGGCGGGGAGGGGATGAGAATCATTTGTGCAGAATGTGGAATTGGAAGATCATCAAGAGAATAGGTTGCGGTATGGGGAATTGGACTTGGCTACAGTTATTAGTATGAGTTGTTTGGACAGGGTAGTGTCAGAAGACTGGAGACAGGTATATAGAATTGGGGTAAAAATGGGATTCACTGGGATGTCAGAGAATTGACTCTCTAAGTAACTCCAAGATCATTTTCCTTTCAAGGAGAGTCTGAACCAAAGGGTACTGCCACCCCTTTGGGGTGGTTGGCAGCTGGTATTCACCAAAGAGGGAGTACTGGGATTTTATATGTGTGTGTGTGTGTGTATGTATATATATGTATATGTATATATATATGAATATACCAATGTATATGTATGTATATAGTGTATATGTATAGTATACACAATATCATCTATATGCATGTGTGTATTTTATACTTTCTGTAGAGTGAAATCAATGCCATCCTGTATCCAATCTCAACACTTTGCTACACTTACATAGATACTGGGAACATCAGTGGTGACCTAGACATGAGCTATATTTGAACTAAGGGTCTCAGAACAAACTCTGATTGTGAGCAAAACAAACCAAAAGAGCATGTTTGGTGGGAGGGCTGCTCCCAAGGTCAAACCTGATCTGTATAAATAGAGAGAGTTATGCCCACTGGGTCACGGATTCTATCTGTTATTACTAGGGATTGTGGACTATGAATAACTTCTGTAACTGTGAAAATCCAACGAACTAGGGCAGTGCTATCTTGCTCATGCCTCTCCAGACATCAACAAGGAAATCACTAGAGATGGATGATACCTGGTGTTTCCAGAGGTGGATTTGAGCACGTCTTCCTTACTCCAACCCCAGGGCTCCATTCACTGTACCGAGTTACCTTTCTTGTGCCTTGGGTCTTCTATTTCAATGTTCCCATACCCAGAGTCTCCTCTCCAGCCACATCAGAATGTTTTTCTATAATTGACCATGTATGTGAATGTTATAAGTGGAATGAGAACTGGATTTGTAGCCAAGAAGACATATGTTGAAATCCAGCGATTAATTTAAAGTTTTCTGGTCCTCAGTTGCCTTACAAGTAAAATGGGGTAATTGGAATAAATGACTTCTAGAGCACCTCTAAAACCCACAGTCTCTCCTGCTTCACAGCCTTTGTCTGTGGAATCATAGACTTAAAAGCAGAAGGTACATCAGAGACCTTCAAATCCAACTCCGTCATTTCACAGATGAGGAGACAAACACAGAGAGGATAATTGATTTGCCAAGGGTTACACAGCCAGTGAGGGTCTGAGGACTGATTTAAACCCAAAACCGCCTGATCTCAAATCCAGTGCCCTAGCCAGCAGAGCAGAGGTGGTAAACCACAACAGTCCCTAGTGTGCCTGAGCCATTAAAATGCAATTGGGAAATATTTAATAAAATAAACGAAAACATAATAAAACATAGATAACATTACATTCTAAAATCAAGTCAATGTATGGCCCACAGGGATCCTTGTGTATGAATCAGTGCCCCCGTTTCTATTTGAGTCTGACCCACCTGCAGTAGAGCATGCTGTCTCTCTTAACGGCTCTCATCCAGGCTGAAGTAACCTTTCAACTCTCTCAACCTATTCAGATGCTACCCTCTGTCTAGCCCTGATTCCACTCCCATTTCCCCAGATACTACATCACTCAGTGAACTGTCTCTCAAGTGTGCTCTTGGACCACTTGCTTTAACATCAGTCATCTTTGATATTAGCCATACATTGCCTGGAGATGTTATTGATTTTTACAGAAGCAATTGAGGTTTTGTTAATTGGCCCCAAGAACATCTTCTTGCCACAATAAGTTTCTGTCACATGGTTTAGCACTAAGTATATAATTTAATACATTTTAGTGCATTATTTATACACTTAGCTTATAATTGTATACTGCATTATTCTGTCTAGCAATGGCTTCAAATATTTCATATTTATCTTCCCAAAGAAGCTGTAAGTTACTTGAAGGCAGGGACTTGATATAAATAAATTTTTATCTCATTTATGTCTACCAATTTTATTAATTATCAGGAGACAGGGAAGTATATACCTACACATATATGCATGTATTTATGTTCTGTACCTCTATATCTGCTGTTATCTCTAATATTCATGTTTAGGATGTTCATGTTCTAAACTGTCTTCCACAGAAAGAGAGAAAGCCTCCTTCCTGCCTTTTCCTTTCATCTAGTTGAAGAATGCCCCCTGGCAGAGCAGCATGCCCAAGAGTGAAGGATAGAATGAAGATGGAGTTGCTTTCTTACCTAAAACCCACTTCATGATAAGCATTTCTGTCCATGAGAACTGGGTGGTTTTTACTCTAAAGATCTGTTTTGGATAATCCGTGTTGGTCTCATTGGGGAGGTTTTTAACGCCTTCAAACCGGTCTGATGCATTCAGAACTAACAATCCCAGGAAGATTGTGAAAGAGACCGCATGGGCCACAAACTTCATGAAAGGGCTCCTCAGGGTCCGTCCTAACTGGAAATAAAATATGAACAAAAAAGATGATTAACTTGGGGGCTCCCTTTCCCTCTGGCACTTTTTTTCTTGCACAAAAAGCTCAATCAGAGGATACTACAGTTTGGACAGTATATTCAAAGCTACAGACTGAAAATATATCCATTGACATCTTCCCATGCCCATTTCTAGGTAATAGGAGGAGACATTTTTGACAGGTTTTATCCTTTTCTATTTCAGGAGGTTTTGTGGGATCACTGAAGGAAAAGGCTTTTAAATACTCTTTCCAATCACCTCTAGTTAACAATAGTTAACAATAAAAACTGCTTCATTCAATTCCATGGACCTAAATTTCCCTAGACCTCTTACAATAGCAGACTTAATAGACAAAGTCATAGTCCTGGGATAGAGACCTGGGTTTGAGGAGATGAATTAGTTAGAGATCTTCATTCTTGAGACTCAATATTCCATTTGGGAAAGGAGTCTAAGACACTCCCCTTCCCAGGGGTGGGGTGGGCATGAGAGACAGAGAGCCAAGCCACCTTGAGGATGCTGTTGAGATGGAGCAGGTCAGGCCTGATCAGGTGCTTTTCTGGGGCTACAGACACAGTTTGCGGATAGAGAAAGTATTCCATGTGACAGATTTCTAATTGTTCTAATTATTCTTACTAACTAGGGCCAAAGATTTCTATCTCTTGATGGAGTTCAAATATTTCTAAGTTTCTAAATTTTGACATTTGAGGGTAAATTTCTTATTGTCCTGCTTTAGTCGCAACTGTTGAGTTTCAACATTATCTAGCTAAAATAATGTAAAATAAGCTAATTTATATTTTGGGAAAATTTGATGATTTTAAAAATCATTTTGTATCCTGAAGACTCTGTTGGGTCTTTATGTATTATTCTTGTTCTGAAATTATCTAAAAGATTTCAGACTCTTTCTCTGTAGAAAGCAGGGCATTTGAGTGGGAGAGGAGCTTCCTAATCAGGTAATTTTTACCTTGTGGTAAGTGACTAACCTTTTCTGGGCCTCAGTTAATTCAGCTATAAAAGTGGGGAGGATGGATGAGATCACTTTTAAGAAAGAGCTGGGATAGTACTTTGCTAGGGCAGCTAGGTGGCACAGTGGATAAAGTGTAGGGACTGGAGTCAGGAAGACTCATCTTTCTGAGTTCAAATCTGACCTCAGACACTTACTGGTTGTGTGGCCAAAGCCACTTAACTTTGTTTGCCTCAATTTCCCCATCTGTAAAATAAGCTGGAGAAAGAAATGGCAAACCACTCCAGTATCTTTGCCAAGAAGAGCCCAAATGGGGTCATGAAGAGTCAGACAGGACTGAAAAACAGTCAAACAACAAAGTACTTTACTGGCTATGTGTGTATGGTAAATCCTTCTTAATGGATATATTAAATGACCTTACTTCATTTGGGTTTCCTGATAATTCTTTCCCATTGAGACCCAGTTCCAATATAATCCAGTCCAAAAAACATTTAAGGGCCTACCAGTATGTACTAGTCTCTCAGGAATGCCAAGTTCAGAAACAGGAAGTAGTCACCTTTTGGCTGGAACACAAAATGTGTGAAAGGGAGCAAATCAACCTAGAAGGGTAGACTGGAGCCAGATAGTAAAGCCCTTATTCTATGTCTCCCATTTGTGTGAGCAGATGAAAAAGAACCAGGCCAAGTAGGAAAGTATTTCTGAAGCATAGTTGGAAGTTCATAGTAGGTGCTTAATAAACACTCCTTGATAAATAGACTCAAGTTCACTTGGTGAGGGATGATTTCTCAGAAGTGAAGCCTCCTCGAAAGGGTTAATAGTTTTTGTATTACTGAAATACAGTTTCCCACCTTTTCTTGTCCTTTGTTTTTTGTTGCTGGGTAAGAATCACATGAATAGATTGTACCTCCTGAAGCCTAGCCAATGGAATAAGGGAAAGGGGGTGAGGGAGGGGGAGGGGGCTTCATTAGGGTATAAAAGGACCTTGCTTTTCAGAATCAATTTGTGCTTCCCTGGCTGGTGCCATTAGGGTGACAAGGGGCTGTACCCTTTCTCATGAGAAAACAATAAACTCCTTTCTGCTTCCAGGTATCTATGTCTTTGTATTGATTTTTTGGGCAGTGGTCTCTGTCCCACACAACTTGAAGTACATACACGCTAGATTTCCTGTACCTCATTCATCCATTCTACAAATACCTCTTTGGCCTTTAAATGCTTCACACACCAGCTCCAAACTACCTTTCCATTCCTCCAACATTCCGTTTCTCTCTCCACACCCCCACCTCTTAGAATCCGTGGCTTCCTTCAAAGCTCAGGGTGTCATTGCCCACATCAAGCCTTTCCTGTTTTCTCAGTTTCTAGTTCCTCCCCTCTTAAATTACACGGTAAATATTCTCTATTGGAGTATTTAACTTTTGACTTTGTATCCTCAGCCTTTAAGACAGTGCCTGACACATTTGATCAGTGGTTATCGATTGACTGGTTCATTCAGACATTCAGTTACACTACAAGAATATAACAGATTATTGGTTTAGAAATGGATCAGCAGTAGGTGTTTCATTAGCTAAAATTCCTCTAATTAAGAGTATGTCCAATATAACATTTGTAAAACAGATGGGTTGATAAATGGTATTTTAATATGTTTCAGTATGGTCATTATCTACTTTAATTACTGCAGCTATTAGTATAACATGATTAATTATAATTAGAAAGACTGCTGTGGCACTAACCTAAGGAAGTACCCAAATTAAGAAAAAAATATGCTTATTTTCATCTTTCAATTTTACCTGCCTCTCAGGTCTTGTCTACAGAAGACCTAGACCTACTGTCTGTAAGACATGAAGGGTAGGAGAGATTCAGGGAGAGATTCAGTTAAGTCCTCCTACCTTATGGTCCTAGGCCAGGATAACTTCTGAAATACCAGCTCAAGAAGTTAATGTTTATCAATTTATTATTAAGGAAATTAACATTTACATGTTGTTTTTGTTCAGTCATTTCAGTTTCTCTGACTCTTCATGATCCAATTTGCAGTTTTCTTGGCAAAGATATGGGAGTGGTTTGCCATTTCCTCCTCCAGCTCATTTTATAAATGAGGAAACCAAGGCAAACAGAATTAAGTAACTTGCTCAGGGTCACACAGATAGTAAGTGTTTGAGGCCAGGTTTAAATTCATGAAGATCAGTCTTCCTAATGCTAGGGCCAGCAGTCTACCCACTGAGCTGCCTAGCTACCCCAACACTTACATGAGACACCCAGAAAAGGGAAGGGGTTGCTGTGATTTATTCAACTCTCAACTTGATAGTTCAGTAAAATGAGGAATTGACAGTAGTTTAGCCAGCAAACGGATATACACAACTCAAAATGTTTTAAATATAAATGTTGACATTATTTACACAAGATAATAGAGCTAACATTTATTTATTTATTTAAATATTGTTTATATATATATATATATATATATATATATATATAATGTAGCTAACAATTGACATTATTGCCTGTTGAACATTGTGCCAAGTACTAAGGGAGATGAAATATTTGCTCATTTACATGAAAATGTTTTGAGTACAAAAAATACCTTGAGAATCATGGTAAAAATTATGGAAAAAGCATGGACTCTAAAGGCTAATCTCTTCTCCGATGTTTAATAACTCTGTGACTTCAGGCAAGTCACTTACACTGTACCCAAGTTTCTTTATAAAGAAGACTGAACTTAATGAGCCCTGAGGTCTCTTCCAGCTCTAAATATGTCATCCCATGCTCCCAGTGGGATCTCATTCTTTCTTGAGGCAGTCCAGGCTAGTCTACTCTTGGACAGCATTAATCATTTAGAAGTTCTTCATAATGGGGATCGGATTGGGGGAGGGGAATGTGCAGTACTGGTAGAGCAATAGGTCTGGATCAGACCTGAGTTTGAATACTGGCTCCTATACCCTCACCTGTCTAAGCCTCAGCTTCTTCATCTATGAAAGGGCCATAATACTAAGTTCATTGTTTACTCACAGTGTTGTTTTGAAGTCATGGGTTGTCTTAAAAACTCTCTATACCAATAATAACAGTTATTAATCGATGAGGCCCATATCTATCTCCCCCTCGCTTCTACCCATTAGTTCTTGTTTTGTTGTTTAGAGCTAGTGCGATTGATTAATCCTTCACACATTCAAACAAACACACCAGTCACATTTCCTCTAAGTCTTCTCTAGGTTAAACACTCTAGTTGTTTCAATTTATCCTTAGACAGCATGGTTTCAAGATGCTTGAGTGTTTTCTGGACCAGCTCCAGAGTATCAATGCTCCCCTTAAAATGAAGTGCCCAGAGCCATAAGCAGTATTCTTCATCTCTTACCCGTAGCCATCACTACTTCCATTCCCATCCTTCACTTCCACTCCCATGCCTTCACTTGTCCAAGTGACCTGAACTTGGAAGTGACTAAACTGCAATCAATGATAATGTGAATCCAGTAGAACAATGCTGGAATAACTGAGTAGGAAACAAGAATAACATTGGCTCTAATTTTTAAGATTCTCATCCACCCACATTTCCATTGTGAATCATACTTTTAGGGAGTAAAGCTGTTGTTGCATCCTTTTCCTTTAGCTTACTGGTTTTCTAAAAATTTACAATATTTTATTTAATTTATTTTTTTAAATTAAATTATTTATCTTATTTTTTTTTTAAAGCAATCGGGGTTAAGTAACTTGCTCAAGGTTACATGGCCAGTTATTTCTGGGTGTGGTGCTGAGTATCTGAGCCCGGATTTGATCCAGGTCATCCCAACACTGGAGCCAGTGCTCTTACTCGCTGAGCCACCTGGCCACCCCTTTTTTATCTTAGTTTTCAACATTCACTTCCATAGGTTTTAAATTTTCTCCCCCTCCCTCCCCCCATCCCTTCCCAAGAGCTTACAATATGATATGGGCTCTACACATACATTCATATTAAACACATTTTCACATTAGTCATGTTGCATAGATAGCTTACTGTTTTTCCCCTTAATGTCAAATAATTTTGCAAATGCTTTTAAAGGCATAACAACTCCTGGCAAAAATGTATAATTTGCCCGAGATATCATTTGTTGGACCATCCCAGGCCCAATTTCACATCTGATCTAGTAGGGAAGGAAACCTAACTTTACTCACCACATCTCGGTTATTTCTCTTCTTGGAATTATAAAAAGGTCTGTTTTATAAAGCCCAAAGTTGATAAAACTTTTTAACGGTTAAATGAAAAGTAATCACTGACTCTTTTCCCTGATCCTTCATAACAGGAAATAAATGCCTATTTGACTCAGGAAAACAGTAATTACACTTTAAAATAATTCTTTCTTCTGACATCAGGCCACCAGATGAGAAAAACTAAAGAGAGGAAGTTGACCGGTAACTGAGGAACTGAGTCCAGACCATCATTACAGCTAATAATAGAAATTGCAGTCTTGGGAAGGTTTAGGAACTGGATCTGCCAGAAACTGAACACAGCTTAGAGAAAGTCAAGAGTCCCTGGTTCTTAATTTATTTATTCAGCAAAACTGATCTTCCTAAGAAACCATTGAGACAAGGAAACTGTCCTATATATTGAGTCAGGCATAATTAACAGAGAACAGGGTCAGTGATTGTGAAAAGGACAAGTAGGTAGGGTCTAGGAGAGGAAAGGTGCCATAAAAACCAATCATAAACCAAATTAAATATGTTTTTATACAAAATGACAAAAACATAACAACATGACTAAGAGTCTACAATAGCATTTGATATGGAAAGAGATACCATTTCTTGTATAGTAGGAAAAGTGCTACATTCGGGGGCAGAAGCCCTTCATTTGAATTGCTGATCTGCCATGTACTGCCCATGTGACCTTGAACAAATTGCTTTATCTTTCCTCTTATATAAAACAAGGCAATTGGTCTTGACAACCTCTAAGTTCCCTTCCAGATCTCCTTTTTAAGATGGTCCTTTTGATACTTTTGGACAAATCACCCTACTTTCTTATTCCTCCAAAAGAATAATTATTTTCTGTCTCTCATAAGCACCTATACCCTGTAAATCCTTTTAAAAATTGAGCTGAAATGATGGAAACAAAAGTACTCCTTAAATTCTAGTATTGGAGGACATTGTCTATGTGATCTGTGATAAATCAGTCTCCCTATATTAGGTTCACACTTATGATGCCCATGTCTGTCTGTCTGTCTGTCTATCTATCTATCTATCATTCCACATATATATATTGTCAATATAAATATGCATACATACACTTACATAAATATATATATATATATATCCTATATTTAAACTGGATCTTCAATTTCATTGGTATAGGAAACTCCCAAGTGAGAAAACTTTCTCTACTAAAGCAGGTTGCAACTTCTCTGTAACTTATAGTCTTAAAGGGTTGCCTAGGGGAATTTAGAGGTTAAGTGACTTGCCCAGGGTCAAACTGCCAGTATGTGTCAGAAGCATAATCTCTCCAAAAATGCTTCTTCAATACTTTGAACCAGGAATTGGCATGCTGCCACTTTTAGATATTAACTGTATTGCTCAGCAACCTTTGAGGTTAACTTCATCTGTATTTATCACTTGGCTAATAACACTGCTGGTATAATCCCTGGAGCCCTAGGACACTCTCTCTTTTTTTCAAGGATTTTAGGATCCAGCTTCTGGATTTCCTTTTCACCTCAGACCTTGCCCTCATACTTAGCATGTATAACATATACACCAAGGACCCTTTAAATGCCCCATCTTCCCTATTCATCAACATTTTCAACTTCCAAGAAACACATCTTCAGTACAACTTGGCACCCCATAGAGATTTGTCATACCTTTGATTTCAACATCACCAGTAACCAAGATTTATCATTTTAAATTTTGACATTAATCATAACCTCTCAGCCTTCCCTATTTTCTGTGCCTCAGTCCTAGATCTAACTCTTCATCCTCAATGCAATCTTTAGCCACTTTATCTCTCTCTAGCCTTCCTATCTGTCCTCCTTGCTCAGGACTCACTTTCTTCCCCTTCAAGGTCTTCATCCTAGAATAGATTAATTCAGTTCTGCTGTCTTCTACCCTTGACTCATTCTGGAGCTCATCCTCTACTGATTCTTCATCTTGGATCTACCTTCTCTACTCCTGAATTCCACTGGAATAAGTTGTGCTGTCTAATTTTAGACATACCCTGGCTAACTATGCAGAAAATCTTTTATTCTTCCTTGAATGATTCCCCATTCGAGTCCCCCAGTAGCTATTTCAAACCTTCCCTCTCTTCTAGAGTCTCTAATCCCAACCACAATCTTCCCCTCCCAGCAGAAAACCTTGTTCCTACTTTACTGAAAGAATTGAGACCATCCACTGTGAGTTCTCTTGTTTACCCTTCACCACAGCTCAAAACCTCTCCTCCTTTACTCTGGTCTCTGAGGAAGGGGTGGCCAAGGCCAGCCTCTCTGTTTGTTTCTTTTGCTTTTATACCTTCTTGTTTCTTCTGGGAACTCTTCTTCATTCTCTTAGCTTTAATCTCTCCCTCCCTACTAATTCCTTCCCTGCTACCTATAAATGCTCTCTGATGTGAACTTGACACTTCATCTCTGACCCTCATAAATTCATGCAGGCTGTCTTCCAGGCCTGAGGGGAACTCTCTCTCCTTACCTCTGTGTCTCAGAGGTCTTCCTTGAAGGCTCAGCTCAGGTATTAATCTCTGATTACCCTAGCATCGTGCTTTCTCCTTCCTCCAAATGTCTTTACTCCCCCTCCCCAGATTCCACTTATTAAAGTTCTACCATGATGCCTCATTAGGGCATAGGGATAACCCTGACTTCTTAAAGTCTCTGTCATCAGTTCATAAACTACGGTGGTCCCTTCTTATTGCAAAGCTTTTGAACAGACAGTAATGGATACTACATTTTAACTGAGCTAATTTCAGAGGTCTTATAACCAATCACCACATTGCCTGAAGGGTCATAAATTTTTTAGTCATAGCAACTCATAAAAACTGCCTTAGAGTCATAGAAATATTACAATTCATGCTGGCAGTAGGAGTAGCCACACTGACAGAATCATAAATCCTTAAAGTCTTGACATATTTAAGATTTCAAAGCACTTTCCTCACAACAACCCTCTGAGGTGGGTCATGAAAGTTTTATCATCCACACTTTACAGATGAGAAAAGCAAGAATCACAAAAGTTAAGGCCACAAAGCACATAATAAATGTGGGAGATGGGATTCAAACCAAGGTTTGCTGACTTCAAACTCAGTGCTCTTTGACTTATACCGCATTGCACAATGCACAATAACAGCAGCTACTTTATTGGTTTGTAAAGTACTTTATGTAATTTACTCATCCAGTTTTCACAACAGGCCTGAATGGTCTACTGATCCTTCTACTGACCTTATTGAAAGGTAAGGGCTATTGCCTCCATTTTACAGATGAGGAAACTGAGGATCGGAGGGGTTGATTCCCCTTGCTTAGAGTTGATAAATTTGTATGTTTCTGAGGCAGAATTCAAGCCCCTTCCTGATTCCAAGTCCAGTGATTTATTCAATACACCATGTGAACCCCTCTTTTAAATCATTTCAGTTCTAGTACAGTCAGACATCCCTTCAAAGCGATCCAAATGTCTTCTCCACTGGTGTTTGTTTTTTTGGTGGTGGTGGTGGGGAGGCAATACTTTGATATTTCTCCAAGTCATTTAATTGCCACTATAATAGATTAGAAATCTACTTCAAAGGCAACAGACAAGCTTCTGATGCTGTTTACTAATCTTTCTTAATGAGCCCTGTTACTAGTTTATAAGTATAATTGAATGGTACCTATGGAGAGGAATTAGGGACTGCAGTTCTGATTTCATTATTATAGAGAATTTTCATGTGAGGAAACTCCCTCTACCAATACAGTTTGCCACCTTTGCAATCTATAGTTGCATAGAGCACTCCAAAGTAAAATGACTTGCCCAGGACACCACACTCTGAGGTTATACCGTATGACTTTTCCAGGATCACATAGCCAGCATGTATCAGAGGAGGGACTTCAATCCAGGTCATATTGGTTTTGAGACCAGCTCTATCTCCTATTCCATAATGCCTCTCACTTATGGAGAGACTATATAAATACATACATGTGCATATAAATCATAAATGTATATATGTCTGTGTATGTACATAACCTCTTTTATTCATTTATATTTTCTGTTGGTTAGTGAAGCTCCATTAAGACATAAACAACAGGGGTGGCTAGGTGGCACAGTGAATAGAGCACCGGCCCCGGATTTAGGAGGACTTGAGTTCAAATCAATTCTCAGACACTGAACACTTACTATCTATATGACCTTGGGAAAGTCACTTAACTCCATTTGCCCTGCCCTCCCCCCTCCAAAAATAAAAAAAGAGACATAAACAACAACAAAAAGGTCCCCAAAAGGACAAGGTGAACTCTAAGGTCCCTTGTAGTTCTGACATCCTAAGGTCGTTTGTACTTAATTACTGATCTCTGAAAGTTTCACAGCATTCACTTGTTTGAACCTGCTCAGGTTCATTTCTGATGACAAGTGGGATTTGGACGTGGGGTGAGGGGAGAGAAAGGGAACCCTATCCATAGATGCTTTTACCTCTCAGTTGGTCAGTAGATCCAAACCAGTCAAGGATGCTTGCTTTACATCACCTTAGCTTGCCACAGTCAAGAACAGTTCCTCAAAGAGCCACAAGGCCACGGTACCTTTTCTGCTGGTGAGTGCCATGTTTCTATACTTTGATATTTCTCCAGGTGAGAATAGCTAAACAGCTACTGCTTTTGAAAAACCACTCACTTCAAAGATAGAAAACGAGTTTCTGGTGCTGTTTTTAGTCTTTTATAAACAGTTCTGTGACTATTTTTTAAGAATTATTAAACAATAGAAGTTAAGACAAAAAGCCAGCATCTCCTACAAGGAGACTTGTTTGGGTAGATTTCTTCCCATCTTTGAGCCTCAGTTTTTTCATTAGTAAAATAATGAGGTTGGACCAGATGATTTCTATGGTCCTTTTCAGTTCTAAATCTATGTTTCGTCCAATGAGAATGATTCCTTTTAGTAATATATATATATATATATATATATATATATATACACACACACACACACATACACACACACATATATGTGTGTGTGAATATACACTTATGATAGGCAAGATTATAAATTTGAATTAAATAGTAAGTAATATAAAACAGCATAATAATATACAATTTAAAAAATCTTTGGCATTTGATCCTTTTCATAAAAATAAATAAATCATAAGGAAGTATGGCAGAAAGATCACCTCAGAATGGAAACCTATGGATAAGGACAGAAAGTTGCTTGTTTATGTCACCCAGATTTCCTTCATGTTAGGCTATATAATCCGAATGACATAGATAATGAAGAAAATTAAGCAAAATCAAACTATTATTATTTTTACATAGATTTCTTCCACTGTAATGTGATTAAGGACAAATGTACACATGCACATGTAAAATAATAATAATAATAATAATAATAATAGCTATTATTTATATAGTGCTTTAAAACTAATCTGTCCTTGGAATCAGAAAGTCTTGGGTTCAAGTCCTGCCTCTGACACAGACAAACAGGGTAAATCACCTAACTGCTTGATGATTAGGTAATTATTTAAGATTATAAGTTACAGAGATGGTGTCCATATCCATTGGTAGGAGAAGTTCCCCATTGGGAATGAAGGAAGGAAATAAGCATTTATTAAAGATCTACTATGTGCTAGGTACTATGCTAAATAAATTATATATATATATATAATTTACATATATAAATTTATATATGTATATATATTTATATAAATTTATAAATATTTCATTTGATCCTCATAGAAATCCCAGTAGATGCTTTTATTATCCCATTTTACATTTGAGGAAATGGAGGCAAACAGAGGTTAAGTGACTTGCCTAGGTTACACAGCTAAGACACTTGGTCTTGAACTTGGCTCTTCTGGACACCAAGCCCAGTGCTCTATCACCTAGATGAATGCTTCCTGTACCAATGAAATCACAGGTCCAGTCTCTATGCCTTTACATATATTACTTTATGTGATCATATGTACCTGTGTGTCATTACACTAAACCCACACCAAAACAAACTTGCATCTTAAAACAAATGATAATCAATTTAACTTGGGGATAAAATACCAAGCATAAGCATAATGTCTCATTTTGTCAGGTTTTCCAAACATATTTTTGATGGTCCAATAGCTCCTGATGGATACGCTCTCAACAAGTAAGCAAGTTGTTAGACTGATAACAGAAACCCTAACATGGACACCATAAACTAATCTGCAGATTGTAGGTTCATACAATATCAGAGCTGGATAGAACCTGAAAGATCATCCAGTCTTAACTCATCATTACAAAGGACAGCCAGATAGGTTAAGCTAGTGCTATTCCAGCAGTAAGGTTAAGAAATTTGCCAAGAATTGTTTTCAGTCAATATATGAATGTTTTGTATGTTTTTGAGGTTGTATTTGGGGTAGCATGACTTTCCCTTTAATGAAGAAAACTTGCCTCTCCATGAGTGATGTCACCAGCACCTGGTTGGTGCTACAGACTCAGAGGTGACATTTGGTGAAAAGCTAAGTTCCACAATCAGCATACAGAATTGAAGAATCAAACAATATAAGACTTGTAGGGGATGCTCGAGTATCTTTTAGTTCAATCCATACTCCATAGCATCCTTGAGATGGGTTATCTAGCCTCTACTTGAAGATATCCAAGGAGTGGGAACTCATCCCAAGACATTCCATTTTTTGACAGCCCTCATTGTTAGGAAATGTTTTCTAGACATCAAGCCTTAATAGATCTTTTTTCAACTTCTACTAACATCTAGCTTTGTCTTCTGGAGTCAAACAGAATAAATTTAATCCCCCTTCCATGTGATATCCGTCCAAACAGTTTAACAAAACTAGAACGTTTCCTCTTATTATTTTTTTTTCTTCAGCATAAATATGTCCAATTCCTTCAAATAATCTTCATATGTCAGAAGCTTGAAGCCTTCCACCATCTTGGTTGTCTTCTTCTAGGTACATTTCAGGTTATCAATATTCCTTAACACTGAACATTAACACTCAACACTTAACATTAATGGTACCCAGAAGTGAACCTAACACTCCATGTAAGATGTGTCAAGGGCAGAGGACGGTGGGATTACCCTGCCTCTGTTCCTGGAAATTATGCCCCTTCTAATGTAACCTTAGATTGTCTTTGTTTTTTGTTGGCTGCCACAACATGCTGCTAACTCCTGCTGAGTTCAAAGTTCATCAAAACCCCCAGATCCTTTTCAGATCAACTCCTGTCTGTCATCTTAATGTTTGTGGAGCTGATTTCTTTGAACCTAAGTATAGGATTTTATATTTATCTCTATTGAATTTCATTCTATTAGATTCATCTCCATGCTCTGGCCTGTCAAGATCCCTTTTGGTCCTGACTCTTGTCATATGGTAGTTAGTTATCCCTCTCACCTTTGTGTCACCTGCAAATTTGATGAGCATTCATCTGTACCTTGATCCAAGTCACAGACAAATTATTAAACAGCAAAACACAAATGGATACCTTACGTCCTCCATTGCAGACTTCCTGCCAAATTGATATTGAACTATAAACAACGAATTTTTGAGTCTAGTCATCATCCGAAGAGTTGGGGTCCAATTGACTGCATTATAGTCTAAGCTTCATTTTTCCACGAGAATAGTATGAAATATTTTATAAACAGCTTTGCTAACATCTAGTTAGCCTATATCCACAGCACCCTCCTCATCTACTACTTTAGTAGTCCTGTCAATAAAGGAAATTAGGTATCTTTTTGAAAGAACAGTTCTTGGTGAAACTATGCTAGCTTCCTTTCTAAATATCCACCAAACATCTCTTTAATGATCCCTTCAAGGATTTTCCTAGTAAACAGAGTCAAAATCATTGTCTTAGAGTTTATAGACTCTGTTCTCTTCCCTCTTTTGAAAATTGGGGCAACATATGCCTGTCAGCAATTTTTAATACCTTTTCCCCCTTTTCCATGATCTTTTAAATAGAACTGACAGCTCTTTCAGAACCTGAAGATGTAGCTTATCCAAGCCAGGTGACTTGAATTCTTCAAGGGCAGCTAGATAGCTAGATATTCTCTTATAATCCCCTTACTTATCAAGGACATTGATTCACTCAATATTTTTTGTTATGCTATATCATTCTCTTTTGAGGAGAAAGAAAAGGGGGAAAAAAACCAAAACCAAAACCACACACACAACAAAAAACAAAGGGAAAAACGATTCTCCCTCTGTTGTCATTATCATCTCATTCACTCCAAGCAAAAGTTTTATTCCTTTTTGATCCTTCTGTTTCTTTCAATATGATTTTAGAAGACTCTTTTGTTTTCCTTAACTTCCCCTGCAAGCTTCAGATTATTCTGGTCTTTACCATTCCTGACACATTTTATAGGACTGTGTCACATTTTTATGCTCATCTTCTGTATGGTCTTTCTTTCATCTTTTAAAATTCTCAGTTGGTTGATGGCTTTCCTGTGAATCCATATACGGTCCTTAAGAAAAATCTATATATCTTTAGACTTTCATTCTTGAACACCCCTCTTAGGTTAACTTCTTTCCCTGAAGATTTTTTAGTGTATGGGGACCTATCTATCTTCTCTCTCAATGTCTTGAATTCTGCTTTCCAAAAATCTAGGGTGTTTGTTAGATGATACCTTTTCTCCCCTCTACTTCTCTTTAATAAACTCTGTGATGGAATAGTCATGTTCCTTGAAGGCTCCCGTTATTTCCATCACAGTAACCAGTCCCTCTCTGTTACTGTGAATTAGTTTCAGAACAGAATTTCATCTTGCTGATTCTTTGAACCTTTGAAGGATAAAATTTTCACTAACACAAGTCAAGAAACTATTAGCTATTCTAAGCAAACTCCATTAGATTTCAGAATAACTGAAGTCTCCCAATAACTACTATATCGTGTCTCTGAATCATGTTCGAGATCTATTTCCCAAATGCCTTATCCCTTTCTTCCTTTTGACTAGGTGGTCTGTCATATACTTCAAAGATAAAATCATTTCTGTTTTCCCCTCATCTTAACTTTACCAAATATTCTCCTTCATGCTTCCCTATTCTGATTCTGGATTTCCTCATATGAGTGTATCTCCTTAATATACAAAGATACTTCCCCTTCCATTCCCCACTTTTACCTCTCCTAATTCTTTTGACTAGGGTATGCCCATCCATACTATGGCCCAGAACTTTGATATACTAAGTTTAAAGTGAGAATGCAAAAAGTGTAGAAATAAAGGCCATATAGTTTTAGTGACCTGATTGTAGGGGAACTTTAGTGCTCCATTTTTAGTCTTCCTAGAAGTTTGGGAATTTCAGATATGATTCATAAGTTTCTTTTGGAAAAACTGATAATTTAGAGATCCCTATATATTTCCAAGATATCTTACATTTCTCTTTTTAAGTAAATGTTTTATTTATAACTTTTCTTATTGTTCATTTGTTTTCAGTTGTGCCTGACTCTTCATGACCCTATTTGGAGTTTTCTTAGCAGAGATATTGAAGTGGTTTGCCATTTCCTTCTCTAATTCATTTTACAGATGAGGAAGCTGAGGCAAACAGGGTTAGGTGAGTTGCCCAGGGTCACACAGGTAGTAAGTGTCCATGCCAGATTTGAACTCAGGAAGATGAGTCTTTTTGACTCCAGGCCTGGCATTCTTTCTACTGTGCCACCTACCAACCCCTATTTATACCTGTTTACTTCTCAAAAGAAAGAACAGCTAAGCAAAAGAAATCAATAGATTGAACATGGCTAACAATGTATCTTTTATTTTGCACCCATAGTCAATTACTTTTCTACTTAGTTGGGAGGAGGTGGTAGCCTGTATTTTTCTTTTAAGATTTAGAATTATAAGGGAGTTTAAAAATACTCTAGCTGAATTCTGATTTTATTAATTTTAATTTTTTAATGAGCAAAAATCTCTTTTCTCTCTCCCATTTACCCTTCCCCCATGTAAAAAAAAAAAGAGAGATAAACAAAATCCTTGAAACCAACGTGCATGGTCAAGTAAAAGCATTGTCACTGGCCATCTCTAAAATGTATCTTGTACCTTTGGTATCTTGTATATTTTCCTCAGAATTCCTAAATGCTGTCAGTTATCTCACCCCTGAAGGAGTGGTCACTCTCTGTCTTCTTCATTGGTCAACCCCCAGAAGTCATGGTTGGTTTCATAAGGATCACAGATCTAGAGCTGGAAGGAACGTTGAAAGTCATCTGATCCAATCCTTTTATTAGAGGGGATGAGGAAGGTCTGGCATGAAGAAGTTCATTTGCCTAGAGTCACTCAGGTAGACAGGATTCAAACTTGGGTCTTGTGACTCTATGTTTACTGCTCTTTCTTCTGCATCATGATCCTTCCTTCTAACTCATTCTAAGTGATACCTTATACAGTATTGGTCAGTACAACTTTTCTTCCCTTCACTAATTGTTCTTATCATTAGGAAAACTTAGAATTCAGTTTGCATCTGAAAAATTTTGCTTCTCTCTCTAAGCTCCCTTCTCACGGTAACTGAGTCTAAATGTGATATTTTATTTCTGTGGAAGAAATTTAGTTTTTTGGTAAGTCTGAATGACCCACTGAGGCTACTGTAAATTCAACTGTGATCATGTCAAAATAGCTCTTGAAAAGTTGATGCTCTATGAGCTGGGGCTCATAGATTCGATGAATTCAAGCTACCTAACAGCTTGGGTGGATAGATAGAGAGTGAATCTGACTGTTATTTGGTTTTCTGTTTAGGATATTTATATAATAATTCCCCATGTAAATATAAAAGAAAAAAAAACACCACCAAGCACTAAATATGCTACTGCTTAAAGAAGTTCCTAACTATAGCCTAGCTCCCTCAAAATCTGAGAAGTTTTGGCTGAGAGTACTTTGATATCTCTATCTCCATGTCAATATCCATATCCATATCTCCATGTAGATATAGATATCTACGCTATATCTATATATATATATAGATATATATGCATACATATGTAATATGTACACACATATATTTGCCCATTTAAACTGATAAAACATTGCCATTCACAGAGTACTTTATAATAGAAAAGAGCTTTCTTTCATACTTATTAATCAATAAGTCAGCTAAGTATTTATTAATAGTAATGTTATTAATAGTTCACACACACACACACACACACACATATATATATATATATATATAGGTTTACAGAACACTTGCCTGTGACATAGATGGTATCATTATTCACATTTCACAAAGGAGAGAACTGAAGCTTTGATTGTCCAGGATTGTTTAATTAGTAAGTACCTCAGCTGAGATTCACTTAGTCTCTTGACTCCAAATTCAGTAGTCTTTCCACTATACCTCATGACCTTATAGAAGGAATTCCTCATTTTTGAGGCAGTTATGTAGCATAGTGGATAAATTGCTGGACTTGCCTTCAGAAAGTCCTGTGTTTGAATCCTGCCACAGACACTTATTAGCTGTGTGATCCTGGGTGAATAATTCAACTTATCTCGACCACATTTTCCTAATCTGAAAAATGGAGCTTCAATAATATAGCATCTAATTCACAGGATTGTTGTGAAAATTAAATTTAATTTAATGTACATAAAATACTTTACAAACATTAAAGCACTATAAAATGTTAGCTATTATTAATTCAAGTCAAGTCAACAAGCATTTAGTAAACACTTGTTATGAATTAAGCATTAAGCTAAATGCTAGAAATACCAAGAAACTCCTTGAGGAGTTTACAACTTCATGGAGAGTGTGTGGGGAAGAAGTCATATTTACAGGATGAATTGGAATTAATATCAGAGGGAAATCATTAAAATTATGGAGCACTGGGAAAGGTGTTTTTGCAGAAGCTAGGATTTGGCTGAGATTTGAAGGAAGCCTGGGAATACAGAAGGTGGTAACAATGTGGAGGGAGAGAATCTAGGCATGGGGAATGGCAAGTGAAAATGCTCAGGATACTGAGTTGGAGTGGTAAGTGCCAGGTAAAACAAGGAGGTCAGTCACTGAATGGAATGGGAGAGTACATGGAAAGGCATAAAATGTAAGAAGATTGCAAAGGAAGGACGACGCTAGATTGTAAAGGGCTTTAAACAGGATTTTCTATTTGTCCCCAAGGGTAAAAAGGACCACTGGAGTTTATTGAATAGGAGTCTGCCATGGTCAGATTTGTATTCTAGAAAGATCAATGTGATAGTTAACTAGGTCAGCTAGAATGGGAAAAGACTTGATGTAGGGATACCAATCAACAGTTTGTCGAAATCATCTAGTCGTGAAGTGATGACGTCTTACATTAGGGTGGTGGTGTAATGGGAATGTAAATTTAAAGATCTTCCCTGCCCCTAGGCTAAAGTGCACCTGGAGCCTGGGGTGGGAGGCTTGTTTTTCAGTAGATACTTCTTGATTGGCCAGTGAGTCAATAAGGTTGTTACACTCTCTGAGCCAGGAGACGGCTATATAAGCCATGATGTGTAGCTTTGTTTTGGGGTTCACTTTGAGAAGTGTTCTGTGATTTGATCTGGATTCTGGGAAGCCGTTGTTGAGAGCCCCCCCTCGGCTTTGAAAAACCCAGATGTTGAAACCCAGATGTTGACTGGGTATGGATGTAATGGTTGGACAGTTTGAAAACTGTCTACTTGATCTGTTTCTCCGTCTTGATAATTATGTCTGTATATTCTGAAGTTCGGAGTGCTGACCTTTTTCCCCTGAACTAGGTAAATGATACATATTTGACTGATTAAAGTAAGCTTGTTAACCCATTTTGAGTTGCTTTCCTTTAACAAAGCAGATCCAAGAACCTGTGTTGGCAGCCACCCTGAGGACGCTTGGGGTGTTTGCTGCTACAGGTGGCAATGTTAGAAGAGAGAAGGGATATATAATAGAGATGGCATTAAGGTGAAATTGACGGAGCTTGGTAATACAATGGAAATGAAAGGTGAAAGAGAGTGAGGATTGCACGATACCTAGTTTATAAGCTTAGCTAGTGTAGTGGATAGAGTGCCATGCTTGGTGTCAGGAAGACTCATCTTCCTGAAATCAAATTGGCCCCCGACATGTACTAGCTGTGTGACCCTGGGCAAGTCACTTAGATCCTGTTTGCCTCAGTTTTCTTAATTAAGAGTTTCCTCATCTACAAAATGAGCTGGAGAAGCAAACGGAAAACCACTCAAGTATCTTTGCTAAGAAAATACCAAATGAGGTTATGATGAGTCAGACATGACTGAAGTAGAAAGAAAGTGAGGGTTGTAGGATGATACCTAGTTTGTAAGCCTATGTAACTGGGAATATGGTGATACTATTAATAGTAATAGGAAGTTAGGGAAAGGAGAGAGTTTGGGGAGAAAGTAACGAGTTCTGTTTTAGACATGTTGAACTGGAGATGTCTACAGGACATCCAGTTTAAGTTGTATAATAGTCAACTGGAGATGTGAAACTGGAGGTTAGCATATAGGTTAGCTCTCAATAAGTAGAGCTGAAAATCATCAGCATAGATATGATAATTGAATCTACAGGAGCTGATGAAATCATCAAGTGAAATAGTATATAGGGAGAAGGGAAAAAGGTCCAGGACAGAGCCCTGGGGGACTCAAGTTTGTGATCTGAATGAAGATCCAACAAAAGAAATTGAGGAATGGTCAGATAGGTAGGAAAAGAACCAGCAGAGAGTAGTCATGAAAGCCTGTAGAAAAGAGTGTATCAAGGAGAATAGGGTAATTAACAGGCTCAAAGGCTTCAGAGAAACCAAGAAGGATGAGGCTTGAGAAAAGGCCATCCAATTTAGTAGATCAATTTAAAAGCTCACTGACAATTTTGGGATATACAGTAGAAAGTTGGAGGTATGAGACTGCAGGTCAGCAGAGAGGTTGGGGCAGGATAAATTATCTGAGAATAATCTGCATAGATATGATCATTGAATGCATACAAGCTTCACTCCATTTATGGCATTTCGCAGACAGAAAATTCCCATTAAGTGTAAATTGGAATGACTCAGTATTCTCTATAAAATAGCTTTTTTTTTTAGGATATTACCCTTCACACAGAGAAAACATTTGTCGTATTTCAATGTCTATTTAAAATATATATACTCTTTTCCATCCCTCATGCTGAATGAAGACTGTTAGCTTTCTACCTGCCATGAATAATATTATCAGGTGAGATTACTTCTTAGCCTAAAGAATAAGTGCATTTCCTTTTCAGTTTCTGTGCTGTGAACACACTATCTTATCTTTCCATTACTAGGAGGAAGAGGTCATAACTGCCATTTTTATAAGACAGATGATGCAATTTCCCATGTAGTTGACCTTCTCAAAATTGTCATATTTCTCATTGAACCTTTTCTAGCTAATTTTAATTAGTTTTGGAAATAGTAACTAGGGTAATGTAACTTTGGAGGACTTGAGAATAATCTTAAACATTAAACTGAAAATACCTTGAACATACTACATGGATCTTTGTTCCATCCCTTGAGAGGAAATTTACAAGAACTACAGAAAAAAAAAAAACAACCTATAGCTTGTCTTGATTTTGTGCCAGTCAGTAGAACTGGCATTGGATTTGAAATCAAAAGACTTCAAAATAAAAAAAAAAACCTGGATACAAATCTTAGTTCTAAAACTTACTATCTGCATAACTATAGATAAGTTATCTAACTTCTCTGTGCCTTAATTTCCTCATTTGTAAAAATTGGGTTAATATTGCCTTATTTCACAGGATTGTTGTAAGAGCTAGGTTAGATAATTTACATTAAGTGCTCTGTAAACCTAAAAGCAATCTATAAACAGTAGCTATTTTTTTCATAAGGCCAAATAGTTGCACTTTGGAAATTATCTGGGTTAGAGAATAATAGTGGACTATTCTCTGTGGGATACATAGCTTCCATGACCAAGGTTTGTATTTATTCTGGGAGGAAAAAAAAATTCATATCCATTTGAGTCTTCTTTTCTTCCTTCATTTTCTTAGCACAATTATACACTAGGTGAGGCTTATGTAGGGAAGCAGGGATACATTTTGGAAAAATGGAAAAGCATTTTTCATCCTTTCTTATGTCTTCTCCACATTGTAGGGGTTAGAGAGCCAGGGCCCTACTACCTGGAAAATCTGTGTAAAATTTTTTGGCCCTACCTTCATACCAGGGAACTATGAATGTTTTCTTTTTCTTTTATGAGGTGTTTATAGTACCTTAGTGTAAAATTTAGATTGATATACAATAATATGCATATATTTTATGCATTTCTGAGTCTCTAAATTTTTTTCTGTGTCATCTGCTGACCTTTGTGTATCATCTGTGACTTTCACAAAATTCCCCCAAATTCTCATTTAATTTTCTATGCTGACTTAAGATACCAAAGCTGCAATGTGGAAAGTTGCAGTTTGGGAGGGATAATTGTACTCTCACTTTCCCAGGTCCCACCTTAAGATACTCTCAGGAAAGGATATGAAATAATTATTTGTCTTTCCATTTGTGTAAACACAGTCCCAGGGATTCTTCACTTAGGGAAATCTTTTCATACAAAGTGTAAGGAGAGTGGCAATTGAATCAATCATTCAATTATTCTCCCCACCTTAGTTAAAGTAACTACCTTAATTAGGTGAGAACACATACATTTAACCAACCAATAAATCAAACAAAGGTGTTAAAGTAGGTGGGAAAAGACCCTAATTAATTGGGAAGGAGTGAAAACCATTGAATGAAATTAAATAATACTATTACAAAGGAAATATGTTCAGATTGACTTAAAGACGTTGTCATTCCCAATAACAGCAATCTGGTTTGGAACCCAGACAATTGAATGTTAGATCAGTCTAACTGAGAGAGTAGTTCCAGTCAAGCCCCCGAAAATAAGTCACTTGATGGACTGAACAGAAGAAAGCCTTTTTCTCCCTCCATCCTTGACAATTTTGTGAACTTGGAAGGATTTAGATTTAGAAGAGATTTAGAATTCTCATTGGTTTCCTAGTAGTACCTCCAGGAGGCTGGGAACCAGGAAAAATTAGACTTGCTTCAGTCTTAAAATCTTGCAGCTTCAAGGGGGCAGCCAGGTAGCACAGCGAGTAAGAGCACCGGCTCCAGTGTCGGGATGACCTGGGGATAAAACCTGGGCTCAGATACTCAGCACCACACCCAGAAATAACTGGCCATGTAGCCTTGAGCAAATTACTTAACCCCAATTGCTTCAAAAAAAATCTTGCAGCTTCAAGGGTCTACACTGACTATGCTTAAGAGAAGCTTCATGAAAACCTCACAAAGGGTGAAGGGGACTCCCAGCAGCTAGGAGCTGTGAATTATTGCTTTATCATATGCACTTTCTGTTGAACCCACTTTCCCCTGGACCCTGTATCTACCCATGGGAAAACATTCCTCTAGGTGATTTTTGGGGGGGCATGATTATTTTATTCCTATTTTCTTACTATAACATCTTATTAAATAACCATTTCTAAAAGTAAATCTTTTATATTCTTGGGGAAACAAAATTAAAGGATTGGGAGGTACAGAATCACATCATGAAAGTGCAGTATAGGGCTGTCAAAACAAAGAGAGAGACTAATGAATCTGCAGAAGTATTCACAAAATTAATGAATAAATTCAAAGATGAATCACTGAGGCTTATTATGGTCCTCCAGAGTACTTGGGGAAAGAACAAATGTTCAAGGATAATGGATCATTTAAAGGTTTTTTTTTTCACTTTCCATTATCTCATTTAATTCTTGGAACAGCTCTGTTAGGGAGACCCTATTGGGGCCCCACTTACAGATGGGTAAATGAGGGTTTAGAGATTAAGGGACATCAAAGTTTCTCATAGTTTCTTCAGATGAGCAATATCAGTCTAACAACAGACCTCTGCAGTAATGTAGTCATATAACTCTCTGGAAGCACAACAGATACCCAGAATGCAGATCTCACATTGCAATAAGTATATATTCTCTAACTAGAGACTGAGAATCGTAGAATTCTAGAATGTCACAGTGAAAAGTGGTCATCTAGTTCAATTTTCTCATTCCACAGATGAAGAAAGTAACTCGCGGACAAAATGGAGTGACTAAAAGTCGCATAGTTAGGTAATGGTCACTGGGGTAGTAGAGCTCAGGCTTCTTGGATCTTCCTGCTATCTTTTCTTTTTTGGGGGGTAGATACTAGGGGAGGGGTAGGAAACCCATCCTGTGGTGTAATCAGTACAGGGAATTCTCTCTCCCAGTGCTCAGTGACAACCGTTTTGTAACTTATAGTAACCTAGAGAATGATCTGAGAGGTTAAGAGACTTGTCCTGGGTTACACAGTCAGTGTGTGTCAGAGGAAGGCTTTCAACTCAGATTTTCTAGACTCTGATGCCAGCTAACTATCCACTATGCCAAACTCCTACAGTGCTCTTACTTCCCATTCACTATCCCTCTACATACTCAGGAGAACCCCTACCCATTTTATAACAAAGAAGTCACAGTTTATTTTATAAGGGAGTGGAAGAATTTAGTTGAGGTCACATGTGGCTCTCTAGGTCCTCATGTGCGGCCCTTTGATTGTGACTTTGGGGCCGCAGGTTCATCACCCCTTTCCTAACCTCTTTATAACAAAGAGGTTACAGTTTATTTTATAAGGGAGTATAAGAATTTAGATCCTTCCTTTTTCAACCAAATAGAAATAACAAGGTGGCAAAAACAGAAAAAAGACTTACAAAGTTGTCAGGGAGTAAAAAGGTGTATTCCTTCTCTTTTGTTATCTGTCATCCCACATCTTATATCTCATTCATTCCTTACTTCTCTCACTGACTTTTTTCATCTTGAATTCTTTTTTAAAAAAATCAGAAATACAATTTAAAGAATAGCAGAATTTCCCCTTCTGGATCATCTCTACTTGGCAAAGGCAAATGTAAGGATTTGTCTTAAGCAAGGCTGTAAGTGGGGATTCTAGAGAATAGGATCAGTTGGGGACAGTTGGAAATGTCTTAGAAGTGAGAAGGAAAAAAACAAACAAACAAATGTATAAGCCCCATGAATCTTCAGCAGTTCCTGTACCTTGCTGCAGGGGGCAATCCAATAGGCTATGGCAAGGAATGGAAGGCCAATGGAGATCCCAAAGACAGCCAGGAACTTCACCGCTATGGACTGCTGCCGTAAGCCTGAGAGGTTTTCATACCACATGGTAAGCAGCTGCTGCTGGCAGTTAGGGTGAGCAACGAACTGTGGGGGAGACAACAAGAGAACACAAATAGCAAACTAGAATTGGTAGCTATCAAACAGCTTAAAATCCACACATTTTTTTACATCTAGGGAACATTCATCAATTGCAATGCAAAAAGAGGTTAGGTTTGCTATAGGAAGGGCTCCCACACTGGATGGAAGGTCAGATTAAGGATCTTCCAATAATTTTCTTATAACATTGAGAGTCTTGGCCAAAAAAAAAAAAACAACCTCTAAAAGTCAATTTGTGTGTGTGTGTGTGTGTGTGTGTGTGTGTGTGTTTTCTGTTGTAGTTAGTGCAAGACTTTTAGTAAGGGGGCTGGGTTCAAATCCTAGCTCTGTTGTTTACTACTTGTGTGACCTTGGACAAATTACTTACCCTCTTTGGGCTTCTGCTTTCTCAACTATAAATTGAGGGGGTTGAATGATTTTAGAAGTCCCTTCCAGCTCTATTTCTATGGCCCTATGGTCTAGTCCAATTCCTTAATTCTTTAGATGAGTCTACTTCAGCTAAAATGACTTGCCCACAGGAAGTGACAGAATGAGCTTTTGAAACCAGGTACACCAATTCCAAATCAGCAGCTCTCTTTTCATTGCACTGAGCTGTTCCTGAGTACTAAACAATTCTTTAAATGTTCTAATTCTACCAACTCAAAATGCTCTAAATCAATATTTTGAAAATCTAAAGTGGGGGGGTGGTAGGCAAGACTTTCTGGAGGAGATAGCATATAATTTGATCTTGAAAGGGTAAGTTAGAATTCCATAGGTCCCGGAGGCTGCATTCTGTGAGTACTACATGTACAAGGACAGTTTGGCTGAATCTCAGAGGCTGTGAAAAGGAAGGAAACAGAAGGAGATAAATCTGTCATAAGAATAAGGATGGAAGCTTACATTTCGGTGACAGTCTTGTGTCTTTTTTATAGAGAATTTTCCTAATAACCACTTGGAAGTAGAGCATTAAAATAATAATTATAATCATAATAATTTTTTCGAGGCAATCAAGGTTAAGTGACTTGCCCAGGGTCATACAGCTAATAAATTTCAAGTGTCTAAGGTTGGTTTTAAACTTGGGTCTTTCTGACTCCACAGCCAGTTTCTGAATGTAATTATTATTAATTTAATTTTATAGATGAAGGACCTGAAGGAACCAGGACTCAAATTCCCATGACTATTCTCTTTCTATTCCAGAACACTGTCTCCAAGGGAAGGTAGCATTTCTTTTCTTTTTTTTTTTTAAGCCATTGGGGTTAAGTAACTTGCTCAAGGTTACACGGCCAGGTGTTTCTGGGTGGGTGCTAAGTGTCTGAGCCCGGATTCGATCCCAGGTCATCCTGACTCTGGGGCTGGTGCTCTTACTCACTGTACTACCTGGCTGCCCCGGAAGGTAGCATTTCTATTTGAGCAAAATTTATTTGTGAGAATTAAGGTATTCCCAAATGAAGTACTTGGTGAAACTCATTGGTTTGCCTGGTGTTTGCCAGAGTTAGAAGTGCATTCTGCTTTTCCAGTGATTGACTTTTTAAAAGGCCACCTTAGAATACAATGTATCTGTTTTTATTATGTTTACCTCACTGATGTTAATGAGACCTTCAGTGACCCCTAAAAAATACTAAATATACTTTTTCCTTGTAAAAACCCTTTAACAGATCTTTATGACCTCCCTTGGGGAAGAGAACATTGGATGTTTTTGCATTGACTAGGAATTGGCATTAGTATGAAGTGATGCATTAGAATGCTTTTTACTACCTGAGTGACCTTAGAAAAGTCATTTTTCCTCTCTTGGCCTATTTCCTCTGTGGTAAAACCAGGGTTCCCTACCTAAAAGGAAAATTAGAGGCCTTTTTAATCCAGTCTGTTTGGAAAAGAGAAGCTAAGTGATTTGCCTGAGGTTACATAGCTAGTAAATAAATACAGGAATTCAAACTTACATGCTATTACTGCATCAGAAAATAAGACTCCAAGGAGTTAATGTCTAAGATTCTTTCTACTCTAGTTCCTGTGATTTCAAAGGCAGACCAGACCTCGAAAGTGTTATATGTCAACCTGTGAGAGGCAGCAAAGGGTTAAGTTTTCACAGGATTGTAAAAACTGTTGAAAGAAGGCTACTGATAAAAGTAAGGTTAGCAGACCAGACAGTAGCCTTGGGGAGAAATCAGGTTCTCAGTTCCCATAACACTAAAGTAAAATAAAAAGAAGCTGTCAACAGTACTGGTTTCACCAGTTAGAAAACAGACAAAGCCTTGGGACAATCAGGTCAAGATAAGGGCAGATCTGTGCTAAGCTGGTGAGGAGTCTGTATCCTGGGTTAGTACTGTACTTGCTTAATGAACCTCATGTATTATGTATATTATCTGACACACCCAGTCTAGAATTAGAGCCTCATTAGCAATAATGTGTGATAATGGAAGAGGCATACCCAAAAGAAAACTAACCAATCCATCTTCAGAAGGGAGTGTCTGCACCAAGGTAAAGGCATAAAATTGCTTCCTTTTGTATCCCTTCCTCTTTCCTCCTAAAGAAAGGTGGAGTCCATGATGGAGAGAAAAATGTGCATCCAGAGAAAGAACTAGAAAGAACTAAGTTTATATCCAGGTGGAAGCAAAATACCTGATCTTTTTGGTTCTCTTATTTGGTTTTATGTCCTCTTTACCATTTTTCATTCCAGCTGGTACAATCCGTCCTTATAACCTGACCAATGTATAATGTGAAAGTATTTACATATCCTATACTTGACTGTAAGCCGCCATGGGGGGGGGGGGTAGGAAAGGGAGGAGGACAAAATGTGAAATTCAAGGAATTGTGGAATTGAATCCTGTAAACTAAAAGGAAACAAACAAATTAATAGATTGTTTATGTCCCAAATAAATATTAGAAAAATGAAAAAAAAAAAAGAAAGCTGGAGTCCACTTCTGGCCAGGGGCATTCAATTCCTCTAGAATTTCTTTTTTTCCTTTTTGAGGGCAATTGGGGTTAAGTGACTTGCCCAATGTCACCTGGCTAGTTTTTGTGTTAAGTGTCTGAGGCCGGATTTGAAATCCTGATTCCAGGGCCAGAGCTCTATTCACTGCGCCACCTAGCCACCCAAGAATTTGTTCTTAATAAACTTTTTACGATACCCAGATTATTGTTATCATTTGTGCTTTCATTTCTAACAAACCAAAGTACCATAAGTCATGCAACAGATGAAATGAGGGTTAAGCAGAGGAAAGGTGGATCTGCCACAAGCATGAGGTTGGAGGCTTACACTTCAATGATACTTTTGTGTTTCTGTTTTACAGAGGACTTTCCTTTGAAGGAGCGTGTAATAATGATTATCTAGTGACTAGTAAGTTAGGAAGCCAACACCTGAAATGACAAGTTTCTCTTTACTTGAGCTTATGATATAATTAGGAGGTAGGGCAGTTAAAGGACACCTTTATAATTAATGGAACATCAAACCAGCACATACAAAGTGATACGCAGAACTGAGGAAATGTAGGAAAAGGAAGATAATAGATCTCAACTTAAACTTCTCATTGGGGTACACTGACAAAGAGAGGGTTTCTAATTACTAACAACTAACTACTGTTAGTTGTGCTGGGATTTTATGTTTCTATTCAGAGTATCAGACTTTCTATATTTCCCTCTTCTACCCAGTAGCAAAGCTGCACATTGTTAGTAGGCAGGCAACAAAGATTTCTTAAACACTTACTATGTGCCTGGTACTTTGCTAAGTACTGGGGAGACAAACAAACAAAAAGAAGGGCAGTCTCTGGGATGGGTAGATGGCAGAGTGAATAGAGCACCAGCCCTAGAGTCAGGAGGACCGGAGTTCAAATCTGGCCTCAGACACTTAACATTTACTAGCCATGTGACCTTGGGCAAGTCACTTAACCTCAACTGCCCTGCTCTCCCCCTAAAAGACACTTCCTTCCCTCAAGGACCTTACATTCTAATGTGGGGGGGTGTGGTGGTGGTGGAGAGAAAACACAAAAGGGAGCTGAAAAGAGGTGGTGGAGTAGGTAGTTGGGGGATGAAAATACCTCAGAAAGATATAATATTGGAATATGAAAAGTCAAAAGCCCAGACCAGAAGAGAGTTAAGTTTGGCCATGATGGGGTGCTTGGGTATCTGTGCTTGAATCCCAGTTCCAAAATCACATTCCTTTCTAGCCTCAAAACACTGTCTCAGGCAGTTTCTCTCCTGCTCAAGGGCAGCATGCCCTAGCAAAATACTTATCTGTCTTTCTGATGCAGTAGACAGCTGCACCTATAGAATTTCGTAGTTTGGACCAGCTGTGTACTGGCTGAACTGACTGTACTGAGTCATAAAGGTATTTACTACTCAGTGACCATCATGTGTATCCTAGACTTAGTCATATGTACACTCCCTTAAGTTTATCTTGTCCAACAGGACACTGATGTGGGCAACATGGGTGTTTCTCAGTCAGCCCTGACTGTTAGTTGACTTAGTGACATTTCAGACCTAAAACCACACCTTCCTATAGCCCCCACGTAGGCTATTTTCTAGTGAACTCTGGGTAAAATACCTACTTGTTTGATATTAAAAGTTCATGTTCCTTTAAGAACTGATCACTCCTTAACTACTTCCTAATGCCACTTTAATTCACCTAGTTAGCATATTTGGCATATGTTTTACTATAGTTTATCCAATATAAACTTTAACTGTATCCCTTTAAGGTTGCAGGTTTCCTAAGAATGCTTGCCTGTTATATAGTGTATAGTGTATAGTCTTTGCCACCCTGACTTAAAGAATGCTTGAGTTCATGAATTCATTCCAGGGGACCTTGCCCTAGGAACTCTGGTCTCAGGATCCCTGTAAGGCCAAGGGATTTTTCCCTCAACATTTCTGGCCCCTCATCTATCAGACTGGGCCCCTCTCTAAAAGGGAGATGTCCGAGAGTAGAATTTCTGATATTACACTTCCAGAAACCTGATCCAAATGTCTGCTGAATGTCTGGGTTAAACAAGCCACCATTCATTGCTATTTACCTTTATCTGCTTCTATATGACACTAATGAAAAATGCCTTGATAGCATATATAAAGAGTTTTATCTCTGCTATGCTTCTGAAATGAAGAAAATATAATTCCTAATCCCAAACAGATGGCAATAGCAAATAAGAGAAGTGAAAAGATACAAAATTAAATTAAATACAGAGGAGACTTTTAAGAAACTAGGGTATATAATACTCAGGATCAGAATGTTTTCTAAAGTGGAGGAGGGGGGAAATTATGGAAGAAAATGAGGTTGAGGAATACAACTGGAAACACAGAAAATGAATTGATGAGATTGGTTGAAGCCTTTCTGGAGATACTGAGATTCAAATACATTGGTCAGTGAAATACCAAAATTAACAGGGTCCCTCTTCCCAGGGCAAAGGGGTCAAACAGTGAAGTAATGATGCACCTACATATATGCAAAACTCTGAACTACCACTTCCCCCTTGCCTACATGTCTCTGGTTACCTCACCTTCCTGTCCCTGATTATTTCATCTCCTCAACCATAGCAGGTTTTCCTCTATAAGAATCCCTAGCTTCTCCTGTCTGGGGTAGGCATGGAGTGTCACCCTTAAGGAGCTTCCCCTCTTAAGTGGCTGTCTCCTTTAAGCTGCTGTCTCCCTTGACAGGATGTCTACCTTAAGCCACCTCCCTTAAGAAGGAGCCTGATTGATGTGTTATCAGGAATGAATGCCTTTACTTCGTTTGGTGACAGCTTGAGCAAATTCTTTTGAGATTACTCCTCCATACACACCTTGCACCCTAACAGTTTGGTGACCTTTAGCACCCTGAACTTCAACATGAACTTGTAATGATAATGGTAATTTGAAGATCTTTGCTGCCCCTTAATAAACCTAAGGGAATGTGAGGACCTTTCCGGTTCTGAAGATATACCCTGCCTCCTAATAGGTTGAGTGTAATAACATGGAACCTCTGGTGGGAGGAGTTTGCTGAAGGGTGGAGCAGAGCCCGAAGGAGCTGGGAGTCAGAGGAGTTAGAGACTAGAGGGAGAAGAAGATGCACACAAGAGAGATAATTAGGCTTATGAGTAAATATTAGTTTGTAGGAAGGCTAAAGGATTATGTGACTCTCTCTGTCGTTATGGCTTATTAATTTCTTTGCTACTATGATGAAATCGGCTTACTGGTTTGGGGATTTGGTTTTCTGGTGTCTGAATAAATGTTTTACTTTTGTCTTCTGTATGGAGAGTCTGTTATATTTTGTGACTGAGAACTATGTCAGCATATTTATAGTGGCCATTGGTGCTGTGAATATTGCATTGGCATTACAGAATTGTATCTCTTTATTTTTTTTCAGTTCATAAAAAATTACCTTATCTCTCACACATACCCCTTATTTTAAAGTAGATTAAGCTAACTGTTTTTTTTTACAAAAAAATATATTATAGGAATATAGGAAAATATATTAATTTGGAAACAACAACAAAAAAATTAGAAACAAAAGAAGACTATCACATGACTGTAATGCCAAACAAAGGCAACTTCCAAGGTTCAAAATGACAGCATAGCAGCTCTCCATTTTATTTAGTGACAAATTAAGAACAGAGAAAATCAAAATACAGCATTCACCACAAGTAATTCAATAATTTCCAAGTACTTCTCCACCCCTGGGAAGTACATTCATTTAGTCAATCACAAAGTCCCTCTTCCAAATAGAGATTAGTTTTCAATCATAAACAAAGTACATTCATTTGGTCAGTCACAGAACACACAAAAAGTCAAAGGTTTCCCATCCCTGGATCACAACTGAGTTACAATTATCATCAGTTAACGCCAAGCACATTCTCAAAAGGGGCAGTAGAGAGCACAAAGGCCATCTACCCCTGAGTTACAACACAGCATTGAAAACCCAAAGAGAGGTCTTTTCTTCATCTTGACCTGAGGCAAGTTCTCAGCAATCTCTGTTCCTGGGGAGGCAAAGCTTAACAAATCCACAAGATACATTCCCAGTGTCCTCATTAATTCATTATCTGTCTGCAGAACAATCCTAGGACCCCTGAAAACATTAGCAAGACCCTCTTCCAGGATTTCTGTAAACATACAACAAGAAAATACTTCTTCAGGGCTTCTGAACCAACAGCAAGTTTCCAGGACCTCTAAAACAACAGCATTGGCCTTCACCAGTGGGCACAATTCACTCTCTGTCTGCAGAACAGTCTCAGGAGCTCTGAACCAACAGCAAGGTTCCAGAATCTCTGCAACAACAGCACTGTCCTTCACCAGTGGACAAATCTGGCAAAACAACATCATAACAGACAAAGTACTGGCATCACAGCAGTATCCTCAGTCCTTGGCAGCTCCAGGTGGCAGCTCTCAAATGTCCTGTACAGCTTGAACTGGCCCTCAGCAATCCTCTCTCTCTCTCTCTGCCTCCACAATACTGTTTCCAAAAATTCTTCTGCCTCTCTTCCTCTTGTTGTGCATCTCTAAATCAATGTCATCAGCTGTTCCCAGTTCAGCCCTCTCTTTTCATGTCAACAACTCCATTCCACAAGTGGGATTCAAAGCTCTGGGTTTTAACACTCAACCCCCAAACCAAGCCAATACAGGGGGATCTTGAAATTCCATTACTATTACAATGATCAACAAGATGGAAGACTAGACATTTTTCTCTCATCTTCACTACTTCTCATACCTCTCCAAAACAGGATTAAGTACAAGAGAAAAAAATAATAATTTCAATTGTCTTCATCATGGTGGACACCAAGAACCACAAGAGTAAGTAATTCGATGAACTAATAACAGAAAAGGTTAACATTAAAAATGAACTAAAAAACTAAAATTTTAAAAGCTAATGAACAAATTCCCAAAATTTAATCCCTCAACTTGACTGTTTAATCAATATCCCCTCCCTGCTGCTCACCAAGCTCCCTGGGCAGGGCTACCTAACTTTCCCTGAAACAGAAATCAGCTCAACCTCCACTTCCCCTTTCCAGTTCCATGAAAAACTAAAAGAACAGAAGTTTGCTTAGTCTGTGTCATTACATAACTCAGCCAGAGAACTAAAGAATAGAAATAACTTGGAGAAGTTATATACTCTAATAAGCCAAAGTGAAAGAGCACAGTATCCAGCTGGGGGCAATTCTGTCGTTCCCTTCCCCTCCCCCCCCCAGATTACTTATAAAGCTTATGAAAAACTGAGAACTATTTGTAAAGACTATGGAATGTGAACTTTTCCATGTGGAAGAAAGCTAAGATGAATTGGAGGACTATGCCTTGGGGAAACACATTAAAAGGGAAGGAGTCAGAAAGTGAGTGATAGTAGAATACAAGAAAAAACAAAGAAACCCTGAAATAACCTAATATCTTAAGAGGAAGAAAACTCTTAAATATATTGAATATAAGTAGAAAAACCAATAGGGAAAGTACAAGTAATAAAAGCAAATGTGGCCTCCAGCTGAATTAAGAGTCTAGACATCTATAAATAAATTTTGCAACACAAAAGAAAGTGAACCTGATAAGACAGAAGATACTATGTGGTCTCAGTGTGCCTTTTGATGCTGAGCTTTCCAATTCACTGAGAAGATAATAGATTATTGACAATGCCTACGCTGTGCCTGGCACTGTGCTAAGTGCTTATAATCTCATTTGATGCTCACAATAACTCTGGGAGGTAGGTGCTTTTATTACCCCCATTTTACATTTGAGGAAAGTGAGGCAAGACAGAAGTTAAGTGACTTGCCTGGGCTCCCGAAGGTAGTAAATCTGAGGCCAGATTTGAACTCAGGTTTTCCAAACTTCCTAGTTCTAGCTCTGGATTCTCAAGACAGCATAGACTAACATCAGGATATTCCCAAATTGGTTGAAAAGAGAAATGAGAACAGTGAAAACAGATTTTAAGGCCTCCATAGCAGAAATAATGAGCAGAATAGAAACAACTTGAATCCTTGATAGCAAGTCATACCAAAGAAAGAAAAAAGAGAGTTATTAATTGGGAATGTAAATGCAGTGAAATGGAGGACAACCTGGAAGAAGAAAAGCAAAAAGCAATAATATTAAAATAAAATGTGATTGTAAAATAAAATATAGGGTGTCCCTAAAACCTGGACACATAGGAAATCTCATTAACTATGCATATTTTCAAGAAATGAAATGAATGAAATATTCAACTTTTTATTTAATTAGCATAAATTTTAGCCATGACAATTTCATAGGGAATACAAGCTTTCATTAGGTATCAGGGACTGTTTCCCATATTAATGAGATCAATATAAGTTAATTAAATTAATTAATGAGATTTCCTTTGTATCTACTATGTCTTCCTATGAAATCTCATTTAAGCTAATAAATTGTCCTGAAGACAGGACAAAGAGAGACAATTTAAAGGATTTTGTCTCTCAGGAAAACATGATAAATCTCAAAACCTGACCACGAAAATGCAAGAACAATTAAAAGAGGTGTTTGGGTCATTTCTAGGAAGAAAATGATTACCTGAAGAGATTATTTACATTGCAAACACCCTGGAAAATAGATGCTAGAAAGATAAAAAAAACTATAGCAACCAAGTAAAAAAAAATGACAAAATAACAGAGAGATATGAAGAGATTTTTTTAGTTAAAAATATGCAAGACAAGGGGCGTGGCCTCGGCCAGCAGGTCCCTCCCCTTCTCCACATTGTGTTGCCGTGCTAATGACAGAGACAAGGCCAAGTGACAGTCTGCTGAGGCAACAGCAGAAGTGGGGGAGGACCTGGCCTGAGTGCGGGAGGAAGAGGAGCAGGAGGAAGAGGAGCAGGAGCAAGGACTGGTCCCCTCCCGGCCCGGATGACAGGGTCACTGCCCCGGTGTGACTGGCCGTGGTGGTCAGAAGCAGAGATAACCTGGATGCTCCAGGGGAGGGGTCTGTGCAGCTCCTACCCCCTTCAGGGGCTCTGATTAAGGGGAACCTGGCCCTCCCTCTCTCAGCGCTGTGCCCCGCCCCCGAGGAAAGCTGCAGGTTTCTTCCGCTCTTTGATTTGCTGCTGCCCATCCTGGCAGCACCTGAGGCAGCAGGACATCCTTCTGCAGCAGCGTGTCTTTGGCTGTGACCTTGGGGAGCATCTCAGCAACTCTGGCCAAGATATTCCCCAAGTCCTGCGCCCTTGCTGTGAGTTCCTCGAGGCCCATGGGGTTGTGGATGGAATCTAATGCCTCTCACGTGTTTCTTCCACCATCCAGAAACTGAGGCAGGAGTCTGAGAGTGAAGGGATCCCAGAGCTGAGCCAACCAGCCTTCTTCCAGGACATCCACAGTCTCTTCTTCCCTATGCAAACTCTGCTTTAGAGAGCTGCCTAACCCTCTGCTCACCTACCAGCTCTCAGGAAAATTCACTGAGGCCGCGTCTGTGCCTGAGGAGGAGGAGAGACTGGTCCTGGTACAAGATGTCACCAAACAGATGCCCCCAGCTCATGACCAGATCCTGGAGCACCTGCTGTGACACCTCTCTACGATGATCCAGCCCAGTGCCATCACCAAAAGCCCACAGGAAATCTGGCCATTTTGTGGGCTCCCAACCTGTTTCCAGCAAAGGAGCTGGCATCAGCAGGGCTTGGTGGGGCCCTCCGTGAAGTTGGGGTCCAGTCTGTGGCGGTGGAGTTCCTTATCAGCCAAGTCAATGTTCTTTCCGCCACACCTTTACCTCGGCAGTCCCAGATCCTGCAGGTGGCTGTCTCCTCTCCAGGTCCAAGTCCCTTGTGGGCAGTGGATCCTCCACTTGCCTCCTCTCCCTAGATGAGGCTCAGGATCGGGCACAGGGTCAGCTGTCTGGACAGGGGGCCAAGGCTCCTACTTCACCTCGAGACCAAAGGAAGGGGGTCTTTGAAGAAAAGCATAGGAAACCAGGTGGCAGCAGCCAAGGGGCCCATCCACCCCAGGTGTCCAGTGGAAGCAGCCCCACTACAATCAGTCAAGAGCCAGGAGTCGCTGTCATCCCAGGCCAGCTGAGATGGCCTGTAGAATCTCCACCAGCTGCCCCAGCCCTGTTCCAGCAGTGATGCTTTCCCCCAGGGGCTCCCATCTTGGCCAGCTCCCATGACAGCTTATCTTCCACCAAGCAGTCAACCTCCTCCAGCAGCACCTTGTCTGTGGGCTCTTCCTCACACTGGATGTCAGCCTGGCTGGACGATGGCAAAGACCTGCACTTTAGTCCCCCTAGATGCCTGGAGGGGCTGAGAGGCCTTGACTTTGATCCCCTGCCTTTCCCTTGCAGCAGCTCTACCCCTGAAGACCCTGCCCGTCCTTCCCCCTCCCCCTCCCAGCCCATCCTGGTGCTTTCATCCATAAAGCCACTTCTCCCTACTGGTTCTCCTCCAGGCCTGGTGAGCCCTGCCCCACCCACGGCTCTGAACATCTCTGAGCCTATGGCTGTTTCTGTGCCCTCTGCTGTACTGAAGCTGCTGGGGGGTGGTGGCCCTGCCACCCCATGGCCTCCATCTGCCACAGCGGCTCCCCGGCTCATCCTCCTGCTGCTGCATGGTGCCAAGACTGAGCTGAGCTACAGCTGCCAGAGGAAAATCAGGAGCAAATTGTCCTTCACCAGCCAGAGAGACCTGCAAGGGTCACTGAGTCCTGTGCCTGGGTTTGAGTCCCCACTTCTACCTGTACCCTTGTCTCTGCTTCTCCCCGAGCTCCCCCATGCCCCAAGAATCCAGCCAGCCTGATGGCCCTCGCTTTGGCCCACCAGGATCAGTAGGCAGCAGGTTGCTGGAGCCAGCAGGAGATGGGGGGGCGTGGTCCCACCCCTACCTTACTCCTCCTTCCAACATTCCTTGTCCCTGGAAGGGGTGGGGAAAGTCCAAGGGCCGGGGACCCTGGGCCCCTCTTCTCCATGGTGAGCTCCAGCCACCCAGGTCCCCCAACTTCCTTGCAGTGGCAGCAGAGTGATGGCGGCCTGTTGCACACACATATTTCTGGTCCCCCACAGAGGGAAGAAGAGGTCCTGCACAGGTACCTGCCTCCTTTTTCTCCTCTGCTGTGACTTCTCCCAATGCCAAGGAGCGCCACTCCCCCTTTTCTGCACCCCCCCAAGTCTCCTCTTCATTCTCTTATTGCTCATCCCTTTCAGGTGCACCCCCACCCCCTACCCAGAGGACCCCACGTGACCCCACACTGCCCCCCCACAGGGAGGAAAACCTGTACCATGAGATCAGTGGGGGTGAGGGCCCTCCCTAGCAGGTATGCTAAGGCCTTGGGCTCCCTTCCACCAGGCACCTGAGGTACTCAGATGCTTTCTATGGGATTTGGGAACCGTCACCACCCCAGGGACCCCCTCACTTCCTCTTCTGCTACCCTTCACTCCCATCTCACCCATGCCCTTCTGCACTGCAGCATTTTTCCCAACATAACATACCACCCCCAAGAATCCCGGCAACACCTGGCCCATCTGGAACATGTCTATGTCAACTTGACCCTAGGTAGAGGTGGACCTTTGCCTACCTGATTCTCCTCTTGTTCTTCCTCCCCTCCTGCCCAACCCAGAAGTTGCTCTGACCCTGTCCCCCTGGCTCCTTGACTGCCCCACAAACAGCTCTCACCTTGGGGGCACCGGCCTCCTCGACCTTGGGGGCCTCCAGATTCCATCCTTATCACCCAGACCTATGGGAAAGGAGGGAAGGAGGGTCCTCACGGGGTTCAATATGGAAATGGGGGGAATGGACACAGAGAGGGGGCTGTCCGCCCTCCCCCACATTCCTACCTGCCCTGTCCAAGCTGGTCCCTCCATATTAAGGGCCAGACTCACAGTTACTGCTGGGGCTGGAGAGCCTGTCTCCTAATTCTTTTTGTAAAATGGCTCCCTATGTTGGTGAATGGGAATTCTTGGATCCCTAGATGGTTGTGCCTGTTGATGACGAAGGTCCCAGGGATGAACCTACTGCCATCTCTGACTCTCGGACCCAATTTAATGACCCAGTTTGTAATTTTTCCCAATTCCTCAAGTTTCTAACTTTGTAAACTCTTGTAAATCTCATAACTGTAAACTTTGTAAATCTTTGTAAATACAATAACCTATAACTGTAGTTTCTCTGCCTTTCCCACAAATATACTTTTTATATGTATACTGCCCTGGGGTTTCTTGCACTAATTTGGGGAAAACAGAAGATGAAAACACTTCATCTCCCCCCAACTCCCAGGATTCCCCAACATGTCCTGCTCCCCTCCCCTCTTCTCATTGCCCTGTACATGCAGCTATGAATGGGTGCCCAGATGAAAGGCATTAGGGTGTATTAGTATGTGCACACTCCTGCCCCTGCGTCTAGGTATGCATGTCTGAGTGGGTGTGTCCCTGCCGAGTCCCAATTCTGTGTACTAAACACTTGAAAAAAATGTAATATTAACAGAAAGAAATAAAAGCAAAAATGATCTATGGGAAAAAAATGTAAGACCGCAAGGATAAAAGCAGAGCTCAAATAAAAATGATATAAGGGAAAGTCATGAAATATAATGAAATAAATCTCTTGACAACCCATCTACTGAAACAAACTGAGGAAAATGTAAACCTATAAAACCTTTAAATATGATTGCATTAAACAATCCAATGAAGCAAAAAAAGGGTCACAGATTGGAAGAAAACCAAACTCCACAATCTGTTGCTTACAAGGATCACCTCTAAAATAAAGGCAAACAGAATGAAAATGAACACCTGACACAAATTTTTTATGAATTGGATGAATCTATCAAAGCAGGAGTTGCAAACATACTATCCAACACAATTCCACAACATAAAAGGAGATAAAGAAGGAAACTCTATTATGCTGAAAGGAACTGTAGACAACAACCCAACATCAATATCAAACATACCTTCCACATTCCTTAGCACCTAATTCTTCAAGGAAAATTTACTGAATTATAAAAGGATAAATTTAGTAATATAAAACAGGAGATTTAATGTCCTTTCAATTTTGCACAAGTCTATCAAAGATAAACAAAAGGTAAAAGAGAAATGATCAAATTCTTGTAGAACCAGGGGCAGCCAGGTGGCACAGGGAGTAAGAGCGCCGGCCCTGGCATCGGAAGATCCAGGATCAGTTCTGGCCTCAGATACTCGGCACCCACACAAAAATAACTGGCCATGTAACCTTGAGCAAGTTACTTAACCCTAATTGCTTAAAAAAAATTCTTGGAGAACCTAGAGCTAAAAGACTTACAATGCTTTCCACGTGGGGCTGCCAAGGAATATAGGTATTTCTTAGTATCATATGTGTGAAATATAAATATATATATATATATATATACATATATATATATATATGTTTCCATACAGGTGTAGGGAAGTGGATCCTCTTGTTTCAAAGAACTTGGGACTTTTTGCAGTCATGCCTCTTAGTGGTTAATAGGTGGCTTTTGTTGAGAATAAAGGGTTTTTTTGCAAAAACAATTCCTAGAATAGAAGGAAAACTAGTCTTGACTAGGTCTATGGTTAAGTTAGGGCAAGTAGGTCAGTCAGGCTCTAAGTACCCATGCTTAATTGCTTAACATGTATGGAGTGAGGGAGGCATTATGGGAAGGGGGAACATGAAGTAGGTGTGCAGGGAAGTTGTACACTTCAAAATACTCAGCCAATGAGATAGGGACTTTACCTTTCAGGACAGGGATTTAAAGTGCAAAGCTTTAGCCTTTGATGTGTGTTTCTGAGTAGGTGGCACATCCATTTTCTTGCAAGAAATTGTAGAATAAATGAGCTTGCCTACAATACTGCTGTTAATGTATACAACATTCTCTTGGTTCTGCTTATTTGGCCTTCATTATTTCATTCAGGTCTTTCCACGTTTTTCTAAAATCACTGAGCTTGTCATTTCTTAGTACAGTAGTATTTCATCACAATCATATACCAGAACTTGGTTCAACCATTGCCCAGCTGATGCACTGACTCTTTTTTTTTTCATTTTTCAAATGCTTTATTAACTTCTGATTAACATCATTCATTTCCACCAGATTTTGAGTTATAAATTTTCTCCCCATTTTTCCCCTACCCACTGCCCCAAAATAGCAGTCCCACAAGATATCCCCTCCTCCAATCTGCTCCCTCCTATATCTTCTCCCATACCCGCTTTGACTTTTCCAGCAGGGTATGGGAGATGTCCATGTTACAGTGACTGTATATCTTATTTCCCAATTACATGTAAACTAGAATTAATAATATATATATATATTAATATTTGATTTTAAAACTTTGAATTCCAGATTCATTCCCTTCCTCCCTTGTCACCCACTCTCACTGGGAAGATAAGCAATTCAGTATAGGTTGTACATATGTAGCTAATGCAGAACATTACCTTAGTAGATATATTGTAAAAGACTGACTATATTCCCTCCCACTTGTTCTATTCTCTACTTTGATCCTGTTCCTTTTCAAAAGGGGGTGCTTCCAACTTCCCTCCCCCCCAGCCTGCCCTCCATTCCATCATGTCCCCTCTCATCCCCTTCCCCCCTATTCTCCTGTAGGCTGAAATACCCTATTTAGTGTGTATGTCATTCCCTCCCCAAGCCAAATTCAATGAGAATAAGGTTGACCCATTCCTTTTTGCCTTCCTATACTTTCCCTCCATTGTAACAATTTTCTGTTGCCTCTTCTATATGAGATAGTTTACCCCATTCTGTCTCTCCCCATCTACTCTCATTATATTCCTCTCTCACCTGTTAATTTCACCTTTTAAGTATCATCCCTTCCTATTAAAATGGTTCTGTGCCCTCTATCTATGTATACCTGTAAACATATATACACACATTCACATATGTATTAATACACCCATACACACTCCGATATATATACACATACACATATACGTACATACATACATATATACATACATACATACATACATACATACATATATATATTTCTATTCCCTTCACCTATTTTCATACTGAGAAAAGTTTCATCAGTTACAATGATCATTTTTCCTTGTAGGAATGCTAATAGTTCAACTGTAATAAGTTCCTCATTATTTGTTTTCCCTGTTTACCTTCTCATGCTTCACTTGCTTCTTGTATCTGAATGACAAATTTTCTATTTACCTCTGGTTTTTTCAGCATGAATGCTTGAACGTCCTCTATTCCACTGAATGACAATATTTTCCCCTGAAACATGATACTCAATTTTGCTGTGAAGGTGATTCTTGGTTTTAATCCCAGCTCCTTTGCCCTCCAGAATATCATATTCCAAGCCCTTCGATCCCTCAGTGTAGAAGGTGCCAGATCCTGAGTTATCCTGATTGTGTTTCCACCATATTCAAATTGTTTCTTCCTGCCTGCTTGTAATATGCTCTCCTTGATCTGGGAATTTCGCAACCTGGCTATAATATTCCTAGGAGTTTTCTTTTTGGGATCTTTTTCAGGATTGGTGGATTCTTTCAACCTCTATTTTGCCCTCTTGTTCTAAAACATCAGGGCAGTTTTCTTTGAGAACTTTCTGGAGGATGATTTCTAGGTTCTTACTTTGATCATGGCTTTCAGGTAGTCCAATAATTTTTTAAATTATCTCTCTTTGATCTATTTTCCAGGTCAGTGATTTTTCCAATGAGATATTTCTCATTGCCTTCTGTTCTTTCATTTCTTTGGATCTGTTTAACAGCATCTTGATTTCTCATAAAGTCACTAGCTTTCATTTTCTCTAATCTAATTCTGAAGAAATGATTCTCCTCAGTGAGCTTTTGAGATTCTTTTTTCATCTGTCAGATTCGACTTTTTAAGGCATTCTTCTCATTGCCTTTTTGAGACTCTTTTGCCATTTGAGTTAGTCTATTTTTTAAGGTTTGATTTTCCTCAGTCAGGCTGTTGATTCTCATTTCTTAATTTTCTTGCATCGTTCTCATTTCTTTTCCCAATTTTTCCTCCACTTCTCTTATCTGCTTCTTAAGGTCCTCTATGGCCTGTAACCAGCTTGTATTTTTCTTGGAAGCTTTTGATGTAGGAGTTCTGACTTCATTGTTTTCCTCCTGTTCCATGCTTTGCTCCTTTTGGTCCCCAAAATAGGAGTCTAATGTTGGATTCCTTTGCTTGGTTTGCCCTTTGCCTGCTCATTTTGCTACTCAGTTACTTGGCTTTTGGGCTTTTTTGCCACAGTAAGACTCTGCCACCAGACAGGGGAGCTTCGCTCCAAACACTGGGGTTTTCTTAGCTGTCAGAGGAATTAGATGGGTTGCCCTCTCTGAATCCTCCACAAGCTCTGGCAACCTGGTCACACACCCCAGGACCCTCAACCTAGGCTGCAATCCAGCTCCAAGCAGGTTAAAGCAAGAGCGAATACCCCGCAGACTTGTCACTTGGTCCCCCTACACTCTGCAGGCCAGGAGCTGAAGCTCCTGCACATGGCTGCCCCCCAGCCCTCAGCAGCTTCTCACCCTGGGGGCAAAAGCTGATGCACTCCCTACCACTGGGTCCCAAAGTCCACACTGCACTGACCTCTCACTTTGTCTTTCACATCTATGTGTTGATAATTCTGGAAATGCCCACAGCTGCTGGTGATCTGGAGTCCCTCCAGCCAGTGGTTGGTCAGGCCTGCCCTGGGGCTAAAACTTCCAGCTCATGTGGGTCTGGAGTCAGCTCCCAGAGTGCTGTACTGGCCAATTCTTGCTGGCCTGCCAGGCTGTCCTAAGCAGGAGGTTAGCTTCTCTGTGTCATTTTGTGGGTTTTGTAGCTCCAAAGTTTGTTCAGCGTCCCCTTTTACATGAATTGGAGGTGGTGGGAGCCAGAGCTGCACAGAGGTCCTGTTTCTACTCCACCATCTTGACTCAGCCCCTCATGCATTGACTCTTGATTGATCTTCCTGCATCTAGCTTCTCTCCTTTCCAAACTATTTCCACAACTAATATCTGTAAAACACAGGTCTAACCATCTCACCATCCTGTTCAAAATTTCTAAGGGCTCCCTCCCCCCTCCCCCCAGCTCCAGCTTCCTTTGGTGCTTTGTCTTCCTCTGTTAAGATTCTAAGCTCCTTCAGGGAAGGGGCTGTCTCTTTCTTATCTGTATCCTCAATGCTTAGCACAATGTGTAGAGCATAGCAGATGCTTAATAAATTCTTATTGAATTGAATGTTGTAAGTACATGTATATATGTAAAGTATGATACATATACACATGTGTCTTCACACATACATGTTTCCCCCTCCCGCCACAGTATGTAAATTTTTTAATAGCAGAAACTGTCATTTTTGTCTCTGTATTTTCAGCAACTAGCACAGTACTTGGTACACAGCAGGTGCTTAATAAATGACAATTGATTAATTACTTTTTCAAATCAACACAGATTAATGAAGCTGTGTCTTTATGATTCTTTCCTTTGTCCCTTCCCCTTTGGACAAGACACTTCCCTGCTCTGAGCCTACTTTTCATCATGAAGGGCTTGGAGGAGATGGTGGCAAAGTCCCATCAAGGACCTAAATTCGACAATAAACTTTGAGGATATTTGTTGATCCTGAGAGGATGTCATAGCTTGAAGGGAACACATAAGAGTTTGTCTGTGGGATTCACTGTAGTTTTTCAATACTGGGATTCCTAGCTAAGTTAATGGCAGGCTGGTTTAGTATTTCACCCCCATATCTGTGTCTGCCATTTACTTATTCTGGGTATAACAAGTCAGCTGTTTGTATGGATGTCTCTGGAGAACTGAATGTTCAGTTATATCTTCAGCAATCCAGCTCCAAACATTGTAAGTTTCTTTCTTTTTTTAAATTTATAATTGGGCCCACCAAGATTCTTTTTTTTTTTTCACAGAAAAAGCCCATATAGAACTTAATATTTGAGTTCTGTTTTCAACCCAATAGAGCCCTTATGACATTATATACCTTGTAACCCAGTATACCACAGAGAGCCCAAAGTTGGTCCCCCCTTTTTTGGGGGGTACTTGTTGGTTGATAACTGGAGTTCTTTTTAAAAATTAAATATTTTACTGATTTTGTTGGGCACCACAAGGTACCCTCTTCACCTGAACAAAAAACAAAATATAACTAATTAAAATAAAACAATATGTTGGCCATGCTTGAGAACAAATTGTGTATCTATGGCTGATCACCTCTCTACTAAGAGGAGAGGGGTATGCTTTGCCACGTTTTTTTTTTTATGACAATAGTATTTTTTTTTTTAATACCATGCTCAGTTCTATATACAACTATTAAATAAGCCCTGACAGTACTGGACTAGATGGGGAGAAGATACTTGCTTCTTGCCCAAGTACCTATTAACTAATAGATAACTATTTCTAGTTACCTCCAGTCCAGCCTCATTCATCCATTTGCTCCCCAATACATCTGGGTGAGACAGGATGAAGTAGAAAGAACCTTGGATTTGAAGTTTGAAGTCCTCAGTTTGAGTCCTGCCTTTGGCGCTTACGAGTGCTGTGACTTTACCCCAATTCCTCCCTGGACTTTAGTTCCCTCATCTTTGAAATGATTGCTCCCTACCTCATAAGCTTGTTGGGAAAAAGTGTTCTATAAAACTTAAGGAACTGTAGATATGCAAGTTCTTATTATAATAATCCTCTTCACTTTCCAGCCCTCTGTCAATGCCCTTCACCTTCCCTTTCCACCTATCTTTGGATAATCATCTCACAATTATTGTCCTCTATGAAGCCTTCTCAGGGTCACAGTGCTGTCGTCTACACTTAATGGCCAATGGCCCTTCCGACACATTCTGAGAGCATTGTCTTATAAGCTTTAAAACAACCCACAAGTAACTGGTTATTTAAAAAAAATCATAGTTATTACCATCTCCTAAGACAGAAGCATTAAAATTCAGAGACTTAGTTGAAGCATAGAAAGTGAGAGCTGGAAGGGACGGCCACCTATGGAAATATTATCCATTCTACAAGGCTCCCTTCATGAATCCCAACCTCCCTCATCCCTACTGCCTCCATCTTGTCCCCTGCCATTGCACCCCACCCCAGGCGGAGCTTTTACAGCTTCCCTCGTCCCCACCAACTCCCATACCTTTTAAACCTCTCCATCAGGGTAGGGGCTCTCTCTTTTATTTTTCTGTTGCTCCCACAACAGAGGTCTAAATCTCAGTTCCATGTAATAAGGTGACTTGAATATATGGTGTAGCCTTTGTTCAAAGGAGAATGTAATCACATTAAGGGGATGTAAACAAACTCTTATTAAGTATCTACTATGTTCCAGGCATTGTGCTAAGCATTTTACAGATATTATCTCAATTGATCATTTAAATGACATTATGTAGTCATTATTTGTAAGTATTAAGGATTTATGACATATTTTACATTAGAATTTTTTTTTTTTTTACTTCTACTTCTTCAACTACCTAGTAAGCTCCTGCTTATTAGGAATTGTATCTTTCAGATCTTAATATCCAGACACTGGAATAGTCTTTGTCCTAGTGTGTTACTTTAATAGCTGCTTGTTGAATGAAAGTGAATCTATTTAGTACCCACTGAAAATTATTTCTTCCCTTTCCTCTCCCCCTGGACTTGAAAACCTTGCAGCCTGATACCTCCCAATAAAATTAAACTATGTTTTTTTTTCTTATCAAAGTAAATTATTGACCCATTTTGTTTTGATAGAATTGACACTTCCCAACACTCTAGCTAGGAGAGGTAGTGGAGAGAGTGTGAGGCTCAGAGTCAGGAAAACAAGCTTGAAATCCTGCCTCAGATATTTACTGGCTGTGACCCTGAGCACATCACTTAATCTCTTTATACCTCAATTTCCTCATCTATAAAATGAAGGGGTTAGAATCAATGACTTCTAAAGTCTTTTCTGCCTTGAAATCTATGATTTTATGAATCCAAGTAAATGACCTACAAAGTACATTCCACAAGAAAACAGGTGCTTATAATAGAATGGAGGGATGTAGGCACAAAGGATCACAGATTATGCACTGGAAAGGCTCTTTGAGATCATCTACTCCAACACCTCTCCTGTCTCCTATTTTGTAGAGGAGGAAATGATTTGACCAAGGTCATACATGTTGTAAATGGCAGAGTTGAAATTTGAACCTAGGTCTACTGATCTCAGATTTAACCTTCTTCCTATAACACTATGGTTCCTTTAACTTTAGTAGGTTGGTACTAATGGTTACTGTAATCCTTACCTTCCTTGTTTATTGACTTTATTGTAGTAATTGCAACTCCCAAACATGGTTATTGTGAGAATCTAATGATATAATCTATATAAAGCCAAGCTTAAAGCTATATATAAATGTGAACTACTATTATATATTGTACTTTTGGCTCTGGCTTCTAAGACTACTGGCGCTTTCCAATACTAAAACGGAAAGAGGAGAATCAGGGGGGAGACACAATGGGAAGTAATTGAGGATTTTGCTCAGTAGGAGGTCACAGATCTTTTAAGTCAATTCAACCGGGGAAATAGTGGACTCTCTTTCAGAGGTATGGATAAGATTTCATAGGTAGGTAACTTAGGGGAAAGGGGAAGAGGTGAATTTCCTCAAGAGAGAAGAGAAAATAACCAGCAGATTCAGTCAGAATAGATTAACAAGGAAAGAATTGTTTACTGCTTTATTAATATGGTATTCCAACTAATGAACTATATAAGGTTTACCAAGAAAAAGGACATAATATTAGATGGAATAGGGAAGTAAGAACTACTCCTACAGATTCTCCTGAATTATTGTATCCAAGTTCATCATACCTTCAGGGAGAATAGGAAATAGGTCAAGCCTTGGCTCAGATTAAAGAAATACAGACAAGATTGCAGACATCCTATCAGTTTAACCATGTATTGGAAAAAATGGACCAACTACTGTAACTAGGGCATTAATAGATACTGGAGGTCTCCCTTATACATGGAAAACCTGATAAATTCAAACATGGAACTCCTATTGCCATAACAGGACTGGTACGGACTGAAATATCAGCCAAACAACTTAAACTAATAATGAAAATTGGACAATTAACTAAGACATTAACCCAAAAAATGGAAGAATCACAAGCACCTTGGATGGTAAGAATCAGTGACAAAGTGGCCAGAAGGGTAGGGATAGATAACAGATTGTTTGAAACTTATAGCTATTAGTCAGAATCCTTTTGTACAACAAAGTTTTGGGGATTACCATATGCAAGAAGGTAACAATGGAACTAATCTATTAGTTTTATTTGCAGAGAAATGCAATAAGCAGTATCCCATTAACTCTATGTGGTTTAGAGGAGATACCATGGTAATTGTACCCATTCCTAAATACATCATTGGAATAGATATTTTGAGAGGTATAACTTTAAATTTATGTGAGGGCAGATGCCAATTTGTAATAAGGAAGACAGGAATTAATAGAGTTTTAGTGGGTTAAATAAAAAATGGAACCACTCACTTTATCTGAACCTTCTGAAATAATTACTTTAAAGCCATATCATGTGCCAGGTGGGCAGGACGGGATTACCAATACTATAAAGGAATATGTTGAGGCAGGAGTGTCAGTCCCCAAGATCACTCGATGGAATAATCCTGCCTGGCCAGTATTAAAGTCAGATGGGATGTGGAGGATGACAGTGGATTACAGACAATTGAATAACGTGACTCCTTCCTTGTATGCTGCTGTTCCAGATACAATTACCTTAATAGAAAAGGTTGAGAAATACGATGGGACTTGGTATGCAGTTATTAATTTAGCCAGTGCTTTCTTTTCTGTTCCATTAGATTCTAAAGACTGGGACCAGTTTGCTTTCACTTGGCAGGGCAGACAAAATACTTTTACCTGCTTGCCACAAGGTTTTCTGCATAGCCCTAGCATTTATCATAGGATTGTGACTGAGCATTTTGATGAATTAGAGCTACCTGGTTTGTAGCTTATCCAATACATAGATGATATTATGAGGCAAGGAAAAAATGTAAAAGAAGTGGAGAAGAGTTTGATGTTTTTAATTAAGCATATGAAAAGCAAAGAGTAGGAAGTTAACCCTGCAAAGATTCAAGCACCAGCTCAAAAAATAAAATTTTCAGGCATACAATGGAATAAGGGGCTACGAGAGATTCTCTTGCAAGCCCAACAAAAGATTCAGGATTTTCCTCCTCCTACCAAAAAGAAAGAGGCCCAGAAGTTCATAGGATTATTTGGATATTGGTGACATCACATACTACATTTAGAACAGATTTTTGAAGGCATTATATAAGGTTACTAGGAAGAAGTACACATTTGACTGGGAACTTGAGCAAAGTAAAGCTTTTGAAGAGTCCAAGGCTGCTATACAGTTTGCCCTAGATTTATGGCCTATGTAAAGTGTCCCAGTGAAATTACAAGTGACTGAATAGGATGAATATACAAACTGGAGTTTATGGCAAAAACAACAAAGTCGAAATGTACCCTTAGGATTCTGGTCTAGGAAACTCCCATCATCTGGAATTCAATATACACCTTTTGAAAAGCAGCTGTTAGCAACATATTGGGCTTTGGTAGAGAGTGAACAATTGACTCTGGACCATGAAGTAACATTAAGATGTGGAATCCCAATTTTGACCTGGGTAACGTGTACCCTGGCTACTCACAGAACTGGATGTGCACAAGAGACTACCATAATTAAATGGATATGGTACATTAAAAAGAGATTTAAAACAGGCAAAAGTGGAGTTTCTGCATTACATGAATCTATAGCAAACATAGATACTGATGGAAATGATATATCCCCTGAACCAAGGCAATAATTGATCCAGTCCTTGGTAAAATGGAATGAGGGATATGATGGATTAACTGAAGAACAAAAGAAACATGCCTGTTTTACTGATGGAAAAGCAAAATATTTGGGCCATAAAAGACATTGGAAAGTGGGAGCCTATAACCCATGTACCAGGCAAACTTTGGAAAGTACTGGGACAGGTGGAAGGAGTCAGTATGCTGAGCTTATGTAGTACAGCAAGCCATCAAAACAGAGCAAGGAGGACATTGTCATATATTTACTGATTCATGGGCAGTAGCTAATGGGTTGGCTACATGGATGCCCATGTGGAAAAATCAAAATTGGGAAGTTCAGGGTAAACAAGTCTGGGGCAAAGAATTATGGGAAGATATATGGGACATGTAATTTGTCAGTTTTTCATGTAGATGCTCATGTGGCCCTCACCACACCAGAATATGAGTACAATGCACATGCTGATTGACTAGCAAAGATTGCTCCTCAACATATTTGTCCCTTCTGTGAAATCAACTGATGATCTGGTACTAGCAAAAAAGGTTCATCAAATGGTAGACCATTTAGGGGTCCAGGACACACACCAGTAGCCACACAATTGAGGATTTAGTACCTCTCATTCATTTAGTACCTCAGGTAGCAGAGGAATGTCATATATGTCAATTGTGAAAGGAATGAGCTATTCCTTGGATAGTAACCGAATAGATAGCAAGGGGAAAAATCCCAGCCCAATTCTGGCAAATAGATTTTATTGGACCCCTATCCCGAGATAAAGGATGTAAATTTATATGTACTTGTATTGACACCTATTCAGGTGTACTAGTGGCTTGTCCCTATAAGAATGTGACACAGAAAAATACCTGTAAAACTCTAGATATCATAAGTCTATATGATGGAACCCTAATGCAGATTCAAAGTGACAATAGGTCTCATTTCAAAGGTAATGAAATGAAGACATATTGTGTATTAAACAATATAGAATGGATACACCATATTCCATATTATATACAAGCATCTGGGTTAATTGAAAGGATGAATGCAATATTGAAAGAACAGTCGAAGAAGTTAAGTCTAATAATTCATATCAACATTGGAAAGATAATTTGTTTGCTGCTTTATGCAATTTGAATAATAGACCATTGGAAGAAAGTACACTTCTAGTCAGATTGATGACCTCATATTTTCAAATTAGAGAACAGCAAACACATAAGATTCCTAATAATGAGTATTAGACTGTGAGGCAAAATATCCTAACACTGTATCCAGGAACACCTGGTTCAGCAGGATATGATTTACATTGTTTAAAAGACTTTTGGTTGGATAGAAAAGAAATAAGGAAAATCTCTGCTGAAATATGTATGAGAATCCCTAAAAACTTGGTGTCCTCTAATTGTAGATCGACTAACTACTTGAGCTGGATGTCTCCCACTGTCCAAGACTGTGATGCATTACCCCTGGACCTGGTGATGACCAAGCTCTGGATGCCAGTTAAAGAACTGGCCCCTCAAATGGGACCCCTTGGGTGAGGGACAGCTCTATATCCAATTTCAGCAGGAAGTAGCTACATAAAAAGAGACCTTCACCCCTTATCCCAATGTATTTTGGGTTCCATTCATTTGAGGGGGGAATGATGGGGTGGTTGTGCTCAAGGCCCACACTAAGATAATGTTTTATGTGCTTATTTTCTGTTATCTCTGTTATATTTTTGTAAAGTTCTTTTGATACCAGTTACCCCTAAACTCCAATAGGCCTATGTAATGGCCATGAAAGATCTGGGTGCTGAATGTAATGATAAGGGAATTTGAAGATCTTTCCTGCCCCTTAATAGGCCTATGTGATCACATGGAGCTCCTGGTGGGAGGAGCTTGGCAAATGGGTGGAGCATGAAGTAGGAGTGAGACAGAGCTGGGAGAGAGAGAGAAAAGGCAGAGCAGAGCAGCTAGCATGAGAAAGGGAGGATTTTTGCCTGGGGGAATTTGTTTGGGGAGGCTTGGGGTGTCAATGCTCCCTGCCTTGGCAATGTGTATAGACTTCTTTGCTACTATGATGGATTTGGCTTACTGGTATCTGAATAAATGTTTTGGCTTCACCTTTAAGGAAGAGTCTGTTATATCTTATGATTCAAACCTGGGACTATGCCGACATATTCATAGTGGCTGCTGTGGGTTTTGCATTTTCGAACTAAGTTCCTCTTTTCTGTCTGTATCACTTCATACAAATCTTTCTGTGGAATAAATGGTGCTTTTCATGAGTCAGGTCGTACAAGTAAGCCTTTTTTTTCCTGCCAAGATAAGTTTGGGACATGATTTCCCTAGTATAGGGAGCTACCGATGAGGAAACTCCTTGATTCTGTGCCAATTAACATTTATCCTCCAATTTGTAGTCTCAGTTACATGACTTGCCTAGACCAGTGTGTGGCTGAAGAAGAACTTGAACCCAGATCATCCTGAGTCTGGCTCTCTTGTTCCTACACAATGCAGCCTCTCAGGTCCAATGATGGTGCCTTGGAATACATAGATTCTAATCAAAATAACACTTTACTGTTATCCCACCAGTGCATACAATTATGATCTCAGATTTCTTGGATTTATTTCAGAAATTATTCACTCCAATTCCCAGTCTTTACTAATACTTTATATTAACATCCTATCAGGAGGAGCTGGAATTCTGCTCTAGGAATGGGGAAGTGCTTCATTAAGTTGCTATGATCTGCTCAATTCAATTCAATAAACATTTATTGAATGCCTACTATGTGAAAAATCCTGTTAGGTATAAGAGTAAATAAGACATGGTCTTGGACCCAGGGAACATATGTTATCCCTGCAATGTGGGAGAGATTTCCTAGCAGTTGCAAAGGAACATATTATCTTTCATGCTCTTTTTGTGGCCTTACCTTATCCATAGGATCCAGGTGGTTATTACTATGCTATATGAGGTTGTTAGGTGACATAATGAATTAAATGATGGACTCCAAGTCAGGGTGATTTAAATTTCATACTGACTCAGACACTGACTTTCTGTCAGGACCCTGGTCATTTGCCTCACCTTTTCCAGCCTCAGTTTTCTCATCTGTAAAATGAGTGTGAGGATCAGTTATAGTGGAAGGCCTAGGAAAGTAATACTCATACATCCTATCTGGTGTATACCCTGGCCAGATGCAAGCTTCAGCAACTAACCAGTGACCCAAATGATAGAACAGTCTAAGGTAAACCTCAAGTATTCAAAGACTGATTCCTCATTTCTCAGTTGGCTTAAAGGAAGAGATCCTGATGGGGGCAGATCATTATTGTCATTATTCTGTCCCAAATCTTATAATATGTATGTAAAGCATAAGGTGTCAGAGCTAAAAGATGAGTGACCTTGGAGGTCATCTAAGACAGAAGCGACCAAAGAGTAAGTTAGGTAGGCATGGAGGATCTATCCATCTGCTAATGCATGCCTATTTATATATATGTTTATGTTGTATTCATATATGCCTATACTGTACATAGGAAATTGATATACAGGTCTCCCCAGAATTTACAGGGATGTAAAGTGTGTAAGAGTATCTCCCAACTAAATTATGTCCTTAGATCATTTTAGCTAGCCTCAGGAATATCAGAGCCATGTGGTCCACCAGATTGAAAATGATCATTTATGGTAATATAATTCTGTCCAAAACCTTTTGTAAATGTTAATTATCAATAATATAATTATAGGAAGAAAAGGTCAGATTCCAGTCATGTATTAAATATAATTTGCAGAAGCGTCTGGAGGTTTTCAGAACTTGTCTTCATTTTCTCCCAAACCCAATTTGGTTAATGAAATACAAAACTAGTGATAAAGACACTGCTTCCATGTCATAAGCGTCAATGGGGGTATGTCCTTGGGGTGGACCATGGAGTAACTCACTGCTAGGAAGCACAGAACAGATGGACAGAAGAAAGTCAGTTTCTGTAGAATGTTTCTAGCTCACCCCAGGGCAGGATACATCCTTGGGTGGACATGTGTTCTTTTGTTTTTGTGTTTTGTTGCTTTTAGGACTTTAGAAGAAGGACTTTGAGAAGAAGCCAGAATTGGCATCCTCAGTTGGACTTGCCCTGTCTACCATGCTGGCCCCTGACCTTGATCTCTGACAACTCATCCCTATTTTACTCCCTTTAACTGCTCTTGCTGCTAGTCCAGGGAGTGTCTTTGAAGAAAGTCATTGCATTGTTCAGATCTTCAGACCTGGATCTCTGTAGATTCATACTGTCTAAATTTACCTGGCACCTCATTGTTGCTCAATAACTCTTAAATCCCTTTGATTCCTTAGCATGCTACCTACAATGGCTGTTTGTAATATTTTCCCATTTTCTCCAAGTCTTCATTTCAGATGCCATACTATCTGTTGACTTCACTTGTAATTTTACTGAAAAAAAAAACGAAGCTATACAATAAGTTCCTTTTTTTTAATTTATTTTTTTTCTTTTTGGAGGGGGAAAGGCAGGGCAATTGGGGTTAAGTGACTTGCCCAACGTCACATGGCTAGTAAATATTAAGTGTCTCAGGCCGCATTTGAACTCAGGTCCTTCTGACTCTATTCACTGTGCCACCTAGCTGCTCCTGATAAGTTTCTTTAACTCTCCTTGATTTTTTTGTTCTCAATAGAGACCTCCCTATTCTTCTCTCCTATCTTTCCCCTTATTCAGAGCCTAAGTTCTGTCTTTACTCCCTTTGTTATCTCCTCACTCTAGTGCTATTTTTTGTTTTGTTTTGGCAAAGAAACCCAATTAACCAAATATCTCTTTCCTATTTACTTACAAAAAGCAAAACGTCCTTCCTATGCCAAAAATCAAAGCAAAATGAAATAAAAGTCTTCATTGGACCTTGCTGTGCCTTCTACATACTGTTCTTTTCTTCCATTCACTCGCTTCACCCACTCAACTTCTAAACTCCAACTTTTATACTCTGTTGAAACTACTCTTTTGAAGGTTGCCAATATCCTTCCTAAATTCCAATTTCAGTGACTTTGTCTTAGTCTTTTTTCACCAGTCTTTTTGTATCTTTCTTCATTTTAGCCACAACTCTCTTCTAGAAACTTTCTTAGGACTTGGGCTTTGTAATGCTGAACTATAATCTTTCCTCTTGCCTTTTTGGACACTTTTCCTTTACTTTATTCACGGGTTTCCTTCCCTTCCTCCCTTTCTCTCTTCTCTTTCCTCCTTGCCCTTCATTTACAAGACTTCCTCCAATATAATCTAAGGTCCTGGAAGGGAATGTTTGCTTTTATGTTTGTCTTTGTAGCTCCAGGATCTAACTCTATCTTATATGTACATGCTTAATAAATGCTTGTTGAATGAATGAATAAATGAATGAAATTTACTCATTTTTCTTTATATTTTCCTTTTAGAATTCATCCATTTTGGGGATTCAGCTACCACTTTACAGAGTTATAGATCTTTTAAGCTGACAGAGAACTTGGAAGTCATCTATTGTAATCTCCTTATTTGATAAAGAAGGAAACAGACCTAGGGATATAAAGAGTAACATCCAGATATTTCCAACTCTTATCTCTCTCCAGACTTTCTGTCACATGTCAGCTAAATAATGGACATCACATCAAACTCTTAATACCTCAAACCAAACCCGTTATCTTTCTCCAAAAGTCAGTCCCCTCTACTGACTTCTTTATTTATTCCTTTATTTTTTTAATTAAGGAGGTTGTGGTGATTCTTTTAATTGCTTAGACTAAAAATTCTTAGTCATCTTGGTCTCTTGATCATATACCTAGTCCATCACTGAGTATTAATTCTTCTTTTATAATAAATATCTCTTGTATCCATTCATTTCATAGAGAGGAATGCATGATATAACCTAATAAAGGGAAAGGTTAATAATGAAGGGAAAATAATTCCTGTTAGCTCCCAGAAGAAGAAATCATATAATAGAAAGAGCTAAGAGGCAAAGGGAGATATTGAAACAGGAGGAAAAGGGGAAATTATGGTGGGGGTCATCACTGATAAATGTTCTCAAAGGAGAACAGAGATATTCAACAAAAGGAAATGGGGACCTCAATATGGTTATTAGAGAGACCATTCATTTTACTAAAGGAAAAGGCAAATCAAAGATCCTGAAAGTCAGATGACACCAAGAAGAGTGGAAGGGCATGGAACCAAAGAAAATATTTAATGAAAAATGGGGAAAACATTAACATGAGAAAGATAAAATTTAATGATCTACATTATCTAAGACATAGGGAACTTCCTGTGATAGCCTCTATCTCCTGTAGGGAATACTTCTAAAATAGGTACAACAGAAAAAGGCAGGAAAGGTGCAAGATCTTCAAGGAAATAGCACAGACATTCTTAGGGAAATAAAAGCTAAAATAAGTACTTTAGAAGCCTTAATTCCATGATAAATTCAGAGATTAAGAAGAACTAAAGTATAAGAGCCAAGAATCAAAGTATCAAAGTCTAGTAGAGGCAGAAAAGGAAGATAAATAATGAAAATAATGAGGAAAAGAAATCTTTTTTTTAAAGGCACAGAAAATGAAAACTTAAAATCGAATAAAGAAAAACAAGTGGAATGGGAGGAGGATTACTTGATTAATTGATAAGGGGAAAAGATGTGAAAAACTAAACAACTAGGTAAAAGGAAGAAAGAAAAATGAATTAATTAGTTAAGGAAAATCTCAAATTTAGGAAAAATGGTGACAAATGGAAGGAGGAGATCAGGGTAAAGAGAAGAAAATCCATGACAATATGGTTCTTATAAAGCAGATTAAGCTAAAATAACTGGAGATAAAGTACCCTTTTTTCCTAGAAAAATATATTATAGGAATATAGGAAATTATATTAATTTGGAAACAAAAAAAATTAGAAACAAAAGAAGACTGAATCACATGACCACCAAGTTGGAAGACTAGACATTTTCTTTGATCTTCACTACACCTCAAACCTCTCCAAAATAGTATTAAGCACTGGAGATAAAGCAATTTCAGCTCTTTCATCATGTTGGAAACTAAGAACCACAAGAGAGAGTAATTCAATGAACTAATAACAGAGAAGGCTAACATTCAAAATGAATTAAAAAACTAAAAAATTAAAAGATAGTGAACAAATTTCCAAAATTTAATTCCTAACCCTGAATGTTCACTCTATATCCTTTCCTGCTGCTCACCAAGCTTCCTGGGTAGGGCGATCTAACAGTACTCATAGACTTGTAACAGAAATCAACTTAACCGTTACTTCCTTTTTCTAGAGCCACGACAAACTAAAAGAACAGAACTTTGCTTAGTCTGGTATAGTAGCTTAATAGCGCTCTGTGTCACAACATAGTTCAGTCAGAGAACTAAAAAATAGAGACAAGTTTGGGAAGTTATATACTCTCCTAAGTCAAAGAGTGCAGTATGTAGCTGGGGGCAATTCTTTTTTTTTTTCTTTATTTTTTCATTTTTCAAATGCTTTATTAACTTCTGATTTACCTCATTCATTTCTATCAGATTTTGAGTTGCAAATGTTCTCCCCATATTTCCCCTACCCACTGCCCCAGAATAGCAGTCCCACAGGATATCCCTTCCTCTAATCTGCTCTCTCCCATATTTTCTCCCATACCCACTTTGACTTTTCCAGTAGGGAATGGTGGATCTCTATGCCCCAGTGTCTGTATACCTTATTTCCCAATTACATGTAAAATAGTATATATATATATATATATATATATATATATATATATATATATATA
>NW_027185809.1:9785370-9826361 GCF_028583685.1 Petaurus breviceps papuanus
CCTTTTTGAGTCAGCCAGAATTTCTGCTAAGGACTCCTGCTGAGGACTGCCAGGGGCCAGAGCTGCTGGGAGTATGCTTCCTGGACGCTGGGTGGTTGTTGTGAGTGGGGAGAGGAGGACTTTTGCCTGAGGTAGCCTGTTCTGTTTTAAAGGCTTGAGAATGTGGGTGTTTTCTACTTTATCTACCTGTGCCAATTTCATAACTACTCTGATGGCTTTCACTTTCTGGTTTTGGGACTCAGTCTTTTGGTATTTTAATAAATTTTCTAGCTTATTCTCGCATATGGCAAGCATGATGTATTTTGTGATGGATAATTATATAAGCATATCTGTAATTTCCATAGGCATTGTGAATATGGCATTGCTGATACAGGCAGCTGGTCAGGCTGCCCTGGGGCTAAATCTTTGGCATGGAGCTGAGCTTGGCTCCCAGATCGCTGCATTGGCCAATTCCTGCTGGCCTGCCGGGCTGTCCTCAGTGGGAGGTTAGCTTCTCTGTGTTATTTTGTGGGTTCTGTAGCTCCAAACTTTGTTCAGAGTCCCCTTTTACATGGTTTGGAGATGGTGAGAACCAGAGCCATGTGGATGTCCTGTTTCTACTCTGTCATCTTTACTCTGCCCCAGATGGGGGCAATTTGGTCCCCCCAGAGGTTACTTATAAAAGCTGTGAAAAACTGAGAAGTACTCATGAAGACTATGGAATGTGACATGTTCAATGTGGAAGGAAGCTAAGATGACTTGGAAGACTAGGCCTTGGGGAAACTACCATTAAAAGGGAAGGAGTCAGAAAGTGAATGATAGTAGTATACAAGAAAAACAAACAAACAAAAAACCTGAAATAACCTAAAATCTTAAAAGGAAGAAAAGTCAGTTAAAAATATTGAGTAGAAGTGGAAAAACCAATAGGGAGAGTACTAATAACAAAAGGAAACGTGGACTCTGTAAAGCCAAGCATGAGCAGTTTTCCAGAAGAAGGCTACTGTGAATAGCTTTTCAAGTTCCTCATTACATAGTATAGTGAACATTCTATTTATTCAATAACAAACCAAAGCAAAACATTCATAGAAAATCAAGGTACAGCATTCACAATACTGCAATTTATCACAGAAAATCAAAATACAGCATTCACAACAACTTATCACAGAAATGACCACATAGTTTTCACCATAGTGGCCACATGGTTTTGAACAAAGTACAATCATTTAGTCAATGAATCACTTAGTAACTCAGTAATTCAATCATCTCAATCATTCAATCATCCTTAAGGAGGCTTGTCTCCTTAAAGGACACAAAATATAAAAGTCAAAGTACTCCACCCCTGGATTGTACATTCATTTAGTCAATCACAGAGTCCTTAATTCAATCACAAAGTACAATCACAAATAAATCACACAATTCAGCAGACAGGGCTTCCAGTTGTCTGACCATTATTACATTCATACCTAGTCAGTTACCAGAGATGGAAGCACTGACATCTTGGTTTTCAAAGCCGGGGGTGGGGGGGGGTGTCAATGGCTGCCCAGAGTCTCATCTGGTCAAATCACACAAGTCTTCCCAAAGTGAGTCCCAAAGCAAAACCTAACATCAGGGTCAGTCACTACTCAGTATTCATGGGGAGGTCTTTTCATCTTGACTCGGGTAGGCTCTCAGATTCCCTGGATCAACTTCCATGGTCCCAGATACTACCTGGATTCACAAACTCTCACTTGAGTTCAAAGGCAGAAAGCTCCAGTTCCTTGTCCAGATCTCTGTGCAGTTCCTGTTCCACCCTGAAGCTCACAGTGTTCAGTGCACCTTAAATCCTTCACAGTCTCTGTTCATGGGAAGTCAAGGCTCAACAAAGCCACAAAGAGACAAAATACTGGCACCACAGTCATGCTTCCTCAGTCTTCTGCAGCTCTGGCTGGTCCTTGGAAATCCTCAGCAGCTTGGCTGGCCCTTGGACTCAGCAACTTCTCAGTAGCTCTGGCTGACCCATCAGACTTGGCAGAAGTTTCAGCTGGTTCCCATAATCAAAATCACTTCATTCAGGTTCTCAAAATAAAAATCATCCTCTCCAGCCTGGGCCTCTCTTCCTCAGCCTCCAGAACCTGCCTCCAAGATCTGACTCTTATATTCAGTATTGCTCCTCCCTGCTCAGCCCCTTCCCATTACATCAGAAACAGGAGTTCATACCTTCTATTTCTTTAATAGAGGCTTAATTAGAACTAAGGGCTAAGTACCTCTCAATTTAGTAATACAAAAGAAATTTCAAATTACATTACTATTACAACCTCCAACTGAGTTAAGAGTATAGACATCTATAAATAAATTTTGCAACACAAAAGAAAATAAACCTGATGATTCTATGTAGTCTCAGTGTGCCTTTTGATGCTGAGCTCTCCAATTCACTGAGAAGGGAACAGATTATTGACAATGACTACGCTGTGCCTGGCACTGTGCTAAGTGCTTTATATACATTATTTCATTTGATGCTCACAACAATTCTGGGAGGTAGGTGCTTTTATTACCCCCATTTTGCATTTGAGGAAAGTGAGGCAAGACAGAGGTTAAGTGACTTGCCTGGGTTCCCTCAGGTAGTAAATCTGAGGCCAGATTTGAACTCAGGTTTTCCAAACTTCCTAGTTCTAGCTCTGGATTCTCAAGACAGCATAGACTAACATCAGGATATTCCCAAATTGGTTGAAAAGAGAAATAATAACAGTGAAAACAGAATTTAAGGCCTCCATAGCAGAAATAATGAGCAGAATAGAAACAACTTGAATCCTTGATGGCAAGTCATACCAAAGAAAGAAAAAAGAGAGTAACTAATTGGAAATTCAAATGCAGAGAAATGGAGGACAATCTGGAGGAAGAAAAGCAAAAAACCAATAATATTAAAATAAAATGTGATTGTAAAGTAAAATATACTGATCCTGAAGAAAGGACAAATAGAGACAATTTAAAGAACTATGTCTTTCACAAGAACATGATACATCCAAAAACCTGACCACCAAAATACAAGAACAATTAAAAGAGGTGTTGGAGTGATTTCTAGGATGAAAATTATTACCTGAAGACATTATTTTATTTGCAAATCCTCTGGAAAACAGATACACTAGAAAGATTAAAAAAAATATAGCAACCGAATACAAAAATGACAAAACCACAGAGAGGAGAGGACGAGATTTTCCTTCTGTTAATATGCAAGACAAAGGCTGGGGCCCTGGCAGGGCCATCAAGCCCCTCTCCCCATTGTGCTGCCACTGTGTCGCCATGGCGCCAGCAGAGCTAATGCAGAGAAGCTGCTGAGACTCAGTGGAGGAAGACACTGAGGCAGTGGCAGCAGCAGAGGAGGTGCTGGTCTGAGGAGGAAGACAAGGAGGAAGACAAAGAGGAGGGCCTCTGGGCCCTTTGCCTGCCCAGGGAGACAGCGTGATTGTGGCGACCCAACTGTCCATGGTGGCCAGAAGCACAGATAACCTGGAGGGTCCAGGGGAGCACCATGTATAGCCCTACCCCCTTCAAGGGGCTCTAACGTGAAGGGGAAAAGTGACAAGAAGATCTCCACCCCTTGTGGCCCTTTCCCCTGACTGGCTAACTGTGCACATTTTCACTATGAGAATGTTGATTCTGGCTACATTCAGCTGCTGCTATCTCCAGATCCTGAAGGCTCCATCTGGTCTCCCTAGCAATAATGCGCTGGTGTTTGGGGTTTGGTTCTGGCCTGTTGTCTGAAGCTATGAGGATTTCCGCCCCCTGGATGGCCATCTTCATTGCTGCATCTTTGACCTTCAGTTTTCTCACCTTCCAGAACTGCCTCCAGCTCCAGAGGGCTCCCAGAACCAGCTTCTGGTACCCCTGCTCCTCAAGTATCAAGAAACCCTCTCTGCATTGGACAGTAACCTGAACTGTGGCTGTGTGCTTACCTGGATGGAACTCAATAAACACAGCCAATGGCTGCTCCTCGGTGAGGAGGCCTCCCTGAACATTCCTGCAGTAGCCGCAGCACATGTGGTCAAGCAGTACCAGGCAACAGATGAACGATCCTTTGAGGTTGCTGACATTGTGTCTGTGATTGATATGCTGCCCACAGAGGACCTAAGCTGGTGGCATGGGAAACATGAATTCCAGGTTGGTTTCTTCCCTAGGGAGTGTGTGGAGCTATTCACCAAGCAAACAAGTCTGCAGGTCAAAGCTGATCCAGATGGCCCCTCATCCAGCATCCCAGCTCCTCTAAGGGAGGGTCATACCTCCCTCACCACAGTGCCCCAGCCCAGAGGAAAGCTTGCAGGCCTCCTTCCTTCTTTCATTCGCTTCCCCCATCTCGTCAGTGGCTGAGGTAGTGGGACATCCTTCCTCAGTGTCTTTGGCTGTGACCTTGGGGAGCATCTCAGCAACTCTGGTCAAGATGTTCTCCAAGTCCTGTGCTCTTGCTGTGAGTTGATTGAGGCCCATGCGGTTGTGGATGGAATCTACAGCCTCTCAGGTGTTTCTTCCACCATTCAGAAACTGAGGCAGGAGTCTGAGAGTGAGCGGATCCCAGAGCTGAGATCTACCTAAACCCATGCTCACCTATCAGCTCTCAGGAAAATTCACTGAGGCCATATCTGTGCCTGGGGAGGAAGAACTACAGCCCTGTATAGATGTGATCAAGCACCTGCCCTCACCTCATTACCAGACCTTGGAGTACCTGCTGTGACACTTCTCTCAGATGGTCCAGCACAGTGCCATCACCAGAATGTCCCCTGGAAACCTGACCATTTTGTGGGGTCGCAACCTGTTTCTCACAAAAGGGCTGTCGTCAGTAGGGCTTGGTGGGGCTCTCCATGAAATTGGAGTCCAGTCTCTGGTTGTGGAGTTTATCAGCCATATTGACATGTTTGCCTTGGCAGCCGAGATCCTGCATGTTGCTGTCTCCTCTCCAGGCCCAAGTCCCTTGCGGGCAGTGGACTCTCCACTCTCCTCCTCTCCCCAGAGGAGGCTCAGGCTCAGGCACAGGGTCAGCTGTCTGGACAGGGGGCAAAGGCTTTATTAGAAAACGAGAGGAAGGGTGTTATTAGACCGAAGAGTAGGAAACCAGGTGGCAGAGGCTGGAAGACCTTCTTCACCCTGTGCAGAGGCCCCTCCTTGAAATGAAAGAATCCCCTGCCCTGGCATGGGGCTGGTCAAAGGGCCCAGCCGCCCTCAGGTGGCCCAGTGCAATCAGCCAAGAACCAGCAGTCACTGTCATCCCAGGACAGCAGAGATGGCCTGCAGAGGTTCCACTGGCTGTGCCAGCCCCTTTCCATCAGTGATGCTTTCCCTGGGTCTCCAGGCCTGGCTGGCTTCTGTGAGACCTTTTCATCCATCACATCATCTCCATCTTCCAGCAGCCCCTCTTTGTGGGCAGTGGGGAGCTGGTGGGCTCTCCCCAACACCAGGTGTCAGCCTGGCTGGATGATGGCAAAGATCTGGACTTTAGTCCCCCTAGATGCCTGGAGGGGCTGAGAGGCCTTGACTTTGATCCCCTCACTTTCCTTTGCAGCAGCCCTAACCCCGGGGACCCTGCCCCTTCTACCAGTCCTATGCCCCCAGCCCCTACTGCTTCTTTCATCTCTGAAGCCATCTCCCCTACTGGCTCTCCTCAAGATCTGGCAAGTCCTGCCCCACCCATGGCCCTGAGTATCTCTGAGCCTGTGACTGTTTCTGTGCCCCCAGCTGTGGTGGAGCTGCTAGAGGGTGGTGCCCCTGCCCCCCACCATCCCCTCCACCTGCCACTCTGGCTCCCCAGCTCATCCCCCTACTCCTGTGCTGGAGCACATTGCCCTTCACCAGCCAGAGAGACCTACTAGGGTCACTGAGTCCTGTGCCTGGGTTTGAGGTCCCACTTAGACCTATACCCTTCTCTCTGCTTTGCCTTTGGGGGTACCTCCTTCCATCCCAAGAATCCAGCCAGCCTTATGGCCCTTGCCTCAGAGGGCAGCACAGTGCTGGTGCCAGTAGGAGCTATGTCCCACCCCTACCTTGCTCCCCCATCTGACATTCCTTTTACTTGAAAGGGGTGGGGAAAGTCCAGGAGCCAGGGGCCCTGGGCCCCACTACTCCATGGTGAGGGCCAGTCACCCAGCCCCAGGTCACCTAACTTTCTTGTAGTGGCAGCAGAGTGATAATGGCCTGTTGCACACACACGTTTCTGGTCCTCCACAGAGGGAAGAAACGGTCTTACACAGGTGCATGCCTCCTTTTTCTCCTCTGCTGTGACTTCTCCCAACTCCAAGAAGTTCCCCTGCCCCTTCTCTGGCCCCCCTGCCAAGTTCCCTCTTCACTCTCTGGGCATTCCTCCCTTCTGGCCAGATCCCCAACCCGCTACCCAGAGGACCCCACATGGTCCTACACTGACACCCCCCTCCCCCCGACAAGGGGAAACCTGTACCATGAGATCAGTGGGGATGAGGCGCCTCCCTAGCAGGTCTGCCTCAGCATTGGGCCCCCTTTCACCAGGCTCCTGAGGTGCTCAAATGCTTTCTATGGGATTTGGGAACAGTCAAAAGCCCAGGGACCCCCTGACCTCTTCTTCTGCTACCCCCCACCCCTGTCTCTCTCATACCCTCCTGTACACTGTAGCCTTTTCTCCAACATAGCTGCTTCTGTTACCACCCCCAAAAGCCCTGGTGACGCCTGGCCCATCTAGAACCTATGTCTATGTCAACTTGCCCCTAGGTGTGGGTGGACCCTCGTCTACCTGCTTCTCTGGTTCTTGCTCCCCTCCTGCCCACCCTAGAAGTTCTCTGACACTGGACCCCTCCCCCACAAGCAGCGCTCACTTTGGGGGCACTGGACTCTTTGACCTTGGGGGCCTCCAGATTCCCTCCTTCTCACCTAGGCCTATGGGAAAGAAGGGGGGAGGGTCCTCACAGTATTCAATATGGAAATGTGGTAGATGGACACAGAGAGGGGGCTGGCCCCCTGCCCTCCTTCCTGTCCTGCCCAAGCTGGTCCCTCCATGTTAAGTGCCAGAGTCACAACTACTTTTGGGGATGGAGAACCTGTCTCCTAATCCTTTTTGTAAAATGGCTCACTATGTTGGTGAATGGGAATTCTTGCATCCCTAGATGATTGTGTCTGTGGATGACCCAGGTTCCAGGGATGAAACTACTGTCATCACTGACACTTGGGCCCAATTTAATGACACCGTTTGTAATTTTTCCCAATTTCTCAAGTTTCTAACTTTGTAAACTCTTGTACATCTCATAACTGTAAATTGTTGTAAATCTTTGTAAATACCATAACCTGTAACTAAAGTTTCTCTGCCCTCCCCACAAATATACTTTTTACACATCTAATGCCCTGGGATTTCTTGCACTAATTTGGAGAAGACAGAAGATGAAAACACTTCATCTCCCCCCAACTCCCAGGATTCCCCAGCATGTCTTGCTTCCCTCCCCTCTTCTCATAGCCCTGTACATGCAGCTATGAATGGGTGCCCAAATGAGGGTGTTAGGATGTGTGAGTGTGTGCATGCACCCGCCCCTGTGCTCAGGTATACATGTCTGAGTAGTTGTGTCCCTGCTGAGTCCCAGTTCTGTGTATTAAACATTTGGAAGAAATTTTAACATTAACAGAAACAAAAGCAAAAAATGATCTATGGAAAAAAAATGTAGGACAGCAATGATAAAAGCAGAGCTCAAATAAAAATGATAGAAGGGAAAATCATGAAATATAATAAAATAAATATCTTGACATCCCATCTACTGAAACAAAATGAGGAAAATGTAAACCTATAAAACCTTTAAACATGATTGCATTAAACAATCCAATGAGGCAAAAAAAAGAGTCACAGATTGTATAGGAAAACTAAACCCCACAATCTGTTGCTTACAAGGAACACCTCTAAAATAAAGGCAAACCATGAAAATGAGCAACCGGTCCAATTTTATTATGAATTGGATGAATCTATCAAAGCAGGAGTTGCAAACATACTATCCAACACAATTCCATAACATAAAAGGAGATAAACAAGGAAACTCTATTATGCTGAAAGATACTATAGACAACAAACCAATATCACCACCAAACTTACTTTCCACATTCCTTAGCACCTAATTCTTCAAGCAAAATTTACTGAATTATAAGATGAATGTAGTCATATAAAAACAGGAGATTTAATGTCCTTTCAATTTTGAACAAGTCTATCAAAGATAAACAAAATGTAAAAGAGAAAAGATCAAATTCTTGGAGAGCCTAAACCTAAAAGACTTACAATGCTTTCCAAGGGGGGCTGCCAAGGAATATATGTATTTCTCGGTATCATGTGGGACTTTTTACAAAAACTCATGGTGAGTGGTATAAAAGTGATGACTTCTCAAAGATTTAATAATAGATTGCCTGGACCCCAGACTTGAAATTCTACTAATTAGATATGTGAGAGAGGTGAAAACTTCTCAAAACTGCACCATAAGATCTAGCAAGGTTTGCAACCAGTAGCTAGAAGCCTAGGCTTGAGTTTAGGAACTTGGGAGCCTTCCCTTACTTCCCTGGTCATAAGTTGAAGATTTTGCTAAGCCAAGCTAATGTGTAGGAGGGGAAAGTACAGACCCTTCATATCTAACCACAGACCCAGATGTCCCAGACTTGTTTCCACTGACCCCCATCTGACCTGTACAAATATAAAATTGGAAATCCTGTTGTGGAACTTCAGACAGGTCACCATGTCCTAAATTCCCTGTGATTCATAAAATATTATCTGCTTTCATATTTATATTGATACTATTAGACATGTATCTTCTGCTTTCATATCTATTTTGACATTGCTGACATTTTACCTGCTATATAAGCAGATTTTTGTGGTTAAGATTGTGAGCCTATGTTCTTGATTAACAGGAACAAAGGACAGTGAGGGGAGGGGGGGAAAGGGATGGTCTTTTAGGCATATAACCAAGCTTTACATTATATATTTCGAGCCTCCCTCACTAGACTGCTTCTGGTGATGATAACTCCTCCCTTCCCATGGGAGGTAATAAAGATATTTTTGTTTCTCTGAAGAAACCTCTGAGTTATTGATTTTAATTTGGGCAAGGGTCCTTTGTCCCACACAATAGTGTATGCAGGTACATAGATATTTCAAAAAGGCAAACTAGAAATAATAAACTCATCCATTATAGGCAATAAAGAAATAAAATAATCAAAAATAAAAAAAAGCAAAATAGCTCATGGAACATAAATAAAAGACATTGACCTAAATGGAGTATTAACAATAAACTCTTAACACATGAGTCAATGAACAATAGAAGAAAACAATAGAACACATTAGTAATTACAAAAAAGAAATTATAATGATGAAACAACATATCAAAATTTCTAGAATAGAACTAAGCTAGATCTCAAGGGAAAAATCACATCCATCCATCCATACAGTAACAAAATAAAAAAGAAAGCATTAATGAACTCTCTATGCATTCAAAAAATTAAAAATGGAAACCCAAAAGACACACAAAAGAGGAGATGCTAGAAATTAAGATAATCTGGAAACAAACAAAAAAATCCAAAATGATAAAGAAGAGTAATAGCTCATTCTTTGAAGAGACACATAGAATGAATAACCTTTTATCCAAACTGATGAAGCAGAAGAGGGTAGAAACTCCAGTAAACTAAATGAGAAAAAAATATTATCAGAGACTCCTATGCACACAAAAACAGAAACAAAGAAATAGAATAACTTCAAAAGTATAAAATACGATAAGTAACAGAAGTTCAAGAAGAAATCTGAAAGAATTCAGTTTTGGACAAGTAAATTGAACTGATGGGTTATAGGCTCTGGGAAACCCCTTGAACTCTGACTGAATCTTCCCATTTGATGAGGCATTTTCCTGAGGTCATAAGCATTTCATTATAGCTAGGTCCAAATTTCTTACTCTTAACCTAGCTTAGCGCTCCATTTTCTGACTACTTTCCACCCCTGATACTATCAAAATATCTATACCCACATCTGTTACCCTTAAACTAGCCTAGGCCTCCATTGTCTGTCATCTCCAGGTAGCCTTCAGCTATTTCCCACCCTTAATCTCATTACTGGAGTCTTATCTCAGTCCCCTCAAGATCCTCCTTAGACTCCTCCTCAAGAACTTCCCCAAAATCCTCCTCTAGACCACCCCTAAGTCCTCCCATACTCTTTCTGTATTTAAGATCCATTTTGCCTCCATGAAGGGGTCGAGAATTCAATCTACCACAGACTCATTCTGTACAGGTTATTCTGGCCTGCTTGTTCCAATACAAGCTTCACTTATTCTTAGGCTCCTTAAGAGTCTACCCATAATATGCCTGTATATCTTACAGGCACTGGGATATGGAGATCCATCTTGCCCTACCAGAAAGTTGGAGGGGGGATGGGGAAGGAGGTATACAGTGAGATAGCTGTTTTGGGGTGGTGGGTAGGAGAAAATTGGGGAGAAAATTTGTAACTCAAAATCTTGTGGAAATGCATGATGTAAACTAAAAATAAACATAAAATTTATTTAAAAAATAAAATAAAATGCAATTTCTTTTTCTAAAAACGCAAAAAAAAAAGGCTACCCATTATGGCGAATCTTTAAGAAACTTTGTTTTACTTTGACTGAGAGAAGACTTGAGTAGAATTAGGGACCTGGAGTGTTGATATTTTGGGGTCTCAAGCATCCCCAAACCCTAAACCTCAACAGTACTACTACACAAATTGTTCCCAAAAGTCTAGAATGAAATCACCTTACTAGATTAATTTTAAGAGCCAAATATAATCTTCATCATAAACCAAAGAAATTTAAAAGGACCTATAGAAAATGAAAATCAATTCAAAAATTTTAAATCACACGCTATCATATGGTGATTTATCCAAAAAATCATTCATTATGATCAAGGTGGATTTGTATTAGAAATACGATTGTGGTTCAATATTATGAAAACAATAAAAAAATCGTATTAAAAACAAAGACTTATGAAACCACAAGATTATCTCAATAGATGCAAAAAAAAAAACCCTTTTGACAGAGTGTAGTACTCAATTATGCTAAAAACCCTACAATGTACAGGCACAGGATGTTTTCAGAAAAACCTGGAAGAACTTAAATTAAATAATGCAGAGTGAAATAAGTAGAACCAAGAGAATTTTGTATACAGTAAGAACGATATTGCTTAAAGAGTAATTGTGAGTGTTAAACTAGGCTATTCTGAGCAAGATGAATATTCAAATAAACTATAAAGAACCTATGAAAAAAGATGCTATCCACCTCCAGAGAAAGAATTGAAATACAGAAGTATGTATTGTATGATTTTACATATGGTATCTCAAAGTTGTTTTAATCTGCATTACTCTAATCAATAATGACAAGAGCATTTTTTCATATGACTATTGATAACTTTGATTTCTTCATTGAAAAACTGCTGATTCATATCCTTTGACCACTTATTAATTAGGGAATGACTCATATCCTTATACTTTTGACAAAGTTCTCTACATATTTGTGATATAAGGCTTTTATCCAAGAAATTGTTTATAAAATCTATACCACCACCCCTGAAATTTTCTGTTTTCCTTTTAATCTTAGCTATATTGTAAAACACCTTTCTAACCTAATGTAATCAAAACTGTTCATTTTACATGCTGTAGTGCTCTCTATCTCTTGTTGATTCATAAAGTCTTTGATAGACAATATTTCCCATGTTCTTATAATTTACTTGTCTCTGTCATGTATCCATTTTGACCTTATCTTGGTAAACGGTGTAAGATACTGGCCGTATACCTAGTTTCTGTCAGATAGGATTCCAGTTTTCCAAATAATTTTTTTTTACCAAATTGTGAATTCTTTTTTTATTTTTTTGCTTTCTGGAGGGCAGTTGGGGGTAAGTGACTTGCCCAAGGTCACACAGCTAGTTTTTATGTTAAGTGTCTGAGGCTGGATTTGAACTCAGGTCCCCCTGACTCCAGGGCCAGTGCTCTATTCACTGTGCCACATAGCCTCCCCCAAATTGTGAATTCTTATCCCAAAAGGTTTAAATCTTTATATTTGTCAAAGGTATCTATAATTATTTACAACTCTGTATTGTCTATCCTGTTCAATTGATCTACTTTTCTAGTTCTTAGCCAGAATAGTTTTGATAATTATTGATCTATAAAACTTTTAAATCTGGTACTGGTAGACCTCTTTCCTTTACATTTTTCCACATTAATCCCTTTGATAGTCTTGCCCTTCAGTTCTTCCAAATGAATTTTGTTATTATTTTTTCTAGTTCAATAAAAAATTATTGGTAATTTTATTGAGATGGCATTGAATAGTATATTAGATTAGATAGAAGTCATTTTTATTATATTGTCAAAGTCCACACATGAACAATGATTATTTCTCCAAGTATTTAAATCTGACTTTATCTGAATAAATAATTTTATAAATATGATCATATAGTTTCCCAGATTTGTCTTGGCAGGTATACTCCCAGGTGTTTTATGTTGTCTATGGTTATTTTAAATGAAATATCTCATACTCCTTCTTCTTGCAGGTCTTTGTTGGTGATATAAAAAAGCTGATGATTTATGTGGGTTTATTTTATAAATTAAAACATTGTTAAAATTAGTGTTTCAATTAACTTTTTGTTGAGTATCTAGGATTTTCCAAGCATACTATCATATTGTATGCAAAACAAAATAGTTTTATTATCTCATTGTGCATTCTGATTTCTTCAGTTTCTTTTTATTCTCTTATTTCTATTGCTATTGCATTTCTAGTACACTATTGAAGAATATTGTTAATAACAGTCATCTTTGTTTCCCTCCTAGTATTATTGAGAAGGCTTCTAGCTTATCCCCATTATAGATATTGCTTTCTGATGGTTTTAGGCAGATGCTTCTTAACATTTTAAGGAAAAATCTATTTGTACTTATGCTTTCACATGTTTTTGAATAGCAATGATTGCTGTATTTTGTCAAAAGCTTTTTGATCTATTGATACAATCATATAAATTTTGTTACTTTTGTTATTGATATGCTCAATTATTTTAATGGTTTTCTTTACATTAAACCAGACCTGCATCCTTGGTATAAATCCCACTTGGCTATAATGCATAATCTTTAGGATACATTGTTGTAGTCTCCTAGCTAATATTTTATTTAGGATTTTTTGCTTCAATATTTACTAGTGAAATTTATCAACAATTTTTTCTTTGTTTTTGCTCTTTCTGGTTAAGGTATCAACATATTTGTTTCATAGAAGATGTTTAATAGGATTCCTTCTTTGTCTATTATTCAAAATAATTTATTTATTCTTGGAATTAGTTAATCTTTAAATGTTTGTTAGATTTCACTTATAAGTCTATATGATTCTTATTCTTTCTCCCCTCCCTCTCCCCCCTCCCTTAAGAAGTTCATTTATGGCCTATTCAATATCTTTCTCTGAAATAGGTTTATTTCACTCTGAGGTAGCACCTCACATCTGTCAGAATGTCTAATATAATGAAAAAGGAAAATGTTGAATGTTGGAGGGGATGTGGGAAAACTGGGATGCTGATGCACTATTGGTGAAGTTGTGAACTGATCCAGCCATTCTGCAGAGTGATTTGGAACTATGACCAAAAGGTTTCAATATTGTGAATGCTGCTAATTCAGCAATACTACTGCTAGGTCTATATCTCAAAGACATAAAAAAATGGAAAAGGACATATTTGTACAAAAGTATTTATAGCAACTCTTTGTGTGGTGGCTAAAATTGGAAATTGAAGAGATACCCATCAGTTAGGGGATGACTAAACAATCTGTGATATATGATTATGATGCAGTGTTATTGTGCTATAAGAAATGACAAACAGGATGATTTTTAAGTTTTGTAAAGGTACCATGTACCACTGGGAAAGGTATATTCCTTTCTATTCCCATTCAATTCTCTCTAGGTTCTACTAAGATTCTATTCATCTCCTTGACATGTTTCTTATTTTTTCAATTAAATTTTCCTAGTTTTGAAAGGGGAAGATTGAAGTCTCCCACTATTATAGTTTTGCTATCTGTTTCTACCTGTTATTCATTTAGTTTTCCTTTTACAAATTTGGATGCTATAGCATTTGGTGCATACAGGTTTAGAGTTGAAATTACTTCATTATCTATGTGTAAGGGCAAACAAAATGGAACTTTGCTTGTTTTCGCTATTCAAATGCCTTTGAGCTTCCCCTTTAATTGTATCAAAAGTCTTTGTTGGAAAGAGTATACATTGTGTTGACCTTAATAGGCCAAAGCAAATTAGAAGGTCTTCCCTACCCTTAAGAGACCTAAGAGAATTTGAAAACCTACCTGCCTTTAATAGGCCTGTTGTAATAACATGGAGTCCATGGTGGGAGGAATTTGCTCAAAGAGTGGAACAGGAAGGAGCAGAACAGAGAAAAGTTCTAGCAGAGCTAGGAGCAGGCAGAACTAAGAGAGAGAATGTTTGTAATTTCAGTTCTCTGTTGAACTGTGTTACTTTCTGAGAACTGAGAGGGAGTATGTTTGGCACTCTGTGGCACTCTGTCTGTTATTTTGTCAGATATAAGCACCCTGTCTGTGGCTCTTAGATAGAAGTTCTGAAAGAGGATTTTGCTATTGTTATAGAAGTCCTGAAAGAGGACTTTACTGCTGTTATAGAAGCTCTGGGATTTTACTGTTGATTTGTGTTACTTTGTCAGACAGAAGTACTCTGTCTGTTGATTTGTGTTATTTTGTCAGAGAGAAAGTGAATTCAGATGATAGTGTGTAAATATTGTTGTAGCTCTGTTAAGTTTAATTTTCCTAGAAGCTGAAGTTGTGAACAGCTTGGCACGGAGCTGTCCCTTTGAGCTGAGATATGGAATAGGTGTTGAGAACTGCCTATGTGTGAATCCATGCAAGAAGTAGGAATGGTCAGTCTGAGGAAGATTTGCCATGGGGTTTGGAAGTCAGGCTCTAGTCAAGGTTAAAGAAGACTTTACTTGAACACTCTGTATTGACTGAGGAGATTGTGACTTCCTGTGACCTCGGGGTGGGTGTTTAACACTATGTGGCCATCTTAATCATAAGTTGTTATGCTATATGGTTGTGAATGTTGTGTTTTACTTTCTCAAACGTTATGCTTTAGTTTATTGCTGAATAGAGCATTCACTATGCTATGTTATTAAATCCTTAAAATTATTCACAGAAGCAGTCCTCAGCAGAGATGCTCATGATTGACTTTACATTATGGTATCTTTTATCATAATGTAGATCCCCTGTTGATATCATTTAATTAAATTTATTTTAGCTTTAACCTTTTCTGAGACCATGATTTCTAGATCCATTTTTTAAAAAAAATATAAGCTGAAGCATAATAAATTCTACTCCAGTCTTTTATTTTTATGCTGTGTTTCTCATCTTTAAATAACTTTCTTGTTAAAAACACATTGTAGGGGAGGTCAGGTGGCACAGTAAGAGAGCTGGCCCTGGTGTTGGGAGACCCAGGATCGGTTCCAGCCTCAGATACTTGGCACCCACACAAAATAACTGGCCGTGTAACCTTGAGCAAGTTACTTAACCCCAATTGCTTAAAAAACACACACACACACATTGTTGGGTTCTGATTTTTGATCCATTCTGTTGTTTCCATTTTGTGGGTGAATTCATCCCATTCATATTCAAAGTTACAATTACTAAGTGTGTATTTCACTTAATTCCTCATAATTTATCCTTCTCTTTACCCTATCCCTCCTCAGAAGACTAACTTACTTTTGACCATTTGCCTCCCTAATCTATATACCCTTCTAAGAGGCCCTCCCTTATATTATTTCCATTTCCCTCTTATTTCTCTGTAAGTTAAGAAAAGTTTTATACTGTACTAAATATGTATATCATTCCCTCTTTTATATAGTTCTGATGAGAGTAAGGTTCCATACTACCTTCTTCTCTACTGTCACAATTCTTCCATTGTCTTATATGAGATAATTTGCTCTCATTTATCTCTCTCTACCTAATTTTATTTTTTAGGATCATTCCATCATAATCAACTCAAACACAAACCTTCTATCTATACATATTCTTTAGAACTACCCTGGTAATGATAACACTCTTAAGTTTACAAATAAAAATTTCCCATATAAGAAGTAAGCAATTCAAACAATTCAAATTCATGTCCTCCATCTCATCTTTCTCCTGATTCTTGTAGGTCATATTTTTTTGTACCATTCCAGTCTTTTCCTCAAGAATCCATAAAAATCGTTTAACTCATTAAATAGCCATTTTTTTTCCTTGCTGGATAGGTTATTCTTTGGTTGCAAACTCAGCTTCTTTGTTCTTCAGAATATCATATTCTGTGCTCTTGGTCTTTTAATATGGAAGCTACTAAATCTATGTTATCCTGACTGTAGCACTACAGTATTTAAAATTTTTCCTTCTAGTTGCTTGCAATATTTTCTTCTTCATTTGTGAACTTTTAAACTTAACTATAATGTTTCTGTGAGTTTTCTTTTTAGGATCTCTTCCAGTTGGTGATCTGTGGATTTTTAAATTTTTATTTCCCTTTTTAGTTCTAAAACTTCAAGGCAATGTTCCTTATTATTTCTTGAAGTATAGTGTGTAGACTCTTTTTTTACTCATAACTTAGTAGTCCAATAATTTTTTATGTTAGTTCTCCTTGATGAAGTCAGTTGTGTGTGTGTGTGTGTGTGTGTGTGTGTGTGTGTGAATCAGGATTTTAAATGACTTGACCAGGGTCACACAACTAGTAAGTGTCAAGTGTCTGAGGTCAGATTTGAACTCAGGTTCTTCTGACTTCAGGACCTGCATTCTATTCCTTGCACCACCTATATGTTCTGCCAGTTTTTTTATAATGATATATTTCATATATTCTTATTTTAAAATTATTGTATTTTATTATTTTTGATGTCATATGAAATCCTTATTTCTTCTTTTCCAAGTCCAACTTTTAAGGAATTATTTATTCTTGCAAGTTTTTGTATCTCTTTTCCCAATTTGTTGACTTCTTATAATGTTCTTGATTTTCTTACATTGCTCTTATTTTTTTCTCTAATTTTTCCTTGACCTCTCTTATTTGATTTTTAGCATCGTTTTAAAAGTGCTTCAAGAACTCTTTTCAGGCTTGTGACAATTTCATGTATTTTCTTTGAAACTTTACAAGGAGCTGTTTTGACTTGATTGTCTTCTTCCAACTTTGAACCCTGACCTCTATCATCATAATAGCTATCTATGGTTGGGCTCTTTCTCTGTTGCTTACTCATTTTTTTTAAAGTCATTTCTTGTTTGTTAACTTTATGTTAAGGTCATGTTCTGCTCTTGGCCATGTGGGAAATAATGTCTCAGGCTTGAGGTTTTTTTTACTGTTGTTTTCTGAATTTTATCTGGGGTTATATGACTTTTGGGTTCTTCCAGTGTTCTATAATCCAAGGCCAGGTATGTTCACTGTCCCTCTAGCTCATGCCTTGATCTATGGTGGACTTCTTATTTTTCTATGATTCTAAAATTTACTTTGAGTCATTATTTTAAGTCATTTTTTGGGGGGAGAGGGATTTTGGAGAGTCAACCAATTTCCTGCCTTATTCTACCATCTTCCCACAATTCTTCCTCTTTCTATAAAATCTTAACAAAATCAATAATAGAAATGGAAATCACATTCTAAATAACTACAAAGGGCATAAAATATTTAGGGATCACTGTACAAAAGTACATAAACTACTCAACGATTTGACTTTTACAGCAATTTCATAGAGCACTCATTAAACAACTCAATACCTGAAGGGAGATTGCTGTGCCATGACAATATAATAAGAATTAAAGTTCCAAATTAATTTACAATTTTAAGGCCGCACTAATCAAATAATCACAGGGATACCTTGAAGAATTTGATAATAAAATCAAATTCATTTGGAAAAATAAAGGATCTAGATTATCAAGGAAAATATTAAAAGAGGCAAGGATGAAGTCTAGGACTTCCAAATCTCAAAATATCGTAGAAAGCAGCTCTTATCAAAACCATCCAGTATTGGTTAAAAAATCCGAGCAATGGAACATAATAGACATAGAAGAATCAGACACCATGGACCTCAATAAATCAGTGTTTGGTAAAGTGGAAAACATAAACTATTTAGGAATGAATTCCCTATGTGATAATAGTTCCTGGGAAGACCAGAAAACTGTATGACAGAAATTAGATTTAGACCAACATCATATTCCAGAATACATTTTAAATGGATGTGACTTTAATGTTACAGATCATGATATCAAAAATTGAGTAGAAGTAGATCTTTCTCACGGTTCTAGTGGAAGATATATTCTTTTTTTTTTTTTTTAAAGCAATCAGGGTTAAGTAACTTGGTCAAGGTTACACGGCCAGTTATTTCTGGGTGTGGTGCTGAGTATCTGAGCCCGGATTTGATCCAGGTCATCCTGACACTGGAGCCAGTGCTCTTACTCGCTGAGCCACCTGGCCACCCCTAAGCAATTGGGGTTAAGTAACTTGCTCAAGGTTACACGGCCAGGTGTTTCTGGGTGTGTGCTAAGTGTCTGAGCCCAGGATTCGATCTCCAGGTCTTCTCAACACTGGAGCCGGTGCTCTTACTCGCTGTGCTACCTGGCCGCCCCTGGAAGATATATTCTTAATAAAGCATGGGATAAAGACAGTTGCAGAAGAAAAGTTAGATAACTTTGATTATATGAAACTTAAAAGCTGTGTGACATTAATTCACCTAAGATTATAAAGGAAGCATTTGAATGGGGGAAAAATCTTTGTATCAACTTTCTCATATGGGTTTCATACAATGTATGTATGTATGTGTGTATATATATATACATATATAAATATATAATATGCTTATACATATATGTGTAACTATTTTATATGTTTGTATGTACAATTTCTTGTTTTTATATAATTAATTTCACTTTGTATATATGTATACATACACACACATACATGTTTTCTGAAGACATAAATGATCAAAGTATATAAATAGTTTTTAAAAGAACTGCAAATTATTCATAGCCATAATCACTATTAATAAGAGAAATGACATTTCACCTCAACTCTGAAAATTTTCCAAGATGACAAGCAATGAGAACAGCCAATGTGGAAGGAGTTGTGGTAAGATAAGCATACTAGTACATTGTTGGTGGAACTGTGAATCAGAGCAATCATTTTGGAAAGCAATTTGAAATTTCACAAATAAAGTGACTAACACTTCCATACTTCTTGACCCAAGGATTCTATTACTATTTTTATATCCCAAGGAGGTCACTTATTAAAAAAAAAGTCAACATATATAGCAGATATTTATAACAGTACTTTTTTTGTTGGAGCCAAGAATTTGAAATAGAGTAGATGTCTATTAATTGGCACATAGCTAAACAAATTGTAGCACAGGAATGTAATGGGATATTGCTATGCTGTAAGAAATGATGTGTGATGAATGCAGAAAAGCATGAAGAGATCTGTATAAACTGATGTGGTTTGAAGTAAGCAAAATAAAAATATCAACATACATTACTACTATAAGTGTAGTAATACACTACAAGTACAATGTAAGTGGAAAGAACAACAACACACACACACAATCAAAAGTAAATGCTGCAAAATTATGAAGAACAAATATGGCTCCAAAGAAGAGATATTAAAAGACACTCCCAGAGGTAGCAGATCCATAAGCATGGTACATTGCACACATTTTCAGGGTTTTGTCAGTATTGGTCAGTATTACTGATTTTTCATCTTCTTTTTTTTTTGTTGGTCCCCCAAAATGCCATTTGTTGAAGATCTTTGGGAGAGGAAGGAGAGGAAATCTGTGGACAATTTGATGATGTAAAAAAAAGGTATCAATAAAATTCATCAAAAAACAATTTAAAAAAGGACTGGTGATTAGAACAGATATTGGATCTATAGACGGTACAATGGAAGCTTGGGGGAGAGTAGGACAAGGACCCTAGGTAGACTGGGCTAATGGGTATGAGATAGTTACAGGTGGCATTCTGGGAAGAGAACTTGACTCTTCAACCTGCAACTCCGAAGCACAGGGATACTGAGTGGAACCCTGAATTTGTGAAATCCATGGTGCTGATCAAAATCTCCCTTGTTTGTGGAATGGGAAAATGGCAACCATGAAGCTTTTGAGATAATAGGGAAGAGGTTGATTTGCCTAAATTCATATAACTAGCAAATGGCAAAACTAAGACTTGAAACCAGATTTCCTGACTCTTGGTCCAGTGGGTTTGGTACCATACTCCCTTTTGTTTAGTGAGGGATCCAGGTTTCCTGCTGCAAGGGTTAGTTCCCAGAGAGAAAGTGAAAAGTCCAGGCTAGATACAAGAGCAGTCTTCATTTGTTATACTCACTGGCCTAATGGGCACATCTAAATTTTAAACTGTGTGTGAAACTAGATCCTGACTACTAACCTTGCGTGGCTTTCCTTTAAGTTGAAGAATTCCTATCACCTCTGCACCTCTGTGGGTTTTATATATATAAGGGCAAACTTTCATGTTTTTAAAATACTGCTTTCCCTATGCCACTCCCTTAGGTCATGGCTTCAATAGCTACTTACTGCCTGTTAAATTAAGTCCAGGTTTTTCAGCCTGGCACTCTAAAATCTGAACCCAACTTCTTTTTTTTTTATTTTTTATTTTATTTTATTTTATTTTATTTTATTTTATTTTATTTTATTTTATTTTATTTTATTTTATTTTATTTTTGCTTTTTGGAGGGCAATTAGGGCTGTGACTTGCCCAAGGTCATATGGCTTGTTTTTGTGTTAAGTGTCTTAAGTCAGATTTGAACTCAGGTCCTCCTGACTCCAGGGCCAGAGCTCTATTCACTGCCCCTCCTAGCTGCCCCCACAACCCCAACTTCTTTAAAAAAAATTCAAATTTTTTTTTTCTTATTCTAAACTTAATAATCACCAATATATTTAAATGTACAAATGGAATAAGAAACCATTATATAAAAACCAAAGACCCTCAGCTTGGTATGATTTGCTTTTTTAAAATGTCTATTCACTTTGCCTGAAGAAACAGGATGACATAGTGACTAGAAAGCTTGATTTGAAACCAGGAAGTTATACAAGAGTTGTTTATCTGCATATATGAAGGGATTTTCCTCATTGAGAATTCCTTATAATGGATTTTCCTCATTGTGAATTCCTCATATGATTAAAACCACAGGAACAGACTCCTCCAAAAAACAAAAACAAACAAGCAAACAAAAAAGCAAAACTTCTTATAGAATAATAGCAAAAAAAATATCTTATTTGATTCCATGCTATATTCGGACTGCTTTTTCTTTAGTGTATTTTCATCTTAACTTTATTGCTATTATTATGAATTTCAATAGAATAATCAGCAGTAGATATTTGCTTTCTTCACTTCCAGGGTCAGTTTCCTTACTCTCTGACACTGTATGTACTTTTTTGCTGTCATGCTCACACTAATTCTTCTCATGTTTCAGCCTGAGTTTGTAGCCAAATCTTGTCTAACCTTCAAAGGCCACTGGATGAATGGCCAATCAACAGATAGAAACAAAGTGGAAGGTTAGTTAGGAGAGAGTTAGGATTTTGACCATTTGTTATCAGCCTTTCCCCTCAGGGTCTTGCACATAGTGGGCTTCTTACCCTAGGCGTGTAATATTCTCCCTTCTCTCTTTTTCCTGTTTCTATGGGATGGATAATGGCATTTAATATCTCTCTAAGATTCAGGTAGTAAGCAAAACATTTCTCACTTTTCTTCCTGTAGGCTGTTAAGATAAATAGACTAACTTGCTTATCAAAGTTTGTTTCTAGAAGGAAGAATTTGTTCCATTGCCAATGAATGAATGAATGGAAAAGGATTTATCAGGCACTGTGCTTATAAGTTTTGGATACAAAGACAAAAAAAGTCCCTGACCCAGGAAGCTTACATTCTACCATGGAAGACAACATTTACACTTACAAAAATAAGTATATATAAAATAAATAGAAATTGTTTTTTGTTTGTTTTTGTTCTTGTGGGAATATATTTTGTGCAAAGAAAGATGGTGACGGTAGGATTTATGGGGAAGTTATTACATTGTAAACAAATAAACATATAAATAAACAAATAATTAAAACATAAAAAAGAATATAACAACCCTATGACAAAGCAATTGCTTGTTCTTTTTGGCATTATATGATCAAATGCAACAGCTTTACCTGGTGTCTGGAGAGTTAGTCTTAGAGTAATTTTTTGACCTAAGTTCCAGTCCAGACCTTGGACACATGTATTCCTGAACAAGGTGATTAATCTCCTGATGCCCCAGGAAATTCTAAGTTATATAAATGGTTGATCTTCTTTTGTTGGGGGGGGGGGTGGGGGGGGTTTCCACAGAGGAAGTTCTCCATGTAAGTGAAATCTCAAATTAAGCAAAACAAAAATCTTTTAATAAACAATAGCAAACATGTCCTATACTTCTATATCACATTCTGATCCCCTTTTTTTTGTTTTTTCCCCTCTTAATTGGGTTTCTCTTTTTATTTTTACTGATTATTAGTAATTACCATGTCCTGTGGTTGAAACAACAGTAGCCTTAGATTCACTAAGATCTAGGTTCAAACCCTTGCTTGACCACTTGCTACCTGATTGACCTGGGACAAGCCTGTCCTATCTCTGAGCCTCATTTTCCTGTCCAGAGAAGGTTAGATTAGCTGATCTTCAGGACCCTTTACAGATGTAACATTTCATGAGCTGTTACTCTGGAGAGAGACAGTTACCCCCCCCACCCCGTCATATCTATCTCCCCCACTTCTCCCAGCCCAGCATGAATGGTGAGGTAGTGAATCACTGCAGCAATAGGGAGAACTTTGTGCGGGAAGGTTTGGCTCATCCTTTTTCAGAGCACAAGTATGTGTATGCAGGGGCTAACAGGGAAACCTGAGAGAGGTAATCCCTAATATTGTACCCTTAACAGGTTCCTAGGTTCGAACAGTCATATGTTTGTTAGTCCCAAGGCCTGTTCCTCTATCCTCCTCTCCTTTCCCCATGACTGATTTGGCTTCTTGGGGCACATTATTTCATGTAATTGTTTGACTCTCACATGGAATCCTGATTGCTGCTGCCTGGCTATCCACGTGAACAAAGGCTGCACAGATTCTCTCCTGTTCCCAGCCCATAGAAACGTGAAACAAAGTTGGTAACATCAGTTTGTAAAATCAATTTGTAAAATAAATCACATTCCCACCTCCCTCCCCCACCCCCAGCCTCAGAGCATTAACTGTGCCTAGCAACAATTCATGAACTGTTTATGTCTGCTTGGTACAATAACAAGCTACACCTATGAATCCTTCACTGACCATGTATAAACTTTTTAGCTAAGGCAAATGTTGTCTCCCCCTAGAATAATGGCCATCTGCACCTATGAATCCTTCAATGCACTATCTGTAAGTTAACTCCTCAGCCAATTAAGCACATCCTGAATCCCCTTAGCCTTGGTTCCCAACACCATCTTGTCAAACATGACAATGATGGGTGGCAGACTAGGCATTTCTCAGTCAGCCCTAACCAGTAGCTGACTTTGTGATGTTTCAAGCCAAAAACCACACCCCCAGGTAGCCCCCACCTCAGGCTATTTCCCAGTGAATTATGGGCAATAGGCTTGTACAGTAGATAATAAAAGTGCATGTTCCTTTAAGCACTGACCATTCCTTAACTCCTTCCTAATCACACCTTTATCTACTTAGCATAATTGACATCTGATTTACTATTGTAACTCTTTATAAACTATGCCTATCACTTCTTTAAGGTTGCAGATTCCCTAAGAGCTCATGCCGGCTGTATAGCTTAACAATAAACTTTTACAATCCTGACTTAAATGATTGCTTGGGTCCTATGAATTCATTCCAGACTGCCCACTCAGGGACTCTCGTCATTGGAACCCCTGTAACACTTATTCTTGCCTTGTCAGTATTTAACTCTGTTAAATATCCTGAAATAAGGAATAATGCAAAAGGACACTGGCTAGCTCAACATGGACAGAGCTCTTTCTATGAATTTGCATGTGGTCCAACAAAAGAAAAATAGTTTTATAGTAATTAATAGGGAACATGACTAACTTGAAATAGAGAGTGACTCAAATTTTTTTTTGCATCCCCAAGTGTAATAAAAGCATGGTGGCAAATTGAATATGGTTTTCTTTACTGCAGATATAAGGCAGTACAATCTATTGGAAAAGGCATTGGATTTGAAATGAGAAGACCAGAGAGATCAGCAAGGATGGCAGAGCAGGACAAAGAAGCAATACAGCCCAGTTCTCCCCCCACCACAGATCTACTGTTCCCATATTTCCTGAAGACAATGGCATTTTTCCTAGAAAAGCACCAGATCAAGTGTCGATTGACAAATACAAGGAAATAATGGGTTATTTTTTTTAGCCTAGGCCAGTAAAGAGATAAAACTTTGCAGATATGAGGGAAGAAGAAGATGCTAACCTGCTCAGTTAGAGGGAGAGAGTTTTCCCACCTGGGCTCCTTATGCTAGTGTAATGTAGTTTAGCCCCCATATCTATTAATACTTTTACTTATAGAAAAAGGGTTTTTTATACTGGTAACAATGCATGATTTTTAAAATATTGTTTATTTCATCTTTGTAGCATCATTTAAAATGTCTATTTTGTATGTTTCATGATATATGTAATATAGGAGTAAATTGGTACATATATTTGTTTTTTTTTTTTGTTAACCTTCCTGGATTTTTGTCCTCTGCATATTGGAGAAGCAGGTCTTGTGTTGGTTGCATCCAAATCATTGGTTAAAAAAATGTTTAACATTGTAGTATGAAGGAGAGATACCTAGAGCACTGAACTACAGACCTAAGTATACATAAAACTATTAGTAACCTCTCTTTGGATCATTTAATCAATTCTAGCACACAGCCCTTATCTCTCTACCTTGATCACAAAGATCACATGAGAGACTATTAAATTTATTGCTTAAATCCCATATGATTTTTTTTCTTACCTTTCTTCTATACCACACCTATGATTATATTTTTTCTTTGACTGGAAAACTCTAATTGTCCCATCATAATATTATACATTCTTCAAGGCTATGTCAGATTTTGTCTCCTCCATATTAAGTTTTCCTTGACTATACCAGTCCAAAGTATTCTGTACCCCCTCGCAATTCCTCCCACATTGTCTGTATTTATTTGATAGGTATATGAATTTCTTATTAATTTTTCCTTCGTGTGCATACAATGCTAGGTAGTATACATAGATTGCTGAATTTAGAGCCAGGAAGACCTGAGTTCAAACATGACCTCAGAAACTTGCTAGCTGTGTGACCCTGGATGATTCACTTAACCTCTTTCTGCCTCAATTTCCTCAACTTTAAACAGGGATAATAATAGCACCTATTTCCCAATTGTGAGGATCAGATGAGATAATATTTTTAAAATTACTTGGCACAGTGTCTGGTACATAATAGGTACTTAATAAATGCTCATTCCATTCTCTTCTCTTTTCTTTCCCTTATCTCCCCAAATAAAAGGTAAATTCTAAGAGAGAAATTATATTCTTATTTCTCATAGTGCATCTCCCATAACAAGATCTTTGGTTTTCATCAATCTCATTAAACACTTATTAAGTGTGTAAAAGACACTGGGGATGTAGAAGCAAAGCAAAGCTGTTCCTGCCCTTAAGGAACTTTCATGCATGGGAGATGCAACATAAACACAAAAGTAAATACATGATAATTTGAGGGAAAAAAATAAGACCAATAGCTAGAGAGATCAGGGAAGACTTCACATAGCAGATAATGCCTGAGGAGATCCTCAAAGGAAGCTAAGGCGTCTAAGAAATAAGCAGAGAGTACATTGAGGGTCTATTGACTATCTGTACAATGACACAGAGACAAGATTTGGAGTGCCAAGCTTGAGGAATACCAAATAAGCCACCTTGACTGAAATGTAGAGTGCACAAAGGGGAGACATAGGGAGTAATTATGGAAATCTAGGTCAGAAACCAGATTGCAAGGACCTCGGGAGTTAGTGAAAGGGAATAAATGGAGACAACTTGAGTGTATGATTCTTTCCAGGAGCTTGGCAGTGAAAGTAGGAGAGAGATAGAATTATAGTTAGCAATAATGCTAGGTCCAATTAAGGTATTTTAAAGTTGGGCTAGAAATAAGCATTTTGATAAGCAATGAGCAAGATGTCTGTAGTTAGAAAGAGATTGACAATGTGAAATCAAAAGGAAGAATTGGGGCTGCTAGGTGGTGCAGTGAGTAAAGCGCCAGCCCTGGAGTCAGGAGGACCTGGGTTCGGATCCAGCCTCAGACACTTAAGACACACACACACACACACACACACACACACACACACACACACCTAGCTGTGTAACCTTGGGCAAGTTACTTAACCCCAATTGCCCTCCAAAAGGCAAAAAAAAAAGAAAGAATCAAAGTGTTAAACTCCTGGAGGAAAGAGTGTGATCAAGGACGTAAATAGAGGGGTGCATTGACAAGAGGCTAGAGGCACTTCCTACAGGAGTATTCAGCAACAGAGGAGCAGGAGAAGAGAAAGCACATGGAAGGGATGATACAGAGTTGAGAAACAGCAGGGAATGAATGTTAGAAGAATGAGGTCAAGGGACTCAAAAGTGGAAGATAACTTCTTACTGAATTGATTAATTGTTTCCTTAAGTGATGTGAAGAGAGGGAAGTGAGATGGAAATAAGGTTTATAAATTGAGAGGACGGTGAGTGAGGGGATGGAAGGACAGGAAATTATTATCTTAGAGGGAAATTTCGTAGTTAAAAATAATTGAAGTGATATAGGAATAGATGATGGTAGATTAGAAATCCAGCTGTAGAAGCTTTTATTTTTTTTTCCTTTTATGTAGTAGTGTTATATGGAGAGCTGGACATAAAATTCAGCCTCAGACTCTATCTTTGAAACTTGCAGACTGTGGGGCCTCAAGATATCACTTAACTCCTTGGTTCCTCAAGCAACTTTCTACAGAAAAGTGTTTTTTATCTGGGCTCTGTGAACTTAAAAAAAATTGAATGACTATATTACAATACATTTGGTTTCCTTTGTAATCCTGTGCATTTTATTTTATGCATTTAACATTTTTTTTTCTTAGAAGGGATCCAAAGGTTTCCTCAGCATCCCAAAGGTGTCCAAATCAAACAGGCGAAAAAACTTTGGTCCAAAATGATAAGCTGTGGAATAAGTGCTGACTTGCTTTTGTAGGAAGGGTTTTCTCATTGGGAGCTCCCATATCAATAAAAGCACAGGTTTACTCAAAAATAAAAGCAGTAGTTATGGATTTGGATGCTATAGACCTCTTCTCTATTCATCTCTCCCAATATGGGTACAAACTTATGAGATTTTAACATGAAATGAGCTGAGCCAAGATCTAAATAGGCCAGCAGCTTACTTGATGACTAATATTATAAGAGTTATTATGGAGTTATTTTTCACTGATTGAAAATTGCTAGGAGAAATTTTTAAAAAAGGAGAAAAATTGAAAAGGGACACAACTGAAAAATTTTTAAAAGATGGTCATCTCCATGAGACTTTGGATGCCTTGTTAGACAGGGCTGGCTTCTGCTTATTTAGTCAACACCCCACTTAAATCTATGCAAGTCACAAGCATTTAGATAAATAGTCTTTATATTCCCTAAGCATTCTTCCTCTGCTTCACTATGACCAACTGACAATGGAATTAAGTTTATTGTCTGTTGACAGTTGTCATTAGAAAAGCTGCCAAGTTTGCTTTGTTTCTTCCTACCTCTCATGGCAGCTTTTCCCACCTCCTCTCCTCTGCCCTTCCCCTACTAAAGGTATGGGCACTTCATTCCAGATGTTCATCCCTCTAACCCTACCTCATTAACCCAGTTACTCCTTAAAGTGTTTCTTGTTCCAAAGTCATCTAACACAATGAGAATCCCAGAATTGGAAAGGACATCCACGAGTAACTAGTTTATCCTATATCTCCCCAATAACCGCTTCTACTCTGTCCCTTTCAAGTGGATATCTAGCCTCTACTAGATGACTTCTGGTGACTCGTAGACTACTATCACCTTCTAGTGATAGTAAACTCATCATATTTCAAGGCATTCCATTCTATTTTGTACAGTTCTGAATGTTAAAGAACATTTCCTGGCATTGTGCTGAAATTTGTCTTCTTGAGATTTCTAATTGTCACTCCTAGGTCTGACTCAGCAGGACAAACCAAATCCCTCTTATACTTAACAGCCAATCAGATACTTGAAAACAACCTTCATTCCTCTCATAAAGCCTTCTCTTCCTCAGGATTCACACGGTCAGTTGCTTCAATCTATCCTTATATGGTGATTTTAAGTTCTCTCACCATTGCTGCACTGCTCCGTACCCTTTTCAAAGCACCTAAAATGTCTCTCAGAATTGAGCACAATATTTTATGTCTTTTCATGGGATCAGAGAATCATCTGATCCAATCCACTCATTTAGTAGACAAGAAAACAAAGTATTTGAGAAGTCTCTTGTGCTATCCTGTGGCAGCTTAGGTAGAACAATGGATAGAATGCAGAGCCTGAAAGTCAGGAACTCTTCTCCAATTTGTGACCCTGGGCAAATCACTTAATCCTGTTGGCTTCAGTTTCTTTAACTGTAAAATAAGCTAGAGAAGGAAATGACAAACTCCTCCAATATTTTTGCCAAGAAAACTCCAAATGGGGTTATGGTTAGTCGGACACAGCTGGAATGACTGAACAATAAAAATAATTTGTGTAGAGATGAGAAGGGAGAAAATTCCAGGTATGGGTGACAGTCAAAGCAAATGAGCAGAGTATGGAAATGAAGTATCTTGTATGAGGGATTGCAGAATACATGGAGTCAGAGGTGGGGATAAGATGTAAGAAGAATGGAACAGCAGGAAAGGACTGAGTTATAAAGGGCTTTAAAAGTCAAACAGAAGACTTTACATTTGATCCTTGGGGCAGCAGGGAGTTCCTGGAATTTCTTGAAAGGGGGGAGACATGTCCAGACTTGTGCTTTCTTCAATTTGATAGCTGAGTAGAAGATGGACTGGGGTGGGGAGAGATTTGAGGCAGAGAGACCCACCAGCAGACTGTTATAATAGTACAGGCTTGGGGTAATGAGGGTCACCACTAGTATAGTGGTAGTGTCAGAGGACAGAAGGGGGTATGTATAGGAGAGAGGTTGTGAAGGTTGAATCAACAGAACTTGGCAACAGATTGGATTTAAAGGGTGAATGAGAGTAAGGAGTTGAGGACGAAATCTCAGTTACTTGAATAGCACACTTACCAAATGTGCCCATGGCCCAAAGCTAGGAATACCCGACATAGGTGACAGATAAATTCAGAAAGATGTTCACAGGTGATGGTCACCCCATCTTACTTCAAAACTCAGTTCAAACTCATTTTTTGAAGAAAGATCTTTTCATCCCCCAACCAGCCTACTCTCTTTCAACCTGGGTGCTTTCTTTTTAGATTACCTTCCATTTGTACTGTCCTTATCTTGCATGTATATAGCTATTTTAATGTTGCCATCCCCACTTGAACAGGGACTCTTCGTCTCTGTCTTTGTCTATCTCTCTGTTTGTCTTTGTTTCTCTGTCTCATTTCTGTCTCTCTCTCCTCGGATTCTTTCTCTCTGTCTTCATCATTTCTCTGTCTTTGTCTCTTTCCCTCTCCCTTTTCATCAGCTATATAACATAGTAAAGATACACACATACATATGTATAGATATGCACACACATATGTGAGATTTGCAAGCCTATAAGTGTTATGTATCTATTGTTGCCAAAATGATTTTTCTTAATTATATTAGCTAGTGTTCTCTGTCCTAAAACTTCCTTGTGGTTAACTACTTTATGTTTGTCTTTATATTTCATATATAAACATGTATATATATGTATGTATATATATATATGTATGTATGTGTGTGTGTATATATATATATATATATATATCTGTTGTCTCCTCCACTACAATATATACTCCTAGAGAATAGGGAACTTTCCATTCAATTTCTTTGTATCTCCCCTGCTTAGCCTAATGCCTTCACATAAAAATCAGGTGCATAATGAATGCCCATTGATTGACTGCTTAACGATTTTTCTTATTATTATCACTTAGCAGCCAGGAGATAGGAGATTTTGGCTCTATTCTTTGTCCTACCTTTCCTTCTGGTAAGCCAGAAAATGGAACTAACTTCCTTCCTTCCTCCCTTCCTTCCTTCCTCCCTTCCTTCCTTCCTCCCTTCCTTCCTTCCTTCCTTCCTTCCTTCCTTCCTTCCTTCCTTCTTCCCTCCCTTTCTTCCCTCCATCTCCACCGCTTGCTTGTGGCAGGGTTGTTGTAAATAATAATAACATTAACACTTGGTAGTTTTGTTTGTTTGTTTTGAGTCCAAATTCTCCTCCTCCCTCCCTCCCTCCCTTCCTCCCTCCTTCCTTCCTTCCTTCCTTCCTTCCTTATTTCCTCCTCTTCCTCCTGTCCTTCCTCTTCTTATCCTCCCTGTCTTGTTCCTTTCCCTCCTCCCCTTCTCAAGTAAGTACATGGCAAGCCCCATGGGGCCCAGGATATGCAACGATTGCTTGTGGCAGGGTTGTTGTAAATAATAAATTATATGAATGTTAGATGTTATTATTATCTAGGAATAACCAGGAAGGCAAGACAATGGGATGAATTGGGATATGGGATTGCTCTCTCTCTTAGGTAGCATTTTCTTAAAAGTTCCTCTGCCTGTTCTGGTTTCAGGGAAATTATAAGTGAACATGTCTGAAGTATTATTACCCTCCTTTCTCTCCCCATTCCTTATTTGTGCTCCCCTTCAGTTAGCTATATTCTACCTCCATTATTGTATTGCCACCCTAGGTGCCCTCTTAATACCCAGTGAAAGTTGCTTTGGGTCATAAGGTAAATAAGGTTATACTTTATTCAAAACCTGTGTGTCCCTGAGGTATGACAATATGTAAGCCTTTAGAGGATTACTTGCTTCATTAAGTTTCTTCACAGACAACACCTCTTAGAAGGGAAGATAAATAAACCATTGGAGCCACATAATCATGTGACTGGTGATTTGTTATATGTTATTTTTAGGTAAAATTATTTCATTAATATCCTCAAGTAGTAATTTGTGGACAAAGATTTTTAATAAGGTTATTAATTATATTATAACATTGAATGCTTAAAAGATCTTTAAGCATCTAAAAGTCTAGTCCCTCCACTGATGCAGATTACAAACCCTCTAAACCTTACTAGTTAACTTTGATTAGATGCTGCGCCTGAAAAATTCATCACCCATGGTTAGCATGGTGATAATTCTCTTGGAACTTAGCAAAGCTGACCCTTGAATAAAAGACACTCAGTCCCCTGCCCATTAATTGTCCATTTCATACCCATGTGGGTATGGAATAAAACATTAGCTATAGCTATAAAGCTGTTCTCATAAGAGGCCACCCATGATTATACTTCCATCAAGAAATATTTGCTTGCAAATGACCTTAGGCAGAAGAATGTTAATAAAAGCATTAACAGGCTACAGAACATAGTGGAAGGAATACATGAACAGTCAAGTGTTTATTAAAGTTCTGAATCCAAATGTTATCAATTAGCCCAGAAATTACTAGATGGAAAAACCTATTTTGTCTTCATCTTAATTATTGGAGTTCCTCATTATCCCTTAGGGGGAACCATATTTTTTAACATCCTTTTCTTCTCAGGGTGGAAAAAGGCAATATTTGTAAGTTGTTCATGTTCAGTTCTGGTCACTTATGTGTAAGGCAAATCATTTCTTGGCTTTTTGTTTCTTAGTCTCTTCCCTTGAATTGTGCTTAGTTCTCATTGCTTCAGTCCCCAAGATAGGGACGGCAATAACAATGACAAAAACACCATTAACCTGCATGTGGCGAGTGACCTAAGGCTTACCAAATGTTTTCTTCCTAATAATTCTGGGAGGCAAATCCAACAAGTTTTATTATTACTATTTTATATATGAAGAAATGCAGACTCTGAAAGGTCAACCTATCTGATAATGGCTATATGTCTAGTGTCATCATGTCCTACTTCATTACAAAATCTATTGTGGAGGAAATTCTACCTTTTCATATTTTTGGAGCGCGGTAGTCCATGGGTTCTGATTTCATAAGTGTGCTGTACATGGAACTCCTAGGGTAGAGATTCCCTTCCATTAAGAATCAGGATAATAGGGGCGGCCAGGTAGCACAGCGAGTAAGAGCACCGGCTCCAGTGTCACTATGACCTGGAGATCGAATCCCGGGCTCAGACACTTAGCACCCACCCAGAAACACCTGGCCGTGTAACCTTGAGCAAGTTACTTAATCCCAATTGCTTAGGGTGGCCAGGTGGCTCAGCGAGTAAGAGCACTGGCTCCAGTGTTGGGATGACCTGGATCAAATCCCAGGCTCAGATACTCAGCACCACACCCAGAAATAACTGGCCATGTAACCTTGAGCAAGTTACTTAACCCCAATTGCTTAAAAAAAAAAAGAATCAGGATAATAGAAAAGGACAATATTTCTCTGTGCTTCTATAAAACCTTTCCCTTAATTAGCACAAAGTGCTTTTCAGTGATAGCTTAATATGTGGGCACCAGGGTACAGCAATATGATGTTCAGAAGATCACAGGTTTAGAGCTGGAAGGACCTCAGCACTCATCTAGGACTTCCTTGTTTTTCATATGAGGAATCTGAGGACCAACAAAGTTAAGTCACTTGCCCAACATCATGCAAGTACAAAGAAGAAAATAAGAATTGAACTGTGTTCTCCAACTCCAAATCCAGGAGTTTTCCTGGACACCATGGTGCCTCAAAAGGTGAGAGTAGAAATGTCAGAAATTTTGAAAGTCTATATGAGCCAAGAATATGAAAGGTCTATGATGATTGAAAATATGGGTTGTATGGTAATCCTGGAGACAGTTACCAGCATGAGTTACCAAAAAAAAAAAAAAAAAAACCAAAAACCAAAAAACAACAACAAGCCAACATTTATGAAACTCTTAGAAACACATGAATGTATCCCAAGTATTGAGGTGATATTTTGAATGTTCAACTAAACCTTTCCATGTAGATTTGGCACTAAAGAGTCCTGGTTTGGTCATTCACAAGACCATAGATTTTTAAATGCAGGGAAACTTAGAGTTGAATAAGTTCAATCCCCTAGTTTTACAAATGATTAAACCAAGGCTAGAGAGAGTAAATGTCTTGCCCATAGTCACATAGATTGTAACTAACAGAGTCAGGATTTGAACATGATCATCTAGCTGCAAAATCTGGTGTTCTTTCCATTGTACAACACTCACCACTCCCCTATTTAGTATTTAGATGGGCAGAGATGGAATCAACCTTTAGAACCAATGACATTTCTTAGGAAAATCATACAAAAATCATTCTCTGTGATCAGGTTGGATCTATAACAGAAATGCCAGGCTAGTTTAGTATTGAGAAGCTATAAACATTATTACTTTTAATAATGATATTAACATATCAATAACAAAAATCATATGATTATATTAACATATGCAGAAAAATGTTTGATAAAAATACAATGCCTATTCCCATTAAAGCATAGGAATAAATGGAGCTTCATTTAATATAATAATTAGTATCTCTATAAAACTAAGAGCAAGCATTATCTGTCTTGGGGAATAACTAGAAGTCTCTTCAGCAAGATCAGGGGTAAAGCAAGGATGTCCATTATCACCATCATATTTAATATTGTAAGACAATAAAAAGAAATCAAAGGAATTGCCTAAACATAGGCAACGAGGAACCAAAAATATCACTCTTTGCAAATGATAAAAGAGGAGAGCTAAGAAAACTAAGAGAACCCTGGAGAGTCAACTGAAAAGCTAGTTGAAATGTTAGCAAAATTACTGCATATAAAATAAGCCCACATAAATCAGTATTTCTATATATTACCAAACAATCCTAGCAGGGAAGAAATAGAAAGAGGAATTCCACTTAAAATAACTGAAGACAGAATAAAATACTTGGGAGTCTACCTGTCAAGACACACAGGAACAAAATGACTAAACACTCTTCACACAAATAAAGTAACTGGAGAAATGTTAATTGCTCATTGGTAGGCTGAGCCAATATAGTAAAAAATAACAGTACTACCTAAAAACTTATTCAATGATGTACTAATCAAATTACCAAATAACTAATTTATAGAGCTAAAAAATAGCAACAAAATTCATCTGTAGGAACAAAAAGTCAAGAATTTTGATCAATGTAAAACAATGTGAAAGGAGAGTACTTAGATATACCAATTCTCTAACTACACATCAAAGTGGTAATCATCAAAACAATTTGATAGTGGAGAAGAAAAAATGGCTGAAAAATACAGTGACTGAATAGTGTATGTACATATACACAGAAGCAAATAAGCACAGTAATCTAGTGTTTGGCAAACTCAAAGACCCAGCTGTTGGGGCAAGAACACAATATCTGACAAAAACTTCTGGGAAAACTGGAAATCAGTCTGGCAAAAACTATTCAAAGACCAACATCTTTTTTTTTTTGAGGGGGGAAAGCAGGGAAATTAGGTTTAAATGACTGCTCAAGGTCACACAGCAAGTAAGTGTTAAGTGTATGAGGCTGGATTTGAACTCAGGTCCTCTTGACTCCAGTGCTGGTGCTCTATTCATTGCACCACCTAGCCACTCCAAAGACCAACATCTTACACTGTATATAGGTAGACTTAAATTACCTGATTTAGACGTAAAAAGTGACATTACAAGCAAATTAGAGGGACATGGAAGAAATTACTTGTCAAATCTGTGGATAGGAGAAACCTTCATAAGCAAAAAAGTGATAGAGAGGTTCATGGGAGCTACAATCAATCATTTTGATCGCAATCTTCTTCAATGTTTTTTCCTTTACTTTTTGGAAGGGGGAAGGCAGGGCAATTGGGATTAAGTGATTTGCCCAAGGTCACATGGCTAGTAAGTGTTAAGTGTCTGAGGTCACATTTGACCTGAAGTGCTGCTGGGTCAGTGCTCTATTAACTGTGTCACCTAGCCACCCCAATATTCTTTAATTTGTTCAAACAAAACCAGTGCAGGCAAAATTAGAAGAAAAACAGGAAACTGAGAAAAAAATCTTATTTCTCAAATATACAGAGAACTGAGTCAAATTTATTTTTTTAAATAGTCATTTCTCAATTGATAAATGATCAAAGGATATGAATAGGTAGTTTTCAGAGGAAGAATCCAAGCTATTACTAGTTATATGAAAAAATGTTCTGAATCATTAATAATTAGAAAAATCCAAATTGAAACAAATCTGAGGTACCACTTCGCATCCATCATATTGACTAAGATGACAGGAAAGGGAAATGACAAATACTATAGGGGATGTGAGAAAATAGTGACACCACTCTCTATCCCCAAGGGAGTTAAAAAAGGGAAAAGGATTTTATATGCAAAAATATGCATGGCAACTCTTTTTGTATTGGCAAAGAATTGGAAAATGAGGGGATACTCATCAACTGGGGAATTGCTGAATAAGTTATGGTATTTGATTGTGATGGAATATTTTTGTGCTGTAAAGAAAATGATAAAGGTAATAGTTTTGTAAATGCTTGTGAATACTTATATGAACTAATGAAAAGTGAAATGAACAGAACCAGTATAATAGTATGCACAGTAACAGCAATAGTGTTAAAAACAATAAACAGCAGTGAAAGACATAGTAACTCTGATAAAAACAGCGACCCACCAGAACTCCAAAAATCTCATTGTGAAAAATGTTATCCAACTCCAGATAGAGAACAGATGAACTCAGAATGTAGATTGAAGTATATTTTTCCTTCTATTTTTCTTTTTTTTTCTCAGAATACACCTAATGTAGCTAACACACACATGTTGTACATCATTTAAGGGGTATACTTTGTAAACCTTCAAATATTATACGAAGAGGCAGTGTGTCTAGTGGATTTTGTGGCACTGACTTTAAAGTTAGGAAAATGTGAATTCATATCTTGCCTCTGACACTAACTAAGTATGTTATACCAGATTTCTTATTCAAGTATGGATTGGACTAGAGTTCCTTTCCAATTCTAAGAGTCTGATTTGAGAAACTGTCTAATCAATGAGGCAGCATAGAACTGCAGAAAGAACAACAGATTTGGAGTTGAGGATTTGGGTTCAAATTTATCTCTGACAATGTGACCTTGTGCAAATTTCTTTGAGCCTCAGTTCCCTTCCAGATCTAGATATATCATCTTATGAATTGAAAGTGCCATAAAAGAGGTCACACTTTGTCGAATTTGGCAGTAATCTGGGATTACATAGTCAATATGGCAACAAGGGATTACTTAGTGTCCCGTCCATCTTCCTAACCCTAATTATTTTTCTAAATCAAACTTCAGCAGAGAAAAACATGGCAGAAAATACATGCCTAGAACAATTAAATGTTGGACCCCATAGTGAGTTGAGATCCATTGCAGAAAGTCATGGTTTTTCCAAGTTTTACTTGCTGAATGGTGATACTAGTGATCTAGGAAGTCAGGAAATTAAAGACAGGACTATGGAGGAAAGGATTTGATATAGTCCCAGTGACACACTCTCCTGATGTCTGAGACAAACTGAGGAGAGGACAGAGAAACTTCTCATCCCAGGGATGAGTCTCTAGGCCTTGGTAACTAGTGAAAAACACTGCTCCAAACAACAGACTTTCTTTGGGCACAATGTAGACGTGAGTATAGAGATATCACACCACCATTACCGATGATTACACCGACGATGATGATGATGATGACAGCTAGCATTTATGCAGTACTTTAAGGTCTGCAAGTACTTTACAAATATTTTCTCATTTGATCCTCATGACAACCTTGGGAAGTAGGTGCTATTATTATCCCTCTTTTACAGATGATAGAACTTAGGCAGACAGAAGTTAAGTGACTAGTTCAGGGTCACACAGGTAATGAGTGTTGGAGCTTGCATTTGAAATCAAGTCTTCCTGACTCCAGGTCTAGTACTCTATTCACTGTTCCACCTAGCTAAGTATGTATGCATGCATGTGTGTATGAATATGTACATGGTTCAGCAAGGTGGCATGGATGGAATGCTAGGCCTGAAGTAAGGAAGACTCATCTTCCTGAGTTCAAACCTGGTCTCACATACCTACTAAACTATGTGACCCTGGGCGAGTCTCAAACCTGTTTGCTTCAGTTCCTTATCTGTTAAGTGAACTGGAGGAGGAAATAGTAAACCGTTCCAGGATCTTTGCCAATAATACCTTAAGTTGGGGTCATGAAGAGTTGAACATGACTAAGAAATGACTGATCATATATGTACATACACACATACATATATATGTACATACATATATGCACATATATTAAACCATCAACATTCAAATTACACTAAGACCTTTGGGACACCATATACATATGCATAAATTATTTTTCCAGATTACATATAAGAATAAGTCATTTTGTTGGTGTGAATAATCTCTCTACCAATAAAGATTGCAACATTTCTACCATTTGGTAGACACCCTCACCCTCAGAGAGGTCTTGTGACTGAAAATTTCCTCACACTACTATGACCAAGCTGGGAATGCACCTTTACCTCCCTGAATAGAGGGAGTCTAAAACTTGGGTAAGAGTCATAGAGTCTATGTGAAGGCCTATCAAACTTTCAAACTATATCCTTAACATCATCCTGATCTACAAATTTAAAAATCTTGTCAGAAAGCAAAATGAGGTTTCATTTCAGTCATTTTTCAGTTATTGCTGAATCTTCATGATCCCATTTGAGGATCCCATCATTTTCTTGCCAAAGATATTTTAGTAGTTTGTCAATTTCTTCTCCAGCTCATTTTATAGATAAGGAAACTGAAATAAATAGAGTTAAGTGACTTTTTCCATGGTAAGACACCTAAAAAGTGTCTGCGGCCAGCTCTATCTTTTGATCCACCTAGCTGCCCCCAAATGAGCTTAGTCTAGCATGACTGACTCTTTGCCAATAGCATTTGCCTTTCCAGATATTTGCCAACCATCTCTTTAATTATCTTTTCTAGAAATTTCCCAGAAATTGAAGTCAAACTCAGTGGCCTATAGATTTTGAACTCTATTATTTTCTTGTCTTTAAAAAGTGAGAAAGCATTTGACTTTCTCCAATCTTATGATTGCTCTCATATTTTCTGTGGTTTTTACATGTCACTGACAGTGACTCACATGCCAGTTTTTCCAAACCTTAAGATGGAGCAGGTGACTTGAATTCAACAAGACAGCTATATAGTCTTTTACTATTTCCTTACTATCTTGGAGATTGCTTCACTTTTGCTGATCCCAATGTAAAAACCTCATTGCCCTTTGCAGTAAAATCAGGAAAAAAGTGCCTTCTCTCTATTGTCATTTGTCATTATCCTATCCACCCTAAGAAAAGGTCCTATCCGCTTTAAGATCCTATTATTTCTTCCAATTTAACGTAAAAAGATTTTTGGTTATTCTTAATTTTCCTTGTCAACCCCAGCTCATTTTGCTTTTGATCATTATTACCATTATTTTATCATTTATAAGGCCGTGCCATATTCTTATCTTTTGTTTCCTATTCTCACTTCCATCTTCTTTATTCTTCTTTTTAAAATCTAAGTTTGCTAGTGATTCCCTTGTGTATTCACATCACTCCCTTCAGAAGAATAAACACATTTTTTTTCTTATCATTGGAGTTGTTTCCTTTTGTGTCTTCAAAATTTGATTCTTTAGCATCTTTCATCCCCTGTGGGCTGACTTCTGAAGAATTTTAGTTCATGGGATTCTACCTATTTTTCCTTTGAACCCACTGAAATCCACTTTCTTGAAATAGTATGATATGCTATGCTCAGCTTTTCTCTCCTGGTCCTATCCTCTCCCCACCTCTACCCTACTCCCACCAAATTCCTGTCGCTTCTGCTCTAGAAACCAGTTCATGACTATCACGGTGAATCATATCCAGAAAAGAATTATAGTTTCGCCTTGTTGTTTTCTCCATGCTTCAAAGGTTTAAATTATTACTAAGTTGTTAGGGAGTTACTATCTGTTTTTCTCTTGGAAGGAGAAAGAGAGAGAGAAAGGGAGAGAGGGAGAGAGGGAGGAAGAAAGAGAGAGAGAAAGGGAGGGAGAGAAAGAGAGAGAGAGAGAGAGAGAGAGAGAGAGAGAGAGAGAGAGAGAGAATGCTCTATGTCCAGCAGATGTTTGGGTAACTGAAGTGTCATCCCGCCCCCTGCCCCATCATTTCCACATTGTGGCTCTGTGCCAAGTTTGTGATCTATTCCCCAAAACTCTTTATCTTCTTTCTGCCCAGATGGTCTGTATTGTACTTCAAAGAAAAAATCACTTCTATTTCTCCCTCCTTTCACTCACCCAAATCTTGACTGTCATCTTTCCCCTGGCCATTAATTAGACTGAGGCTGTGCTAATCAGAATCCATTCCTTTTCTACCCCCACTTCTTAAAATCCTTAGCTTCCACTAAGGTTTATCTCAGGGCCCTTCTTTCTGATCCCTTTTTTATTAGTCTTTTCTCTCTCTCCTCAAATTACCTTATATTTACTTATCTGTTTATGTGTCTTAACCGTTTCCCACCCCCTCTCCCAGTAGTATGTAAGATCCTTGAAGGCAGGAGCTGCTTTTGCCTTTGTATGTCTCATAGTTAGCTAGCATAACACCTTGTATCTAACAGCAGGCACTTAATGCATGCATGTTAAATTTAATTGCCAGAAGAGAAATAGGCTTGTACTATGGAAATCAAGGTAAAAAAATAGCAAAAGGCAAAGAATAATTCCAGTTTTTCCACTGGGCATTTTCCCCTAAAAATCTTTGATAGTGTAAATTAAGGTCAAGCCAAATTTTTCAAATTTACAGAGGAGATGATTCTCACAATGTCAGAGTCATCCTTGACTCTTTATTTTTCCTCAGCCCCTAACTGCAATCAGTTATCGAGTCTTGTCAATGTCCTCTGCAGCATCTCTCCCTCTCTCTCTCACCCCTTCTCTTTATGTACAGGAACATTGCAGTCTCTTCAGGTCCTCATGACTTCTCATTTGAACTGTGGTGCAGCCCCTCCAGTGCATGCCCATCTCTCAGTCTCTCCTCTCTCTAATTCATGCTTTACATAGGCTATCAGAGTGATCTTCCCAAACACAGGCATGACTGTGCCTCTCCACCTCCTCAGTGAACTGTCAGTGTATCCAAGTTCAAACACAAACTGCTTTGTTTAGCTTTTAAATCACTTTGCCATATGGTTCCAAACTACCTTTTCAGGCTTATTACTCATTCCTCTCCTTTACTCATTCTACATTTCATTCACACCAGTCTCCTTCCTTTTCCTCATCCATGTTCTTTAATTTCTTTGCCCATGTCTTCTGTAAGGTCTACCACTCAGTACCCAGAAAGTTCTCCCTCTTTGTCTCTGTCTTTTGGAACCCCTAGCTTTCTTCAGAGAGAAACATAAGTGTTAGGACTTAACATGAAGCTTTTCCAAATCCTCTGATTGTTAATGCTTTCCTTCTCTCAAACTGCTTTATGTCAAGAATTCTGTATTTACTTCTTTAGTTCCATGCTGTTTCCCCTAAACAGAATATAAACTCCTTGAGGGCAGACACTGCTTCATGTTTGTATTCCCAGCATTAAGTACAAAGGTATATATTTAAGAAGTGTTTAACAAATTCTTGTTGGATTGAATTTAATTGCATCATATTTAATTGAATTGAATGACATCAATGTGCTCACTTCCTGATAAATTTCAAGGAATTACTTAATAACATTAACTTAGAAGGACAGGAAGGAAATTTGGAGGGCATTCTAATCCATTCCCATTCGAGGAAGGTCAAAAACCAGAAAAGTCTGGCCTTTTATTTTGGACATTTATTATCCTTCTACAGATAAGAGTTACCTGGGCTTTCATAAGACTTTATTTATTTATTTTTGATTTTGGCCTATGTATAGCTCAATTTCATCATGTGTTAGTTGGCAGAGATAGAGGTCCTTTTGACCTCTGAAGAAAAAAGGAGATACTTTGAATTTCATAGAGAGAGAGAAAGAGAGAGAGAGAGAGAGAGAGAGAGAGAGAG
>NW_027185809.1:9826461-9826983 GCF_028583685.1 Petaurus breviceps papuanus
TTTTTTTGGAAACTCCATTGGAGCACAAGACCTGAGAACTATTAAAAAAAAGCTAATTTGTAGAATTTTTAATTGGGGAGTAGGAAAAACATAGAAAAATATGTTTAGCATAGGAGATCTCCCTTGATGTTTGCAGCTGACACTTTTTTTTCATCAATGCTAGTTTGCTTTAGAAAAATTAAATAACAAGAAAGGATTAGAGTGGACTGAATGTACTTCTTAAATACCTTGCTAGTCTTTCCTGACATTAACTTAGATTGTGACAGACATCTGAATGAAAACATAAAGTTTTAATCATTTCTTTGATTGCAGTGGACATCAATATGGTGTGGTAGAAAGTCCTACACTAACTCAAAGCTCAAAAGACTTGGGTTCATATCCCATCTCTGCCACCGCCTACTTAGGTGACCAATGGCAGTCATTTACCTGTCCTAGCCTTAGTTTTCTAACCTTAAAAATGAGGGAGCTGGTCTAGATGGGTCTAGAAGGGCCTATGAAGTCCCTTTTGTACCTAAATCTGTC
>NW_027185809.1:9827383-9829024 GCF_028583685.1 Petaurus breviceps papuanus
TTTCTACCCCCACTTCTTAAAATCCTTAGCTTCCACTAAGGTTTATCTCAGGGCCCTTCTTTCTGATCCCTTTTTTATTAGTCTTTTCTCTCTCTCCTCAAATTACCTTATATTTACTTATCTGTTTATGTGTCTTAACCGTTTCCCACCCCCTCTCCCAGTAGTATGTAAGATCCTTGAAGGCAGGAGCTGCTTTTGCCTTTGTATGTCTCATAGTTAGCTAGCATAACACCTTGTATCTAACAGCAGGCACTTAATGCATGCATGTTAAATTTAATTGCCAGAAGAGAAATAGGCTTGTACTATGGAAATCAAGGTAAAAAAATAGCAAAAGGCAAAGAATAATTCCAGTTTTTCCACTGGGCATTTTCCCCTAAAAATCTTTGATAGTGTAAATTAAGGTCAAGCCAAATTTTTCAAATTTACAGAGGAGATGATTCTCACAATGTCAGAGTCATCCTTGACTCTTTATTTTTCCTCAGCCCCTAACTGCAATCAGTTATCGAGTCTTGTCAATGTCCTCTGCAGCATCTCTCCCTCTCTCTCTCACCCCTTCTCTTTATGTACAGGAACATTGCAGTCTCTTCAGGTCCTCATGACTTCTCATTTGAACTGTGGTGCAGCCCCTCCAGTGCATGCCCATCTCTCAGTCTCTCCTCTCTCTAATTCATGCTTTACATAGGCTATCAGAGTGATCTTCCCAAACACAGGCATGACTGTGCCTCTCCACCTCCTCAGTGAACTGTCAGTGTATCCAAGTTCAAACACAAACTGCTTTGTTTAGCTTTTAAATCACTTTGCCATATGGTTCCAAACTACCTTTTCAGGCTTATTACTCATTCCTCTCCTTTACTCATTCTACATTTCATTCACACCAGTCTCCTTCCTTCTCCTCATCCATGTTCTTTAATTTCTTTGCCCATGTCTTCTGTAAGGTCTACCACTCAGTACCCAGAAAGTTCTCCCTCTTTGTCTCTGTCTTTTGGAACCCCTAGCTTTCTTCAGAGAGAAACACAAGTGTTAGGACTTAACATGAAGCTTTTCCAAATCCTCTGATTGTTAATGCTTTCCTTCTCTCAAACTGCTTTATGTCAAGAATTCTGTATTTACTTCTTTAGTTCCATGCTGTTTCCCCTAAACAGAATATAAACTCCTTGAGGGCAGACACTGCTTCATGTTTGTATTCCCAGCATTAAGTACAAAGGTATATATTTAAGAAGTGTTTAACAAATTCTTGTTGGATTGAATTTAATTGCATCATATTTAATTGAATTGAATGACATCAATGTGCTCACTTCCTGATAAATTTCAAGGAATTACTTAATAACATTAACTTAGAAGGACAGGAAGGAAATTTGGAGGGCATTCTAATCCATTCCCATTCGAGGAAGGTCAAAAACCAGAAAAGTCTGGCCTTTTATTTTGGACATTTATTATCCTTCTACAGATAAGAGTTACCTGGGCTTTCATAAGACTTTATTTATTTATTTTTGATTTTGGCCTATGTATAGCTCAATTTCATCATGTGTTAGTTGGCAGAGATAGAGGTCCTTTTGACCTCTGAAGAAAAAAGGAGATACTTTGAATTTCATAGAGAGAGAGAAAGAGAGAGAGAGAGAGAGAGAGAGAGAGAGAGAGAGA
>NW_027185809.1:9829124-9887755 GCF_028583685.1 Petaurus breviceps papuanus
AGAGAGAGAGAGAGAGAGAGAGAGAGAGAGAGATAAACAGGCAGACAGATAGATACACACATATATATATGCATATATTGATCTTGACTGGTCCCTTAGCCATCCATTGACACCTGTTTGTACTTCAAGGAGGCCGATCCTTGGCCGCTTCAGAAAGTGACTTCTGTGAACTGGGGAAAAAGCCTCAGTGAGCCCTTGTGGCTATGATGTGATTGAAAAATGAAGTATTACAGAGCCAAGAAAGTAGGATTAAACATTGGCACCGATTTCAAAACCAAAACCAAAATAATAAAAAGAAAAAAAAAACCCTCCTGAATCTAAGCTTCCTAGGATCAGCCTCAAGTGTCCTATTTTCCTTAACTAAGCTAATTTTTTTGGAAACTCCATTGGAGCACAAGACCTGAGAACTATTAAAAAAAAGCTAATTTGTAGAATTTTTAATTGGGGAGTAGGAAAAACATAGAAAAATATGTTTAGCATAGGAGATCTCCCTTGATGTTTGCAGCTGACACTTTTTTTTCATCAATGCTAGTTTGCTTTAGAAAAATTAAATAACAAGAAAGGATTAGAGTGGACTGAATGTACTTCTTAAATACCTTGCTAGTCTTTCCTGACATTAACTTAGATTGTGACAGACATCTGAATGAAAACATAAAGTTTTAATCATTTCTTTGATTGCAGTGGACATCAATATGGTGTGGTAGAAAGTCCTACACTAACTCAAAGCTCAAAAGACTTGGGTTCATATCCCATCTCTGCCACCGCCTACTTAGGTGACCAATGGCAGTCATTTACCTGTCCTAGCCACAGTTTTCTAACCTTAAAAATGAGGGAGCTGGTCTAGATGGGTCTAGAAGGGCCTATGAAGTCCCTTTTGTACCTAAATCTGTCATATTATGATGTGGCTAGTTAGCTAACTAAATGAAAGAATACAAATTCAAGGAGTTTGAGAGCCTGAAGGAAACTGTGGCTCTCTAGTCCAGCCTGTACATGAAAGGAGCCCCCGTTACACCCTCGTCAACAAGAAGCCTTGGAGGGAGGGGGGCCCACCATCTCTCCAGGCTCTTCACACTATTTTTTAATAGCTCTTATCATTAAGAAGGCTTTCCTGACATCGGACCTGCATTGGTCACATCTTGCTCCTTGTTTTGTCTTCTGAGGGAACAGAACAAATCTAATCTCTTCTTCATGTGATGATCCTTCAAATACTTGAAGATGCTGTCATTTATTTCCTGCCCCAAGTTTCTTTACCTCCAGGTTAAATAAGTCCAGTTCCCTTAACTGAGAACACTTTCAGTTTTATTGTATCATGTGGAAACATCCACAGTTGAAATAAAATATAACAATAATAATAGAAAAATAAAAATAATAACTGACATTTTATTAGCATGTTCAAATTTGCAAAGCACTTTACATACACCATCTCATTTGAGCCTATCCTGTAAGGTAGATGCTATTAATATCCTCATTTTCCAGATGAGGAAACTATGGCCTAGAATGATTACGTCACATGGTACAGCCAGTAGGTGTCAAAAACTAGACTTGAACTCAGGTGTTCCTGACTTCCAAGTACAGCACTCTACCTACTTCACTACTTGACCTTGCTCTTTGTGCATTTGCAATAAATATTGGCTTTGTTTACTGAAGTTTAAATGGGTATTCACTTGGTTCATCAAAGCATTCATTCTAATTTTCCTAGTGGAGGGCAGGAATGAACAGAACAGTCTCAGAGTTTGAAGGAAATGGAAACCATCTAGTTTCAAAAAAGATTTCCTCTACAACATACCCAACAAATGGTCATCCAACCATTGTTAAAGCCCTCCATGGAGGGGGAACCCACTTCTGTCTGAAGCTAATTGCACTTTTGGACAATTCAAATATTTTGAAAATTTATCTTTAGAACCCATATCTGTCTTTTATTCCACCTATTACTTCTAGGTTTGCTATATGTGGCAAAACAGAACTAGTGTAATACCCTTACCTCAAGGAAGTCTTTGATATTTTAGGATAGAGATCATGCCCCCTGTAGCTCCCTTCTACACTTCCTTTTCTCCCCAATCCTTTTCTTTCCCAGGTTATAAATTTCTTCAATTAAACCTCACATGGTATAGACTCAGGGCCCTTTGTCAACCCTAGTTGCCCTCTCTGGAAGTTTTCCAACCTATCAATGTTCTCCTCAATGTGTTGAGGACGAGGGGAAAGGGTGCCATCTGTTGCTGTTAATTCATTCTCTGAATCTTGCTGATAAGGCCTTCTATAATTCCACTGTGGTCTGCGTCCTTTAGTGATCCTGAGAACCATGTGCTCTTCTTGACCCATTATAATCCAATCAATTAATCAATAAATCGATCAGCATGGCCCTCCTGACCTGTTAGCAGTCAAGAAACCATCCTCTCACATCGTGCAGTTTAATAGCCCTTCTATTGGATGACATGTTTCAGCTCTACTTGGTGCACTAAAGCTAAAAGAGGTTATATGAGGCCAGAGTTACTCTAGTTATTCTTACTACCCAAACAGTTTCCTTGAAGAGTAAAAGATGCATTACATGCAAAAGAATATATTACTAGCACTACTGAAGTGATGACCCCAAACCCCATTAATAGGTAAGTTTGGAGGGGGAAAGACTTACCTTTTTGACCTCGTATTTAATGGCAAGCTTGATTCGACTCAGACTTGGACGATGATGATCGGCCCAGACTTGGATGTTCACATCGCCATTTAAAATTGCCTCCACTTCTTCTGTGTCCCTGCAGAGGTCCAGCACACCCACCACAAAATCCTTGCATTGCATAGATAACTTCCTGTAATCATTCTAGCAAAATAAAGAGAAATCGGGGGTGTTTAGCACTGGTCTGTATAGATGCATTCATCCAGGACAGGAATGCAAATCCATATCTTCTTGAGGACATTCTGTCCAAAATGATTGTATCAAAAGTAGAGAGGGAAGAGTAATGCTTCATTCTTTAGTCAAAGTAATGTAGGGTACCAGTTCTTGTCAGGTGAATGAGAGTCCTTAGAGGTCACCTTGAGAATCTCCATGCTATAATGGCAAGAATATTGCATTTGCAGTCACAGTACCTGGGTTCTTATCCTGATGTTTGACATTTTCTGTCTGTCTGATGTAGGCCATATTACTTCCCCTCTCTGGACCTGTTTCCTCATCTGGAAAATGAGGGTGTAGACAAGACTTCTTCCAGCTCTAAATCCTGTGATCTGCCACTTACTGACTAGATTAATGATCTGATAAATAATGATGCACAAAAAACTGACAGACTTCACTGTCACCATCTCCAATTGATCTGAACTACCTCCTTTATAAACAAGATGAATATTGAGAAAAATAATCCAGATTTTTTATTTGAAGTTGGCGAGATGCAAGATTGACATAATAATGTGCAGGAGTGTATTGTTTTTCATGGTATATGCGTTTCTGAAACATTATGTATAAACCACGGCTGTGAAGCCAAATTGTATTTTAAAGGCACCATTTCTAAAGAAAGAAATCTCATGGTGACCTTTTTCAAAAGTGAGTGATTATCCTTTAATTTATCTATTTGCAATGGAAGAGAAATGCATCCACATGAAAAGAACACTAGAATTGAAGTCAGAGGATGAAGATTCAAACCCTGACTCTGTTAGTTAGCATTTGTGTGATTATACTGAATTCATTTTCCTTCTCAGTTCTTATCTCTGTAAAATGAGAAAGTTGGGTTAGATCATCTCAAGGATAGTTCCAGTTCTGACTGATTCTAAAATCCTAAGTCCATTTTTTTTGCATTTTTTTTAAAGTAAGGGATATTTGAATTTTTCCTTGGAATTTACTTTTATTAAGGCAATACTTCTTTTCAGGATACAATGACAGCCTGCCTCTTTCTTGTTCTTCCTCTCCTTCCCTCCCATTTTATTTTTATTTTGTTTTCTTATGTGTTTCAGGTAAGAATCCCAAACGTGCATAAATACCTTTAAAAATATGATTCCCTACTCCCACAACCTCCTAGTTTGCAGGAAAGAAAAATTTCATTCCCTTGAGTTTCCCTTGCCAGCAACTAAATGGCCTCTGGGATTTCTTCCAACTCTGATATTCTGGGATTATTTGATCAAAGTTGAAATGCATTTCTCCAGTGACTACAGGAAAATTGAATGTGACTTTCACTTTTTAGTTGCTGTCAAGTACTCCAATTGCTAAAAGAAAAAAGGACTATCCACCTTGCTGAAAAATCTTTTTTCCTCTAGGCATATATTTGGAACTGAAGTAGGCCACTATGGGCTTCACTGACTCTCAGTGCCTTTCATGTATAGTTACATTACAATGTCATTTTGTATTGGAAACAGGAAATTATATATATATATATATGAAAAATCACAGTCAAACAGAACAAATCATGCCTTCTCCTGCCTCATGGTCCCAGCTCATTTTGTTCTCCATGCTTTTAAAGCTCTCCCTTTCCCTTTCTACCTGTTGAATTACCATCCCTCCTTTAAAATCCAACCCAAATGCCACCTCCTCTATGAAACCTCTTCTGATGTCCTCAGGTATTCCTTTGTGCTTCTCATAGAACACTGTTGTATAGGTCTCTCATGCACTTACAAAATAATGTATATAAGAGCTAAGTGTGGCTGTGTTTCATACCTACAACATACTGCAAGTACCAAGAGAACGGGAGATATATTTTATTTAATTGCATTTCACCCTATGTGGCTATATCCACTGTTCTACATACAGTGGTGCTAAGGAAAAGTTAGATGAACGAATGAATGAACTTACATAGATTTCTCAATAAGAAAGTCCATCTAATCATGAAGTTTTGGAAAGTATCAGTTTATATCCATACTATATTATGGAATGCATGGGGTTACTGGGAGAAACTGCTTGAGATCTGGGAAAGGGGTCATGGAATATCAAAAAAATGTCAACTAAGTTGGTAAAAAGCAGGGTGGTAAGTACTCAGCCTAAGATACTGACTCAAATATTGATCAGTTCAGTGACCCTGCACAAGTCTTTCAACCACTCATAGCCTCAGTTTCTTCATCTGTAAAATGGAGGTAATCTTTTTCATCTCTTTCATAGGGTTGCTATGAAGATTATGTATTATAATGTGTCTAAAGCAGTTTAAACACTTTACAATGCCACATCAAAGGTTGTTGTTGAGTCATGTCTGGCACTTTGTGATCTTGTTAGGGGTTTTCAAACCATTTCCCTTTCCAGTTCATTTTACAGATGAGGAAACCGGCAACAGGGCCACACAAACTAAGAGATTTGCCCAGGGTCACTGAGCAATAATCTGAAGCCATATTTGAACTAGGAATGATGAGTAGGCCTGACTCTATGTCTAGTGCTCTATCCACAGTGCCACCTAGTGGTCCTACATAAATGGTAGTTATGATTATGGGCAGAGCTGCCTTTTATGGTAGTTTTATCTTTATTGCTCATCTTCATTTTATACAAGTGAACCAAGGAAAAGAGAACACATAGGGTGAAGGAAAGATGTGGGAGGCCTTCTGGAATTCTGCTTTGTCCCACCAGAATAGCCTATACCAATGATCTAATTAGAGACTTATTTTTTGCAATTCAAATTCCCAGAAAGGGAAGAGAAAGGGGACAAGCATTTATTAAGCACCACTGTGTACTAGGTAACATGCCGAGAACTTTTATAAATGTTGAATTATTTGATCCTCACAACAACTCTGCAAGGTAAATGCTGCTTTACAGTTGAAGAAACTGAGGCGATCAAAAATTAAATGATTTGCCCAAGGTTGGAGAAATAGTAAATGTCTGAGACTGGATTTGAAACCAGGTATTTCTGAATCCAGGCTCAGAGCTCTCTTTGTTGTACCACCTGGATAGTGCATCATAGAACAGTCATTTAGAGCTAGAAGAGATTGAGAGGAATTCAATCTTATCACTGCATAGATAAGAAATTTGGGCCCTACAGAGGTTCTGTGAGTTGCACTAAGCTCACACGGTTTAGAGTAGAGACTGGTCCAGGCCCTTTGACTTAAACAGTGTTCTTTCTGCTAAACTAGGTCTTTCATGACTTCTTTTTAGCTTTTGACACTTTTTACCATTTTCGCCATAGATATTTTCTTCTCAGGGTGGAGCCAAGATGGTGGAATAAAAGCAGGAATTTGGCTGAGCTCCTGCACCGACCACCTCCAACACCTGTGGAATATGACTCTAAACAAATTTTAGAGCTACAGAACCCACAAAGTGACAGAAAGAAACAAATCTCCTGCTGAAGGCAATCTGGCAGGCTGACAGGAAGGGTCTATCACACCAGGCTGGGAGCTGAGAATAATACCGTGTGAGCCACACCCAAACCTGGGGCAGCCCTGACCAGTGGGCCAGAGCAGCCAGAGCCGAATTCAGGAGAGTGAATCACCAGTAGTTATGGCAGTTTACACACTTCTCAACCCATAAACTACAAAGAGAAAGTAAAAGGTCAGAAAAGGTCGGTTGGGAACTCAGTTGGAACTGGGTGATGGAAGAGCAGGGCCCAGCCCCTGCCTCTGGGGTGAGAAGTGGAAGGAGGCATGGCAGCTGCAGCTGCTGCCAACTGGCTGCCTCTGGCCCTCCTGGCCAGCAGATTCTAAGGGGACCAAGTGACCATTCAGAGCGTAATCACTCTTGCTTTGACCTGCTTAGATATGGGTCACAGTCTTGGGGTGTGTGGCCAGTGTGTCAGAGCTTGTGGTGGCTGTAGAGAGGGCACCTTCCTCATAGCTCTGATAACTGCAAAAAATCCAGATATTTGGGACACAGCTCTCTCCACTCTGGAAGCAGAGATCTACTGTGGCAAAGAACTCAAAAGTCAAGTAATTGACTGGTAAGATGAGCTAATAGAAGAAGCACAATTGGACCATAAAATCCTTTTTTGGGGGCAAAAAAAGATCAAAGCATGGAACCAGAAGACGACAACAAATTCATAACTTCTTCATCAAAAGCTTCCAAGGAAAAGGAACTGCTTACAGGCCATGGAGGAACTTAAGAAGGATTTAAAAAATGAAGAGAAGTGGAGGAAAAATTGGGAAGAGAAATGAGAATGATGCAAGAAAATCATGAAAAGCAGGTCAGCAGCCTGCTGAAAGAAACCTAAAAAAATACTGAAGAAAATAACACCTTAAAATTAGACTAACAGGGGCAGAGCCAAGATGGTGGAGTAGAAGCATGACCTCCAAGAGGCTCCAGCTTCCACCTCTCCCAATCAATGTAAAAAGGGGACTCCGAACAAACTTTGGAGCCGCAGAATGCACGAAATGACACAGAGAAGCTAATCTCCGCTGAGGACAGCCCGGCAGGCCGGCAGGATTCGGCTTGCATAGCACTCTGGAAGCCGAGCCCAGCTCCATGCCAAGGTTTTAGCCACACGGAGGGCCTAACCAGACACCGGCAGGAGGGACTACAGATCAGCAGCAGCTGTGGCAGTTTCCAGAATCATCAATACATAGATGCGAAGGACAAAGTGAGAGGTCAGTGCATTCTGGACTTTGGGGCCCAGTAAGTGGGAGTGCGTGGTTTTTGCCTCTAGGGCAAGAAGCTGCTGAGATGCCAGCACAGCCAGCCAGTGCCATGTGGCAGCTTCAGCTCCTGGCCTGTACAGTGTAGGGGGACCAAGCAACAAGTCTAAGGGGTAATTGCTCTTGCTTTAACCTGCTTGGATCTGGATTGCTGTCTAGGGTGGAGGTCCTGGGGCATGGGTCCAGCTTTCCAGAGCCCATGGAGGCCTCAGAGAGGGCACCCATCTAATACCTCCAGCAGCTGGGAAAACCCAAGCATTTGGGACAACAGATCCCTTGTCTAGTGGCCGAGTCCTACTGTGGCAAAAAGCCCAGGGGTCAAGTGACTGGGGGCAACATGACAAGGCAAAGGAAACAAAGCAGATAGAAGATTCCAACATTAGACTCCTATTTGGGGGACAAAAAGGAGCAAAGCATGGAACAGGAGGAAGACAGTGAAGTCAGAACTCCTGCACCAAAAGCTTCAAAGGAAAATATGAGCTGGTTAAAGGCCATACAGGACCTTAAGAAGCAGATAAGAGAAGTAGAGGAAAAATGGGAAGAGAAATGAGAATAATGCAAGAAAATTATGAAATGACAGTCAACAGCCTGACTGAGGAAAATCATACCTTAAAATATAGACTAACTCAATTGGCAAAAGAGGCTCAAAAAGGCAATGAGGAGAAGAATGCCTTAAAAAGCCAAATTTGGCAGATGGAAAAAGAATCTCAAAAGCTTAATGTGGAGAATCATTGCCTCAGAATTAGATTGGAGAAAATGGAAGCTTATTGACTTTATGAGAAATCAAGATGCTGTTAAACAGATCCAAACAAATGAAAGAATAGAAAGCAATGTGAAATATCTCATGGGGAAAACCACTGACCTGAAAAATAGATACAGGAGAGATAATTTAAAAATTACTGGACTACCTAAAAGCCATGATCAAAGTAAGAACCTAGAAATCATCCTCCAGGAAGTTCTCCAAGAGAACTACCCTGATGATTTAAAACCAGAGGGCAAAATACAGATTGAAAGAATCCACTGATCATCTCCCGAAAAAGATCCCAAAAAGAAAACTCTTAGGAATATTATAGCCAGGTTCTGGAATTCCCAGATTGGTGAGAGAACATTGCAAGCCCGTAAGAAACAATTTGAATATTGTGGAAACACAATCAGGATAACCCAGGATCTGGCAGCTTCTACATTTAGGGATCAAAGGGCTTGGAATATGATATTCCAGAGGTCAAAGGAGCTGGAATTAAAACCAAGAGTCACCTACCTAGCAAAACTGAGTATCATGTTTCAGGGGAAAATATGGTCATTCAGTGTAATAGAGGACTTTCAAGCATTCTTGATGTAAAAACCTGCGTTGAATAGAAAATTTGACATTCAGATTCAAGAAGCAAGAGAAGCATGAGAAGGTAAACAGGGAAAAGAAACCATAAGGAACTTAGCAAAGTTGAACTATTAACACTCCTATATGGAAAAACAATAATTGTAACTGATGAAACTTTTGTCAGTATGAAAATACTTGGAGGGAATATATATATATATATACACATATATATACATACACACACATATATGTCTATGTATGAGGGTATGTGGGCATATGAATACATATGTGAACATGTATATATGTTTACAGGTATACATAGATAGAGGGCCCAGGACCAATTTAACAGGAAGGGATGATACTTAAAAGGTAAAATTAGGAGGTGAGAGAGGAATATAATGAGAGGAGATGGGGAGAGACAGAATGGGGGTAAACTATCTCATAAAGAAGAGGCAAGGGAAAATGGTTACCATGGAGGGGAAGAATAGGAAGGCCAAAGGGAATGGGTCAACCTTATTCTCATTGAATTTGGCTTGGGGAAGGAATGAAATACACACTAAATAGGGTATCTCACCCTACCGGAGACTAGGGGGGAAGGAGATCAGAGGGGGATTATAGAAGGGAGGGCTGGCTGGGGTGGGGAGGGAAGTTAGAAGCATCCACTTTTGAAAAAAGACAGGATCAAAGTAGAGAATAGAACAAGTGGGAGGTGGGATAGGAGGGAGGCAAATATCATCAGTCTTTTACAATATATCTACTATGTTATGGTTTTGTATTAGCTACACATGTATAACCTATACTGAACTGCTTATCTTCCCACTGAGAGTGGGTGACAAGGGAGGAAGGGAATGAATCTTTAATTTGAAGTTTAAAATCAATTTTTTATATATTAATATTAATACTATTTTACATGTATTTGGGAAATAAAATATACAGGCACTGGTGCATAGAGATACACCATGCCCTGCTGGAAAAGTTGAAAGTGTATGGGAGAAAATAGGGGAGAGAGCAGATTGGAGGAGGGGATATCCTTTGGGACTGCTATTCTGGGGCAGTGGGTGGGGGAAAAACAGGGAGAAAATTTTTAAATCAAATCTGGAGGAAATGAATGATGTAAATCAGAAATTAATAGTTTGTTTGAGGAATGGAAAAAATATATATATAGACTAACTCAAATGGCAAAAGAGGCCCAAAAAGTCAATGAATGCCTTAAAAAGGTAAATTACCCAGATGGAAAAGGAATTTCAAAAACTCACTGAATAGAATAATTCCTTCAAAATTAGATTGAAGCAAATGGAAGCTAATGACTTTATGAGAAATTAATATACTATAGAACAGATCCAAACACATGAAAAAATAGAAGGGAATGTGAGTATCTCATTGGGAAAATCACTAACCTGGAAAATAGATCCAGGAGAGATCATTTAAAAATTACTGGACTACCTTAAATCCAAGATCAAAAAAGAACCTAGAAATCATCCTTCAAGAAATTCTCATGGAAAATTGCCCTGATATTCTAGAACCAGAGCGGTAAATAGAAATTGAAAGAATTCACTGTTGGCCACTTTAAAAAGATCCCAAAAAGAAAACTCTTAGAAATATTGTAGTCAAATTCCAGACTTCCTAGGACAAGGAGAAAATATTATAAGCTGTCAGGAAGAAACAATTTGAGTATTGTGGAAACACAATCAGGATAACACAAGATCTAGAAGTTCCTACATTAAGGGATTGAAGGGCTTGGAATATGGTATTCCAGAGGTGAAAGGACAAAAAACCAAGAATCATTTATCTAGCAAAACTGAGTACAATGCTTCAGGCAAAAATATGGTCATTCAATGAAATAGAGGACTTTCAAGTATTCTTGATGAAAAAACTAGACATGAACAGAAAATGTGACTTTCAAATACAAGATGCAAGAGAAGCATAAGGTAAACAGGAAAAATAAATCATAAGGAACTTTAGTAAGTTTATTTTTTTTTTACTATATATTTTTTTTACTATTTACATTCCCACTTGGAAAAACAATAATTGTAACTCATGAAACTTTTCTCAGTATGATTATAGTGGAAGGTAATATATATGTATACACACATTTGTTTGTATGTATAGGAGGGTGCATGAGTGCATAAATACATATGTGAATGTGTGTATATGTGTGCACATGTATACATAGAGGGCACAGGATCTGTTGAAAAAAGGAAGGGATGATATGTAAAAAATGAATTTAAGATGTTAGAGGAATATAATGAGAGAAGGAGATAAGGAGAGATAGAATAGGGCAAAGTATCTCATATAAAAGAGGCAAGAGAAAACTATTACAATGCATGGGAAGAGCAGGAACGTGAAAGGGAATAGGACAACCTGATTCTCATTGAATTTGGCTTAATAAGGGAATAACATACACACTCAATTGGGTATTTTACCCTACAGGAAAGTAGGGGGGAGGGGATAAGAGGGGGTATGATAGAAGGGAGGGCAGATTGGGAGAGAGGGTAGTTAGAGGCAAACACTTTTGAAAAGGGACAGGGTCAAAGCAGAAACTAGAATAAATGCAGGGAGCGATAGGATGGAGGGAAATATAGTTAGTCTTACAATATAACTCTTATGGAAACGTTTTGTGTAACTACATTGTACAACCGATATTGAATTGCTTGTCTTCCCAGTGGGGATGGGTGAGGAACAAAGAACAAAAAGAAGCTGGAAATCAAAGTTTTTTTTTTTTTTTTTAAGCAATCAGGGTCAAGTAACTTGCTCAAGGTTACATGGCCAGTTATTTCTGGGTGTGGTGCTTAGTGTGTGAGCCCCGGATTCAATCTCCAGGTCATCCCAACACTGGAGCCGGTGCTCTTACTCGCTGTGCTACCTGGCCACCCCTGGAAATTAAAGTTTTGAAAAAAAATGTTAAAAAAATATTTTTTTTTACATGCAATTGGGAAATAAAATATGCAGGCACTGGGGTCTAGAAATCCATCTTGCCCTATCAGAAATTTAGGGAGGGATGGGGAAGGGGTGTTCATTAGGCTTCCTATGTTGGGGTGGGAAGTAGGGGAAAGATGGGGAGAAAAATTGTGACTCTAAATCTTGTGGAAATGAATATTGAAAACCAAAAATAAATAAATCAAAGATTAAAAAAGATATTTTCTTTTTTCTGGATTTTTGTGACACTGCTTCCTCATGGTTGTCCTCCTACCTCCCTGAATGCTTCTTCTCAAGTTTCTTTGGTGATTATTTTCCATGTCATGCCCTCTAACTGTGGGCATGCCCCAAGGCTTTGTCCCAGGTCCTCTTCTCTTTTCTTTCTCCACTCTTTCGCTGATATACTCAGGGTTTAAGATCTTTATATCTAGTCCTAATCTCTCTTGAGCAGCAGTCCCAATCCATTGGACTTTTGGACCCAAGCCTATTGTACATTTAAATGAGATGCTAGATGTCCTATCATCTTCTCACACTCAATATCACCAAAAGAACTTTCTCCCCAACTCTACCCTCTTTTCCAAACCTCCCTGTTTTTGCTCTGGGCACTACCATTCTTTGTTTTCAGATTTGCAACCTTAGTATTATTTTAAACTCTGTCATTTTCATTCACCCCACATATTTAGTCAGTTGTCCAATTCTATCATTTCCAGTTCCCTAACCTCTCCACTTCTACAGGCACAACCCTAATTCAGGCCTTTATCACTTCTCCCTTGTCCGATTGCAATTGCTTACTAATTGTTCTTTCTGCCTAAAGTCTCTCTTCTTCAATCTACCCTCCACAAAGCTGCCAAAGTAATTTTCCCCAGGGTACAGGTTCAATTATGTTAGTACTCTACTCAATAAACTCCACTGACTCTTCTTTACTTCCAGGAGTAAATATCTACTCCTTTATTTCATATTTAAAGTCCTTCACAATCTGTCTCTAGATTGCTTCTCCAAACTTAGTACATATACTCCCTTGCATATATAACACAGCCCAGACAAATTTGTCTTGTTACTATCCCTCTCATGCAGCTCAGGATCCTCTCTGATTTTAGTTTTATTTTATTACCTCCTCTCTTCTTTCTCTCAGAATACCTTGTTTCCTACAAGGACTTTTACATGATAGTTTTCCTGATTCCTGCAACTTCTAGTAGTTTTCTTTGTAAATTAATATGCATCTATCATGTCTATGCATATGTGCTGTCCTTACCAGCTAGATTGTAAGCTTACTGAGGGCAGAGACTGTTTCGCTTTTGCCTATGAATCCATAGTTCTTAATATAGTATCTGCTACATACTAGACACTTCATCAATTCTTGCTCTTAATATTTCAGATACTGTGATGCTTTAACATGTTATTGTCATTTTTCAAACCTATTTCATTATCTTCTGCTTGCAAGCTATGGTTTTTTTGTTGCCCCTTCTCTATGAAATATATACTATTCACATTGGTTAGGTCACATTGGCATCTTTATCAAAGTAAATCCTTCTCCAGAATTGGACAGGAATCTTTCTCTTTAGAAAGGGAAGGGAAAGATAAGGTAAAGTTGGGGGAAGGCTGGGAACAAGTGATAACATGGCCAGGCTTGCAAATTCTTAACCCAATCTCACCTTCCACATGATCAATGCCTGCCATGTCCTGGCAAAACAATGCTAAAGCTTCCCTTTATTTCTCTGTTCTGGTATTAATCTGAACTCCATTTCTGCTGAAAGGTTCATGTTTCATTCTAGACATTTATTTCCATTTCTTCCATAATGAGGGACATGTTCATAGTCATTAGGGCAAAATTTTTATGAACAAAAATACTTAGTTAGAGTTCTATTACTAAGCAGATAGCAGAGGAAAGCCAGACCAAAAGAAGTCTGAAGGTCAGCTGGCAATGACCTATGGAATAACTCCAGCTGGAGAATTAGTTGAGCATAACTATGAATTAGAGGGTCAAAGTCAGGGCAAAGGTTCATTATGAATCACAATTACCCCGATACTTTTTTCAACCATCATAAAAATGATATGTTGGGGAAATTCAGTGTTCAATGGCCCTCACACTAACAATGAGCTCCAAAGAGCAGGGCAGCTCTCCTAGCTAAAGTTAAAGCTGGATACAGCCTGCATCTGAGGCCTTGAGAATGACTTCAAAAATGATTTTATTAGCAACACACACACACACATTACCACTAGGAAAGTAAGAGATTCTATTCAAGACAAGTTTGACCATTATTTTGGGAGCTTTTATCAGTGCTTGTATAAATGGAACCCTATGGCCAAAGACCAAACAACATTTAATCACTGATATTAGTTCTGTGACTTGAGTGGCTCTTTCTCTTCCTTCCTATGTTTACTCTTTGAAGGGGCTAAGAGGCAGTAAAATGTCTAGAAAGCAGGTATATAAGAGGAAAAGTGAGAACATAAATGGCCAAGATAGTCCATAGCTGGATATGAACAGTCTTCAACACTCTTGAATAGTCGACTTTCTGTTCCCCTGGTTTGACAAACAAGGGCAAAGGGGTCAGTAAAGCATATATATCTTGTGACTTGCTGCCTGACCCCTACAAGGACAGAGAATATTCTTGCTATCTGCATTTTTTGCATACTTTAAGTTATGAACACAGCTTGTATAAGAAAAAAGTCCTAGTATCTTCTCTCTTTTTTTTTTGTTAATAAGCATGACCATTTTCTGTTGACTTTTGTTTTTATAGAGGTCATTGCTGTATATCCCCCTATTCTACTCCATGGTAAATACTTGAACTATCTCTTGTAACAAAGAAAAGTAGTTAGGCACAAACAACCAATACATTGGCCTCATATTACAATTTATTCAACATTCTGCCAGAGTCGGTCCCTATAGCTCTACTTAGTGGGAGAAAATGGTTCATTATTCATTCCCTGAGACTATGATTGACTTTTAAGTCACTCAGATTTGGGGTGCCTTTCAGTAATCTTTTAATTTATCTTGTAGTCACTGTGAATATTATTCTTCAAATTCTGCTTATTTCACTTCAGTCATAAAGTTTGTATGAGATAGGGGCAGCCAGGTAGCACAGCAAGTAAGAGCACCGGCTCCAGTGTTGAGAAGACCTGGAGATCGAATCCCGGGCTCAGACACTTAGCACCCACCCAGAAACACCTGGCTGTGTAACCCTGAGCAAGTTACTTAACCCCGATTGCTTAGGGGTGGCCAGGTGGCTCAGCGAGTAAGAGCACCGGCTCCAGTGTCGGGATGACCTGGATCAAATCCGGGCTCAGATACTCAGCACCACACGCAGAAATAATAACTGGCCGTGTAACCTTGAGCAAGTTACTTAACCCCAATTGCTTTAAAAAAAAAAAGTTTGTATGAGACATACATTCTGGTAATGACTAATGAGTATTTTGATTAAATATATTTCTTGGGTCATTTCTGCTTACGATCTTTACAATGTTGCTGTCTTGATGGACTGGAAAAGGAGCAAGATGCTTTGCAGGGTAGCAAACCTCCTTACTAAGACCCAGCCTTCTCTGATTTTTGAATACTCTTAACATTTGTTTTCTCCTGATATTATTTTCTAGCTGACCTAAAACTAAAGATCTTTCTTACAAAGCAGACCTTGGAGTCAAATAATTGTTGGGTTCTGATCTTCCCATTTTGGTGATTTAAGCTGAGCTCTGGGAAACACCTGGACACTGGATAATGGGGAAAATTTCTGAAATTAGATAGATCAAATATGTCCTCAAGAATGAACAGCTACCACATACTTTCAGGTCCCAGAACTGCCTCATAGCCATCATCTCTGACATGTTTACAAGCCTAAATAGCAGATTATTTTCACCCAACCTTATGCTTGAAAGGAAAGCAAGACTATTTGCTTTCCAGAAAGTCTTTATTGGTTGTATGACCAGTCTGTTTTTGAAAAGGGAATTTCTTCACCTGGGAGTTTTCTATGTTAATAAAGTCCCAGTCCAATTCTTATCTTTAAACAGTTAATATTTTTTTAAATTAAATTTTATGTTTATCTTTAGTTTAAAACATCATTCATTTCGACAAGATTTTGAATTACAAATTTTCTTCCCATCTTTCCCCTATGTACCACCCCAAAATACCCCCTCCCCCAATCTTCTCTCTCCTATATCCTCCCCCATCCCTCCTCCAACTTTCTAGTAGGGCAAGATGGATCTCCATACCCCAGTACATGTATATCTTATTTCCCAGTTGTATGTAAAAAAAGAAACTTTATATATATATATAAACATTTGATTTTAAAACTTTGAATTCCAGATTCTTTCCCTTCCTCCCTCATCACCCACCCTTACTGGGAAGATAGGCAATTCAATATAGGTTTTACATGTGTAGCTACGCAAAACATTTCCGTAGTGTATTTATTGTGAAAGACTGACTATATTTCCCTCCATCCTATCCCTCTCCCTTCTTGTTCTATTCTCTACTTTGAGCCTGTCCCTTTTCAAAAGTGTGTCCTTCTAACTTCCCTCCCCCTCAACCTGCCCTCCCCTCCATCATCCCCCCTCTCATCCCCTTCCCCACTACTCTCCTGTAGGGTGAGGTACCCTAGTTAGTGTGTATGTCATTCCCTTCCCAAGCCAAATTCAGTGAGAGTAAGGTAGACCCATTCCCTTTTGCCTTCCTGTTCTTCCCTGCCATTGTAACAGTTTTCCCTTACCTCTTCTATATGAGATAATTTACCTTATTCTGTCTCTCCCCATCTCCTCTCATTATATTCCTCTCTCACTTCTCAATTTCACCTTTTAAGTATCATCTCTTCTCATTCAATTGGTCCTGTGACCTCTGTCTATGTATACCTGAACACATTTATACACACTCACATAGATATACATACTCCCATATACCCTCCTATATAGAAATATGTGTATTTATGTATGCATAATATATATATATATATATTTATATTTATATTTCCTTTAACTATTTTCATACTGAGAAAAGTTTCATAAGTTACAATTATTTTTTTCCATGTAGGAATGTAAATATTTCAACTTTGATAAGTTCCGTATGATTTCTATCTCCTGTGTACCTTCTCATGCTTTTCTTGCTTCTTGTATCTGAATGTCAAATTTTCTATTCAACTCTATTTTTTTCATCAGGAATGTTTGAAAGTCCTCTATTTCATTGAATGACCATATTTTCTGCTGCAACATGATACTCAGTTTTGCTGGGTAGGTGATTCTTGGTTTTAATCCCAGCTCCTTTGACCTCCAGAATATCATATCCCAAGCCCTTTGAGCCCTCAGTGTAGAAGCTGCCACATCCTGTGTTATCCTGATTGTGTTTCCACAATATTCATATTGTTTCTTCTAGGCTGATTGTAACATTTACTCCTTGATCTGGGAACTCTGGAACCTAACTATAATATTCATAGGAATTTTCTTTTGGTGATTTTTTTCAAGAGATGATCTCTGATTCTAAAATATCAGGGCAATTTTCCTTGAGAATTACTTGAAGGATGATTTCTAAGTTCTTTTTTTTGATCATGGCTTTCAGGTAATCCAATAATTTTTGAATTATTTCTCCTGAATCTAGTTTACAGGTCAGTGGTTTTTTTTCAATGAGGTATTTCACATTGCCTTCTATTTTTTTTTATTTGTTTTGATCTGTTTAATAGTATCTTGATTTCTCATAAAGTGACTAGCTTCCATTTAATACCATCTAATTTTGACAGAATTATTCTCTTCAGTGAGCTTTTTGAGATTCTTTTTCCATCTGGCAAAATTGGCTTTTTAAGGCATTCTTCTCCTCTTTGACTTTTTGAGTCTCTTTTTTCATTTGAGTTAGTCTATTTTTAAGGTGTCATTTTCTTCAGTCAGGCTATTGACTTGCCTTTTATGATTTTCTTTCATCATTCTAATTTCTCTTCCCAATTTTTCTTTCACTTCTCTTATTTCATTTTCAAAATCCTTCTTAAGGTCCTCTATGGCCTGTAACCAGTTCATATTTTTCTTGGAAGCTTTTGGTGCAGGAGTTCTCACTTAGTTGTCTTCCTGCCACTCCACACTTTGATCATTTTTGTCCCCCAAAAAGAAATCCAAAATTGGATAAAAACAGTACCAATTCTGTTCAATTATTTTAACTTAATGTCCTTTAAAGCAACCCTATTCTGACTGACTTTCTTCCCCTTGTTCTTAAGCCCTGCTCTTTCATTTTAATTACTTTTTTTCCGTTTGTTTTGGAGTTTTACTTAACAAAACAGTCCCTTTGCCTTTCTTACTTTTCTCTAGTTATTTAATCCCTCTGTTCTTTTTTCTCCTTTTCAGTTAAATAGCGAAGTAAAATCCTTATTTTCCTCTTCTTCAACTTGTTTCATTAGTTTTTAAAATTTAGTTTTCTGGGGTGGCTAGGTGGTACAGTGAGTAAAGTGCTGGCCCTGGAGTCGGGAGGACCCGAGTTCGGTTCCAGCCTGAGACACTTAACACCCACACAAAAATACTAGCCGTGTAACCTTGGGCAAGTTACTTAACCCCAAAATTGCCCTCCAAAAGGCAAAAAAAAAATTAATTTTCTATGACTTTAAAATATTTCCTCCCTTCTCTATTATGCATTTTCTATTTCTATCTATTCTAGATGGTTTCTATGTTATTGCCTTGTAGATCTCGACACCTGGTTCCCTTTCTTCATTATGCCTTACTCTTGGAAATATCTATTCCTGGAAATGATAGAAAGGATATTGTCCTTTAATAGGAATTTTCCTCTGTCCCTGATTTTGTCATTCACTATCGACTCCATGGTCATTTCTTCCACCCGACTTATTTACCACGAAATCTCCTACCTTGCATTTCATGCCCTCTTACTCTTCTAGCTGTCAGTTGTCCGCGGAGCTCTGATTCATCTTCTCCTGAGACAGGATGAGTAGTCTCTTCAAGCAACAAATTCTTACAGTTTATATCCATTGTAAGGTCCTCATTTCCTTTTATAGAATATCTTCTGTCACAATAGCATTTATCATTGGTACTCTCTCCAAATACTGAAATAAGATTTCTCTCTTCATTTTCCCCTATTTCAATCTCTGCCTTTACCTCCTTGCCCATTTTCCTGTATTCATTCTTTGTGAAAAGTGAGGAGTTATTTTCCCTTTGTTGTTAATCTTTGGCTTGATTGAGGTATACCACATATTTCTCTTGGTCTTCTTTCTCTGGTAGGTCTTTCTGACAGCTGATGACTTATATTTAGATAAATGATCATGAGTCTTCCTTCTCTCTCATTTAAGTAGGAAGTCCCAGCCAGAACAAGTTTCTGTGTTTTGGTTTTCCTGGCACTGGAAAGATGAAGGGGATAGATAGTTCTGTTGCAAACTCTGTGGCTAGCCTTATACAGCCCTGATGCTGGATTGTGGTGGGCTGTGGGATAGGTGATGCTGAGCAAGTACATTAGGGCTTAGGGCTTGAGGATTTACTAGCTTTTTCTGTTGTTAGTTCTTCAGCTTCTTATTTTGTTTGAGTTCTTGTTGTCTTAAACTATAGAAAGAACTGAAATTGTTTTATCTCAAAAATGATTTATATTTTGAAGAGGTTTCAGAGAGGTCATGAGGATTAGAGAAAATATCTAGTCCTCCATCTTGTTGGTCACATGACACTTCAGTCAAATTTAAAGACAGTGTGAATGAGATGGTCTGGCATAGTGAGTAGAGTTGTCAAACAGACTCAGGAAAACCTAGGTGCAGGTTATTCCTCTGAGATACAATGGCCATATGATATTAAGTAAGTCACTTTCTCAGTGCTCTGGGTATTTCTCTGATTACTATAATGTATGTAAATGTTTCTGTTCTGCATTCACAGAATTAGTTTCCTCCCTGGGAATTCCCTATAATAATGAGGTCACATGTTGGCATTAAAAAGTAAAAAAAAAATTCCATAAAATGAAACTCTCTTCTAAAAACAAGGAGGGATAAATTAGCCATAAAACTAGGGAATCCTGAGATGTCTAAAAACCAACCAAACAAAAAAACTCTTAAATCACCACCAGCCCTAGAGAAAAGAAAATAAGTTCAATTTTGTGAGACCCTTCAGATGGCTCCCTTTAAGCAGAGATTAATCTGATGCTTAAGTAAAGAAGGAATTATACAGACACACTCATACATGCATGCACACTCATAAATACACACACATTCACACATAAATTCACACACATACTCACAGACATTCATACATACACATTCACATACATACACATTCACATGAACATAGAGTTCAATAATAAAAGACAACAAAATATATTGAACATCATTGGGGATTTTCTGGAGAGTTTCTGGAGAGCTCAGGGAGAATTTGGCCCACAATTATACTGTTCTAAAGCCTGGAGGCAAAAGTTGTGCAGACACACTGAAAATAAACTTATTGGTGTTCTGAGAAAGACAGCTTGTTGGTAGTAGCTTCAGCTGCCAAGGAATCAGTTTTGGTTTATATGACTTTTTAGGATACACCTCCCCACCTCCGGCAACACAACCAATTGGTAGTATTCTGCAGTGATTTAGACCAGATAACTAATGCCTTTCGCAGTAGAGAGAAGAGTAGAGGAAAGGAGAATCAAACAGGGAGAACAAAGGAGAGGTGGTTCTGGAATGAGCCATGGACCTCAGAGGTTTCTTATAGGGGTGAGGAAAAGATTCCTGTTTAAGGGAAGTAAAGAGAAGATCAACAGGTATTTTCACAATTTATATCAAAGTCCATTTGATTTATGGCAAAAGAGTGAGTTAATCTTTAGAGAAAATTATAGGTTTCTTATACCCAAGGACACCAAATGATTTTTATAGCAGCAGATGAGGCCATCTGCTATACCATATCCTTGTATGGTTTGTTATATTTTATTTGTCCTCTAAGACAGATGTAGAATACTATACTAAGGTTTAGGGGTATACAGACTTTAGATTATGCAGTTTCCTTGTTCTGAAGTCAATTTTTTTTCTTTTTCTCTCTTTTTTGTTTTTTAGTTTACATCATTCATTTCCACAGGATTTTGAGTTACACATTTTCTCCCCAATTTTCCCTACACACCATCCTAAAACAGCATTCCCACTGAATATCCCCTCCCCCAATCTTTTCTCTCCCATATCTTCTCCCACTCCCCCTTCGACTTTCCAGTAGGGCACGGTGGATCTCTATGCCCCAATACCTGTATATTTCATTTCCCAGTTACATGTAAAATATTAATAATAATATTTACATATGTTTTTAAGCATTTGATTTAAAACTTTGCATTCCAGATTCTTTCCCTTCCTCCCTTGTCACCCACCTTCACTGGAAAGATAAGCAATTCAATATAGGTTGTACATGAGTAGCTATGCAAAACATTTCCATAGTGGAGATATTGTGGAAGACTGACTATATTTCTGTCTAGCCTATCTGATTCCCCACTTGTTCTATTTTCTACTTTGACCCTTTCCATTTTCAAAACTGGGTGCTTCCAACTTCCTTCCCCCCAGTCTGCCCTCCGTTCCATTATCCCCCGTCTCCTCCCCTTCCCCTCTACTCTCCTGTAGGGTGAGACACCCTAGTTAGTGTGTATGTCATTCCCTCTCTAAGGCAAATTCAGTGAGAATAAGGTTGACCCATTCCCTTTTGCCTTCCTATTCTTCCCCTCCATTGTAACCATTTTCCCTTGCCTCTTCTGTATGAGATAGTTTACCCATTCTCTCTCTCCCCATCTCCTCTCATTATATTCCTCTCTCACCTCTTAATTTCACCTTTTAAGTACCATCCCTTCCTGTTAAATTGGTCCCGTGCCCTCTATCTATGTATACCTGTACACATATACACACACACTCACATATGTACTTTTCTATTCCTTTCAGCTATTTTCATACTGAGAAAAGTTTCATCAGTTACAATGATCGTTTTTCCCTGTAGGAATGTGAATAGTTCAGCTTTGATCAGTGGCGGCTTAGGATTTCTTTTCCCTGTTTACCTTCTCCTGCTTCTCTTGCTTCTAGTATCTGGATGGCAAATTTTCTCTTCAACTCTGGTTTTTTTTTCATCAAGAATGCTTGAGGGGCGGAGCCAAGATGGCGGAGTAGAAGCACGACCCTCCCGCGGCTCCGGCTTCCACCCTCCCCAATCCATGTAAAAAGGGGACTCTAAACACACTTTGGAGCTGCAGAACCCACATAATGACACAGAGGAGCTAACCTCCCACCGAGGACAGCCCAGCAGGCCGGCAGGAATAGGCCAGCGCAGCGCTCTGGGAGCCGAGTCCAGCCCCACACCGAGGCTTTAGCCCCAGGGCGGGCCTGACCAGCCGCCAGCCAGAGGGACTCCAGAGCTGCAGCAGCTGGGGCCGTTTCCAGATTTATCAACACATAGACACAAAGTACAAAGTGAGAGGTTCGAGGCTGGGAAGGCGCGCGGCAGCGACGCGGGGGACGCAAGCCGTAAGGCCCGGTGGCTGCAGTGCAGCGGGCGCAGCCTGGGAAGTCCCGGTGGGGCGGCGGAGGCAGTGGCACGGCAGGCGCAGGCCGGAAAGGCGCAGCGGCCTGTGCAGGAAGGCATGGCGGGGCTGGCGGATGCAGGCCTGGAAGGGGCCTGATCAACTCGGAGGGCAAGTCTTCCCACCAACCACAAGGTCCACTACCAGGCCTATCATCAAAGGGCTGGGACTGGAAAGAGCAAGGTAAGAAGCAAAGACAGGGGCCCCTATACTGGACAGCAAACACTCCTGCAGCTACCACTTCATAGCCCAGAAATCTTTAAAAAAAAAAAAAAAGCCCCTTTCAGGACCTCCAAAGACAAGGATGACAGAGGGAACCTCACTTGCTCCAAACCCCCCCTCTAACCCTGAAGATATAGTAACTCTTGCCCCAGGGCAAAACCCTCTACAGTAAAGGCTTGGGATCCTAGAGGAAGGGCGTGGCTACGACACTGCCTCAAAATGGGTAGAAAGCAGACTACAAAGACAAAGACTCTGGAGTCCTACTATCCTCAGAGGCAGGAACCAACCTCAGAGGGAGACAATGTGGACTCCACACCCATAGCTGAGACTTCAACAGGGAATGGATCCCAAGCACAGAAGGCTCTCCTAGATGAGACCAAAAGGAACTTTGAAAGCAAAATGAGAGAGATAGAAGACAAAATGAATCATTCTCTCAAAACAAAAATAGCAGAATTCAAAAAACATTATAATGAGGAAAACATCTCTCTAAAAAGAAAAGTGTATGATATGGAAAAGGAGCTTCAAAAATTAACCAAGGAAAATGATTTGCTAAAAACCAGAATTAAACAAATGGAAACAAATAACTCTATGAGGAACCAAAAATTAGCCAAGCAAAACAACAAAAATGAAAAATTAGAAAAAGAGGTAAAATACCACAAAGAAAAAATAACTGACCTGGAAAACAGATCCAGGAGAGATGATCTGAGAATCATAGGCCTACCAGAAAATTATGATGAAAAAATGAGCCTGGACAACATCCTCCAAGAGCTCATTAAGGAAAACTGTACTAGAACCTGAGGGGAAAATAGAAATCGACAGAATCCACCGGACACCTGCTGTAAGAGATCCCAAACTGAAAAATCCTCGAAATGTTGTGGCCAAACTCCAGAACTACCAGATAAAAGAGAAAATACTTCAAGCGGCCAGAAAGAAACAATTCAAATATCGAGGGTCCACAGTGAGGATTGCACAGGATTTGTCAGCCTCCACACTGAAAGATCAGAGGCAGTGGAATACTATTTTCAGGAAGGCAAAACAGCTTGGATTACAACCAAGGATCACATACCCAGCGAGACTAAGCATATTCTTCCAGGCAAAGAGATGGTCATTCAATGATATAACAGAGTTACAGACCTTCTTAATAAAAAAGCCAGAACTCAATGGAAAATTCAACCTCCAATTACGAGAAGCAACAGTGACTTAGAAAGGTAAACAAGGAGAACACAAATCATTTTAGAGGGAAAGAGGGGAGGGAGAGGAGCTTCGCATGAGATCTATTCCTGTCATTCTTGATGCGAAGAAAAAATAGCATAACTCATTAAGTATAACAATATCCTACTGGTAGTAGGAGGGGAAAAGGGTTACAAAAGGGGGTGGGAGTGGTTTGTAGGGAGGAAAGTAGTAAGAGGAAAAGGGGAGGAAAAGGGAGTGGGGCCAAAAAGGGAACACTGAGGTAGGTGGTGGTCAAAAGGAAAACTATTAAGGGGGGAAAGGGAGAAGGGAGGGAAAATACGAACATTAACAGGGGCAGGAATAGGATGGGGGGAAAGAAACATAACAATTGTAACTGTAAATGTGAATGGAATGAACTCCTATAAAACGGATACAGATAGCAGAATGGATTAGAAATCATAATCCCACAATATGCTATTTACAAGAAACACATTTGAAACAGAGGGATACACACAACGTAAAGGTAAAAGGTTGGAGTAAAATATATCATGCCTCAGCTAAATTAAAAAAAAACAGGGATAGCAATCCTTATCTCAGATAAAGCAAATGCAAAAATTGACCTAATTAAAAGAGATAAGGAAGGAAACTATATCCTGTTAAAAGGCACCATCGAGAATGAAGCAATATCACTACTTAACATATATGCACCAAGTGGTGTTGCATCCAAATTCCTAGAAGTGAAGGTAAAGGAATTAGAGGAAGAAATAGATAGCAAAACTATACTAATGGGAGACCTTAATCTCCCCCTATCTGAACTTGATAAATCCAACCTCAAAATAAACAAGAAAGAAGTTAAGGAGGTGAACAGGATTTTAGAGAGGATAGGTATGATAGATCTCTGGAGAAAACTGAATGGGGATAAAAAGGAATATACTTTCTTCTCAGCGGTTCATGGCACATATTCAAAAATTGACCATGTTCTAGGGCATAAAAACCTCACAATTCTATGCAGTAAGGCAGAAATATTAAACGCATCATTCTCAGATCATGATGCAATAAAAACTATATGCAATAAAGGGCCAGGGAAAGACAGACTAAAAACTAACTGGAAATTAAACAATTTGATCCTAAAGAATGAGTGGGTCAAACAAGAAATTATAGAAACAATCAGTAATTTCATTCAAGAGAATGATAATAATGAGACAACATACCAAAATCTGTGGGATACATTAAAGGCAGTTCTTAGGGGAAGTTTTATATTCCTGAGTGCATATGTGATTAAATCAGAGAAAAGGGAGCTCAACGAATTGGGCATGCAATTAAAAAACCTAGAAAAAGAACAAATTCAAAATCCCCAATTAAATACTAAACTAGAAATATTGAAGACTAAAGGAGAGATTAATAAAATCGAAATCAAGAAAACTATTGAACTAATAAATAAAACCAAGAGCTGGTTTTATGAAAAAACCAACAAAATTGATAGACCCTTAGTCAATATGATAAAAAAAAGAAAGAAGAAAACCAAATTATGAGTATCAAAAATGAAAAGGGTGAATCTACCTCCAAGGAAGAGGAAATCAAAACAATAATTAGGAATTATTTTTCCCAATTGTATGCACATAAGTTTGACAATCTTAGGGAAATGGATGAATATTTAGAAACATACAAGTTGCCCAGATTAACTGAAGAGGAAGTAAATTACTTAAATAATCCCATCTCAGAAAAAGAAATTGAACAAGCCATCAGTCACCTCCCTAGGAAAAAATCTCCAGGGCCAGATGGATTCACTAGTGAATTCTATCAAACATTTAAAGAACAATTGATTCCAATACTCTACAAATTATTTGGGAAAATTAGTGAAGAAGGAGTCCTACCAAATTCTTTTTATGACACAAATATGGTACTGATACCTAAATCAGGAAGAGATAAAGCAGAGAAAGAAAATTATAGACCAATCTCCCTCATGAATATAGATGCAAAAATTCTAAATAAAATACTAGCCAAAAGATTACAGCAACTTATCTCAAGAATAATACACTTTGATCAGGTAGGATTTATTCCAGGAATGCAAGGATGGTTTAATATTAGGAAAACTATCAGTATAATTGAGCATATCAACAATAAAACTAGCAGAAACCACATGATCATCTCAATAGATGCAGAAAAGGCTTTTGACAAAATACAACATCCATTCCTATTAAAAACATTAGAAAGTATAGGAATAACTTGAGCCTTCCTTAAAATAATAGGTAGCATCTATTTAAAGCCATCAGCAAGTATTATGTGTAATGGGGAGAAACTGGAAGCATTTCCCATAAGATCAGGGGTGAAACAAGGGTGTCCACTATCACCCCTGTTATTCAATCTGGTACTAGAAATGTTAGCAGTAGCAATTAGAGAAGAAAAAGAAATCAAAGGAATCAAGTTAGGCAAAGAAGAGACCAAGCTATCACTTTTCGCAGATGATATGATGATATACTTAGAGAATCCTAGAGAATCAAGTAAAAAAACTGCTTGAGACAATAAATAAATTTGGCAAAGTTGCAGGATATAAAATAAACCCACATAAATCCTCGGCATTCCCCTATATTTCCAATGAATTTCAACAGCAAGAAGTAGAAAGAGAAATCCCATTTAAAGTTACTGTAGACATTATAAAATATTTGGGAATCTACCTGCTAAAACAAACCCAGGACTTGTATGATCATAACTACAAAACACTTTTCACACAAATAAAGTCAGATCTAACTAATTGGAAAAATATCAATTGCTCCTGGCTGGGTCGAGCTAATATAATAAAAATGACAATTTTACCTAAATTAAATTATATATTTAGTGCCATACCAATTAATTTACCAAAAAACTACTTTATAGAGTTAGAAAAAATAGTAACAAAATTCATCTGGAAGAATAAACGGTCCAGAATATCAAGGAAATTAATGAAAAAAAAATGCTAGGGAAGGTGGACTAGCTTTACCAGATTTCAATCTGTACTATAAAGCAGCAGTCATCAAAACTACTTGGTACTGGCTTAGGAATAGAGGAGTGGATCAATGGAATAGATTAGGCATACGAGATTCAGAAGTCAACGACTACAGTAATGTATTGTTTGATAAACCCCCAGACCCTGGTTTTTGTGATAAGAATTCACTATTTGACAAAAACTGCTGGGAAAACTGGAATATAGTATGGCAGAAACTGGACATAGACCATTATCTAACACCATATACTAAAATCAAGTCTAAATGGGTTCATGATCTAGGTATAAAGGTTGATACTGTAAGCAGTCTGCTAAAATAAGGAATAGTTTACCTATCAGACTTGTGGAGAGGGAATGACTTTATGACAAAACAGGAATTAGAGAACATTATAAAATGTAAAATGGATAATTTTGACTTCATGAAATTGAAAAGTTTCTGTACAAATAAAGCCATTGTAACCAAGATTAAGAGGGAGGTGGGAAATTGGGAAAGAATCTTTACAACCTATGTGTCTGACTAAGGACTCATCTCTAAAATATACAGAGAACTGAGTCAAATTTATAAGAATACAAGTCATTCCCCAATTGATAAATGGTCAAAGGATATTAACAGGCAGTTTTCAGAAAAAGAAATTAAAGCTATCTATAAGCACATGAAGAAATGCTCTAATTCACTATTGATTAGAGAAATGCAAATCAAAACACCTCTGAGGTACCACATCTCACCAGTCAGATTGGCTAAGATGACAAAACAGGAAAATGACAAATGCTGGAGAGGATGTGGGCAAGCTGGAACACTAATGCATTGTTGGTGGAGTTGTGAACTGATCCAGCCTTTCTGGAGAGCAATCTGGAACTATGCCCAAAGGGCTATAAATACTTTCATACCCTTTGATCCAGCAATACCACTCCTAGGGTTATATCCCAAAGAGATCATAGAAATGGGAGAAAGACCCATATGTACAAAAATGTTTATAGCAGCTCTTTTTGTTGTGGTAAAGAATTGGAAATTAAGGGGGTGTCCATCAATTGGGGAATGGCTGAACAAGTTGTGGTATATGCATGCTATGGAATATTATTGCGCTATAAGAAACGGGGAGCAGGCGGTCTTCATATTTACCTGGAGAGGCTTAAAAGAGCTGATGCTGAGTGAGAAGAGTAGAACCAGGAGGAATTTGTACACAATTACGGACACAACATATGTGTGATGACCAACTTTGATAGACTGGGCTCTTCTCAACAATGCAGGGATATAAGTCAATCCCAAAAGATGCGTGATGGAGAGAAAAACATGCATCCAGAGAAAGAACTAGAAAGAACTAAATTTATATCCAGGTGGAAGCAAAATACCTGATCTTTTTTGTTCTCTTATTTGATTTTATGTCCTCTATACCATTTTTCATCCCAGCTGGTACAATCCATCCTTATAACCTGACCATTGTATAATGTGAAAGTATCTACAGATCCTATACTTGATTATAAGACTCCATGGGGGGGAGAGGGAGGGGGACAAAATGTGAAATTCAAGGAATTGTGGAATTGAATCCTGTAAATTAAAAGGAAACTAACAAATTAATAAATTAAAGAATTAATTAAAAAAAAAGAATGCTTGAAAGTCCTCTATTCCACTGAATGACCATATTTTCCCCTGAAATATGATATTCAGTTTTGCTGGGTAGGTGATTCTTGGTTTTAATCCCAGCTTCTCTGCCCTTTGGAATATCATATTCAAAGCCCTTAGATCCTTCAATGTGGAAGCTGCCAGATTCTGAGTTATCCTGATTGTGTTTCCACAATATTCAAATTGTTTCTTCCTAGCTGCCTATGGTATTTTCTCCTTGACCTGGGAATTCCGGAACCTGGCTATAATATTCCTAGGATTTTTCTTTTTGGGATCTTTTTCAAGAGGTTATCAGTAGACTCTTTCAACCTCTATTTTGCCCTCTGGTTCTAAAACATCAGGAAATTTTCCTTGAGAATTTCTTGGAGGATGATTTCTAGGTTCTTTCCCTGATCATGTCTTTCATGTAGTCCAATAATTTTTAAATTATCTCTCTTGGATCTATTTTCCAGGTCAGTGGTTTTTCCCATGAGATATTTCACATTGCCTTCTATTTTTTTTATTTGTTTGGATCTATTTAATAGTATGTTGATTTCTGATAAAGTCACTAGCTTCCATTTGCTCCAATCTAATTCTGAAGGAATGATTCTCCTCAGTGAGCTTTTGAGATTCTTTTTCCATCTGACGAATTCGGCTTTTTAAGGCATTCTCCTCATTGCCTTTATTGAGCTTCTTTTGCCATTTGAGTTAGTCTATTTTTAAGATGTTAATTTCTTCAGTCAGCCTATTGACTCTCATTTCACAATTTTCTTATATGGTTCTAATTTCTCTAACTAATTTTTCCTCTAATTCTCTTATTTGATTTTAAAAATCCTTCTTAAGCTCCTCTATGGCTTGTAAGCAGCTTATTTTTTTGTTGGAAACTTTTGATGCAGGAGTTCTGACTTTGCTATCTTCCTCCTGTTCCATGCTTTGATGCTTTGTGTCCCCAAAATATGAGTTTAAAGTTGGATTGCTCTGTGTGCTTTGCTTCCTTTGCCTGCTCATGTTGGCCTTGAATTTCGGGCTTTTTTGCCACAGTAGAACTCTGCTACCAGAAATGGGAGCTTTATCCCAAAGCCTGGGGTTTTCACAGCTGCTGAAGTTGCCCTCTCTGGGTGCCCTCTATGAAGCCTCCATCCTCTCTGGCAAGCTGGTCATGCACCCCAGGACTTCCACGCTAGACAGCAATCCAGATCCAAGCAGGTTAAGGAAAGAGTGATTACCCCTCATACTTTGCTTGGTCCCCCTACACTCTTGTCCAGGAACTGAAGCTGCCAAATGATGTCTGCTTCAGCTGTTTCTCACCCTGGGGGCAAAGGTCAGATTGCACTTGGAATTCCCAGGTCCCAAAGTCCACACTGCACTGACCTCTCACTTTGTCCTTGGCATCTCTGGTTTGATAATTCTGGAAACCTCCACAGCTGCTGGTGATCTGAAGTCCCTCCAGCAAGCGGCTGGTCAGGCCGCCCTGTGTCTAAGACCTCTAGCTCAAGCGGGGATGGGGTCGGCTCCCAGAGCACTGAGATGGCTGCTTGTTGCTGGCCTGCCAGGCTGTCCTGAGTGGGAGGTTAGCTTCTCTGTGTCATTTTGTGGGTTCTGTAGCTCTAAAATTTGTCTAGAGTAATTTTTTACCTGAATTGGGGGAGGTGGGAGCTAGAGCTACAAGGAAGTCCTGTTTCCACTCCACCATCTTGACTCTGCCCCCCCTCTCAAGTCAACTCTACTAGCCCATCCTCTCAATGAGTAGAATATAAGTTTTTTGAGAGCAAAAACTGTATCATTTTAAAAAATATTCACATTCCCAAGACATAGTATGGTGCCATGTATATAACTTAAGAAATTAAAAAAATTTTAATATAGATAATTTAACAATTTATTTAAGACAAGGATGACACATACACGTATAACTATAAGGCACAATTATACATGACAAGTGCATTAGAATTATTAAAAAATAGTTCTGTGGGAGATTTTATTGGAGAAAAGAGATCCAGGCAGTGGGAATGGCATGATCCAAGGCACAGAATCATGAGATTATATTGTACCATTCTAGGCATTCTAGTTTGACTGGACCTTAACCTTCTTGGATAGGGAGTATTATCAGAAAAGACTAGAAAAACAGGATGGTGCCAGGTTGTGCCTCATCTGCTTCTTTTCTTTTCCTTCCTTTCTTTTTTTTTGAGGGGGGAAGGCAGGGCAATTGAGGTTAAGTGACTTGTCCAAGGTTACACTGCTAGTAAGTGTTAAGTGTCCAAGGCCGGATTTGAACTCAGGTCCTCCTGACTCCAGAACCACTGCTTTATTCACTGTGCCATCTAGCTGCCCCAGTCTACTTCTTTTCAAATTACAACCAGTCTTCCTCAAGATAATTTCAAATGCAAGAGATAAAAGCCAAAATCTGTTCACTGGGAGGTGAACTTACTTTCAGATATGTTCTTATCTAAATCTCAACATCAAAAGTCAGGAACAGTATCCCATCTTTGCAGTGCACACTTGCATTTGATGGAAAGCCTATATATTTATATTTCCATTCAAAGATGCTGTTGAAAACGTCTTCCCTTAAGTTCCTAAGAGGAGTCATGTTGAACTCTGCAGCATTTCCCTACCTCTGGATAAGCACAATGAACTTTGCTTGAGAAGCCATCAGTTATGCAGCAGCATGTCCAGGAAACATTCTGCGAATCCTGAGGCTTCAAAGCTTACTTGACTTTTTACCTAAAGAGGTTAATAAGTTGATTCTTTTCAGCATTAAGATTAGTATTTGTGAGCAACTTTGAAAAACGTAAACGAAGCAAAATGAATAGCTAATTTTCTAGGACACAGCCAAATGAGGTTTACTAAAGAATGTTCTTCACAACTGACTTGCATGAGTGCTAAAATTTTTCAAGTTTGAAACCAGCATAAGTTGTGGGAATGAGGAATACGGTAATGGCTTACCAAAGATAGCTTCTCAGATCACTCTTTTGATGTGGTGCATTGGAATCCTCATTGAAATTCTCTACATTTGGGATCACCTAGAATTCCTAAGTCTAACAAGTGGCCATTAACAGAAAACAATTTTTATGGATAATGACTTCACTATGTCGATGTCATGACTAAGTCCAAAGGTATAAGGATTGGTATACAATTTGGTATACAAATTGGTATACAATTGGTATACAAAAAAGGCATACAATCAAGTCTAAATTAGGTGAGTGCATATTGAGGTGTTAGACATTTTAGTGGCTGAGCTATTTTATGAGTTGATCTCCACAATGAGCTGAGGGGTGGGGGGAAAGCTTTGAACTGATTATATTATAACCAGCAATAAGTGGAATATGTAGGTAATGTTTGTCTCCTTGCTATCATAATTGATAAATTCTTTGACTAAGGATTTAGCTGTGTTTGCTCTTTAATAACTTAAAGATTCCCAAAATAAAATTACGTGCAAGAAATAAAATAATTGCTACTCTCTTGGAAAGCCAATAAATAAGAAGTACAATTAGGTGACAATCTGATTATTTAAACAGAGAAGGCTAATCAGTAATCCCTAATGTGCTCACTTATTACTCTTCTCCCACCAGTATCTGGCAGGTGGCAAAAACTAGACCTATAAGGTGTCTGCTCTGGGATCCACATAGCAATTTAATAGCAATTTCATAGTCTGTGACAGCATACCTCAGTTTTACCTTTACCTCAGTTTCTGGGACAATGAACAACAGAACTCAAGTCTGTTGTTGAAGAGGTGGAGATATAGGAAAAAAGAGTATTTTGCCTGGGATGACAGCATGCTGGGCTGCAGCAATCAATGCCCAGCCAGAGAATTAAAAGTGTAGCAGCAGGGTTGCATCAGTTCCGAAGAAAAGGGGACTGGCATCAACCTGAAGTCAGTTGCATTCTACCCTCTCCCTACCTCCTGAATTCATTCAAGGCAGAGATTTGAGGCCCTCAGTGTAGGAGACTTAATCAGATTTAAAGTTTATTCCTCGAGAATCTAGTATCAAAGGAGAAGGAGATAGAAAGTGAGTAACAGCGGACCAAAAGGGAGAAAAGACTTGGAATTACCAAATATCTCAAAAGGAAGAGAAGTCAGAAAAAAGTCCTTGAGCACAAGTAGGTGAATCAATAGGGAAGACATAAAAACAGAATGGAAAATGATATCCAGGACATCTAAATAAATGCAAATATCTCTGGATAAATATTGTATAACAAAAAAAAATCAATCAATAATATCTGATGAGGAACAGAGAATTTTGTTGTTTATGAAGACAGTTTTAAAACATAGCAGGATATTCCAGAATGGTTCTAGAGAGAAATAAGAATTGCAAAGAGAAATTATACAATATGATATGATATGATTATGGAAATCATTAATATAGTAATTAAATGCAATATATAGTAATTATATAATAAATATAGTAATTATATAAAATAATACAGTAATTATTAATATAATATAATAAATACAACATAATATAATATAGCATAACATAACATAAAATAATATAACATAATGTAACATGACATGACGTGACGTGATGTAACATGACTGACATAACGTGACGTGACATAATATAATATAATGTAATGTAATATAATATTTTGTATTATAAACAAATGTATATTTACATTATAAATAAAAATAGTTTATAAATATTTTATATTATAAATAAATATACTTTTATTTATATGATAAATAAAAACAAAAATATTCTTATAAAATATTATATTATATTACGTTATTTCATGTTATGTTATGTTACGTTACATTATAGTATATTACATCACATTACACTGTATTACATTGTATTGTATTATATTACATTATATTACGTTACATTACATTCTATTACATTACATTATATTATATTACATTATATTGCATTACATTATATTACCTTATATTACATGACATTATATTATATTATTTTTATTATATTATGTCATAGTAATATAAACACCTGAATGACCAGTAGTGATTCTCTTCAAAGAGCAAAAAAAGGAACAATAGTCTGGTAATACAAAGACAAAGAAGTAAAAAAACAATCTGGGAGAAACATAAAGCAATGATTTAAAAAGGGAAACATGATCTCAATATAGAAGAAAAATATATTTATCTTAAAGAGAGAACATATAGACATTCTGAGGATCCAAGATCTCCCCCCCTCCCAAAAAAATAAATATAAAAACCCGAACACCATAATGTGAGATATAATGCAAGAAAAAAATGCCCAGAACTTACAAACACAGGGGAAAAAAATCATGGCCAATTGAAAGTATGCATAGACTTTCTATAGAAAAAGAGAAAAAAAAACCCTCTCTGCTCTAAAATCTAAAAGAAATAGAGGCTAAATATATAATTCCAACATAAACAATTTCTACAAATGACCAGAGGAATGTGCTTTAAGCATAAATGAAATGAAATCTGAATAATGTTAGATTATTATGCACCCACCAAAAACTAGAGAAGGGAATGGATTAACATGGGCCAAAGATCAAAAGAGCTCAAGTTACAAACCAAAGTGGCATATGCAAACTTGAGCCTAATCATCAATGAAAAAAAATCAACTTTCAATAAAAAGAGGAATTTAAAGTATTCTTTTAAAAAATGTCAATGAATTGTTTGCTTTGCTAATGCTCCAAAAAACCAGAAACACAAGAAAAGTAAATAGATACAGAAACTAAGGAAGGCACAGGTAAAAAAATAAATTATATCTAGAAAAAGGGGGGTGGGACAGAAAGAGAAAGTCATCTATGGGGTTACAAACAACCAATAACAAAAGAAGAGAGCATTTAAAGATTTCTTTCAAAAATACACAAAGATGAAAGAAGAAGTTAAATAAAAGAAATGACAATGGACAAATAAGACTGAGACATCATGGACTAAACCTCACAACATCCCACCTACAAGTGAATATATATATATATATATATATATATATATATTTTTTTTTTTTTTTTTGGTGGAACTAAACTACAGAATGGGAGGGTGCATATAAAGGGAGGAAGAGATGTGTATAAGGAGTCCTAATCAAGTCAAAGATAGGCACTGAAGGGAATATTATTCCTGTGTCCCTCAGGAAGAAGGCCTATAGGAGAAAAGATGGTGTAATAAAGGAAAGGACTAAAATGTAAAGAAAAGGGAAATCTCAGTTCAGTCATGGGAAAGGTTCTCACTGAAGGATATGAGAGAGAGAGAAATATTCAATAATGGAATATGGAATCTTACAATGGGCATATTAAGCAGGAATTTGTTGCTTAAAGAGACCATTTCCTCTAGCAGAGTACTATGCCTCTAAGGATGGTATTTTGCTTCATTGGAAGAGAAATCTGAGTTCCTAGGCAGTAACCACTCTTCAGGAAGATGGGAGAGTCTTGAGACATGACACATAGGAAAGAAAATGATCATGGGGAAGACTAGTGGCAGTAAAGAACCATACAGTCAATGATACAGGAAAATTTGTGTCCTGGGGCAACACTTCTTTTTTTCTCTATATCTTATAAGAATTGATAGTTGTAAGAGGAAGATGTAACTGAGAAAAATGGGAAGGAAACATGATCTACAAGGCATTAACATAGAAAAACTTTTGAAGAGGGAAATAATGTATTTTAAAAACTTCAATTCTATGAGTAACAGACACTAAAAAATGAGTAAGGGTTAATAATCATACAGTAAAAATATAGAATAGACTAAATGGAAAGATGATTAATGAAGAAAATGAAGGAAAGAAATCTTTTTTAGAATAAAATTCAGAAATAAAAAAATTAAGGGACAAAAAAATGTTGAATGCAAGAAGAAGGAAGAATTAATTAATTGAAAGAAAAAATGTGGAAAAGAATCTGATAAAAGGAAGAAATAAAAATTAAGCAAAACTCCAAGACTAAAGATTGGAATAATATGAGGAAGGGAGAAGGAAAGGGGAAAAGAATGTGTAGGAAAAGAATTGTTTTAAGTAGATTATGCAAAAGTAACTGAAGAAATAAAATATAAGAAAATGATATAATCTAATAAGTTATTTCTGTCTTTACAGTGGGAAAACATGATAACTCAGAAAACTGCTAATGACTAAATCTGATAAAACAAAAGAGAGTGTTAGATTAAATTTTTAAACTCACAATCTTTTGTTTATATAAACACATCTAACAACAGTTGTACATTGAATATAAATGAATAGAACACAATTTATTTTGCATCAGATGAATTTTTAAAAACTCAATAGTTGCAATCAAGCAAGACACCAAAGTAAAAGCAAGCACTTACCACATAGAGATAGAAAAGGAAAGTACTTTATGCTGAAAAGAAAATTTTAATATTTATATGGAACTTACATGCTCCAATTGCCTTACTATCTAAATTTGTAAAGCGAAAATCAACTGAGCTATAAAAAGACAGCAATACAAAAAAAAACCCCAGGAAACTTCAAGATCCTGTTCTTATTATTGGACAAATATGACAGTAGGATTTAAAAGGAGGAGGGGAGGTGGTAGTAGTAGAATATGGAGCTGAACACATTTTTGGAGAAATTGGAGATAAAAACATTTATGATGTTTTCTGAATGGGAATACTAAATGATATACATGTTCTAAGTACTATATGGATTTTTTACAAAAACTGGCCATGTAGCAGGTCAAAGAGATATTGTACACAAAAGAAAAAAAAGTAGAAATAGAAGAACATATCTTCTATGGAAAATAATATGATTAACTAACTAGTCATTTTAAAGAACACACAAAAAAAGACAAACTGAAATGGAGACAATGAAATCCCAAATAAATAATGAAACAAAGTACAAATTATAAGAATAATAAATAATTGTACCAAAGAAAGTTATAATTGTGAAATAACATGTCAAAATTTCCCGGAATGCAGTTAAAGCATATCTTGGGGAAAATACTATATCCTTGTAGAGGATTAATAAACTGAAGATACATTTAAAAATTAAAAAGCCAACATATCTACAATAATCACAAAAGGAGATATCAAAAATTAGAGGAGAAATAACCAGCAAACCCTCCAAAAATATAGAATGATAAGACTAAAACTTGGTTCTTTAAAAAGCCAGACATAAAAAGGCAGAAAAAAATCAACAAAATAGCAAATGATCAAAGTGAAATCATAACAAAACTAGAAGAAATGAAAACAATTATCAGAACCTATTATACAGAGTTTTATGTTAACAGAACTGAGAATACCAAGGAAATAGGAGAATATCTTCAAAAATATAATAACCAAACTAATAGAAGATAAAATAGAGATCCTAAAAGATTCATTCTCAGAAAAGAAAATAGAACTAGTTGTAAAGGAATCACCAAAGTGGTAAGGGGGAACTTCTGGTTTAGATAAATTCAAAGAAGAATTCTATCATTTTTTTTAAACAGTACCATTGTTACCCAAATTCTTTTCAAAAACTGGGAAGAAATGCACCTTCTCAGACTTCTTTTATGAAATATAGTCTTAACACCTAAACTAGTGAAGGATAAAGCAAAAAAGATATCCATAGACCAATATACTTAATGAAAACTAATTTAAAATTTTAAAGTATTATCTTGTTAGACTAAATCAATTTATCAAAGAAATCATGCATTATGACCAAGTAGGCTTTATAACTGAGATGCAAGGATGATTTAACATTAGGAAAACAATCAAGATAAATAATCATGTTAAAAAACACCAAGTACTCTAAATCATGATTTTCTTAATAGATTCAGAAAAAGCTTTTGACAAAGTACAGGAATCACATGCTAACCACCCCCCACCTTCCAAAAAAAACATACATATAGAGGGACTTTTTCTTAATACTGTAAAAACAGTTTCTCTCTAAAACAAAAAGCAAGCATCATTTGCAATGGGAATAAATTGGAAGTTATCCTACTAAAAGAGAGGTAATACCAACATGCTCACTCTAACCTCTATTATTTGATGTTGTTCTGGAAGTGCTAGCAATAAAAGTGAGACAATAGAAGAAAATAAAAGGCATAACAATAGTTAAAGAGGAGATGAAATTAGTTGTATTTGCTGATTATATGATAGTTTTTTCAGAAAATACTAGCGGAAAAAAGATTATAATAGACATGATTAATAGCTTCTAGTTGTGTGACCCTGGGCAAATCATTAACCCTGTTTGCCTTTTCCTTTTGAGGACACTTTAGACATGAACCAAATTAAAGCTTTAAATATTTTATCCCCAGGGCATGAGGGTTCAGGGTATAATGAACCAAAAATTTCAAGAAAAGGACTCATCTTTCCTTTAGGTGGTTAGGCTTCTTCATAACTGAAAGAAATTATTGCATTCCTGAGTCCAGAGAAGAGGTACTCTCAGAGGACAGAAAGAAAGCATAATGACCCAGCCCTTTGAGTCCAGGAAGCAGTATATATATACGTGTGTGTGTGTGTGTGTGTGTGTGTGTGTGTGTGTGTATGACAAAGATTTTTTTCCCCAGCCATTCACCAACTGACAGGCAACCTACACTGTTTTCACAAAGAAGGTCATTAGAAATATTCTGAAACATATTGGACCAAACTTTGTTTCTATCTGTCACCTGTATTTTTACTAATTGGATTTCTGGATTAAAAGGTTTGGATAGTTTAGTCATTTTTCTCATGTAACATTGATACTCATTGAGTTCTCATGTAACTTTGATTTTCTCATCAACATTGATATCCAGAATAGCTCTACCATCTCTCAGCTCATCTAACGCTCTGTTAGCATGCCCTTTCACACCAACATTGACCATTCCTATTTTTAGTTATCTTTGCCAACTTGCATGGTGTGAAGTAAGACACCAGAGTCCCATAATTCTGTTTTTCTTTTACTCCAGAGAAAACTATGGAAACTTGTTTGAACTGATATACAACGAAGTGAGTAGAACCGGGGTAATAATTTACACAATAGCAACAGCATTGCAAAGAGCAATGAATAAATGGTGAATACAACAATTAAAAAGCTTTGAAGACAAATAATTTCAAAAGACATGAGGACACTCAGTGCAAAGACCAGAGCATTCATGATAAAGCATGTTACTCACAAAGAGGTGATAGGCTACCGACTGAGGTGTATAATTATTGGGCATAGTCAATATAATAATTTGTTTTGCTTGTCTCTTCATATTTGTTACAAGGATATTTCTTTTCCTTTTTTTTCAATTGGGGAGGAGGGAAGATGAGGAGACAAAATAGATTTTTGTTAAATGAAAAGAGTAAAATTAAGTTAAAATATCTATGAAAAAACTAGAAATCCCTCCCTGAGAAAGTTGTGTGACACTGTGGGTAAAATTAGTCAGTTCCAGAACCAGAACCAAAACCAAAATCCCAAAACCAAACCCAAACCCAAAGGAAAAATTTAGTAATAAAGAAGGGCTTATTGAGTTTGTCATCAAAGGAGCTCCACCTGAACCAGCAGAGACTCCCTCAAGTTAAAAAAAGACAAATCTTATACAGGTTTCAGTTTAGAGAGGAGGTGAATTGGGTATGAATACGTTGGAATTAGACAGGGCTGTTGCTGGGGGTTTGCAGAGTAGGAATAGGGGATGTGGTATCCTTTGATTGGATAGGGCCTGGTGCTGGGATTAGTAAGAAGAATGACTCTTCTTCAGGTTAGCTGTATCTTGTAAACTTGCCCTAATAAATGGGATGGTCCTTGCTGTTTAGCTGTAAGGAAGGAGGCAGACAGGGTGGAGGATGCAATGCATACAGGATCAGAGGCAAGATAGAGGAACTACAAACATAATGGAGTTGCTTTAGCTTTCTCTGATACCTACAATTCCTCATCTTGTTCTTCTCTCATTTTTCTTAAATTATGTGGCATTCTATACTAAGGTAGCAGATGCATTTTGAGTGGATTCTTGTATCTGGCATAAAATGGCCTAAATCTAATTTTTGATAAATTGCTTTCTAGTTTCCCCAGCAGTTCTTGTCAAACAGGGAGGTCTTGCCCTGGTAATTTCCTTAGATTTGAGATGCACTGAGTTACTCTTTTCAGTTACCTATTTTTCTTGCTCATCTGGTGATATTTTTTTTATTGATCTATCTAAAAACAAAACAAAACAAAACAAAATCCTGATATGGAATACCTTTGATTGTTACTACTTTACAATATAATTTGAAGTCTTATAATGCCATATCGACTTCATCCATCTATCTTTTCTTTTCCCCTTCAAGTATTTCCCTTGAGATTCTAAGCCACTTGCTTCTTCAAATGAATTTTGCCATTTTGTTTAGTACGTAAAGTATCTTATTCTACACTGGGCAATTCATTTGGCATCATCCATTTTAGTAAATCAGTGGGATCCGATGATGAGCACTGAATATCTCTCCAGTTCCCAGTTCTTTGTTTCTTTTTACTTCTTGAAATGTTTTTCTTTTTTTTGCTTTTATATAAATTTGTACATGGCTCAATAGTTCATCTCCCAGGAATTTTATGCATTTTGTAATAATTTTACATGGAATTTCTCATGTTTTTGTTCATTTTTTTACTATTGGCTATTTAACATGTCTATTAGTTTCTTCACTGATTATCTGGAGTTTTCTTAGTATTTTATGTTTTCTGTAAATAGGGATTATTTTTGTTTCCTCTTTGCCAATGTTTATAATTTACTTTTGTTCTAGTGTTTTCTTATTAAAAGCAACATTTTTAGAACTATGCCAAACAAAGTTACCTAGGCAAGTGATTTAACTCCGAGTTAACTCAGTTTCCTCAATTGTAAGATGTGGATAAAAGCAGCATATATCTCATAGGGTTGTTATGAGGATCAAATGAGTCCCTGGCACAGTGACTGTCATTTAGCTGGTGCTATATAAATTGTAGCTGTTATTGTTGCTATTGTTGTTATTGCTGTTGTTATAGAGAGGAAGCATTCTTACTTTGGGGGAAGATAGTTGATACAGTGGATAGAATGCTGGGCCTGGAGGCATGAAGACCTGAGTTCAAATATGACCTTAGACATTTACTATCTGTGTGACCCTGGGCAAATCACTTAACCCTATTTATCTTAATTTTCTCACCTTTAAAATGAATTAGGAAAGGTAAATGGCAAACCATTCTAGTATCTTTGGCAAGAAAACACCAAATGGGGACATGAAGAATAAGATAGGACTGAACAAGTGCTCTGTTTTGTCAAAGGCTTCTGCTTTTTGTGATTTTCATTATCTGCATGATTATTTTTGCTAATTATTTTCCTAAAGATGAACTATCTTTGAATTCCTGTCAGAGCAAATTATTATCTGCACATATTGCTGGAATATCCTTGCAAGATATTTATTTAAATATTTTGCATCAAGATTCATAATGAAATTCGTTTACAATTTTCTTCTCCTATGTCTCACTCTGGTTTGGATATCAGAAATATATCTATTAAAACGTTTGGCTGAGGATCTACTGCTTACTATTTTTTTTTTTTAGTATAGCTTTTGTAACATAGGCATTGTTGATCTTTTTTTAAAAAAACTTTTATTTATTTATTTGTTTATTTATTTTAAAGCAATCGGGGTTATGTAGCTTGCTCAAGTTTACACAGCCAGTTATTTCTGGGTGTGGTGCTAAGTATCTGAGCCTGGATTTGATCCCCAGGTCATTCCGACACTGGAGCCTGTGCTATTATTCACTGAGCCACCTGGCCGCCCCTAAGCAATTGGGGTTAAGTAACTTGCTCAAGGTTACACGGCCAGGTGTTTCTGGGTGGGTGCTAAGTGTCTGAGCCGGGATTGGATCCCAAGTCATCCCTACACTGGAACCGGTGCTCTTACTTGCTGTGCTACCTGGACGCCCCAAGAATTGTTGATCTTTAAAATGAAGATAGCATTTATTTCTGAGTCCATTTATCAAGGAATTATTTCTTTATTTTGTAGCTAATTTGCGGCTTATTCCAGTTCATTTCTTCCCTGAAGATTTTGTTGTTTTAACATGTATATTATTTCTTTAATATCATGATTTTATATTTTTGCTGACATACTTCTTTTGAATGCCTAGTTTTACTGTTATTAGCTTTAAATAGTAGTTTCTGACTACTTCAGATTCTTTTTTTTTCATCTCCATTCATATGGAATTCACCTTGTTCATTTAAAAAGGGGATTTTTTTTGTTGGTTTGATTGCTTCCTGTTTTCCTTGATTAGAATGAATAATGGTTTTTATATTTTTTATTTTTAATTCATTAGTATAACTTTATTATTTTAAATCATAAAATAACAATGCACAGAATTTAAATTTTTAAAATTGTAATTTTTTTGCAAATTGCAAAAAAACCCATAACAACGCTATGAAATTTTGATATTCTTCTATCAGACCTAGATAAATCTAATAGAAAGATAACAAAAAGGATAGCTGATCAGATTAGTGAGAAAAATAGATTCGACTGATTTGTGGTGACTTTGGTGACTTCAGAATAGGAATATTTAAAATAAGCTCAGATACATACATGTTTTATTATTTTTGTAAATTAAAAAAAAATGTTTTTTTTTGGAGGGGGTAGGACAGGACAATTGGGCATAAGTTACTTGCCCAAGGTCACACAGCTAGTAAGTGTTAACTGTCTGAGGCCAGATTTGAACTCAGGTCCTCCTGGCTCCAGGGCTGGTGCTCTATTCGCTGTGCCACCTAGCTGCCCCTACACACATCTTTTAAATCATTGTTTAGTTTCTACGACATGTCATACTTAATTTAATCTTATTCTCTCTCTTCCATACAACTTCTCTCCCATTATTCTACACATTCTCTATTTGGACCAGAGACAAAATGATGGTGTTAAAGCAGGAACTTGCTTAAGCTCCTGCACCAACCACCTCTAATACCTGTAAAGTCTGACTCTAAACAAATTTTAGAGCTGCAGAACACACAAAGTGACAGAGAGAAACAAATCTCTTGCTGAAGGCAGCCTGGATGGCTGACAGGAAGGGTCTATCACACAGGGCTGGGAGCCAAGCACTGTCCCATGTGAGCCACGTGGACCCAGATCTGCAGTGGCCCAGACCAACCAAAGCAGACTTCAGGAGAGTGAATCACCAGCAGCTATCACAGTTTCCAGACTTCTCAACCCATAATGACCAAAGAGAAAGTAGAAGGTCAGTGGGGAACCCTGTTGATCCACTGTGAGAGAAGAGTGTGGTCTGGCCCCTGTCCCTGGGGTGAGAGGTGGTGCAGTGTAGCAGCAAGTACCCAAGCATCCCCAGGGTGTCTGGCAACACAGTTTCTTAGATCTGCGGAAAGCAACTCAAAATGGGTTAACGAGTTTACTTTAATCAGTCAAATATTTATGGTTTACCTAGTTCAGGGGAAAAAGGTCAGCACCCCAAACTCCAAAGTATACAGACAGAATTATCAAGACAAAAACAGATCAAGTAGACAGATTTCCAAACTGTCCAACCATTACATCCATACCAAACAACATCTGGGTTTCAAAGCCGGGGGGCTCTGGACAACAGCTTTCCAGAGTTTCATCTGATCAAATCACAGAACACTTCTCAAAGTGAACCCCAAAACAAAGCTACACATCAGGGCTTATATAGCCTTTTCCTGGCTCAGAGAATGTAACAACCTTATTGACTCACTGGCCAATCAAGAAGTATCTACTGAAAAACAAGCCTGCCACCCCATGCTCCAGGTGCACTTTAGCCTAGGGGCAGGGAAGATCTTAAAAATTTACATTCCCATTACATGCAGTTCCACCACTACAACTGCTGACATGTGGCTGCCTCCAGAGCTCCTGGCCTACAGATTGTAGGGGGACCAAGTGATCATTCAGAGGGTAATTGCTCTTGCTTTGACCTGCTTGGATATGGGTCTCAGTATTGGGTGGTAGTCCTGGGGTGAGGAATGCCAGTGTGACAAAGAGTTTAGGGCGGAGGTAGAGAGGGCACTCTCCTCATAGCTCCGGCAGCTGCAAAAATCCCAGGAATTTGGGACACAGCTCTCTCCACTCTGGAAGCAGAGATCTACTATGGCAAAGAGCTCAAAAGTCAAGTAATTCACTGGCAAGATGAGCAAATAGAGGAAGCACAATCAGGTTATAGAATCCTTTTTTGGGGACAAAAAAGTTCAAAATATGGAACCAGAAGAAGAAAACAATCTGAAAACTCCTGCATCAAAAAGCCTCCAAGAAAAAATATGAATTGGTTTCAGGCCATGGAGGAGCTCAAGAAGGATTTTGAAAATGAGATAAAAGAAGTAGAGGAAAAATTGGTAAGAGAAATGAGAATGATGCAAGAAAATAATAAAAAGCAAGTCAAGAGCCTGATTGAAGAATATAACACCTTAAAAAAGTAGACTAACTCAAATGGCAAAAGAGGTCCAGAAAGTCAATGAGGAGAAGAACGCCTTAAAAATCTGAATTGGCCAGATGGAAAACGAATTTCAAAAACTCACTGAAGAGAATAATTCCTTCAAAATTAGATTGGAGGAAATGGAAGCTAATGACTTTATGAGAAATCAAGATACTATAAAACAGATCCAAACAAATGAAAAAAATAGAAGGTAATGTGAAATATCTCATTGGTAAAACCACTGACCTGGAAAATAGATCCAGGGGAGATCATTTAAAAATTATTGGAATACCTGAAAGTCATAATAAAAAAAAAAATCTAGAAATCGTCCTTCAAGAAATATTCAAGGAAAACTGCCTGGATATTCTAGAACCAGAGGGCAAAAAGAAATTGAAAAAATTCACTGATCACCTCTTGAAAAAGATCCCCAAAAGAAAATTCTGAGGAATATCATAGCCAAATTCCAGATTTCCTGGGTCAAGGGAAAATATTACAAACAGCCAGGAAGAAACAATTCGAGTATGATGGAAACACAACCAATATAACACAAGACCTAGCAGCTTCTACATTAAGGGATTGAAGGGCTTGGAATATGATATTCCTAAGGCCAAAGGATCTAGGATAAAAACCAAGAATCTCATACCAAGAAAAGCTGAGTATAATGCTTAAGGGGAAAATATGATCATTTGATGAAATAGAGGACTTTGAAGTGTTCTTGATGAAAAAACCAGAGCTGAACAGAAAATTTGTCTTTCAAATACAAGAAGCAAGAGATGCATAAGAAGGTAAACAGGGAAAAGAAATCATAAGGAACTTATTAAAGTTGAATAATTTACATTCCTACATAGAAAAAAGATAAGTGTAACTCATGAGACTCTTCTCTGTATAAGGGTAGTGGAAGGGAATATATATATATATGTACACATATACATATATATACATACATATGTTTGTGTGTATAGGATATATGTGTGCATAAATACATATATGAGTGTGTGTATATGTTTGTACATATATACATAGAGCACACAGGATTAGTTGAAAATGAAGGGATGATATCTAAAAATAAGATTAGGAGGTGAGAGAGGAATATAATAAGAGAAGGAGATAGGGAGAGATAGAATAGGGCAAATTATCTCATATAAAAGAGGAAAGAGAAAACTGTTACAATGGAGAAGAAGAGCAGGAAGGTGAAAGGAAATGGGTCAACCTTGCTCTCATTGAATTTGGCCTAAGGAGGTAATAACATACACATTCAATTCGATATCTTACCCAACAGGAAAGTAGGGGGGAAGGGGTTAAGATGGGGAGATGATAGAATGGAGGAAAGGGGTAGTCTGAAGCAAACACTTTTGAAATGGTACAGGGTCAAAGTAGGAAATAGTATAAGTGGGAGGTAGGATAGTATGGAGGGATATGTAGTTATTCTTTCACAATATAACTACTATGGAAATGTTTTGCCTAACTACACATGTACAACCTATATTGAATTGCTTCTCTTCCCAGTGGCTGTAGATGAGGAGGGAAGAAGGGAAAGAATCTGGAAAATAAGGGTTTTAAAAACAAAAGTTAATAGAAAAAAAAGTTGTTGTTTTTTACATGCACCTGGAAAATAAGATATACAGGCACAGGGGTATAGAAATCTATCTTGCCCTACTAGAAAGTTAGGGAGTATGGGGGAGTATATAAGAGGGAACAGTTTGGGGGAAAGGGTATTCATTAGACTTATTATCTTGGAGTGGGAGGTAAAGGAAAGACAGGGAGAAAATTTGTAAATCAAAATCTTTTGGAAATGAATCCTGAAAACTAAAAATAAATAAATGAATTGGAAAAAAATACATATTCTACACTTTCTCTCTGTCTCTCTCCCTTTGTGTCTTTGGTTCTTTCTCCCCATCTCTTTCTACCTCAATCTGTCTTTCTGTTTCTCTCCCTTTTATCCCAGATTATAGAAAAATGAAATACCATTCTTTCCTCTGTACCTCTTCCATTCTTGTAATTCTAGCTATATTAATCCATTTCAAATAGTTTCTTACCAGTTTCTTCATATGTATATGTGTGTGTGTGTTTGTGTGTGTGTAGAACTTATTTCCATGAATATTAATTATGCTAATTGGCAATGGCTGAACTGAAATGCAGTAGGAACTGCCCAATAATCTTATTTTGGAGACACAATTCTGTTCTTCGCCTTTTTTTCATTAATTCCTTTTGAAAAAATATGACAATTCCTTTTTAACATATTACCTCTATTTAAAATAAGAAAATAAAAATTCCTCTACTTATACTTATGAGTATTGATCCATACTTTTTCAGTCTTAATCCTTCCTATCTTCTCTCCTCAAAATAAATTCCTCTGCGTGATCTACTCTTCAGCAATAATATTAACTTAAAAGTAAGGGAAATTCTTGTGCAACTTTCCCCTACTCTCCATCTAACTGTTTCGAGTGTTATATTTATATCCTTGGATTTTTAACCCATTAATGCTCTTTTTAATTTCTCAATGTCTCTTCAAGTATTTTAAAATGCAATTTAAAAAATAAACAGAAAATAAAAAGCCTCTCCTATGCCATATGCACAACTGTCTAGCCATAGCCAAATAAAAACAAAAATTTCCTTTCTTTGTCTTTCATTACTATCTAAGAGTATCCATTTTTTTTATCCATGCAATTTGCATGATGAACACTCTATTCACCTCTGAACTCTGGAAGAAATGCCTTGAATTTCCCTCTTTTGCTCAATATTTAATTACTTCATTTGATGACTAAGTTCATTTTCAGAGTATTTTGGGTACCAATTGAACATAATTTTTTGAATACCATATTCCATTTTCCTCTCTTAAATAAAGAACAATCTTTTTTTAATTTTGATTGACTGTCCTTTGCATGTGTATTTAGTATACTGACTATGATATTGTAAATCTGAGACTTGCCACCTTTTTTCTGTCTCATTTTATTTTTCCATAATTACAGGTAAAAATAATTTAAGCATTCTTTTCTTGAAATTTTGAGTTCCACATTCTGTACCCCCTTCCCTCTCCTCTCTCCTCCTTTAGAAGTCAAGCAATTTGATCTAGTTTACAGATGTGAAGTCTTACAAAATTTATTTCTATATTAGACATGTTGTAAAAGAAAACACAGACCAAAAAAACCCAAGAAAAATAAAGTAAAGAAAAAATATGATTCAATCTGCATTCAGACTCCATTTGTTCTTTATCTGTAGGTGCATAGCATTAATCCTTCAGAATTGTCTTGGAGCTGAGAATAGCTAAGTCATTCACAACTGATCATCATACAATATTGCTGTTCATCTGTACAGTGTTCTCTTGGTTCTGCTCACTTCACTTTGCATCAATTCATGTAAGTCTTCCCAGGTTTTCTGAAACCAACCTGCTCATCATTTCTCATAGTGCAATAGTATTCATATCACTCCTTGTTCAGTCATTCTCCAGCCGATGGGCATCCCCTCACTTTCCAAATCTGTCTCCACAAAAAGAACTGCTTTAAATAATTTTGTGCATTTCCTTTTTCATTAATCTTTTTCAGAACACAGACCTAGCACTAGTATTGCTGAGTCAAAGGGTATGCCTTTGACTTAGAATTTTCCATGCTCCTCTAATTTGCTTTTGATATCACACTTTATGTCTAAATCATGTGCCCATTTTGACATTATTTTGCTATACAGTGTGAGATGTGGGTATATACCTAGTTTCTGCCAACCACTTTCCAGTTTTCCCAGCAATTTTTGTTAAGCAATGTGTGTGTGTCCCCAAAGCTTCAATCTTTGGGTTTATCAAATATTTGAACACTAACAATCCTTTATTATTGTATATCATGTACCTAATCTATTGTACTGATCCATCACTCAATGTCTTAGCCTGTACCACATTTTTTTTTATCATTGTTGTTCTGCAATACAATTTGAAATCTAGTACTTCTAGGTCACCTTATGTCATATTTTTTTTCATTGATTTCTTTGATTTTCTTGATGTTTTTTTCTTCTAATGTATTTTTGTTATTTTTTTCTAGCTCTATAACATAATTTTTTGGTAGTTTGACTGGTATGGCACTGCATAAGTAAATCAATTTAGGTAGAATTGTCATTTTTATTATATGATTTAGCTTACCCATGAGAATTAAAATTTCTTCAACTGTTAAGATCTGACTTTCATTGTGTGAAAAATGTTTTTAATTATGTTCATATATATGTATATATACATATATATGAATACATGTATGAATATATATAATTCTTGTGTTTGTTTTGGCTTGTAGACTCCCAAGTATTTTTTGTTGTCTGTCATTATATTAAATGGACTTTCTCTTTCTATGTCTTGCTTCTGAATTTTTTTGGTAATATATAGAATTACTGGTGATTTATGTGGGTTTATTTTAGGCTTTTAGTTTATCCATATTAAAGATAAAGTTTGCTGATGGTTTTAGATAGATAGTACTTTTCATTTTAAGGCAAGCTCCACTTATTCCTATGATTTCTAGTGCTTTTAATAGGAAGAGTTGTATTTTGTCAATTTCTTTTTTCTGCATTTATTGTGATAATCATATAATTTTTATTGTCATTGTTATTAATATGGTCAATTATACTTACAATTTTCCTAATACTGAACCATCCCTTCATTCCTGGTATAAGTCTCACCAATCATAATGTATGATTTTTGTGATATATTGCCACAGTCTCTTTGCTAGTATTTTATTTAAAATTGTGGCATCAATATTCATTAGGGAAATTGGTCTTTAGTCTTTCTCTGTTTTGGCTCTTCTTAGCTTAGGTATAGCACTATATTTGTGTTGTCAGAGGAATTTAGTATGACTGTATCTTTGCCTATTTTTACAAATAGTTTATATAGTATTGAAATTAATTGTTCTTTAATCCTATGATATTTCTTACATTAAACATAGTAATTGATTCTATTGGTGTTCTGAGGATCTCTTAATCTTCCTATTTGTATCTAATGTTTCTGGATATATTTTTTCATAATTTCTTGAAGCATGGTATGCAGATTTTCTTTTTTATTATTTTTGTGTAATACCTATAAAAACTGATATCACTGCACACCCTATATTCAAGTTCAATAATTTTATTCTGTAGTGGTCTAGTGTTTTCTTTCAAATCTTTATTTAAATTTTACTTGATTTTTCTTCTGTCTTGTCCCCCCCTCCCATTTTGTTATTCTCTTATTCAAAGAATCATTTGTTTTTGAATATCTGTCTTTTGATCTATATTTTTTTCTTTCTTAAAGATTTTTTGGTTTTTGTCTTAAGAGCTCTAATTTTTAATTGTCATTTCCTTACATTTTCATTTAATTTTTTAATTGGTACACTGAACCAGAAGATGAATATAAAACATTCATGACTACTCTAAAGATAGCATCAGGAATAATAAAGCACAGAATTAGCGTCTAAGAGAAGCTAAGAGCAACAAAATTGTTTTTTTTAAAGATACTTTATTGGGAGAAAAAATAATGTTAGCTTTGGGATAGAACCTTTGCTCAGCAAGGATTAGATGAATCAATCCATCAATAAACATTTATTAAATTCCAAGCACTGTATTAAGAGCTAATAACTACAAACAGAGAGAAGGCAGAACTGTTGAATTCTTACTATATTTTTATTTTCTTTGCAAAGAATAATAACATTAACACTGGAAAGAGCTGAACTAAAATGACTAATGGGGAGTTGATTGATACTTAGGATACATAAGGAAATTGTAAAAAAGCACCAGCTTCCTTTGATGCATTCAAATTGCGTAACCCAGATAAACTAAATCCTGGGGTCTTGAAAGAACTATGAGATTGGTTTCTGATCCATCTGTGATAATGCAAAATAGGAGAGCTACACCCCCAAAGAGGAAAGGGAAATGTCCAAATATTTTAGTTAAGAAAAAGAGCAGGGGGCGTCTAGGTAGCACAGCGAATAGAGCACCAACCCTCAAGTCAGGAGGACCTGAGTTCAAATCCAGCCTGACACTTAACATAAGACTATCTGTGTGACCTTGGGCAAGTCACTTAAACCCAATTGCCCTACTTTCCCCTCTCCAAAAAGCAAAAAAAAATAAAAGAGTGTACCCAATATGGCGAACTTTGAATAAACTTTGCAAAAAACAAAAAAGAGCAGAGCCTGAAAATCAAAGAATGATGAGTTCAAGCTTGACTTTAATTTCTGGAAAAATTCTAAAAATGATCATTAAAGAGATGATTGGTGCATATCTAGAAAGGAAAATTATGGTTACTTAGTGACAACATGATATCATCAAGATGACAGTAATATCAGGCTAGACTCATTTGTTTTTGGACAGGATTCATAAACTTTTAACTGAAGGAGGATGCTCTGGATATAATTTACCCAGATTTTATCAAAGATTTTGATATGTATTAGACAACAAAATATTTAAATGGATTCAGAACTGGTTGAATGACCAGTTTCAAAGAACTGCCATAAATAGTTCAATGTCAATGTGACACCATGTCTCTAGTGGAGTATCCCCAAGGATATCTGTTTCTCTCTGTATCGTGTAACATTTCCATCACTGATTTGAATAAAGGCACCAAAGTTATTTGTAGATATTTGCAAAGTTAAATTTGCAGATAATACCAAACTGGGAGGGCTATCAGATTTGAGTCAAACTCTAATAAATATTGACAGGTTAGAGCATTGAGCTGAATCTAATGATAAAATCTATTAGTGATAAATATAAAGTCTTGTACCTTGACAGAAAAAAAATCTTCAATTATAAGAACAGCTGTTGTGAAATAGATTCAGAGGCTTTGTGAACTGTAAGTATCTGGTAGCCAACGCAGTCTTAGCTGAATTCAGAGGATGCAAATCCTGCAGTATTCTGTTCTCGTCAGACTTGATACAGAATATATCTTTACCTCTGGATACCAGCATTTAAGAAGAATAGTGGGAAACTGGAGTGTGAGCGTGAACATGCTTTGAGTGAATGGCATAAGTTTAAGCAAGGAGACATATTTACTATGGATAAAAGAAGATTGGGGTGGCTGTGGGGAATATATAACTATTTCATCTGAGCTGGGATTAGACTTATTTGATTTGAATCCAAAGGACAGGACAAGGAACAATGTGGAGCATAGAGGCCGAGTTTGTCTTCCCATCAGGCGAAATTTCCTCACAGTTAGAACTGTCCAGAAGTGGAATGGGCTGCCTGGAGAGGAGGTGGATTCTCCTCCTCAGTGGTCTTCACTTTCATTTAGGGCTTAGCTTAGCTACTGAGGTGTCTTCTAATTCATAAATCCTATAATTCTGGGTTTCTTAGAACCAGTCTAGGTATTCTGAGAGTTAGCCTGTTGCTGTTTTGAGAGGGTTTTGCCAAATTTATTGTAATTCTTTCAGGTTCTGTGGGAGATTCTGATTCAGTTTTCTTTGTTGCAAAGTACTTATTCCTCGAGATGGCTCCTTTCCTTGTCAAGTTCATTTCACCTTCTCAGTCTGCATTTATCTGTTATTTAATTTGTTGAAATTTTTATGAAGTCCGTGCTGTAAACATGCTTCTTATTATTTATAGTTTCTTTTCTTTACACTATCAATTTTGTGCCCTTCCCTTGACCCCTGCTACTTATCCTCAGTTTGCTCAGACTATCAGATTTCTACAAAGTCTGAAAGGGTGAGGTTGACCTGTTAAGACAATGTTAAAGGGACACTCCAGATAGCTATTAACATTAGGTTTATTCTTCCTGATTTCTAGTACTAATTTTCTTGGTTGCAGCATTTTCTTTGATTGGGTTTGTTCAGTCCCTTGGAAGACCCTGGGAGACTGATTATGAAGATTTGGAATAGGTACCCCTAGCACACTGCTGAGGAGAAATCTAGAGAAGCTTTTGCAACTAGATTTTCTTCTCCATCTTGTTCTCACTCTTTCTGATGGTTCTCTATTTCTTCCTGTATGTTATTAAATAGCTGTGGCCAGCATAGCACTTCTGGGCTTTTTCTTCCCTAGACAGTCTTCTCCCTGTACATCCACCCTCCTCCACAACTATTTTCTTTCCTTGTTTGAATCTCAAGGCTAATCTCATGGGCCACAGCCTACTTGGAAAATTGGTCCTCTGTGGAACACAGTCAAAGGGTTGACTCCAAAAGCCAGTACCTATATTGAAGACTCTATAAAGGATTCAGAAAAGTTGACTTTAAGAGAGGTAAGGCACTTGGGATAGGAACACTGGGTGGATGATTATTTATTTGTTCTACAAGAATTACCCTGTGTTTTTTTCTTTCCATTTTTTTCTCTTCCTGTCATTGATGTATTTGCTGCATTTAGGGGGCATTTATCTTGTTTATTTGGTGTGGTTGAGATAGAGGTGGAGTTGTGCTTTAGGTTACCTTTCATTCCACCATCTTCCCAGGATTCTCTGGAAGAATAACATAGTTACAGATGAGCCCTTTTTTGTGGAGAGTTTGGGATCATTATAAACATTGCACAATTTCCCAAAAGCCCACTATCCCCATCCTATTAACTTCTGGGTCAAACTCATTGCTTGGGGCAGTATTTGTCCCAGATATTGGGACATTGATGGACTAGCTGTATGGGTTATATATCCACTTAAATGGCATTACCATTTTTCATCCACTTGGCATTTTCAGTGTGGTTAGTCAGGTTGTAATGCTCAAAAGCTAGATGCAATCAACATTATATCATGACCTTTAGGAAATCATTCTTCACCTTGAACTCTGCGCTACGTCCTCTGCAAATATAACAAATATGCTTGTTGAATGCATAACTCACTGTTTTGTGCCTCCATTGATAGTAATGATTGGAATATTTCTGAACAAAGTTTTTTCCATTTGTTTCATATTTCAAGAAATCTTTATGATTCTAACATACACAAGACAATATATTTATGAAAGAAAATCTTTAAAATGATGTTTTGTGTTACCAAAACAAATTTGCTTTATAGTCAGCAATGAACACAATGGGATTTAAAAAAAAATTCTATATATTTGAATTGTGATACTGGAGAAGATTTCTGAGAGTCCCTTTGACAACAAGTAAATCAAATCTGTCAATACTTAAAGAAATTAACTCAAGATATTTGTTGAAAGATCAAATAGTGTTGCTAAAGTTTAAATACATTTGCCACATAATGAGAAGATGGGACTCAGAAAATTCAGCAAGGAGAGACAAATGTTTTTTTTTGTTTTTCCAAAAGAACTATACCTCAAAGATAATTGTGCTAAATTATTTTTTAAGCCCACTAGCAGTGTTGCAGCTAGGCAGTTTCAGTTTCTTCCAAGCTCTACCAGGAGAACAAATCATTTCATTTACCTTCAAGACAGTCTGGAGTAATTAAACTTTGGGAAGTGGAAAAAAGAGATTTTCCTGTCATTAGATAAGGAAAAATTCAAGACTATTCTCTTGTTAGGACTGGATGCTTTTATATTACTAATGGTCATGATAACTCAATTGCCTAGGAGGGAAATCTTTAGACATATATCACCTAAAAGCATTAAGGGATTCAACTTTGTTTGTGAATAGGAAAAGAACTCTGGTTTTGAACAGAAGTAGAATGCCAATGCAGCTGAACAGAAAATTCTTATTTCTATAATTATATATGTTCTAAGCTAACAATTGAACTTGAGGGACATGGAAAATGAAAGTATACAAACCGAGATTAAGCCCTGGAATTTTAGGATAGTCTAACAATTGTGTTGAAAGAACTATTTGAGTTTTGTTTGTTTGTTTGCTTTTAATTTGGCACTTAAAAGGTCAACTAGAATTTTGCCACATGCAATTTGTTGTGATTCTTTGTCGCAAATCATTGGATGAAGCACTTGAAAGAATAATATGTAATTCTCCCTAGGAGCGCAGAGACATTTCTGGAATTAGGGATATGGACAAAATTGCTAATTATAAATAAATTAATTTATTAGTTGAGAACAGGCAGGACTGTTGTATTAATTTTTAAAAAATAAAATGTTTCAACGGCATAATGTGTTGAGTGCTGGGCCTGGAATCAAGACCTGTTTCAAATCCACTCTCAGACTCTCACTAGCTTTGTGACTTTGAGTGAGAGACTTAGCTTCTGTTTTCCTCAGTTTCTTTAAGTGGAAAATGAGGATAATAATAGTACCTACCTCACAAGATTGTGAGCATCAAATCAGATATTAATTGGAAAGGGCTTAGTACAGGGCCTGGACCTGCAGGCACTATATAAATGCTTATCCTCTTCCCTTTCCCATTCTCATCCCCAAATTATAAGCCATGGTTTCCCTCCTCCTTGAATTTCCAGTGAGGGTCCTCGGTAAAGCATAGAGCTCAGGTCTGAGGTGCTTCCCCCTTTCCTGACAGAAATGTTACTGCTTGCCCTTGGGAAATAGAGAACATGTACTGACTTAGAGGAGTTTCTGGCTTTGTTGCTTTTCATTTTAATTTATTCTTTTCCCGAGTGTAAGGAGCAGTCTTAAGATGAACATACCTAGCCTGGGCCTTATAAGTTTAAGATGTTAAGAGTTTCTGGCTTCCCCCAGTGGTGGCCAAGTTTCAATAGGAGTAATTTCCTGCTTTGGAGAGGATGATTTTTGACAAGAAGATCAATACCTTGAGATGATGAGTTATAATCTTTTAGAATTACCTGAGCCATGTGGCAGTTTCTGACCTGTTTGACTCTGGTAGATCAGCTGGGGCAGTGACACTTTGTGCTATAGTCTAGAACCTACCATAGGAGGACATAATAAGACTCTATCATGTAGCTCTCAAAGGATTCTGACTAAGCCCAGGAAAGTGGAGGCAATGCAGGCAACCCTCTGTACAAGAGAGGCTTTCTGTAGGGGAAAAAGTCAAGTCTCTGGCAGTAACAAGGCAAAAACATTCCCATCATGGGACACTAAAGTCTAGGTCCAAGTAATGACAGTTGTATGGCTCCAGCATGGGGTGATATCAGTTGACCATAAGAGAGGGTGTGGTCAGGCAGCGGTAGGCAGGCAAAGGTCTAGGTCCCACTGGCAGAAGACAATGTAGTACCTCCTAGGACAAGTGTCAGAAGAGCGGGCACTGGCATGTGCACTGGCAAAAGGCAGGCCCAGTCTAGCCCATTGCTTTCTGTAATATGTGATTGATCAATTCCTCCCTGTTGTTTCCAGAACACCCAGAGATCATCCTGTAGCTCCTTTACAGGGAGGTTTGTGGAACCAATGAAGAAGTGGGAGGGGAAAGGATTGTTGTGAAACTGCTTACTTTCTTTCAATAAGGGGAAGGTAAAAGTGCCTATCCTGCTCCCCAAAAGGGAAGGGGGAAGGGGGTTCTCACAGGGCAAAGTTTTGTTATTCTATCTCTCCCACCATAGGGCTTCTAGGGAAGGGGATTTCTTGGTTAATGGGCCAGGTAACACTCAATAAGTTGTGGTACAAGACAACTTTTCCTGACTTCTGATGAGGATTGGTGGCTATGCAGGAAGTGTCATCATCTTTGCTATAGTTCTGTTATCCTGTTTATGGTAGCCTTCTTTCTGTTTATGTTTTTGCATTGAGAAACACACTGTGAACTGCAAAAAAGAAAGTGTCATCACCTACCACATGAACCTGATCATTTAGACCCAGGACCCATTTCTTCCTAGGACTCTTAGATTTTATCATGCCTTCACTGAGCTAGCTATTAGGTGCTCCGTTTTGTTTTACATATTTTTGTATTTATTTTCTTCCTTTAGTGCTACCTCTATTAGGTACCTGGAATATCGGAAGATGGGATTGATCAGTAAAAGCAATAAAGTCATTGAGGCGGTGGAATACCCTTTAGGAGATCTTGAGGATCTTACCGCCAAGGGCGGAGCATAGTGAAATCAATATCCTAACCCTTGCCCCAAGAAAGTTTCTCTAGTTTTTCCTTAGGCATTGAGATGTAGTCAATGTATATCTTTATTGAATATCCTTCTCCTGATAAGGCTAAGTAGATCTCCTTTTGTTAATTACTGAATGACATGTGCTCCTCATTCTCTGCTGACCAACTCAGAACTCACATGTTTATTACTCTCATAAAATTTAATAGAGATGGGAAAGTAAGAATATTGGTTTTAGCACTTCCCCAGGTGACACTGGGGACTGAGATTTTTTTCCCAAGGAGATCCCTTACAGATACCTTCAGATTTTATTCCTCAATTCAGTCAGAATTGTGCCTCCAATACAGATTTGATCCACATATGCTTGGTCTGCCCGAGATGTTTTTTTCTTCTTTGTTTACTTTAGTTTCATTGCTACATCCTAATGAAGCCTGTGAATGACTGTACAGTTGGTTAAAGCCAAATGTAGTGGACAGTGAGATCACTACTTACTAGGATGAAAACAAAAATCAATATCAAAGTAGAAGATAGAATAAAAACCAAAAAAATAATGACAATCTACTGAGACACTTCCAACTGAAAATATTTACCATTTCCTAAGGACATTTATATAAATAAATTTACATGATGAGATCAAAAGAGACTAGAAATCACTTCAGCCAGCAAATCCTTGCTCTGCTTGCCAGGTGGAAAGAGATGACATTCATGGGGAGCAGCAGTTTAGAATATAAATTCATTTGTAAAATCATAGAGGTTGTGGAGATTTTGAGTAGAATTTCAACAATTTCACAACTTAGTTTTAGAACTAACTAAAGAAAACCATCCCCAGGTGAGATGAGACTGAAAGAATAACACACAAACAAAAAATCCAAAACAAAACCTCAAACCAACCCTTTTTGAAATTCATTCACGTATTTTGCCTGTGCCAATCCTTGAGAGCATGAAAAGCCATGAAAGCCTCTGGTGTTCTGCTTGAGTTCTCCTAAGGCTATCTTATCTAAGCCTTGTATCTTCCTATCAACTGACAGGTGCTCTGCACACAATAAGATATCAATCAATGCACATTGATTATTAAATACATGGGTTTATTCGCTGATCCCTCCTGAGTTTCAGGCCCATGTCACCAAGTCCATTAGGCATGTCAAATGGAATGTCTCAGTCTCAAACAGAAATTGGACCATGTCCTTCTCCTTCTAAATAAACTCTAGTGACTCTCTATTACGTCTAGGATTAAATATAAACTCCTCTCTTTTGCATTTTAAAATTGTAGTAGGCATAATATACCAACTCATGCAAATTAGGCAAGATTTTACTCAAAAAGTTTTGAAAACTCCTGCTACTGTTGAAAGACCTGAGTGTCTCAATTTTTTCCAGTGTCAAACTACCTGAAGCAGGTCCAGCTCAGAACAAAAGTCCTTCACTACTTGACCCCAACTTACTGTTCTAATAATTTTTCTATAGTATAGGTATGACAATCTTACATACTCCCTTTCCTCCCAAACTACTCAATAAATTCTAGAGATTCTCTGTTACCCATAGAATGTCTTCTGACATTTAAAGCTCTTTACTTCCTGGCCCTTTCCTACCTTTTCAGTCTTCTGACGCTTTAAGATGACTTACTCTAATAGCTAGGTAGTATATTTGATAGAGTTCTGGGCCAGGAGTCAGGAAGATCTGAGATCAAATCTGGCCTCAGATACTCACTAGCTGTGTGATCCTGGGCAAGTCACTTAATCCTCTTGACCTTACTTTCCTTATCTTTAAAATGAGTTGGAGAAGGAAATGGCAAACTACTCTGGTTTCTCTGCCACAAAAACCCCAAATGGGGTCAAAAAGTTTAAAAACTGAAATAACTGAACAACTTACTCTGTTCTACTTCACTGGTTTAATTTGCTGTTATATACCTCTTACCTGTACACCTTTGCCCAGTCTATTTCTCCATATATTTTGATGTTCTTCTTCCTTATCTCCACCTCTTAGAATTCCTGGATTCCTTTAAGACTCAGCTCCTAAACAAAAGGACTTTGCCTTCTCTCTCTCCCTCTCAAACTGTTAGAGCCTTCTCTAAGGATTCATGCCATTATTTCTGTACATATCTTATACATTTTTATTTCTTGAAATGTCTCCACTTTTCAAATAAAAGCCCCTTGAAGGCAGAGACTGACTTTGCTTCTCTTTGTACCCTAACTCTCTAGATCTAATTAAGCACAATCATTCACAGGTCACTTAAGGAAGAACCTGGAAGGATGATGACAAACACAGCATATTTTCCTCATATTCGTCTAAGTGAACTCCATTGTAACCCACTTCTCATCTTGGAGTCTTTGTATTGACTCTCTCTCTGATACCTCTATAAATTATTTATCATTTATAAAAATGTTTGAATCCAACTTTATGTGATTGGTGCTTATACCCAAAATGTCACCAGACCCCAGAAACTTTCCATAAATGCTGGAGATAACTACAAGGAATTTTAGGTTTCTGTAGGTCCTGAATCCACCTTAAACACTCTTGTTTTTGGGTCTCTATACCCAGGACTTGTCAGGCTGATCCAAACTTGTGTTTTTGGGCTCCCTTTGGGTGATTTGTATGTGATCTGTGTGTGATACTTTTTCCAGATGATTTGTGACTTGTATACAGAAACCTTTGTCAAAATATTATATAATGTAAATGTTCCGGAACCTAGGGAAGGGAGCTACCCCTTCTTTCTGGCCTTCTACTCTACCAAATGACTTAATAAATTTCTTTATAAAACTCGGATTTTTGAGTTTATTCTTGAACCAATGCCTGGAGTGAAGAATTCAGCTCAAGCACCACCCCATATATCCTGATCCCTGTGTGTCTCTTCCTCCCAAATGACCTTGTATTCATTTTGTAAATGCCATATAAAATCCACATACATGGAGAGGCTCTTGGGTGGTGCAGTGGATAGAGCCCTGGGCCTGGAGTTAAGAAGATATGAGCTAAAATCTAGGCTGAGACACCAAGTAGCCATGTGACCCTAGGCAAGTAACTTACCCTTTATTTGGCTCAGTTTCCTCAATTAAAAATAGAGATAAATAATACCTACCTCTCACTCTTGTTATAAGGATCAAATAAGATAAAATCTGTAAAGCACTTTGCACCATGGCTGGCATATAGTAGGCATTCTTTAGCTGCTAGCTGTTATTATTATTTTTATTAGGTAGATTATAAATGGCTTAAAGGGAAGCATTAATTAACTTCTGCTTGGCATGGAGTAGGGACTTCATAAATACTTGCTGATTGATTGATCTGAGACAAATATTTCTTTTATTTTTTATTAAACTCAAAAAGAAAGAGTTCAATTATTAATTAATTAATTTGCTTGCTAGTTTGTTCATTTATTTTGGTCAAAGGAGAAGAAAGTGAACACTAAAAGATTCTTTTTTTTTTT
>NW_027185809.1:9887855-9905783 GCF_028583685.1 Petaurus breviceps papuanus
GCTGAGTATCTGAGCCTGGATTTGATCCAGGTCATCCTGACACTGGAGCCGGTGCTCTTACTCGCTGAGCCACCTGGCCGCCCCTAAGCAATTGGGGTTAAGTAACTTGCTCAAGGTTACACAGCCAGGTGTTTCTGGGTGGGTGCTAAGTGTCTGAGCCTGGGATTCGATCTCCAGGTCTTCTCAACACTGGAGCCGGTGCTCTTACTCGCTGTGCTACCTGGCCAACCCCACTCAAAGATTCTTATTCATAGCTACAGGCACCTTCAATGTTTTCCTAACTTGAATTTAGTTATACTTGTTGGAGGTAAGGAACTCAGTGTAATTGGACTCAGAGCCTACACTTTCCTAAGGATCCTCTTGCCTCTTTAGGAGTTTTTATCTAGTTTGAGATGTTTTTATCTAAAGTTAAGTTATTTTCATCAAGAGTATATAAGGTCAAATATTAAGTCTTCTTGAATTTAAGTCAGCAAACATTTATTAAGGAACCTACTATGTGAAGGATTTTTTCAAAACATACTGGGAAGTCAATTCAACATCTTGAAATACTTGCTATGTGCAAGGCACTGGAGGTACAAAGGCAAAAAATAAAGAAAAAGAGTCCTTAATCTTGGAGCATTCTACTGAGGATATCAATAAATATGAATTTGAGGAGAGCGAAATAATATAAATAACAGTGCTGCAGAGAAAAGAAGAATGGACCTGGAGTCAAGAAGACCTAACTTCAAACCCTGAGAAACACAATTAACCTCTGTGCCTCAGTTTGTTCATCTGAAAATCAGCAGCTTGGAGCTAATGGTTTCTTAGATCTCTTTCAGGTCTAAATCTATGAGTGTATGGAGGGAGAAAGAGACCCGGAGGTGGATTGTGAAATAAAAGAATTTTTTTTTCAGGTATAGTCTCTGAAGTCCTTTCCATTATAATTCTATTAATTTAAAGGTACTTAGAGGTGAAGGGATACAAAGATGAAATCAGACACAACTCCTGCTGTCAAAGAACATTATGGTCTTACAAGATGGATAAGAGGCATATACATAGACCTAGAACCCTTGGAAGAAAGCTACGGAGAATTTAACACTAAGTTCTATGAGAAACTGGGGAGAGTGAGAGGTAGAGCAAGAACAGGGATATGTTCCATACAACTTTGCATACCTTGGGATGCTCAGTTACTACTCTGATAAATTTTTTTCAGTTATTTCAGTCATGTCTGACTCTCCATGACCCACTTTGTGATTTTCTTGGAAGAGCTACCAAGAGCTGTTTGCCATTTTCTTCCCCAACTCATTTTACAGATGAGGAAACTGAGGTAAACAATGTTAAGTGACTTGCCCATGGTCACACAGCATGTCTGAGGCCAGATTTGAATTTGTGTCTTCCTGACTCCAGGCCTAGTGCTCTATCCACTAGTTTGCCCTATTGCTCTGATATATTCAGTACCAAATATTCGGCAACCCATGTAATCACCAAGGAGGTCAAATGGATTGGGAGGAAATTGCATTAATTGCATCAATTGTTTGGCATTGTTTAGATAAAAGAGCCAGTGGAATTTTTTTACCTTTAAGCCTTTTCTGGTGTAATGGCAAGCAGAGGAGTATTTAACTCCATGTTTCAGTTAATCAACTATTTAACACCTTGTTTCAGTTCAAGTGTCTTTGAGACTTGCCTGTGATTATATCAAGTCTCTGTTAGAAATAGAACCTGTGAAGCCCACAGTGGGAGGGACTTGCCAAAGACCTGAATAGGAAGGACATAAGAGGTGGGAGGAACAGGAAGGAACTGATGACATATAAAGTTGAAGCACAGCTGAGACTGAGCAGAACTGAGAAGAACACTTGTGGTGTCGGGCGCTCTGTAAGTTCTGTCTGTGTTGATTTGTGTCTATTACATTGTCATACAAAAACATTCTGTCTGCTGAATTGTGTTACTTTATCAGACTCTATTACTTTGTCATACAAAAACATTCTGTCTGTTGAATTGTGTTACTTTGTCCAACAGAAGCACCTTGTCTGTTGACTTGTGTTGATTTCACAGGCAGAAAGTGAATTGAGATGATAGGGCTGACAATGTGTATGAATGTTTTTGTGGCTCTGTTAAGCTTTGTCTTCCCAGAAACAGAAACTGCCAAGGGATTGAGGTGGACTGGTCACCATGAACTTCATTATGGAATGGGAGCAGGACGAGGAGCTGAGATGAATTCAGGTTGGGTGAATTCAGATAAGAGTTGGGAGCATGAAAGAAGAACCATGGAATTTGGGAGTCAAAATGAAAGGACCTTTCCTTGGGTACTTAGTACTGACTGACAAGATCATGGTTTACTGTGACCCAGGGGTGGGTGAACTTTGTACTTTGTACCTCTTAAGGATGATTGAGTTAAGGATGATTGGAAGTTAGTCTCCAATCAAGATGAAAGAAGACTTTCTGACTGATTAAGACATTGTGACCTAGGGGTGGGAAACCTTTGTACTTTGTATCCTGAATGATATCTTTTGTTTAAAATGATGTGACCAATTTAGCAATAAGTTATTATATCATTGTAACTGTTGAACTTTGGTTTCTGTGAATGTTTTGCTTTAGTATATTGCTGAATAGATAGAGAGTTCACTATACTAGGTGATCAGAAACTTAGAGCTCTTCTTCACAGTATCAGTACTCTGGAGAGTTGTTCATACTTGGTTTTACATTAGGCTACATGGAGATACTAGAAGAAAGAGACTGATACTCGGACAAAGTATTCCAGGGTGCGGTGGAAAGAACCCTAAACTCCAGAGTAAGATGGTGGCAGAATGATAATGGTGGAAGAAACAATCCAGTCAAATACGTGCTGTTAAACATTTAACAACCAGCTCTTGGGGGGAAGTATACACAACAAATTTTTATTTTTAATTCGAATTATTAACAATTTCTTCATCACTTTACTAAATTCAGACAACTAACAAAACTATATATCAACCTTTTGGTAGCATTTACCAATTTCTGGGGTGAATATTCACACTGAAAATTTAACAATAGCCTTGAAAGCCTGTTTGAGCAGTTTTAGTATACTCTTGCATCTAGTACAACCCCTCTCTTCCCAGCACATCCCTGAAACTATGTTTAAGCTACCTAACCAGCAACAGGGTGAAACTATTTGAAAACCTTGAAAGAAAGGAATTATGTACTATAGAGAAAGTGATTTCATTTAATTGCATATGAGGATAAAGTAAAAATACTATGAATTAACTCCAAAGAACTGTAATACTTAGAACTTTCATTCAGAACCCTTACTCCTGACTGACTCTATATACCCATATATAGGAAGCACAAGTAAACTGACAAGCTTGTGGCTCAGCCTCTGACTGCTTTGGGAATCCCCCACAGCTTTGACTCTGTCTTATATCCCTTTAACCACAAGAAGTGGCAAGAAAGCAGATAGGATGAAGTGAAAGAACAAGATAGGGCTAAAAATATGCCACTGGACACTGGGAGAGAAGTAGAGAGGGGAAAAAAATGTTAGACCTGTTAGAGGGGATTGGAAAGAGCTGGGAATAAGCTTCTCCCTTTGAGGGACCCTGACTGATGACGTTCATATCTTCCAACATGAGTAGTCTGTGACACCCAATAGCACTGCCTCTAGGCTTTGGGAAGAAGATGGGAGATAAACAAACAAACAAATAAATAAATACTCTCCTACAAATAAAGTGGGAGAGTAACAAGAAAAAAAGGCTGAAATCCTCAAATATCAGGAGACAAAGTCTGAATAAAAAACCAGTATACATGCAGATAAGCCAACAAAGAGGATTCTAAAAACAGAAAGAAGAATAAGGAAAACCTTAAAAAAGAAAGTGTGACTGAGACTTTTTTAAACAAATAAATGAACAGTTAAGTCATATCAATCACCATTTCCAAATTTCACTATCTGTGCAATTTTTATGGTATAAAACCATTATTCAAACTCATTCTCAAGTATTTGTGCATTTCATAGTACTCACTTCAAGCTCTTGCACAGAGAATGCATTTAATAAGTGTGAAATGAATGTAATGTATAGAAATGAGTAAATATAGTATAGAAACTAATCAACCAGAATCAGAGCCAAGTGAGTTTCATGTTTCATATCAAGATGCATTTGATGTCTGTCCTTCCATAGCTGCTTTATCAGTCACAACAACATATGGCCAAAGCAGGAAATGTGAAGAAACACGATTGAAATCTAGGCTATATTTTTAGATACACATTGCCCCAAATGCTCAGTGCAAAGAGTTCATCTCCCAAGGCATCTCTAAAGATGCTGATGCAGTGATTACTAAATGATTGCATTTGACTATAAGACTAGTTCTTATCTAAGAAAATCAAATTCTAGCCTCTTGCTTTAAATCCATGTGGCAAATTAAAGAAGATGAAAATTGCTCACTCTTTATACTCAGAGGGACAATGACATCACAATGTTGGGTCAATGTACCGCATATATGACAGTGGCTGATCGATCCAATATGAACTCGAAAGGCTCTACCACAGGTGTGGCAAAATAGATTGCATTTGAGCATTTGGGATGGTGGTGTGTGCATCTCTAGATTTGTGCATTTCAGATTTCCTTTGCAGTATTGCAAGTTTGCTTTGCTCATAGAGGACAAAGCCTTCTTTGATGAGGGCATGCCATTCTGGGTGGGCTGCCAGCACCTCCCTTCTCTCACAATCCATACTAAAGTTCTTCAGAGATTCCTTGCCAGTGTCTTTGTACCACTTTTGACTTCTGTGTCAGTGCTGGCCTTGAGTGAGTATGTAACGAAAGTAGTATACATTGGTGTCTTCCTATGACCTTGAATTCAGTCTAATAGTGGTCTGTAATCAAATGATACCTTTTATTTTTTGTTCTAACACAATCTCCACTATAATCTAATACATAGGTGAGGATTCAAGGACAGCATCATTACAGAGATTCAATAGATTCACAGACCCAAGGATACCAAATGCCATCTAATATAAACTGAATGGAGTCAGCTAGATGGCCCAGTGGAGTAAGGAAGACCTGAGTTAAAATCCAGCCTTAGATACTTTCTAGTTACATGAGTTTGAACAAGTCCCTTAACCTCTGCTTGTCTTAAGAGATAGAAATGACAAATCACTCCAGTATCTTTGCCAAGAAAACACAATATGAGGTCACAAAGAGTTAGACATGAATGAATGACTACACAATATTAACTGAATAGCATGACATAAAAGAAGGAGGACGAACCTGAAGTTAGAAAGACTTGGTTTGAATCCTACATCTAAATGCTTACTTAGCTGTATGACATGTTGGGGTCCACCTGAATTAATGTATGGGCTGGTCACTTAATGTTTTTAACATCTATATTACATCTGGTATATTACATTTTTTGTATATATTATATGTGTATATATGTATATACATCTATATCTATATATTACATCTATATAACATCTATATTTAACATTTATATTACACTAGTGGTGTAGCATTCTACAAATCAATTACCTCTCTGAGCCTCAGTGACCTTACAAATTAATTGTGAGATTAACAATGACATAACATATGCAAAAGTTTTGAAAACAATGAATTTTATGAGTGTTGGTTGATTTATTATTATTATTGTTATACAGGGCAGCCTTTACTTAAAATTTATCCAAATAACCCCTTTCTGATTCCAATGAAAGTGAAAATGTAGAAATTTTCATGATCCTGTTTCAGTCATGAGCATCTGAAGAATAATGTCATGTAACTATGTGGCTAAAAAGAAGTGATGGCCCAGAAGATGAGGAGCTGAACTTTGTAAACAAAAGAGACAGGTGCCTCACTCATCTCTCAGGCTCTTTTTTCCCCTTCCTTCAACAGGGAAGACAGAACTACTTTGACCTGAAGACAAATTGGGAAGGCAGCAGGAGCAAGTTGCCTTCCCCTACCTGGCCACCACATGTCCATTAGCATATGACCATGTGTTTCTTTTGTGTTTCTTTTTTCCTGATGTTACATGAATGAGCATTTCTCTAGGAAAGTGCTGAGGGATCCATGTAAGTTTGGAAAATCCAAAGACTGTAGCATAGGTCTCATCAGAAACCAGAAGAATCCATCATGAGCAGTAGCAGTGGCCAGAGGAGTCAGAATCTTCATACTAATTTAGGAAAATAATTGGATGGCAAAAGGTATCAGGGATGGTGGTTTCTCATGATGGACAGAATTATTGGCTATGGAGCAGCTACATGAAGCAGTGGATAGAGAGCTGGATCTCAAGTCAGGAAGACCTGAGTACCTGACTTCAAATCTGGTCTCACACACTTTCTAGCTATATGACCCTGGGCAAATCTTTTTTATTTTTTTCAATATGGGTCCAGGCTAGCCTTCATTCCTCTCCCAGGTCTTTTCCTGGCTTCCAGAGTTCAAAATCATGACAAATTATTTCCATTTATCCCAACCTTTATCAATTCCCTTTTGTTTATTGTCATCCCACAGGGGAATGTAAGTTCCTCTAAGGCAGGGACTGTACTTCTTTTTCTTGTATTTATATTCCCATACCTAACACAGCACCTGGCACATGATAAATGCATATTTCTTTCCTTCCAGTTTCCTTTACTTTACTTTAAGGTTGAGCTCACTTTCTCCAGGGAACTTTTTTTACATGAAGGGGAAATACATCCCAGTTTGAGGAGAATTTTTTTGTACTAACTTCTCACTATAGTTTTTTTGGCAATTCCTTTTGCAAAAGCCAATGAAGTTCAACTGGTTGATTGACAAAGGAGAGCATATTAGAGGGGGTTTAGGAACTACAGTGTTAGAAGAGAAAACCCCTCAGGCTTACCTCTAGAATACAGAGGACAATACTAATCACCTCTGGGGACCTGAACCTCCAAGAAGAAGTGAGATGGAAGAGGTGTCACAGAGGGAGTTTTATATGATTATTGGTTAAAAGCAAGTCAGTAAGCATTTATTAACCACTTACTCTATGCTAGGTACAATGCTATCTTATCATATTTTCAGTAATTTCATATAGAAATTATTAATATTATGGTTAGTAGTAGTAATAATAGTAATAGTAGTAGCAGCAGCAGTAATAATAGTCAACATTTATATAGCTCTTAATACTTTATAGTTATACACACATGCACACATAACACACCTACATACACACATATACATTTTGTTAAGTGCTTTACATATACTATCCCATTTTATTCTCCCCATAACCCCGGGAGGTAGGTGCTATTATTTCCCCCAACTTACTTATGAAAAAACTGAGGTGAACAAAGGTTAAATGACTTGCTCACAGTCACACAAGTAAGTATCTGAGGCCACATTTGAACTCAGGTCTCCCTGACTCCAGGTCTGGAGTGCTATACACTGTACCACCTAGCTACCTCATCCTGCTCTTATTCTTTTTTAAATTTAATCTTCTGTTGGTTATTGTACAGGTGAACAAAATAACTTTTAATAAATGAATAAAAGTATTAACAGGTAAGCTCATTCTCTATAAGTTCACTTTAAGAATCCTTAGACAACTGCAATGTTAGACAAGACAACAGGATTGGTATGCACCTCGACCTTTTCCTCATGATTTTGATTTCTTGTGTTAGATTTGTGAAAGCTTGGAGATCATGGATATTTGATACATTAACATCTATTAAAGTCTTTGCTTGAAGATTTTGTGGATCATTGTCATACCTGGGTGACTGTTCACTTTTTTGATTGAGTACTTCAAAATTTTTTGAGGTCTTGTATTTGTAGCACAGGAATTTGTCCTGTGTAAGTTTGTGAAAGAAAGCAGGTTTGGATGTATATTTTTCACCACCAGGTCATGATTTGCTGAGCATTTGGTAGGTGCTAAATTGTTTCATCCTCAAATATTGTATTGTGTCATTTACCATTTCCTTAAAAAATCTACATTGATCATTCAATCTAGGTACTGTAAGGGATAACCCTTCTTCAATCTTGATACAGATGAGCTAGTCCTAAACTGCCATCATAAATATTTGCATTTCCACAAAGAAATCCTACATGACAGGCATTTGTTTTAGAATCTTTTGTCGATATACTTATAACTGAGTTAATACAGCTATTGTTCATGGAAAAGCTTTTGGTTTCGTTGGCTCCACACAAGGACAAGGCACTTTTGACAAATCCAATGGCATTTTCCCTTAATTAACCTTCACGGTTTTAGTGAAGTAATATCTGTCTGTTCCAAAAGTATTTGCCAATTTTTCTTTATCTTAACATCATGCGCTCTAGGAATATATCAGTCCTCTTCCTCAATTTTAGCAAGCAAGTATTTGTCTTTTTCAAGGGGCTTGTTACTAAGACTATATGTATTTTTGTTAGGATAGTTTCCAAATCTGTTATAGTCAATTTTATAGTTCTGAAGGTGCACATTAAGGTTAGTATTGTATACATATTCATTACTTTAAGCTCTGCTCTCATTCAGCTTTGATTTCTGGGGGCCAGTAAGTTTCCCAGAACATTCAGCTATAGATTCTCCTTCATATTAAAAAAATTTTTTAATCTCAAATTTTTTTCTTTCTTTGAGAAACAAAATCAAGTGACTTGCCTAGAATCACACAGCTAGCATGTATCTGAGGTTAGAGTTAAACTCAGATCATCCTGACTCTGTGCCACCTAGTTACCCCACCTTTATATCTTTATAATTATGTGTCTTGCATGAAAAGGAACAATATATGTAGGTATCTTCATCTTTTTGAGAAAAATGATCTTTACATTCAAGATTGAAGATCACAGCCTCTCTTTCCTTGGAGTATGGTAGGAATTCTATGCTTACTTGGTCCATATAACATTCTAATATCATTGGAGAAATATTTCATGAGATGGAGAATTCTTTAATTTTTTCCCCAGTAGATCCATATATCTGGTATAATTTACGTAATGAAATAATTGACAAGATATTTTGATTCAACTAAATTTTTAATTTGGAAGTTGTTATTAGCTCTAGATATTATGTGAAGACAGACAGAATCAAAATAGACTATTCTATCTCCTTGAAAATTTCTATATTTTATTGCAAATTTCTTGACATTATTATCTTAGTGGTGTGTTTTAAATAGGCAGCAGTTTTCAATGTGGGCATTAAATACTCTACTATCTTCACTATATCTAGCTCTATTTTTGTATGTTCATTATATGTGAATAAGCCACGAGTGTGGAATTGAGACAACACATTTGTGTTAGTCAACAGAAGCAGCATGAATGTTATGATGCTTTGGGGCAATTTAATAATTACTGAATTGATAATGAATTATTCTTTATACCTCTATGACTCTTTGGCATATACTTTTTGTTCCTTACTCAAGAAGTTATTTTCTTCTGAATGCTTCGTACAAAGTACATAATGGTTTCTATTTGGAGGGGTCACCAATCTTCCTAGATGCTAATAGATATGTGATACCTTTTGTAAAGAAAGATAGGACAAAGCTTGTCTGCCACTGTAAAGTATTTCAGCCACAAATTATGAATCTTATCTGGTCTTTCCACTTTCAAGTGCTTCAGAGAAGGTAGGGGTCAGTCACCTTCCTTGACATAATTACTCTGCGCATAATTGCCATTCATTTTATTAATAATGAGCAAGCATTGTGTTTCTTACTTGACTGAACTTGCATTTTTTTTTCTATGTTGGATTTGGGTTTTGTTTTTGCAACTACACAGGTGACCAAAAACTTGCCAAATACTACTTTTTAAAATTTTGTCTTATAAAAATTTATTTATTTTTAGTTTTCAACCTTCATTTCCAGATTTTTTAGTTACATTTTTTCTCCCCATCATTCCCCTATGCCCCACCCCAAAATAGGAAGCCTACTGAATACCCCTTCCCTTAATCTGTTCTTATATCCTCCTCCATCACCTCCTAGCTTTATAGTAGGGTAAGATGAGTTTCTATACCCCAGTACCTATATATCTTATTTCCCAGTTGCAGGTAAAAAACAATTTTTAAACATTTGTTTTTAAAACTTTGAGTTTCAGATTTTTTCTCTTCTTCCCTCTTCACCCACCCCCACTTGGAAGATTACCAATTCAATATAGGTTGTACATTTGTAGTTATCCAAATAATTTCCAGAGTAGTTATATTGTGAAAGACTAACTATATATTTCCTTCCCTGTTATCCTGCCCCGCACTTATTCTATTTTCTCCTTTGACCGTATCCCTTTTCAAAAATGTTTGCTTCTAACTACCCTCTCCTCCAATCTGCCCTCCCTACTATCATCCCCCCTCTTATCCCCTACCCTTTATTTTCCTCTGGGGTAAGATATCCAATTGAGTGTATATGTTATTCCCTCCTTAAGCCAAATTCAATGGGAATCAGGTTGTCCCATTCCCTTTCACCTTCCTGCTCTTTCTGTTGTAACAGTTTTCTCTTGCCTCTTTTATATGAGATAATTTACCCTAATCTATCTCTCCCTTTCTCCTTCTCCCAATAAATTCCTCTCTCACCTCCTAATTTTATTTTTTAGATATCATCCCTTCATGCTCAACTCATCCAGTGTCCTCTATGTATACATGAACATACATATGCCCACACTCACATACATATTTATATACACATACACCCTCCTAAACATACATATAAATGTATGTATACATATGCATATATATGCACACACACACATATATATTCCCTTCAACTATCCTCATGCTGAGAAAATCTTATAAATTACAATTATCTTTTTTTCCATGTAGGAATGTAAATAGTTAGACTTTAATAAGTTATGATTTCTTTTTCTTGTTTACCTTCTCATGCTACTTTTGTTTCTTGTATTTGAAAGTCAAATTTTCTGTTCAGCTCTGTTTTTTTCATCAAGAATGCTTCAAAATTCTCTATTTCATTGAAGGACCATATTTTTCCCTGTACCATTATACTCAATTTTTCTGGGTAGGTGATTCTTCGTTTTAGTCCTAACTCCTTTGACCTCTCGAATATCATGTTCCATGCCCTTCAATCCCTTAAGGTAGAAGCTGCTAGGTCTTGTGTTATCCCAATTGTGTTTCTGCAGTATTCAAATTGTTTCTTCTTTACTGCTTGCAGTATTTTCTCCTTGACCTGGGAACTCTGGAATTTGGCTACAATGTTCCTAGGAGTTTTCTTTTTGAGATTTTTTCAAGAGGCAATCCATGAATTCTTTCAATTTCTATTTTCCCCTCTAGTTCTAGAATATCAGGACAACTTTCCTTCAGAATTTCTTGAAAGATGGTGTCTAGGCTCTTTTTTTGATCATGGCTTTCAGGTAGTCTAATAATTTTTAAATTGTCTTTCCTGGATCTATTTTCCAGGTTAGTGGTTTTTCCAGTGAGATATTTTACATTGCTTTCTATTTTTTATTTGTTTGGATCTGTTTTATGGTATCTTGATTTCTTATAGTCATTAGCTTCCAATTGCTCCAATCTAATTTTGAAGGGGTTATTCTCTTCAGTGAGTTTTTGAAATTCTTTATTCATCTGGAAAATTCAGCTTTTTAAGGCATTTTTCTCCTTATTGGCTTTTTGGGCCTCTTTTTTTCCATTTGAGTTAGTCTATTTTTTAAGGTGTTATTTTCTTCATTGTATTTTTGAGTCTCTTTTAGCAGGCTGTTGACTTACTTTTCATGATTTTCTTTCATCATTCTCATCTCTTCCCAATTTTTCCTCCACTTCTCTTACTTGATTTTCAAAATTCTTCTTGAACTCCTCCATGGCCTGTAAATAATTCATATTTTTCTTAGATGCATTTGATGCAGGAGTTCTGACTTTTCTGTCTTCCTCCCACTTCATGCCTTGATCCTTTTTGTTCCCAAAAAAGGATTCTATAGTCTGTTTCTGCTTCTGTTGCTTGCTCATATTGCCAGCCAATTACTTGGCTTTTGAGCTCTTTGCCAGGGTAGAACACTGCTTCCAGAATGGAGAGTGCTATTTCTCAAATCTCTGGGGTTTTGCAGCTGCCAGAGCTATGAGGAAGGTGCCCTCTCTACAGTCCCCACAAGCTCTGGCTCCTTGGTCACACACACCCCAGGACCACCCAAGACAGGGATCCAAATCCAAGCAGGTTTAAACAAGAGTGAATTTTGAATGGTCACTTGGTCCCCCTACAATCTGTAGGCCAGGAGCTCCTGAGGCAGCCAGGCTGTGGCTGCTGGAGTCACCATGCCTCCTGCCATTTCTTGCCCTGGGGACATGGGCCAAACCACGCTCTTCAGTCCCCCCCCCCCATTCCAACAGAGTTCCTCACTGACCTTTTACTTTGTCTTTGGAGGTTATGGGTTCAGAAGTCTGGAAACAACCACAACTACTGATAATTCACTCTCCTGAAGTCTGCTCAGGCCCCACTGGTTGGGGCCACCCTGGGGCTAAAGCTGCACAGATTATGCATGCCTATGCTCAGCTCCCAGCTTGGTGTGATAGACCCTTCCTGTCTGCCTGCCAAGTTTTATTCAGTAGTAGATTTGCTTCTTTCTGTCACTTTGTGGGTTCTGTAGCTCTAAAGATGAAGAACTGAGGCAGGTAGAGACAAGATGGTGGAATAAAAGCAAGGACTTGCTTGAGCTCGTCACCAAATCCCTATAAAGATGACTCTAAAAAAATTCTAGAGCTGCAGAATCCACAAAATGACAGAGTAAAACACATCTCCAGTCCAAGACAACCTGGGAGATTGACAGGATGGGTCTCTCACACCAGGATGAGTCTGAACTGAGTCGCGATGTGGCAGATGCTGGGAACTGGACAGTTCCAGATTTCTAAACCTACAACCTCTAAGGACAGTGTAGAAGTTCAGTGCAGGAACTCTGTGGGACCTGGTGAAGGAGGAGCACAGTCAGGCCCCAGCCCTGGGGAGGCAGAGGGAGTGGCAGAGTAGTGGAGGAGGTGGGGCAGCAGCAGCACTGGCTGTTTGTGGTGTTCTGGGCCCAAAGACAATTGTGGGGTCAAACAGCTGATACAAACCCCTGAAGCCTGGGGCAGTACACCCCACCCCCACCAGAAGCAGAGTCCTACCCCGATAAAGAGTTTAAGTATTTGTCTGGGAAGATGAGCAAACTGTATTTAAAAAAAAAAAAAGACTACAGAATCTTACTTTGGTGACAAAGAAGATCATCAAAACACACACAACCAGAAGAAGACAGAAAAAGTCAAAACTCCTACATCCAAAGCCTCCAAGAAGATATGAATTGGTTTTAGGCCATGGAGGAGCTCAAAAGGGATTTTGAAAATCAAGTAAGTAGAGGAAAAGTTGGGAAGAGAACTGAGGCAAACAGGGTTAAGTGACTTGCCCAGGATCACAGAGCTAGCAAGTGTCTGGGGCCAGATTTGAACTTGGGAAGATGAATCTTGTGACTTCAAAACCAGTGCTCTATCTACTGTGCCCCCTAGCCGTCCCCAAATGCTATATAAACATAAGGTATTATAATTACAAAATCACTAACAAATGGCCAGCCAGATTCCATTGGAAGACCTTCAATTACAAGGCAATCACTATCTCCTAAAGCACCTCATTTCATTTTTTGTTCCATGCTTGAATTCCCTTAATCCATCTTCTAAACTAGATATGTCATGAGAATATTCTATTTTTTCTGAGAGAAGGTATTACATTTGATAATGATAAGTATAGTTTTTTTTTTCCCAAGTGTATGTAAGACAACAATGGTTCAGAGAGAAATGTGGGAGGAAATTACCTCTCCCAATTACCTCCCCCAATGCAAATAGAGAGCTATTCTAAAACTAGTGTTTCCTGAAGTACCAAGGAGTTAAATGACTTGCCTAGGGTCACATATAAAGACAGGATTTGAACACAGCTCTTCCTGATTCTGAGGCAAGCTCTTTATCTGTTATTCTTTCTTGTCTTTTTGATAAGTTTATTATTTCAAGACTTATATTATTTCAAATCTTACCCTGCAGTCTTTCATGGTAGGAAGCAAAACCATTTTGAGAAATAATTGCTTTTTGTTTTATTTGCAATCTTTTTTAGAAAAAAAATATTACTTACTTTTAGTTCACAACATTCAGTTAGACAATCCCTTGAGTTCCAAATTTTCTCCCCCTCACTCTTCTCCCACCCCTACCCCCTACCCCGCATGGTGGCATGGAAGCTGATATAGGTTCTACAAATACATATGCATTAAACATTAGTCAAGTTGTAAAGAAGAGCTATAACAATGAAGTGAACAATGAGAAAGAAAGAACGAAACAGAACAAAACAAAAAAGAGAGAGAGCAAGTAGTTTGCTTCAATCTGCATTCAGACTCTAGTTCTTTTCTCTGGATGTGGATATCCCTTTCCATCATGAGTCTTTTGGAGTTGTCTTATAACCTTGCATTGTTGAGAGGAGCCAAGGCTATCAAAGTTAGTAATCACAGACACAATGTGTCTGTAATAGTGTACAAAGTTCCCCTGGTTCTGCTCTCCTCACTCAGTATCAGTTTATATAAGTCTCTCCAGGTTATTATGAAGTCCATCTGCTCCTCATTTTTTATAGCACAATAGTATTCCATTACATTCATATACCACAACTTGTTTAGCTATTCCCTAATTGATGGGCATCCTCTTGATTTCCAATTCTTTGCCACTACAAAAAGAGTTGCTATATTTTTGTTCATATAAGTCCTCATCTCACTTGTATGATCTCTTTGGGACATACCCCTAGAAGTGGTTTTGCTGGGTCAAACGGTATGCACATTTTTATAGCCCTTTGGCCATAGTTCCAAATTGCTCTCTAGAATGGTTGGATCAGTTCACAACTCCACCAAAAATACATTAGTGTTCCAATTTTTCCAAATCCTCTCCAGCATTGATCATTTTCCTGTTTTGTCATCTTAGCCAATCTGACTGGTAAGATGTTTTACCTCAGAGTTATCTTGATTTACATTTCTCTAATCAATAGTGATTTAGAGTATTTTTTCATATTCATATAGATATCTTAAATTTCTTCCTTTAAAATTGCCTGTTTATATCTTTTGACCATATATAAACTGGGAAATAACTTGTATCTTTATAAATTTGACTCAGTTCTCTGTGTATTTTAGAAATGAGTCCTTTATCAGAGACACTGGTTGTAAAAAATCTTTTTTTCCCTTTTTTTCCAATTTATTTATTTATTTTTAGATTTCAACTTTCATTTCCACAAGATTTTGAGTAACAAATTTTCTCCCCATCTTTCCCCTACTCCCTACTCCAAGATAGCAAACCTACTGAATACAAATTCCCTAATTCTGTTCCCTCTTATATCCTCCCCCATCCTCCCCTAGCTTTCTAGTAGTGCAAGTTGGATTTCTATATCCCATTGCCTGTATTTCAGGGTTGCATGTAAAAATGTTTTTAACATTTGTTTTTAAAACTTTGATTTCCAGATTATTTCCCTTCTTCCTTCCTCACCTACCCTCACTGGGAAGACCAGCAATTTAATATAGGTTGTACATGTGTAGTTACACAAAACATTTCCATAGTAGTTTAATTGTGAAAGACTAACTATATTTCCCTCCATCCTATCCCGCCTCTCACGTATTCTATTTCTTACTTTGACCCTTCTCTTTTCAAAAGTGTTTGCTTCTAACTACCCTCTGCCCCAATCTGCCCTCCCTTCTATCATACCCCCTGATATACCCTTCCCCCCTACTTTCTTGTAAGGCAAGATACCCAATTGAGTGTGTACGTTACTCCCTCCTTAAGTCAAGTTCAATGAGAATCAGATTGTCCCATTCCCTTTCACCTTCCTGCTCCTCCCCTCCATTGTAACAGTTTTCTCTTGCCTCTTTTATATGAGATTCTATTCTGTCTCTATTATATATTATAATATCCTTATTCTATCTCTCTTTTACTTCTCCCAATATATTCCTCTCTCAAATCTTAATTGTATTTCTTAGATATCATCTCTTCATATTCAATTCACCCTGTACCTTCTGTCTATATATACACACATAAACACCCATCTATACATACATAAATTATGTATATATACATATATTCCGTTCAACTATAATCATCCTGAGAAAAGTCTCACGAGTTACAATTATTGTTTTTTCCCTGTAGGAAAGTAAATAGTTCAACTTTAATGAGTACCTTATGATTTCTTTTTCCTGTTTACCTTCTTATGCTTCTCTTGCTCCTTGTATTTGACAGTCAGATTTTCTCTTCAGCTCTGGTTTTTTTCATCAAGAATGCTTGAAAATCCTCTATTTCTTCGAATGATTATATTTTCCCCTGAAATTTTATACTCAGTTTTTCTTGGTATGTGATTCTTGGTTTTTATCCTAGATCCTTTGACCTTTGGAATATCATATTCCAAGCCCTTCAATCCCTTAATATAGAAGCTGCTAAGTCTTGTGTTATACTGATTGTGCTTCCACAATACTTGAATTGTTTCTTTCTGGATGTTTGTAATATTTTCTCCTTGACCTGAGAAATCTGGAATTTGGCTATAATATTCCTAGGAGTTTTCTTTTGGGGATCTTTTTCAAGAGGCAATCAGTGAATTCTTTCAATTTCCATTTTGTCCTCTGGTTCTAAAATATCAGGGCAATTTTCCTTGAGAATTTCTTGAAGGAAAATTTCTAGGTTTTTTTTTTGATCATGGCCTTCAGGTAGTCAAATAATTTTTAAATTCTCTCTCCTGGATATATTTTCCAGGTTAGTGATTTTTCCAATGAGATATTTCATATTGTCTTCTATTTTTTTCCATTTGTTTAGAATCTGTTTTATAGTATCTTGATTTTTCATAAAGACATTAGCTCCCCTTTATTCCAATCTAATTCTGAAGGAATTATTCTCTTCAGTGAGTTTTTCAAATTATTTTTTTCATCTGTCCAATTATGCTTTTTAAGGCATTCTTCTCCTCCTTGTTTTTTGGGGCCTCTTTTGCCATTTGAGTTAGTCGGTTTTTAAGGTATTATTTTCTTCAGTAGGCTGTTAAGTAGCTTTTCATGATTTTCTCACATCATTCTCATTTCTCCTCTCAATTTTCCTCCACTTCTCTTACTTGATTTTCAAAATTCTTCTTGAACTCTCCCATGCCAGCAACCACTTATATTTTTCTTGGTTGATTTTTATGCAGGAGTCTTGACTTTGTTGTCTTCTTCTGATTCCATGTTTTAATCCTTTTTATTCCCCCAAAAGATTCGATGGTCTGATTGTGCTTCCTCTGTTTGCTCATCTTGCCAGCCAAGTACTTCATTTTTGAGCCTTTTGCTGAAGCATAATATATTTTACTCCAGCCTTTTACCTTTACCCTGTGTGTGTCCCCCTATTTCAAGTGTGTTTCTTATAGACAGAATATTGTAGGATTGTGGTTTTTAATCCATTGTAGTATCCAGCTCTGTTTTATGGGAGAGTTCATCCCGTTCACATTCAATTATGATTACTATCTGTGTGTTTCCCTCCATCCTATTCCCTCCTGTTTATGCTTTTATTTCTCCTTTCTCCCTTCCTCTCCTTAAGAGTCTTCCTTTTGACCATTGTCTCCCTCAGTATTCTCTCCCTACCAACCTCCCTCCCTTTTCATACATTTCCCACTTACTACTTCTTCCCTCTTCTAACCACACACCTCCTCTTCTTACCCCTTCCACCGCCTACTGCCTATAGGGCACGATAGATTTTTATACTTAATGTAGTATGCCAGTTCTTGCTTGAACCAAAACCAATGAGAATAAATCTCATACAGTGCTCTTCTCCCTCCCTTCTTTCCCTCTGCTAGAATATTCTTTTATGCCTCTTCATATGGCTTAATTTACCCTTTTCTTCCACCTTCTTTCCTCTTTTTCCATTACAGTCCCTTTGCACCCCTTGATAAGATTTTAATCATCACATTAATTAATTTATACCCACACCCTCTATCTATGTATATCCCTTTTAAATGTTGTGATAAGTATACAATTCTCAGTATTGACAGGTATCAGATTCCCATATAGGGATGTAAGCCATTTGCTCTTATTAAATAACAAGTTCTCTCTCTCTCTCTCTCTCTCTCTCTCTCTCTCTCTCTCT
>NW_027185809.1:9905883-9946795 GCF_028583685.1 Petaurus breviceps papuanus
TCTCTCTCTCTCTCTCTCTCTCTCTCTCTCTCTCTTTCTCTCTCTGTATGTGTGTCTCTTTCCCTGTTTAATTTTCTATGTCTCTCTTGAGTCTTGTATTTGGAGATAAAATTTTCCATTGAACTCTGACTTTTTCATCAGGAAAGTCTGGAAGTCCCTTATTTCATTGGATGACCATCTCCTTGTCTGAAAGATTATGCTCAGTTTTGCTGGATAGCTGATCCTTGGTTGTAGTTAAAGCTCTTTTGCTTTACAAAATATCATATTCCAATCCCTCTGATCTTTCAAAGTAGAAGCTGCTAGGTCCTCTGTGATGCTGACTCTAGTTCTGAAATTCGAATTGTTTCTTTTTGGCTGCTTGCAGTATTTTCTCCTTGACCTGATATTTCTGGAATTTGGCTACAACATTTCTTGGAGCTTTCAATTTGGGATCTCTTTCAGAAGGTACATGGTGGACTCTTTCTATAACTATTTTACTCACTGGTTCTAGGACTGCAGGGCATAATTCCTTGATAATTTTTTGGAAGATGTTGTCCAGGTTTTTTTTTTTTCCCACAATGACTTTCTGGTAGACCAATAATTCTTAGATTATCTCTCCTGGATCTGTTATCCAGGTCAGCTATTTTTCCAATGAGATATTTTACATTTTTTTCTAATTTTTCATTCTTTAGGTTTTGTTTGACTGATTTTTAATGTTTCATAAAGTCATTAGCTTCAATTTGACTGATTTGAACTTTTAGCGAATTATTTTCCTCAGTTAATTTTTTAAGCTCCTTTTCCATATGTTCATATTTCATTTTTATTTATTTTTATTTTTGTAAAGGGGAAGGCAGGGCAATTTGGGTTAAGTGACTTGCCCAAGGTCACAGAGCTAATAAGTGTTAAGTGTCTGAGATCAGATTTGAGCACAGGTCCTCTTGACTCCTGGATCCATGTTTTATTCACTGAACCACCTAGATGCCCCATACATTTTACTTTTTAAGGAGCTGTTTTCTTCTGTGATTTTTTTTTTCCTATTTTGGCAATGGTAATTTTAAGAGAATTGTTCAATTTATCTTTCACCTCTCTAATTTGGCTTTTAAAATCCTTCTTGAGTTCTTCCAAGAATGCTTTTTGGCTTCAGACCAGTTAATTTTCCTTTTGAAGGCTTGAGATGTGGGAATAGAGCTAATGCTGTCCCCTTCTTAATTTGATTCTTCTCACTCCTCACAATAGAATTCTAAACTCTTTGTTTTTCCAATATGTTTTTTTTTTTACCAGTTGTGATTGCCTACTTCCTGGCTTTTAAAGTGGCTGCTTCTGGGGTACAGAGAGCTCAGACTCAACCTTCTTATACTGGAAGCTGGGGCATGGTTATTTTATTTTTAATTTTTTTGCTTTTTGGAGGGTATAAGGCAGGGCATTTGAAGTTAAGTGACTTGCCCAAGGTCAGAGGGGTAGTAAGTGTTAAGTGTCTGAGGCCAAATTTGAACTCAGGTCCTCCTGACTCCAGGGCCCATCCTCTGTTCACTGTGCCAACTAGCTGCCCCTATGGGCCTGGTTATTGAGTTTGTGTGCTGTGGCCTCTGGGTGTTTAGTCTGAGGCCAAGACCAGCACTCCTAGGCACAGTCTCAGTCATACCCTTCCTCTAGTACTCTTTAGCCTTCTCTTGGTTTCACTCTTTCAGGATTTTACCTTGGGGCAATATTCTCTGGGTTTTCAAGGTCAAAGGGAGGGGGGGGATTAGTATAACTAGGGTTTACTCTGCCATTTTGGTTCCTGGGAGTTCAGGTAGGAGATATTTAAACATCCAGGCTGTGGGTTGATAGCCACAGGAGAAGCTGCTGTTACTGCCATGGGCCCTGTGTCTCTTACCCTGCTCTGACAGAGTGAGAGTTCTGGGAATCACCCTTGTGGTGGGTGCATCAACTTGCCCCTTTTCTTTTCGATCTTAATCTATTTATTCTAAGGAAACCTCATGGTCTTGATTTTCCAAACTAACTCTGGGAGCTCAGCCTGCCTTCAGCAAGAGATTGGTTTCTCTCTGTCACTTTGTGGGTTCTGTAGCTCTAAAATTTCTCTTGAGTCATATTTTATAGGTATTTCAGGTGGGTATGGGAGGAGCTGAAGGAGTTTTCCTGCTTCTACGCCACCATCTTGACTCTGCCCCTTAAGTTTAACATTTTAAAAATTACAAAAAACTTAATGTATACTTTAGAAAAAAATAAAATGTGTAATGTAGAGATTGTCAAGGCCATAACAATAAGCTTTTTTTTATTCCTAATGAGTTCTGCTCAGAGACATTCCTTCAGAATAAGATCGGAGCAAATGGAAGCTAATTACTTTATGAGAAATCAAGATACTATTAAAAAGATCCATACAAATGAAAAAAAATAAAATGCAATGTGAAATATCTCATTGGAAAGACCACTGACCTGTAAAATAGATCGAGGAGAAAGAATTTTAAAATGATTGGACTACCTGAAAGCCATGATAAAAAAAAAAAAAAAAAAAAAAGATGCTTCAAAAAAATTTTTAAGAAAATTTGCCCTGATATTTTAGAAGCAGAGGGTAAAATAGAAATTGAAAAAAAATCACCTCTTGCAAAAGATCCCTAAAAGAAAACTCGTAGGAATATTACAGCCAGGTTCTGGAGTTCCCAGATCAAGGAGGAAATATTGCAAGTAGCCAAGAAGAAACGATTTGAATATTGTGGAAACACAATCAGGATAACACAGGATCTAGCAGCTCCTACATGAAGGGATCAAAGGGCTTGGAATAGGATGTTCTAGAGGTCAGAGGAGCTAGGATTAAAGCCAAGGATCACATACCCAGAAAAACTGAGTATCATGTTTCAGGGGAAAATGTGGTCAGTCAATGAAATAGAGGACTTTCAAACATTCTTAATGAAAAAAAATAGAGTCGAATCAAAAATTTGACATTCAAATTCAAGAAGCAAGAAAAGCATGGAAAGGGAAAAAGGGAGAAAAAAAACATCATACGGAACTTATCAAAGTTGAACTATTTACATTCCCACATGGAAAAATGATAATTGTAATTTATGAAACTTTTCTCAGTATGAAATAGTTGAAGGGAATAGAAATGTACACACATGTATACATACATATATATGTATGTATAGGAGGGTATATGGGCATATGAATACATATGTGAGTGTGTGTATATATGTGTACAGGTATACATAGACAGAGGGCACAGGATCAATTGAATAGGAAGGGATGATATCTAAAAAATCAAATTAAGAGGGGAGAGGAATATAATGAGAGGAGATAGGGAGAGACAGAATAGGGTAAATTATCTCATATAAAAGAGGCAAAGGACAGCTGTTACAATGGAGGAGAAGAATAAGAAGGCAAAAGGGAATGGGCCAATCTTATTCTCTTTTAATTTGACTTAGAGAAGGAATGACATACACTCTTAATTGCATATCTTAACCTACAGGAGAGTGGGGGGAAGAAGATTAGAAAGGGGGATGATGGAGGGGGGCAGGTTGGGGGGAAGGTAGTTAGAAGCACACACTTTTAAAAAGGGATGGGGTCAAAGTAGAGAGAACACATGGGGAGCAGGATAGGATGGAGGGAAATATGTTCAGTCTTTCACAATATGGAAATTCACTATGGAAATGTTTTGTGTAACTACACATGCACAACCTATATTAAATTGCTCATCTTCCCAGTAAGGGTGGATGACAAAGGAGGAAGGGAAAGCATCTGGAATTTAAAATTGTAAAATCAAATGTTTAAAAAATATATTATTATTATTTTTACATGCAACTGGGAAATAAGATATACAGGCACTGGGGTATGTAGATACATATTGCCCTACAGGAAAGTCAGAGGGGCAATGGAGGAGGATATAGGAGAGAGCAGATTGGGGCAGTTGGTATACAGTGGGATTGCTGTTTTGGGGTGGTGGGTAGGGGAAAGATGGGGAGAAAATTTGTATTTCAAAATCTTGTGGAAATGATTGATGTAAACTAAAAATAAATTATTTAAAAATTAAAAAAATATTAAAAATGTAAATACAATATAAGAAAAGAAAGAAGAAACAAATTTAAACACAAAAATTAAAATAATGCAAAATAAAAGAAAAAAAAGCATTGCCATGTACATAGGAGAATATGGGAGAGGATTCAAAATATACAGCAGTAACTTTCCATTTTAAGAAGCCTATACACATACATACACACAGGCACATTATTGTGCATTGCATTGAGGGCTGTGCCTCTTTTCCTTGCTTTCTTGTAAATTACATTAATTTTTAACGTGGTAGTTTCGATATCCCCCTGTTTGTCTGTGCCCCTATCTTAATTTCTATCTCCTCTCTTCACTCTTCTTTTTCTTTTCTGGACATTACTCTCATTTTCTCAATAATTCTCTACCACTTCCCCTCCCTCCTTTCCCTAGCCCATAATTCTCATTGCCCCAGTGAAAGTTCTCCCTTGTAAGAGATAAGAATAGTCAGGGAATGCAAATTCATACAGTGGCCATGTCTGACTGGCCATAGGTATGTCGTATTCTAGAGGCAAATTTTGAATTTAGGTCCTTTGTCTTCAGAACCAATGCGCTTTCTATGCTTTTAATGCTTTGAAGTTCAAATAAAACCAGTAATCACTAGAGAAGAGAAAGCTTTTAATGAAGTCTCCTTCAATATTCCTTGGTGAAATGTACAAATGCCAGGCTATTTTTTTTTAAATAAAGTGTATGATGACAAGGCTCCTGAGATACAGTATATCAGGCAAGACCATCATGTCTGAGATAGGTGGACATCTTGCACTCCCCATACTGAGCCCCAGAAGACAAAAATGTGATCTTTTGCTCTTACTAGCTTAATGCATTTACTCAAATAGCTTATGCTATTACATATCCAGGGATGTCAAAAGAAAACAATATTGCTTAGCATAGTGATATAATGCCTCTTCATTTTCAATGCATTTGCCACTCCCTAATTATGAGACTTAGGAGACTAGAAAAATGTCATGATTGTTATTAGCATTATATTGTAAATAAGGGAGCAGAGACCTGGAGAATAGCTTTATTTTCCTGATACCCTTCCTTTAGAGAGTTCCTTTCTATTTGAGAGTTCACAGTACTCAACACACACCAATAGCATACATTCTCACATTTCTCTACACTAAGGAGCAGTTATTATTGCTGTAGACTTTCAGTACTATACCTTAAAGTGAAGTTATGCCACATGAATTTTTTTCAATAAAACATTTCTACAAACACAATTTAACAGTATATAGAACACTGAAAGTTACATCAGAAGAAAAGACAGGTTCAATTTCCATCTCTGGCATTTACTAGCTGTGTGATCCTGGGAAAGTCATCTAACATACATTAATGTCTTTACCTAATCTCTATAATAATACCTATAGTTCTAACCTCAGGAATTCATTTTTGAAGGTCAAATGAAATAATGCATTTACAAAAATGCATTTTCTAAACTAAAACACAAATTATGTACTTAGTAATAGGTGCTCTTCAGTCATTTCAGTAGTATCTGACTTTTCATGACCCCACTCTTGCCAAAGATACTGGATTTCCATTTCCTCTTCCTTTTCCAGCTCATTTCACAGATGAAGAAACTAAGGCAACAGAATTAAATGACTTGCCCAGGGTCTATCTGAAGCCAGATTTAAACTAAGAAAGATGAATTTTCTTGACTTTAGACTAGGACTGTATCCACTGCTTTACCTAACTACCCCATAACTGGTAATAGTAGTGAAAGTGGTGGTGTTGATGGTAGTAGTAGTAGCAGCAGCAGCAGCAAAGCAGCAGCAGCAGCAATAGAAGTAGTAATAATGGAAATGGTAGTTGTAGTAGTATCCATAGTAGTAGAAGTGTGTGTGGGGGCACAGTCATTATAAAACAGGGAAATAGAGGGAAGCTCATTGATCAAATTCAGAGATCTCATAGAGAACAAGGGAAGGAAACATGTTTTTTTAAGTGCTTCATTTGTTCTAGGCACTGTGCTAAGTGTTTTACAGATATTATTTAATTTTCTCCTCATAAAAACCCTGAGTTAGGTACTATTATAATCTCTATTTTATACTTGAGGAAACTGAGGCAGATAGAGGCTAAGTGACTTTCCCAGGGTCACATCACTAATAAAAGGCTGAAGTCACATTTGAACTCAAGTTTTCCTGACTCCAGGACCAGCACTATATCCACACTGCACCACCTCACTGCTTAGGTGATTAAATCGATGTATGAGAGTCAAAGTGAATGTAAATGATTTACTATGCTAATTGTTTTAGTTAGCTAGAGGGTAGTGCTAATGAGGTTCACCTCACATTAGGCAGTTAAATTTACGTGATGAAAATTACATGGTGATGGATTGCACACCTAAGCATGATTTTCCCTGACTATACTTCAGGGAAGTTCAGGAGTCTGATTTGCTTAGTCTTTGTTGATCAACCACAACAAAACAATATGTTATAGTTTGTCCTTTTCTGTGTTACAGAGATAACACTAATTTTTACTAAGCATTTGGGGGTCATGTGCTTTGTATTATTTTTCAGTGATAGTTTGTATTTTGGCTACCTCAATGCAAACCATAAGCTGAGGTAGTTTGAGTATGGAAAGTTTAGGTAACATGGAGATACCCTTGAGGAACCTTTGGAGCATATCCATACTGTCAAAAAGAGAGGCTTTTTTGTCCCCTGTCACAGGGGCAGAGGTAGCTTTGTTTGACTGGCTGCCTGTATGCGTAAAATAGCTGCAACTGAGCCATTATATCTCTTTTTGGCTGCACCCTTTCCCACCATCTTTTAGCTGCATGGTAATTTCTATGTTGCTGCCATCCCAGGCTGCATGCCGTGAACTGAACCAATGAAAAGGGAAGTACTTGCTTTCCCCTGCTCCCTCTGTTTTACTCCAGCTTGGGAAATGGATCTGGTAGTGATTGTTTCTCTTCTGTGCTGTTTTCACTCAGTTATAGGTCCTAGAGGTGACCCCCACTAGACCTGGGAGCTCAAGCCATGGTGACTTTAGAGCCAGGATTGCAGGTGGGGTGATGTAGTAAGCCAACCTGGTGCTTAAGCTTTAAGAAGCCAGGTTACTTGGGACTTGAGTGGTAGGGGGATTTTGGATTTGTAACCAGGACTGTCCTCCACAGGAACTGAGCTAAGTTAGGAACCTTAACTTTTTCCCCTGCCCAGAGATTGAGATGGTATGGAGGGAGAGGAAAATTATTTCTCTTAATGTGTCAGGGGAGTGAGTTGGGATATTTGGATATACCTTTTTAACTAAATATTTCTATGTAAAAACTAATCCAATATCAAGGGTTAAATGGAACTGGGGTGCAGGGACCCAGCCTCTATAACTGAGAGAATACCATCAGTGAGGGCTAGAGCCATTGGCAGAGAGCTAGGATCCCCAATCTCCTTAATTGAGAACTCCAGGGAAAGGATAGAAATGAAATATTCTTGACCTTAAGGCGGTGGTGCCTGAGTGATCTATGTTACATTGGGAAAAAACAACCCAGAGAATTTATAATCTCCTAATGCTTAGTCATCATCATCATTTTCATCATCAACAAGGACTGAGCAACTCATACACCTTAATTCTGTGTATCACTACACTGTCTAAATATAGAAAGTTATGGTTATATTTTATAATCTAGAGAAAATGGCTTTTAAATTAATAGATTTATCTTGTTTTAGTTTAATTATATTTCCCTCAATTATCTGAGGGACTATGACAAGGAAGCTATCTCTGTATACATGGCTACTACTGAGTTAACTAGTTCTCTGTGTGTAATGAGTTAGTGAAAAATCCAGAGCAATAAAATCTCAAAAACATTAAGACCTTAGATGCTACTGAAAAATCAGCTTCCAAAGCAATAAAAGTCCTGAAAAATAATTACGTTTTCCCTTCTCCTTCTCCAAGTACTTTGCTGCGTATGTATGGTTTTTCCTGTTTCTCACTCAAAGTTATAATCTAGAGAAAAATCTAAGTGTTGAGATTTGTTAGCCAAGGAGATAATTGATTCTGCCAGTAGCCTACTTTATTTGCTGTTATTACTTTCTATTTCCAAAATAACCAGGTCTTTTTGGCCATGTTAAGGCAAATCCATTTTGGTATCTTGCTAAAAGGGGAAGAGACACATGAATAGTAGTAACACGGTGGTTTCTTTATTAGTCACTTACTTCCACAGGTCTTCCTGCCTTGTTCTTGTTTCCCCCTATTCTAATACATTCTGCACACACTATTCTAAGTGATATTTATAAAGAACAAACTTTACCATGTCACTTCTTGGTACAATAAACCCTGGTAGTTCTTTATTACTTCTTGGATTAAGTATGAATTCTTCTTATGTCATTTAAAGCAACGACATGACTCCAACGTGTCTTTCGAGCCTTGCTATATATTACTTTCCCTCATGCACCTCATTCAGTCAAACTGGTCTACAAACTATGTCTCACACAAGATCCTCCCTTTTCCATCTCCATGCCTTTGCTGTTTTTCATGATTAGAATGTCCTCCCCTCCTCTTCTCTGTCTCCAGAATCCATGATTTTATTCAATCCTCAACTCCAACACTGCCTTCTATATGGAATCTTTCCTGATCCCCTCAGATGCTGGTACCTTTCCTCCAAAATAATTTTTATCCATTTAAAAAAATCTATATATTCCATATATAACTCTTATATATACAGCTTTAGGATAAGTGACTCTTGGCCACAGTCACACACTTAGGATCCATCAGAGACAACATCTGAATGCAGACCTTCCTGATTTCAGGCTTAGCCTTTTGTCCACAGTGCCATGCTTCCTCTTGATTATTAATATTTTTTAGCTATTGAATATAATGAATGTTTTCTTTAACTGGAATATGATTACAACGAAATTAGTCTCATATGTTTTTAGACATTGTTGAAACAAGTAGCTTATCTCTCCTTCTGTAACCTATTTTAATTCACATTCTCCGTTTTCTATGCTCAGGGATGATGGAAGTAATTCTTCATTCTTCTCCTAAAAGTCCTTAAGATACTTAAACCTTATTAGTTCACATTTTAGCCTTTCTCTGTCCTGACTAAACAGTCTCCTTAGCCTTGCTCTATGATTTCTAGGCTTTTTATTTGTCATTCTTCTAAATGTATTTTAAAATTACATTCTAATAAGAAACTGTGAAAAATTCTTGAACCATTAGGAGATTAGCTCAGTGAGAACTACTTATTCATTTCTGTCTTCTCTAATCTATAAACTAGAACATTAATAGAATCAGCATATGAGCAGTCAGCAACCTGTCAACAGGTCAAACTGAGAATGGGGCTGGCCCTCCTTGGCTGAGAAGAGCCTGAAGAGAGGGCCTCTTTGTAACCATGATAGTAAGTAAGCAAAGGCATCTTCTAACAATCCCACTTAGGTCTGTCTCTTGTTAGGGAGACTGTCAGAGAATTGTGACACCTGACAACCAATTATGGAGGGCTACTCTGATTGCTACAGAGCAGTCTTCTAGACTGGCTTAGCATTGGCAATCTGGAGAAATGGTTCTGTTTTTCAAAAGGAAGCTAAAAATCACTTGCTTTGAATGTTTTTATATTATATTTTTCTTATTGATACTTTTTTTTAAATATTCTCCCTCTCCTGTCCAAAAGGTCTTCCATGTAATAAATATTAACAAAGAAAAAAAATGTTCTGGAAAACAAATATACATAGCTAACATGCCTGACAATATATACATTATTCCTATCCAGACCAGGAATCTCCTCAACAGCTTAACAGAACAGGAGATTTTGTCCTCTACCTGAACACTATCAGTTCCATGGAGTTTTCTTTACATGAGTAAGAAGGTATTGCAAGAAGAAAAAGCTTTAACTTGTTTTGTCCTGTCTAACTCTTCATTACCCCATTGGGGGTTTTCTTGGCAGATATACTGGAACAGTTTACCATTTCCTTTTCCGATTCATTTTACAGGTGAGGAAACTAAGGCAAACAGGGTTAAGTGACTTGTCCAGAGTCACACAACTAGAAAGTGTCTGATGCCAGATTTGAACTCTGGAAGATGAGTCTTTCTGACTCCAGGCCTTGCACTCTATTCACTGTGCTACCTTGCTGTCAGTCAGAAGAAAAAGACATGAGCCACAACTCTTGAATCTATTACTCTCAAATATGTGAACCTGTTTACAGATTGTAAAAGACTTTTTGTGGCCATCAAAAAGCTTACACTAGTAAAAACTAAAGCAAAGCTATAACAAAATGGCCCAGAAGCTGATTCTTCTCCTTCCTCCTCCTCCTCCTCCTCCTCCTCCTTCTCCTCCTCCTTCTTCTTCCTCTTCTTCTTCTTCTTCTTCTTCTTCTTCTTCTTCTTCTTCTTCTCCTTCTTCTTCGATTTTTGGAGGGAAGAAGGCAGGGCAATTGGGGTTAAATGACTTGCCTAAGGTCACACGGCTAGTAAGTGTTAAGTGTCTGAGGCTGGCTTTGAATTCAGGTCCTCCTGACTCCAGGTCTATACTCCACTCACTGTGCCACCTAGCCACCCCCCAGAAGTTTCTTATTAAGATTTAGCTGGCATCCAGTGCTCAAAAGACAACCTTAAGTACAATAGTTTCATAATAAACACTTGTTCAATTCCATTCAACCTAACACATCCTTGGTAAGCACTTACTGCATTCATAGTATTGTTTAAAGTATTGGGAGAGATAACAAAGTTTAGATGGGACAATCCTGCCCTCTATTCATATATTCATTTATTTAACGAGCATTTCCCCCAAAGAACTTAGGGTCTAATAGGGGGCTGTGAAATGTATATAGATTAATGCGATCCATATATAAGGGTCAAAGGTGAAAGGTTAGATGATTAGCTGATAGAATCAAAAAAAGATTTTCTGGAGCAGCTGAACATTGTGATAGGTGTTAAAGGGTGAGCAGGTATTCAAGGGACAAAGAAAGGCTGGGATTACAGGATCATAGATCTAGCCTGAGAGGATCTATTTCAATCCTTTCATTCCACCAATGGAAAACGGAGACCCAGGGAAGTCAAATGACTTGCCCAAGGATAATCAGGTAAGAAATTTCAAAGAAGGGATTCAAACCCAGGTCCTATCACTATATTGAAACCCAGGTCCTATCAGTGCTCTTTATACTGAACTACACTTTCTCCTTTACATAGGAAATAGACCAAAGACATACAAGTAGTAAAATCAATCATGCATTCAGGGGACTGAGAATAGTTCAATTTGGCAAAATTGTACAAAAAAATAATAATAAGTCTGGGGAGCTGGAGGGTGATGGGGAAGAAGTCTCAGATTAGGGAAGGCCTTAAATGCCAGAAAAAAGAGTTTAGATTTGTTTGGTAGGCAATAAAGAGCCAATTAAAATTTTTAAACTAAGAAGTAGCATAGGTAGCTCTGTACATACAGAAGATTAGCTAGTATTGGGTATGAAGAATGATTTGGAACTATGATATGGAGCTATGTTTTAAAATCATCCAGGTGGGATTAATTAAAGTCTCTGCCGATGTGGTTTCAAACTTGGAAGTCTAGATGAATGATAGTACTACTGACAGAAATGGTAATAGAGAAAAAAAAAACAAGCTTGGTTTTTTACGTATTGAGTTTGCGGTGTTGGTGGGACATGTTTTAACAACCAGTTCTCCAGAAAAAAAATGCACAACACATTTCTAAATTTAATATGCATGAACATTTTCCCATCACTTTCATAAGTCCAGACAATGTACAAAACAATAGGCATGCTGATTTTTAACATTTACCAAATTCTGAGAAAGAAATGCTCGCACTGAAAGTTTAACAATCAGTTCTCCTGAGGCAAGATGAGCTGGCTCTACCACAATTCTTCAAATGTAGCTAAAGATACAACTCTGAAGAACAGGAGACAAGTCAAGACTGGAGATATGAATTTGGGAGCCATACATATAGAGATGATAGGTGACATAATCTGAGTGAATGAGAGTATCAAGGGAGAGGGCCAAAGACAAGATCTTGGGGACCATCTGATTTGGGTTGGAAAGACAGAGAAGAAGAATTTGTCAATAGAACTAGAAAATTATTAATACTATTGAATATAATTCTTCATTTCTATAAAAAATTAGATTCGATTGGGCTGATATTTTCCCTCAAATACATTCTCATGCGTGCACACACACACACACACACACACACTGGAATCACACTGGAATAGGGGGTCAGACTACCTGTAAAGTTAATTCCATTGCTGACATTCCATGATTATATGACCTGTAACATTCTCAGCCCTATCCTTGCCTACTTATTATTTACCTTAGGTAAATAATTTCCTCTCTTATATCCTCTGTTTCTCCATTTATAACTTTAAAAAATGGAATAGCTGATCTCCAAGGCTCCTTCTGGTTCTAAAATATTATGATTATGTTATATTTAAGGTCCATTCTAGTTTTAATGCATTATTAGTATTAGAAATTAAGGGTTCCATCCCCACATTTGAACTCATGCTGGTTTTCACTGAAACATTAAAAAAATTCATCTTTTTGTTTATCCTATGCACAACATTCTTTGCTAATGCCACATCATTGTGCTGTTATTATTCATTTAGGCCATATTGTAATATTTTTCAACAAGCATCTCTACATATCCATTTGATTTAATTTAAACTGTTATTCATCTCCTAATATCCTCTAAGAACTCCCTTTCATTTTTTCCTCCTATCTCTGATATTTGAGCCAGATAGCTACACTTGTATAGGAAATGACTTTCTCCCAATTGTTTGTATGTGGTGATAAATCTTTCTCACTGATATCTGTCAAAAAGAATCTTCCTTTTCCATATTCAGCAGCTGCAATGCTCTGCAAATTTTCTCTCCCTCGCCCCTTCTGTTCTCCTCAGTCTTTCCAGCTTATGAGTTCTTATCCCTGAGATGCAGAGGAATATGATATTAGGTGGATTGCCTGAGGCTTTCAGTAGGATTTTTAGGATAATAGATGTATAGCTGGAAGGGAACTTGAGGTCATGTAATCCAACCCCCTCATTCCACAGAAGAAACTGAGGCCTTAATGTCTTGCCCAAGCTCATGTAAGTGACAGAACCAGGATTTGAATTCAGGTACTATGACCTGGTCTTTCTCTGTCAAGTATTAAAAGACTAGAGGAAGGCCTCTAGTATGTAAGACTGATTCTGTACAGAGAATTCATGAAAAAATACAAACAAAAATTGCAGGATGAGAAAACATGGGTGTATTGCAAACTGCCCTAGTAGGGAGAGTGTTCACATTGGTAGGCGTGTGAACCTACTGCAGCATTGAAATGTATTCTGGTAATATCCTGTAGTAGAGCCTGTACTCATTTTACATTTCCTGCACTTTCCTTATTTTCCCTATTTGGCGCCCATTGCTCCAAATCATATCATGTGCTTTTGGTTTTCCAAAAAGAACTTGCTAACCATGATGGAAATCACCCAGCATTTATATCACATTAGCAACCGGAAAGGGAACTGTACTCACTTTCTCAGTAAATCATATTATTATTACCATTATTATTATTTGTCAAGAGTTTCAGGTTCATTAATCAGTCAGGTAAGTAACATTTATTAAGCATCATCTATGTGCTAAGCGCTGTACTTAGCACTGAGAATTCAAAGGAAGGTAAAAGCAGTCCCAGCCCTGAAGGAGCTCACAATCTAATAGTAGACAACAGGTGCATAACTATGTACAAACTAGATAATTATACAGGAAAAATTGGGAGTAGTTCCAAAGGGAAGCACAGTCATGAAAGGTTTCTTGTAGAAGGTGAGACTTGAAAGAAGACAAGGAGGTAGAGATGTGGAGTGAGAGAGTTTCAGGCATGAGGGGGCAGCCTGTGAAAGTGCATGGAATTGGGTAATGGTGTGTCATGTGTGAGGAACAAGAAAGAGGATGGTATCACTGGATCATTAAGAACATGAAAGAGAGTTAGGTATAAGAGGCCTGGGAAGGTGAAAAGGGATCAAACTATGAAGGTCTTTAAAAGTCAAGTATTTGATCCTAGAAGTAATGAGGAATCACTAGAGCTGACTGGATGAGGTAATGGAGTGAATGATCCAACCTAGACTTCAGGAAGATCATTTTGATAGACTAGCAAAGAATGAATTGGAATGGGGGGAGTTTCGAGACAGGGAGACTACAGCAGGCTACTGCAATCATTCAGGCCTGAGGGGATAAGCTCCTGAACCAGGGTAATGACAGTGTGAGAGCAAAAAAAGGAGACATGTTTAAGAGATGTTACAAAGGTAGAAGTTATAAAATAACAGAGTAAGATGAAATTGTCTCTAAAGTGTCTTCCAGCTATAATCACAGGGCCCTGTAAGACCAGGGTCATGACAGAATAGGAAAATGGACTCAACAGCGGAACTGCACCTGAAAATTATTGTGGTGTTCTTGGTGTGGTGAAGGGGTGGTTAGGACAGCTTAGTGGCCTTCCATATACTAAGTTGGAACTTTCATGAAGTCATTGGGGAATGTAAAGGGAATGAAAATTTAAAGATCTTCCCTGCCCCTAGGCTAAAGTGCACCTGGAGCCTGGGGTGGGAGGTTTGTTTTTCAGTAGATACTTCTTGATTGGCCAGTGGGTCAATAAGGTTGTTACATTCTCTGAGCCAGGAGAAGGCTATATAAACCCTGATGTGAAGCTTTGTTTTGGGGCTCACTTTGAGAAGTGTTCTATGATTTTATCTGGATTCTGGGAAGCTGTTGTTGAGAGCCCCCCCTCGGCTTTGAAAAACCCAGATGTTGAAACCCAGATGTTGATTTGGTATGGATGTAATGGTTGGACAGTTTGGAAACTGTCTACTTGATCTGTTTCTCTGTCTTGATAATTCTGTCTGTATATTCTGAAGTTCGGGGAGCTGAACTTTTTCCCCTGAACTAGGTAAACAATACATATTTGACTGATTAAAGTAAGCTTGTTAACCCATTTTGAGTTGCTTTCCTTTAACAAAGCAGATCTAAGAACCTGTGTTGGCAGACACCCTGGGGACGCTGGGGTGCTTACTGCTACAGGGAAGTTTGAGTCTTGTTTGCCCTGCATGCAGACAGTTTTGACACATAGTGAAGAAAGTGAAAACAAGGGGAGTTAGAGAAAGTCCTTGGGATTTTCAACTACACCATAACCCTACCATCTCCTTGTAGGGAAGGGGAAGGTGGCCTTTTCAAACAATAGTCCCCCACCCCCACCCCCAGTCATCCCTGGCACTGTTTATATGCCTTCCCCAATGTATATTTTTGGTCTTTTCTAGTGGAATTGCAAATGAAAAACCTCCTGTAAACTCTTTTGAACATACTTCTTTAACCTCTCTGCAAAAATAGAAAAAAACTTCCTGTTGCACTTAGGAGAGTTAGTTCAATGGAGCATTAAATGGTTAAACTGGCTTAGAGAAAGGTTGATAGACTGTTAGAATTTTATGATCAGATGAAGAGGAAACTGTAAATTGGCTCTCTCTGGAGAGAGCCCAGACTACTCAGGTCCAGGAAAGTACTCTGCTCAAATCAAGGGGAAAGACTGAATCTAGAAACCATCCATTTCCTGCCTAATATCACAGGCAGGGAGGTCCCAAGGGAGTGGAGGCAAACTAAAGCACCTGGATTATTGGGACTTGGAAACAGCAAGAGCTAGCCTGGACTATTCACAAGTTTAATACCAGGACTAGAGGTTAATGGGTCTGAGGACACTGCTGAAATGACAATGGTACCATGAGTGGTCTGACAATGTCCCACCCATCCTCCCTTTTGGAAGTAGAGTAATTAGAAATTAGAGTAACTAATTGAAGAATTTTCTAGAGATTCCCTGGAAATTCATGAAGTAGAGGTCATTTGGTGTTAGTAAAGGGAAAATACAACAATAAAATAATCATGTTTTGGCATGAAGTTACATTTTGGAGAGCCATTTCTGCTACCAGTGCTTTCCTTACCACAAGATATTCATATCCCACAAAAAATAAAACAAACAAAAACCTACCCATGCTCAGAGTACTCTATACTAAATTGAAGTCTTATTTGGCCTCATGCACAACCTTGTGGGAAGTATAGCCCACAGGATTTTCCCCCAGTAAGCAAGATACTCCAGGCCACAAGTATTATAGAAAAATGACCATCCAGAGAAGTCTTCTACCTCTTAGTTCCTCATCAGTTTAAAATAATGCTTTTAGTCCTTGCAAATCACAATGTTTACATAAAAACATCTTTCAGAACATGCCTTAAACTTTAGTCACACATAGAACAATACTCAAAATACTTTATTTGGGCAGTTATGGGTAATTACCTCAAATACTCTATACTTGTATAGGAATATCATATATAGAATCCACCTCAATATTGCATACTATAAATCAGACACAAAGATCATATGCAGAAATGTAGTGTATAGAAGTTATGGCAGAGTCGCCCACTGTAAACTAAACATTTAGGCAATATGTAATATATCACATGCTTGGGGTTATATACCAAATAAATATTATATATACTCAAGCAAGATGAATCATCTGGTTACACAATTACTCTTGGGGCATCATAGGTCAGCCTGCTTACTGATCATAGAGTTCTGTCATTTCAGCAGTGTCCTCAGACCCATTAGAGTATAGTCCTGGTATTGATGTTTTTTTTTTTAGACCACCCAAACTGCCAGTGAATTTAGGAAATACCAATGTTTAGGGAAACTATTTTTAAACCATTCCCCCATATCAAAGAAGACTTTCCGTATGCCACTAACTAAAATATCATAATGAAAGAAGTGGCTTCTAAGGTATTAATCTTTAATTTAAAGAAATTTCTTAATCAAAGAAAAGGTCATTGAACAATCTAGTACATTTGAGCCTAGGGTAAACTAGCACACTAGTTCATCAAGAATGTCCTGGATGGGGACAGGTAGGTGGAGCAATGAATAGAGCACCGGCCCTGGAGTCAGGAGGACCTGGGTTCAGACCCAGCCTCAGTCACTTAACACAAAAACTAGCCATGTGACCTTGGGCAAATCACTTAACCCCACTTGCCCTCCAAAAAGCAAAAAAAAAAATGTCCTGGATGCATGGTGGATCTTTGCACATTCATCCTGGTCCTACGTTTGTATGGTAACGTCGAATGTCAGAATTGGAAGAGTCATAAAGGTCATACAGTCCAAATGCATTATTTTACAGGGACATCAATTGAGGCCCAGAGGGGAGAAGGAACTTGCCCCAAGTAACAAGTGACAGAGCAAGGATATGAACTCAGGGTTTTGAAATCCATTGTTCTTCCCACCACATCCCATGGTAACTGCCTATGGTTGAAAGCTCTGGGTTTATGCTTTCAAAAGGTGGAGGGTACTTTAAGGCCTTTGATTTCAGTGGCATGTGAACTTCCAGTGTGGAAATTCCTTTGGCAAATGCAAATTGGTAATTTTTCTGTAGTCTTAGAGAATTGCTTGGGGGAATTGATCACTTAAGTCCTTGACAGGAAGGAAATAAACATTTATTAATGTGCTAGGAATGATGCTAGACAGTTTTTAAATATTATCTTATTTTGTCCTCACAATTATTGTGGAAAGTAGGTGTGATTATTATCCCTATTTTATAGTGGAGGAAGCTGAGGCAGACTCACACTGCTAGTAAATGTCTGAGCCTGGATTTGAACTCAAGTTTTCCTGCCTCCAGGCCTAGTTCTTTATCCATTATACCTCACAGTAACTGTAGTCATATAGCTAGTATGTACAAGAAGTAGAACTTAAATTCTAGTCTTCCTAACTGCAATGTTGGTAATTTATAGATTTATTAAATATTCTCTTTAAATGGTTCCACACTGGGCAACTTTATGGACACAGAGTACATCTATAGAATTCTGGACAACAGAGCCAAAAATAGCTCATAGGGTTAATTTATGAACACGCAGGGGAGAGAGACTTCCAAGTTTCCTATTCTATTCCCTCTCAAGCATCATGTATAGGAAATTAAAATTCATTCTATGTCTCTTAACACTCTTGGTTTTTGATAAGTTTGTAAGCAGCTTACGAGTGACATTAAAATATTTCTACATCTTACAATAGGATCTAACTAGAGGACATAGCAGGTGGCAAATTGTGCTGATTTGTAATTATTTGCATTTTTAATCTGTGGTATTTTTTGCCTTGAATTATTTTGTGGGACACTATAAATAGCAGCACAAACATCAATACATAATTCATAATCCATTTTTCATAATATGTTTGGTTAACATTCCATTCATAAACAGGAATCATTAATGTTGTAAAATAAGGTTATAATTGAATCTTTGGCTTACTTCCTCCTCTTCTCAACACTATATTCTAAGTAACCATTAGAACAATCTTTATACCCTGAATTCTCAAAGTTCAAGACACTCTCTATTGTCTCCAATATTATCTCCAGATTCTTGACAGGGCATATTTGTTTTGAAGAAGAACAAAATATAAATTAGTATATACTAGTATATTAATTAGCATATACTTGAATTTTCGGTTTGCTGTCCTGAGAATAACAGACACCTAAAAATCCAAACAGGCAGGACATAAGAGGTATGGAAGGATCTCTGCTTCCCTATTCCTGCTTCCTTCTACCTTCCAGTACCATTAATCTTTATTCCAGAATACTGTCTTTCCTTCACTCCATTCCCAGACACTATTCCAATTACTAAAAAAACTTTTCCATCATTCTTGTCTAGACACTGAGCTTTAGGGAAGAATGACTGTTGAATGTCTCCATAGAAAAACAATGTATATTAATAAAAAGGAAACCCTCAGGAGATAAGGACTTGGGAGGTCAAAGAATGGATGATTTTGTCAATTATAGGCCGAGATCCTGGCACATAGTAAGCACTTAATAATTGTCTGCCCATTGAATGAACTCAGTAAGATGAAGTAGTGATATGAATTATGTGTACAGCAAAAAATAATCAGTGTAGAGAGTCCTGTTCGATCATTCAGACCAAGTTTTAATAGCCCAGTGTGTCTTTAATAACAGGTGTTTTAGATTAATTGAAATGAAGTAATTCCTCACTTTGCCATAACATTTTGGCTTAGTCACAGACATGCTGAAACATCTCTGGCTTTTCCAGGTCACACTCATCAAACTGTGTCCTGCCTTGAGCCAGTGTTCTTACTAATCCATCAATTAATATATTTTTAAGCAATTCCTGTGTATGAGGCCTTGTGATAACCATAGGGGGTGGGGAAGAAAGGAAAAAAATTAAAACACTCAAGGAGATTGTAGTCTAGTTAGATATCACGACATTTTTTTTACACGTTCTCCAGTTGTTTTATGTGTTAGATTTTTTCCCCTCTAGCTAGATTGTAAGCTCTTTGAGGTCAGGGACCCTTGCATTTCTTATTGGACTCGATAGTGTCTCACATTCTATGTGATAGAATCATAGCATACAGAGCTGGAAACAACCTTGGAGATCACGTAATCAGAAATTGAGGTTTGGAAAGGAAAGTTATTTACCCAAGGTGACACAACAAATAAATGAAAGAAATAGGTGTTGAACCCCTGATTCAGGGTATTGTTCTTGAATTTTACCATTTCTATGCTAACTTCCAGAATCAAATCTCCATATGCTTACTGGACATCTTACACTGAATTTCTAAAAGATATTTTTAATTCAATTATGTCCCAAACTGTATTCACTATCTTTTCCCCCAAATCCTGCTCTCTTCCAGACTTCCCTATTATTGTCAAGGAGACCGGCATTGTACTAGTCATCTAGGCTCACATCATCCTTCGGTCCTCACTGTCTCATTCCACCCATAGCCAATCACTTTCCAAATCCTGTCTCTTTACCTTTGTAACATCACTCACATATACCTCTTTTTCTCCTCTGATGTTGCTATCACCTGATGTAGACTGGCCTTATCTCATACCTGTACTATTGCAATAGCTTTCTGGTTGATTTATCTGCCTCATATCTCTCCCTACACCAATCCATCCTTCACTCAGTTATCAGATTGATCCATCTAAATCCCAATGACTCATCTACTCCAGGATCAAATATGGAATCTTTGGATTGGCATTTAAAGCCCTTCATAGCTTATTCACTCATTTTTTACCTTTCCAGTCTTCTTACACCTTACTCCTCAATCCCACCCTTACATACTCTGTGATGCAGTGACAATGACTTTCTTATTATTCCTCATTCAAGATACTCCATCTCCCTACTCTGGGCACTTTCACTAGGTATTCCAATTCCAGGAACTTTCTCCCTCCTTATTTCTGTCTTTTGGCTCCAGATAAAGTCCTACCCTTTGTAAGAATAAGTACCCTTTTCAGTCTTCTTTAGTCTTAGTTACTTTATTCTGAAATTACTTAGAATACATCCCATGTATGTCATTTGTGCATAATGATTTGCCTATTATCTCCCCCATTAGACTGGGAGACACTTAAGTTCGGGCACTTCCCCCTCCTTTTCTTTGCATGCCTAGTACTTAGTGCCCACTATGGGGTTAGCCCTTAATAAATGCATATTGACTTGACTCCATGGCACCTAGCACAGGTACAAACACAAAATATTGACTGAATTTTGACTCAGTGATTCATGAAGAGTATTAATGTCCAGCTTCCCTAGCCTTTTGAGATTCAGGGAGCCTGGAAGTATCACCCGGAGAAATATTTCCAAATCGGTCCTTTTGGATATTTCCATTCTAGAACATTATAGCTACGTTCCATATCCCTGAAGCACAACCAGTATGTTTCCAGTCAAAAAATCCAGTAGAATGTTTCTTCAATCGATAGCTGCCAAAGATCACAAACAACAGGGCAAAAAAATTCCTTATATCAGTACGTGAAAATACTATCTATTCAGAATTAGCCCTTTGGTGACTGTCAAACTTCTAAGTGGTTTGGGGAAGACAGAAGTGTTAAATTCAAGAAGAATCAGGAAATACTTGAAATAACAATTGAACTGCTGCACAATTTTCAGGCAAGCAAAGAAACAAAAAAAAAATCACCAGCAAGCATGTAACTAAAATTTATTAGGGACCTTAACAGTAACTGTACTGCATGTTAACTCAATGAAGTTCATAGTCTTCATCACTTAAAAAGAAATCTCATGGATTGCTGCTGCTTAAGCTGAGAAGAGTAGTCATTCCCATAATGAGTCTATCAATTTAAAAAGCGTGAAAGATGATTGGTGACATTTGCAATGATACCTTCTTAAGCAGTTCATGATACTTGCTAAATTATGTAATATACCAATAAATAGTTGAATGTTTTTGCTGAATATACTCATTGAGTACATTTTAGAATACATTCCTTGGATCTCCCACTAAGGTATTCTCTCAACCCCCCCAACAAAAAAAGAAAAGATTTATAGTGTCAAAACTACACTTGTAATATTTAGCCAAGTAAATAATAAATTCCTAAAGGAACACTTGAACATTTATCTTATGTCTTTGTTGGTAATCTGAAAACCCTCGTTTCAAACAAAAGGAACTCCTCCAAATAGGTAAATTTGATAGAATCACAAATCATAAAATAACAGAATTTCAGCATTGTAAAGAAGCTCAGAATCCATCTAGAACAACTCATGCCTAAAAGTTAATTGTCTTTACAATTTAACTAAGTGGTCCTTCTTTATGATATACCTTTTGTTTAAGTACCTTCAGTGAAGGAAAATCCACGACTTCCTCAGGCAGCCTATTTCATTTCAGCATAGACCTAATTGTTAACAACATTTTCTTTAATAAATTCTAAAATTGATATGATCCAACTTCTATCGTTATTGTGCCTAAAACAAAGCAGAATACATCTAATCCACATTTTTCATAAAAACCTTCCAATTACTGAAGATAGCTCAGTCTTATCCTCACTGTCTTTTCTTCTTTAGATTAAGCATGCTTGTTCCTTCAGCTGATTCTTAACATGGCACGAAATCAAGGTCCTTCATTATCTTGATTGCTGTCCTCTGGACACATCACTGTCCTTTCAAAAATGTGGCACCCAGGACTGATTTTACACTTGTTCTTATATTAAAGCAAGGCTGCAATGTTGAAAGGTGTCTTTTAAAGGCTAGTGGTATTAGCAGTTATCTATGGCCCTCAGGCATCCTTTTATTTCTGTAACTATATTCTCATTAATATGAAGGGATGAGACCAGATGACCCCCGAGGGATCTTCTCTCTCTAAACCTGTGATCCTATGGTTCTAAGTAATTTCCAATTCTAGATCTTAGGCCTCTTAAAGACATAGAGTTTCAAATTTTCAGTAAAGGAGATGAATGTACTATATATGGTACCAATTCTTGGTTTAGTATTGTTTCATTTGTATTACACAAGAATCTGTCTCAGCTGATCAGACAACATGAAATGTAAAATGTAGCAATTATCCAGAGAAACCATTCCAAAGAATATTTTCCCCCTAGATTATTTAGATATTTTAGGTAAAAATATTTCCCAGGACAGAAATAGATGGACAAATAGGCATAATTCAATTCAAATTACCAAACATTTATTAAGCATCCACTACATTGAGGTCTGGTGTTCGACTGTATGAGGGACACAGAGATGAAAAAAGACTTTTGTTTCTCACTGAGTGGGTGTGATCCCTTAACCCCAGACTCTGGCAGGCTCACTGCACACTGACCTCTCTATTATAATAATAGTTCCTAACATGTTTTATGCTATTTCCTGTCTCCCCAGAATTATGTCCCCTTGCCTGCTACCTCTCACAACCTTTCACATCCATCTCGATTCTCACCTGTCCCAGAAAGCCCTTCTTGACAATTGCAACCTATGGTGATCCCCTCTTTTTCTCCTTTAGGACTTTTTTGTAGTACTCGCTAGAACACATATTACTTTGTGACAGCTCTTCCCCTAATAATTAGTGTCTTCTTCTCCCAAATTACCTTGTATTTATTTTGTATACACATATGAATGCAAAAGTTTTATGGAGGCACAGTAAAGAGAGCGTCAGATCTGGAGCGAGAAAGATCTAAGTTCAAATCTAACCTCAGACACTTACAAGCTGTGTGATCCTCAGGAGAGTCACTTCACCTCTCCCTGCCTCAGCTTCCTCTACTGTAAAATGGGATAATAATAGCATTTACCCCCCAGGATTACTGTGAGGATGAAATGAGATGATATATGTAAAGAACTCTGAAACCCTTAAAGCACCTTTAGTGCTTTAGGTAATTACCTTTAGGTAATTTAGCCAGGGGCTATTTTAATTTTGCCTGGCATATAGAAGGTACTTAATACTTATTGATGAAGTTTATCTTTACAACTCCTCTGAAAGCTTTGTGCAGGCATCACTGCACCCCTGGGTTCTCTCTGGAACCTCAGACAAAGTTATATGCATGGGAAATCACTCTGCCAAGTGGTCTATCTGACACATGATACAGAAATATTATGGAACTTGTCAGGTTTTATTGGCTCTTTTGCAGAGTTTTCTAATTGTTCAGTATACTTTTCAGGCAAGTAAAAAGAAATCATTTGCCCTTCCATTGCTGTCCAGTCACAGGGCTACCTTCCACTGAGTGTCTCCCCTATAGGCAGCTCCTTTGAATAATGGATACACCTGGGGAAAAAAAAAACCTTCAGACAACTGGACAGAAATGAAAGAGTTTTGTAAAATTACCTTAAATTCAGTCTCAATGTTGGCCAGTCTGGCTAACTCATTGCTTAACTCTAAGGCAGTAAGGACAGGATCTTCACTGGACAGAGATAAGTAGGCAGCACTGGCTAATCCTTTATATGCATTCATTCTGGACCTTGAATGGCTGAAGGAGTCTTTTCTCTGCTTTTCAGCACATTCATTACACTTGCAGAAATAGTCATGGGGCCTTTCAATTCGGGCCCCTTTAAGGAGGAGAATGTGCACAATTTCATACTCCTGGCAGTGGGCAGCCAGGATGATGGGGGTGATATCATGAGAGAAACGGGTTCCATCTTCATCATAGGCATAGAAATCATCATCCCGTAGTTCCTGTTCTAGGGGACTGAGGGTCAGTCGCTGCCCCTGGGCAAAGGCTGGGTGGTTCAGTATTGCCTCAACAATCCGCACATAGCCTTTGCTAATGGCCAACAAAAGTGCATCACCAACTCTGGCCAGGTTTTCTTTTTTTAGCAGCAGTTCTGTGACTTCTAGGTGCTCATTTCCCACTGCTAGCTGCAATGCATTTTGTCCCATATAGTCAACACAGTTGAAGTTTAGTGTTTTGGATTCCTCAAGCATCTTCCTAACCACTGGAATGTTGCCATATTCAGCAGAGTCCAAGAAACGTTCTTCTTCCATGGTCAGACTTGTCCCCTTCTCATTAAACATGTAGGCTGGGCCTCGGATAGCCTGCCTTCTTCCCTTTTCCCGTAGGGTTGTGTGCCTGCGGTGCATGTTTTTAAAGTTGCTATTTTCCAACCTGTATTAAAATGAGATGAAGTCAATTAATTATTTTCTCAATGACTTTTAGATCCCTGGGAGGCAGCAAATACTGTTGAAAATGTTTGCAGTTAAAAAAAAAATAAAATTTTAAGGCATGATGGAATTTTTGTAGTTTATAACTAGGCTAATCATGTATTTCACTATGGGAAATATGTACTGTATTTCTTCTTATCTTATTATAGTGTAAGTGTTTTATGTTTTTTGTTCTTATTTTTAGAGATGTGATGGAATATCTCTCCTTCGGCAGATTTCCTCATTATCCCTTTTGCAACACCTAAAATGGAGGTTTGGTTGAGAGTGTCAGTTAGAGGTGGGAGAGAATGAACATGCAAGATAGCCCATAGGTCTTTTTCCTGCTCCCTATGTTCCTTGCTTAGTGATGAATCCTTAAGGAATCCAGTTCTGTTTCTCTGCACCCAAACCCAGAATGAGGAAGTTATATGTTCCTGACATCACATTCCCACCTTTGGATTAAGTGCCTCTTTATTTGAAGAGCTGAAAATATTTCTGAAAACTTTACAACCTGTAAATATGGAGACAACCGCATGCTGTATTTGAATACATTATTACCTAGGCCCATTAAGGAGGACACAGGGGGAAGCCTTACTCAAAAGATAAGAATAAAGCCCAATGATTTCCTCTTTCCCAATCACTAGCCTCTAATTTCTCTAATCTCCACAGATAGTTAAAACTATTTTAAAAGACAAGAGGAAGACTGTTGGGTCACTGAGGAGTAGAAACTTTCTCTGTCACAAAAACTCAGACTTTGATCAATCAACAAACATTTTAAAATGCCTCCTATGTGCCATGTGCTGTGCTAAGCATTAGGTGCTAAACTTCTCTAAAATAGGAATTATGTACAAATATTAATTTCTAAAATGCCTGACACATAATTGGCCTTAATATAGTCTTGTAATGTTTTTTTTTTCAAATTTTCTTTTACATTTTTACCTCTTAATCTCATTCCCATTTTCAATATAACATAAGTGACCAGATATTAACCAAAGAATCTCTGACATAGCCATTAAATACCAGGAATAACTTTTTCTGGTATTTAATGGCTAGGATATATTTATATATATATATACATATACATATATAGTTTAAATATATTTAAATTCATATGTAACAATTAATAATTTATTGTTAATAATTTAACTATATAAATATATATATTTAAAGTCCAGAATAATAGGATTTCATAGTTGAAAGGCCCTCAGTGTCCATCAGGTTTGGATCATCCAAATAAGAATTCCTTCTCCAATACATCTTACAAGTGTTCATAATCTCCCCTCATGACACATTCATTTTTTGTTCCATTCTAATTTTTAAGAAGGTTTTCCTTACATCAAATATGTTTGCCTCTTTGCAATTTCTGCTAATTGCTCCTAGTTCTTTCTTCTGAGGTCAGGTGCAACAAGGATAATTCTCCTTCCATATAATATTCCTTACAATACTTTCTTTACCCCAATTCTTCTTTACTTCAGGTTAAATAACCCGTGTTTCTTCAACTGATCCTTCTACTCATCCTCATGGAATGAACTAAATCAAAAGTTCCTTTATGATCACAGTCACTTCTTCAGGACACTCTCTAGGTTATCAATGTCCTTCAACATATAATGTTTAGAATTCAACATGATACACTGGACACATATTGACCTCAGCAGAGTATAACCATACTACCACCTCCATGATACCAGAAGGATTCTCTTTTTCCTGGCTGCTGCATCAAACTATAGATTCAATGATTGAATAATTAAATGATATTTTAAATATTGACCATATATCTAAATTGTAAATGCATTTAGATTTTTTACTTAGATCTCATGAATCAAATAGAAAAAGAAATCATTAAAAAAATCCAAACATTCTGTCTTTGATCCTTATTTGCCAAGTCCCCTTTCTGTGCTAGTTAGAACTATGGTGTTTTTTATTTCCTATATTTTAATTAATCTTAACTTTTGACCCTTAATTACATTTTTGGCTTCAGTGATCGATGACATAAGTTTCACATCCTCTTATGCTTAGAGACTGTTATTGCCTGTTCTTTCTTATTATTCCATTAAATTCTGCAGATTCTATTTGGAACCGATAAATAACAAAATCAGGCAGTATAGTTGATAAGATAACCCTTTTCTTTATTTTAAGGAACAACTTAGTCACTCCTTTAGAAAAGAAGGAAAAAATGGGGAAAATTCTGCATTTCCCTCAGTAAGAAGTGTTTATAAGGTCACTTCCTTTTCTGAGGTAGAAGGAAGATGTTCTTTGTATACACATGACATTATTTTATACTTCCCTTTCCCCATGGAAATCTCCTATCAGGTTTTAGAGGTAAGAGACAAGAACTTTATTTAATCCCTTGTTCTGACACTTCTTAGCTATGTCATTGTAGACTAGTTATAGGGAAAGGGCCCTCTGCTCCTACCTTTAATATCTTTTAATATTTAACCTTTTTAATATCAAGAAACTGAAGCTTAGAGAGGTTAAGGGACTTGCTGAGAATCGCATAGACATTAAGTGGCAGAAATGGTATACAAATTTGGGTTCCATTTCTCCAAGTTAAGTGTTAACAAGTTTTTTTCTACTACACAATATTGCCTTTCTGATGTTAGTTTCCTTCTCTAAAAGAAAAAAAAGAAACTATTATATTGTATTACTTAACTCTCGTCGTCTTTCTGAGGAAAGTCCTTTATAAAACTTGAAATGTGAGTTCTAATTGTTGTTGAAGGTTCAGGATCAGAGCCTAATTTTCTGATTGTGATTGAATTATTCTGCCCCAGATGAAAACTGTTTAACTACTCAGTTTAGTGATTTTTTTTCCATTTGCAAAAGAATCTCATAAGGAAGATGTAAGTAGTAAAATGAGGAGTTGTAAAATTCTTTGAGAAGAGGGAGTAGCAAATGTCTATTGCATTTCAGAGCCAACTGGCAACTATACCTCCCTAGTGTGAAGCCCAAAGAAAAGAAAACATAAAATAGGTTCTTTCTCAACAAATATTGCTGCAAAAGTATCATTTGCCTGGCTATTGTGGGGCTTAAGACAAGCCATAACTTTAGAATTCATTCATTTATTCACTAAATATTTATTAAGCACCTACTATGTGCCGTGTGTTGTGCTAAAGACTAGTGATGCAAAAAGAGGCAAAAAACAAGCCCTGCCCTCAAGGAGCTTACAGTCTAATGGGGGAAATCTTACAAAAAGCTAAAATCCTCTTTAGCAGTTATACTGAATCCATCATGGTTCTTTTCTCACTTCTCATCCTCTTTGAACTTTCTTCAGGTTTTGATACTATTGCCTGTTCTATTACTTCTCTACCTTGCTCTTATGATGGTGGACTCAGTTTTCTGCTTCCCAATTAGGTATCCCTTTCTCTGTATCTTTTATTGAATCATTATCCAGGTGCCACCCCCAGTCAAATGTGTTCCTTAAGGCTATCCTGGATCCTCTTCTCTTTCTAAACTTTGTTATTATGAGATCTCACCAGTACCCAAGAGTCCAATTATCATTTTTATGCAGATGACCAAAAATTACATATTCAGTCCTAATCTTTCCTGGATCTTACATCACTAATTGCATCCAGGACATCTCTAACTTTTAGCTAGATGCTAGCTAACCTAGGTAACTTAGCTCTATTTAGTTTAGATACTAAACTAGATACTTCATATTTGGTAGATACTTCAAACTCAGTATGTCCAAAAGGATTTTCATTATGCTCCTCCCTAAATTAACCCATTTTTCATAGATACTTATGTCTATTGAGGATACCAACATCCTTCCACTCACCAGATTTGTAGCCTCAGAGATATCACACTCTCTCTCATTCTCCACTGCTATGTACAATTACCATATCTTGTTAATTCTATTTTCTCATCTCTCACATATCCATAACCTGTTCTGTATCTACACAGTCATCACCCTAATGCAAGCTCTCATTACCTCTTGCCTGGACTACTTCAATAATCTCCTAACTGGTTTCCCTGTTCCCACTGTCTTTTTTCTTCAATTTATTCTTCACATAGCTACCAAAACTATCTTCCTAAGGATCAGATTTGACTACATCACTCCCCTACTCAAAATCATCATTACTATCTGTTTCTATTATTATATAATATTATATTAATGTTATTTAATTGATTTAATTAAGTCAAATTAATATTATTATATAATATTAATAATTATAAATATTATATAATAACAGCTATTATCATCTGTAAAATGAAATACAAATTCTTCATTTTTGTTTTTAAAGTTCTTCACAGTCTGGTTCAAATCACCTTTCCTTTCCAAATTCATTTCAAATTATTCCCTTCTTGCACTGTTCTGTACATTATAAACAAAATGGTCCACACATTATTCAACAAGCTCATTTTTATATATCACAACTCCATGTTTAATTTTTGTTTGGTAATTTGTTTGTTTTTACAGGATATTCATCTTGCCTGACATACATCCTTACCTCTGTCTTTTAGATTCCTGAGTTTCATAGCTTAACTGACATGCTACCTTCTATAGGAAACTTCCTCTGATCACTTTAGTTGTTAATGCACTATCTTTCTTCAAACTATATTGTACTTCCTTATCAGAGTAAGTATTGAAACATACTAGTAGTTTGCAAGGTCCTTGAGAGCAAAGACTAGTATAGTATCTTTTCCCTAGTTCCTTGTGCTTAGTTTTTTGAAAGAATAAAAAAGCTATGAGACAAGACGATGGAACCAAAGAAGAGGTACTGATATGGGTTATCCTAGCATTGCCAAATAGAAAATAGATGGCTATATCACTAAGCTGCGGAGTTGACCAATGAGTGCCTTGTTTTCAGGGGATCTAGAAATCAGTCTCTGTCAGACTGAATGAACAAACAAAGAATTTATTGTTAACTATATATAAAGTAGTTTGCTGAGTGTTAGTGATAAATACTGAAAAAGTGAGACATTCTTTGCTCTCAAGCTCACACTCTAGTTAGAAGAAACAACATATAAAAGAAAGTTCAATTGGAAGACAGATGGAAAGAGTTAGAAATCATAAAGAATTATCAGTTTAGTAGAAGGCAAGACCTGGGGGTCCTTAAGCTTAATTATTAGGTCAGATGTTAGGGCTGGGTGTTCTGAGGGGGTACATGCAGGGTAGGCAATAAGAACTTGTGGTACTCATTCTTGGTAATTCAGTCAGTCAACAAGCAATGTTAGGTTCTTACAATGTACTGAGGAGCTGAGTATATGAAAATAAAAAGGAAAAAGTATCCTTGTCTTGAAGGGTTTCACATTTTAAATGGAAGACAACATATAAGTAAAAAAGTAAATGTACGGTTCATTAGGGACAGCTAGGTGGTTCAGTGGATAGAGAACTGGCCTTGGAGTCAGGAAGACCTGAGTTCAAATCCAGCCTTGGACACTAGCTGTGTGGCCCTAGGCAAGTCACCTAAACTTGTTTGCCTTAGTCCCTCATCTGTAAAAATGAGTTGGAGGAGGAAGTGGCAAATTACTGTAGTATTGTTGCAAGAAAACTCCCAAAATGGGGTCATGAAGAGTGAGACATGACTGAAACTACTTCAACAATGAAAACAAAAGGATACATTAAGAACCAATGGAAAGTAATATCATAGGAAAAGGCACTAGCAGGTAGGGGATAAGTTAAGTCTTGAAAGAAATCAGGGAAACTAAGAGGCATCGGTGATGAGAGAGAAAGATCTAGGCATGTGGTAAGTTAGTAAAAAGGTAACTAAATGGAAGATGGAGTGTCATTGCTAAGGAATATAAAATTTCTAATTTTACAAGACCATTATACCTGGACTGGAAAACATATGGAAGGAAGTAAAGTATAAGGAAAAGCTGAGTTTGTGGAGAGCTTTACATTACAGACAACATTTTTTTTAGACTCTCACTTTTCCAAAATTTATTTACTTGTTTATTTTTAATTTTCAACAGTCATTTCCACAAGATTTTGAGTTTCAAATTTTCTCATCTTTCCCCTACCCCCACTCCAAGTTGGCAAGCGTAATGATTATCCCTTTCCCTGGACTGTCCTCTCTTATGTCCCCTCAGACTCCTCTTCTGCCTTACTTTTTTAGAGAGTAGGGCAAGACAGATTTCTATACCCCATTGGTGTATATCTTATTTCTCAGCTGCATGTAAAAATGAGGTTCTAACATTTGTTTTTAAGGCTTTGAGTTCCAGATTCTCTCCCTTCTTCCCTCCTCACCCACACCCATTGAGAAGACAAGCAATTCAATATAGTTTATACATATGTAGTTACACAAAACATTTTCATAGTTTTCATTTTCATAGTAGTCAAGTTGTGAAAGACTAATTATATTTCCCTCTGTTTTTTCTGCCCCTCATTTATTCTATTTTCTCCTTTGACCCTGTCCTTTTCAAAAGTGTTTGCTTCTGACTGCCTTCTCCCCCAGTCTACCCTCCCTCCTACCACCCTCGTTCTTATACCCTTCCCCCTACTTTGCTGTAGGGTAAAATACTCAATTGAGTGTGTATGTTAATCCCTCCTTAAGCCAAATTCAATGAGAGTAAAGTTGGCTCATTCCCTTTCACCTCTCTGCTCTTTCCCTCCATTGTAACAGCTTTCTCTTGCTTCTTTTATGTGAGATAATTTACCCTATTCTACCTCTCCCTTTCTCCTTCCCCCAATATCTTCCTCTCTCACCCTTAATTTTATTTTTTAGATTTCATCCCTTCAGATTCAACTCACCCTGTGGCCTCTGTTTATGTATATGTATACACACACACACACACACAATACACACACACACACACATTCCATTCAACTACCATAATACTGAGAAAAGTCTCATGAGTTACAAATATCATCTTTCCATGTAGGAATGTAAACAGTTCAAATTTAATAAGTCCCTTACAATTTCTTTCTTGTTTACCTTTTCATGCTTCTCTTGCTTCTTGTATTTGAAAGTACAATTTTCTGTTCAGATCTGGTCTTTTCATCAATAATGTTTAAAAGTCCTCTATTTCATTAAATATCTAATTTTATCCTGAAATATTATACTCAATTTAGTTGGTAGGTGATTCTCAGTTTTAATCCTCACTCCCTTGACCTCCAGAATATCATATTACAAGCCCTTCAATCCCTTCCTGTAGAAGCTGCTAGATCTTGTTATCCTAATTGTGTTTCCACAATACTCAAACTGTTTCTTCCTGAATACTTATAATATTTCCTACTTGACCTGGGAACTTTGGAATTTGTTATTATATTCCTAGGAGCTTTCTTTTTGGAATCTTTTGGAAGAGGTGATCAGTGGATTCTTTCAATTTGTATTTTACTCTCTAGTTCTAGAATATCATGGCAGTTTTCCTCGATAATTTCTTGGAAGATGATGTCTAGGCTCTGTTTTTGATCATGCTTTCAGGTAGTCCAATAATTTTTAAATTATCTCTCCTGGATCTGTTTTCCAGGTCAGTGGTTTTTTCCAATGAGATATTTCCCATTGTTTTCTATTTTTTCATTCTTTTGGATCTGTTTTATATTATCTTTATTTCTCATAAAGTCATTAGCTTCCATTTGCTCCATTCTAATTTTGAAGGAATTATTTTCTTCATTGAGCTTTTGAATTTTCGTTTCATCTAACCAATTCTGTTTTTTAAGTCATTCTTCTCTTCATTGTCTTTTTGGACCTCTTTTGCCATTTGAGTTAGTCTATTTTTAAGATGTTATTTTCTTCAGTATTTTTGCAGTCTCCTTTAGCAAGCTGTTGATTTGCTTTTTCATGATTTTCTTGTATTACTCTTATTTCTCTTCCCAATTTTTCCTCTACTTCTCTTACTTGATTTTCAAAATCCTTTTTGAGCTCCTTCATGGCCTGTGACTAATTCATATTTTTCTTGGAGGCTTTTGATGCAGGAGTTTTAACTTTGGTGTCTTCTTCTGGCTCTATGTTTTGATCCTCTTTGTCACCAAAGAAGGATTCTATAGTCTGATTTCTTTTCTTCTTTTTGCTCATTTTTTTCCAGCCAATTACTTGACTTTTGAGCTCTTTGTCACAATAGAATTCTGCCTTCAGAGTGGAGAGTGTTCTGTCCCAGATTTCTGGGGTTTTGTGCAGCTGTTGTCAGAGCTACTTCTAGGCACCTGCCTCAGAACTGTGAGGAAGATTCCCTCTCCACAGCTGCCATAATTTCTGCCACACAAGACTGAAACCTAGATCCAATCAGGGAAAATCAAGGGAATCCTGCCTCAGTGCCATCAAACAGATTCCTGCAATTGCTCTCTGATCAGTTTCTTGGTTCCCCCCCTGCAACACACTATCTGTGGCTTGGAGCCCTGAAAGGAGCTGCCACTACTGCTGCTGCTATTGCTCTGGCTGCTGTTACCAACACAGCAACTGCCACCTCCACTGCCCTTGGGGCAGTGGCTGGACCACACTTTTCTCTCACCCAGGTTCAACAGAGTTTCCCCACTGATTTTATCTTTGCCATTTTGGGGTTGAGAAGTATGGAAACCACCTTAGGTGCCAATGATTCAGTCCCTGGGGATTTTTGCAGGCCCAGTCTATGCTGCTGGTCTGTGCCTGGGTGACACATGCAGAACTGCATTCCACTCCCACCCCATTGCAACAGAATCTTTCTCTCAGCCTGCCAGGTTGTCTTCAGTGGGAGCTTTTTTTCACTCTGTCATTTTATGGGTTCTCTAGTTCTAAAATTTGTTTAGAGTCCTTTTTGCAGGTGTTGGAGGGAACTGGGGGACAAGCTCAAGTGAGTTCCTGTTTTCACTCTGCCATCTCAATTCTGCCTCCAGACAACTTTAGATTTGATACTAGAGATAGTAAGGAGCCATTGAAATTTGAGGAAGTAACATGGTTATACCTATGCTTTAGAAAAATCACTTTAGAAGCTGAGTAAGGGTTGGATTAGAGTAGAAAAACTTGAATTTGAATAAGGGAAATTGATGAGGTGGTTATTATTATAGTTCAGACTAGAGATAATGATGACCTAAAATAGAGGGGCAGGTATGTGATTGGAGAGAAGATATATCTGAGAGATGTATAGGTAGAAATGCCTAGATTTTGCAGTGTAATAGATATGTAAGGAGCTGTGGATGATACCAAGGTTGTGAATCTGGGTGACTAGGAGATGGTGGTGTTTTTAACAGTATTAAGGAAATTGGAATCAGTAGAGGGTTTGTGGAGAAAGATGATTTGAACATGTTACATTTGAGACCCTTGTGGGACACGCAGTTCAAGATATCTAAGAAATAGATAGATGGATGGATGGATAGATGGATGGACAGATAGATAGATTAGATAGATAGATAGATAGATAGATAGATAGATAGATAGATAGATAGATAGACAGATTTGAGAATAATCTACATATATATGATAATTGAATCCATGGAAGGTAATGATATCATTAAGTACAAATAGTATAGAGTGAAAAAAGAAGATAACCTAGAGAAGGAGCTTGGGGACACTCACCATTAGTGGGCATGACATGGATCAAAAACCAGCCAAGGAGACTGAAGAAGAGTGACCAGACAAGTTGGAGGAGAATTAAAAGAAATTAGGGTCATGAAATCCTAGAAAGGGGAGAGTATTTAAGACAAGAGATTGACTAATAGAGTCAAATGCTACACAGAGGTTAAGAAGGATGATGATGGATAAAAGATCATTGTTAACTTTGGAAAGGACCATTGGACTAACAATATTGGAGGGCAGATTATAGAGGGTTTAGAAAAGAGTGAAAGGAGAGGAAGCTGAGGTAGCAAATGTATATGAATTTTTCAAGAAGTTTAGCCATGAAAGGGGTAAGAGATATAGAACTACAGCTAATTGGGAAAGTTGGATCAAATAATGTTGACTTTGATGGGGGATGGTATATGAGAAAATTGGCTCTGCTTGTAACCAGCAGATGGAGAATATTGTATGTATATGTATATATATATATACATGCATGTGTGTATGAATGGATATATGTATGTGTATGTATATATGTGTATATGTATGTGCATATGTATACAGTTATATAAACACATTTACATACATACATATGAAGAGAGAGAGAAAATTATAGTAGTGACAATATATGGGAGAATGGAGGAGTAGGTGGGTTGAAAGGTACATGTAGAAAAGTTGAGCTTGGCAAGGAGAAGGGCCAATTATTCTTTGGAGGAAGGAGTCAATGAGAATATAAAGGGGGTAGAGATCTGGGTGATTTGAGATGAGGTGAGGAGAGCTCATTCCACATTTTTTTTTCAGTGAAATATAAGTTGAGGTCTTTAGGCTGAGAGAGTGGTAATTGTCATGGACTTCTTGGAGAGAGATGACAAAACATGAAATTAGTTCTGCAGGTAGAGTTGGGGAATAATTTAAGAAGGACTAAATGGACTACCTTGCTACAGTGAGAGCCAAGTTGAAAATAGAAAAAAAAATTGTAATTGACTTAATCAGCATAGTTGCATGATTTCCTCCAGTCCTACTCAGTAGTGTCATTCTAGGAGAAATTTAGGGTTGAGGTTTGGTTAGCCATAATCAGTAAAAAGACAAGGGGAAGGGATTCTAAAAAAGAGGATAGAGTTTATGAAACAACCATATGGAGGAAAGAGTAACCAGTACACAGGGTAATGGAGTCAGGAAAGAAATAAATGGAATGAATGGAGGTCATGATGAAGATTAAGAACTGGTCATAAAGCATAGATAAAGATAGAATGAAAAAAATATGATCAGATAAAGGAATTTTCATGTTCATGGATGTGGAAGTGGAATAAACACTTGTGAGAATTGTAAGATCAAGGGTATTTATATTGATTTCTTTTTGCTTTTAAATATTTGGCAAAAACCTGTTTCAATCAGACATAGCATGTGGGTTGGAAATAATCCTAAACATGTGACATGTTAGTCAAGGAAAACTAAGTCATTACATACGGAGCAGCTCAGCAGCTTCTTCTTATGCTCCTGGCATGTCTGATGTACTTCTGGGGTTGTATGGTCTCTGTTTCAAAGCTAATTGTGAAGATCAGAATGCAAAATGGTTTCTCTTAAAAACATAATTGGTCTTTGATTGCACCTATTTTAATATTTTTCTTAAAAAGGTACTTTGAATTTAAATGCTTTTATTTGCATATATTATTGAGATAATGACTGATCAGACTCATCAAACATCTTCATTAAAATAGTGTGCTTTTTCATCATTGAGAAATGCATACATTGACATTTCATGTCATTGAAAAGAAATGTTCCAGGAGATGCAAAACTGCATTTTTAGAGAGAGACTGATTATTAAGCTCCCCTCTTGATCCTTCAGTTGCTATTTTTATCTCACTGCCTTCACAGATGCATCATACAGTCTGAATGGGGGTCAGACTTCAGCGATCCATGAAAAGTGTGAATTTTGTACCTTAAACCAACTGCTCACAAACACAATCACACAATACATTCTAGAGAGGTATTTTAGTTAATCACCAGCAAAGATAGGAATAGTAAATGAAAATTCTTTCTTCTAAAATCCTAAACAAAATCTTGGGATAAAATGTCTGTGAATATCTTCCAGTTTGAAAGCACCACTTCCTAGAACTGTTACTTCTATACATATACATTCAAAAAATACATTTCATGAATATACAGAAAAAAAACACCCTACTTCAGGGAAATAGAAGAGGTGAAGAATTAGGAAGCAGAAGTCTTGGTTTCAAGTCCTGACCATCAGCTACTGGCTTCATGACCTTGAGCACATAACGTCATCTCTGAGCCTCTGTTTCCTCATTTGTGTAAAATGGGCAAAATAAATTCCCCCCTGCCTACCTTAAAAGGGTTAAGGGTGAGAAAGAAAGGAGAAAGTGCATTTCAAATAGACTTTAAAACATGAAACATGTGCAGAGATTTTTGTGTGTAGATCATCCCATGTTCTAATCTAGAATCACATAATCATATGATCCCTCCCCAAATTGGACAATATTTGTTAAGCACTTAGGATAAAACCAAGCACATAGGCAGCACTTAATAAATATTTGTTTTCTTCTGTTCTTCATCCTAAATAACTTTCTTTTGAGTCTTAATCATTTGGGATATAAATATTTTTCTTCAAAATATAGACATTAAAGCTTAAATGTGTGAAAGTTCAGTGTCTTGCTCCATCCAGATTATAGGAGGCAAGGAACTGCACTATTTATTCTTCATTATTAACATTTCCCTGTACTATCATATTTTCTTGCCTAATCAGCTGTAACACAAAATGACTCTTTCTTGGGTGGTACATTAGCACTTTAGAATCCTTAAGGAACAACTTGTAGAAATTACTAGCCAATTTTATTACAATGCCACTAGGGTTAATGGCTTTAGGGAGTTAAATCAGCCCCAGAGCCTAATGACATTTCCAAAAATGATTTTTTTCAAACTTTGTTTTATGTTGTGACAAATTTGAATCACTTCAGTGAAAATAACTGTCAGCTTATTTCATGCAAGTTTCCTAGTTTTGGTACATTACTTTCTAGCATCATGTGTGATTGTGTATAAAATAATTGACTATGACTTTTATGCTATTGCATAACACACTCAAACCATATTGTTACTTACAGGAGACAAACTTTTCAACAGAAAAACCAATAATCAATCAGGATTAATTCTAATGTGACTAAGGAAATCTCACATTGTAATTCATTCTCAGTGGGTTTTGAATATTTTTTATATTATACTATTATTATCATTCAATTCTGTTATAACAGGTTATTTTTTCCTGCATCTAATGCTACTAGATGCTGTTGTATGACTCTATCAGTGATATTTTCTTCTTCCTCCAGAGAAATGAATGTTTTTAAGAGGATATATTATTTCTTATAAGAATTCTTTCTCATTGTTTATTCACCTATACTATGCATTATCCGTGGGAAAAATGATAGAATATTTTGCAAAACTCATCTCTGATTTTCTTGCTATATCAAATGCATTGACATGTCCCTGAAACACTTTCAGTGAATCTATGTCTTACTGTCTTTGTGCATGATTAACCACTGAAACTGGAAGAACCACAATTATATAGCATGATTTCAAAGGTTCTTTTGAACACTGAAGTTCTTTTGTAATCTTTGGAAACCATTTGTGATTTTAACTAAACCCTAATATAGGATAAACTTAGAAGAAAGCATCTAATACCAGAAATGAAGAAATGGCTGCCTACTACAGGAAACAATAGTTTAAAAAATGAAAATTGTGATATTTACCTGTGTAGAATATCACCTCTTAGATGCCTCTAAACTAAGAGAAAATATGGATTTTGCAATTCTGCTACTTGAGGTGGTGCATATTGCTTGCTTATAGATTTTTGTGCTTGGGGCTTTGGGTGGAAGTTAGAGAGGAAGAAGAGGTTTCTAAAGTAATTGTGATTATGAAATATAATCAGGATATGGAGCTGCTGGTAAACTTGTAAATAACCAAAATAATGCCATTGTGAAAAAGTCCCCCAAGGAAGGGATTTGAATATTTAGGATTTTAACAGATGTTCATTCATAAATCTGATCAGTACATTAAGTACTGATCTGCCTGCCTAGTCCAGTGTCCTGAGGGGGAAAGAAACCCAAAAGATCCAGCAGGTGGCGTTCAGAGCCTGAGGCATGCTGCTAATTATTTCAATCGTTTTTAGTTTCTCTCAAATTCTACCCGCTCCCCAATTGTTTAAGCCTGTTAAACATACAGTAATTTGGTAGTGGCATTCAGGTTGTATCTATTTCGTAAATGATAGCTGAAAATTCCAAACCTTAACAGGAAAATTTCACAACTAGACTTCCAAGCCTCAAAACAAGGTTCTCCCCCACACTTATTAATAGTGTCGTTTTGAACTGGAAAGTGAGACACAGCACAGACCTTTTCAAAAAGAGGAGAAAACCTCTCCTTTTCTTTCTTGCACGTATAGTGTGGTATGGGTAGTCAATCTTCGTAGAGATTTCTCTCTGCCACCCCTTCCCTTACTTTTTATTCTTACTCTGAGACCCTCAAGTGCGATGGTGGAAAGACAAGATATAAATATACTCTTTCGTAGGTACATAACTATGCAAGCATAGCAAGACATTGGGATCGCAGGTTGAATTGTATATCCTCATATGACTTCGAAACTTAGGCAATTTTAATGTTGTTGTTTTTTTTAAAGTCCCTTCCCCAAATGAGCAATCCTACTTCAAAGGAAGGATTTTTATTAACTGAATTACGTATCTTACCATGGCACACACATAGCCTGAACTTTAGTACCCCAATTTTGTAAAAAAAAAAAAAAATCCCCCTGCAGTATAAATTAGATAGAATCACAAAATCTTACATTGACGGTCACGGATTCGGGGTATAATTCCTTCTCTATGTTGCTGGAACCTAGGTCTGTGCCGAGGGAATCAGGCTTCCCATGGGTGGTAACCATTGAAGTGCGGCTGTCCGTGGTGCTGAACTGGGGCTCCCGGCAAGCTAGAAAGCCCGAGTTGAGACTGTGAAGACCTGCTTTCCTTTGTCCTGCGAATGCAATGATTCCGCCTTGTGAGACAGACTCAGGTTGTGGTCTTTTTTTTTTTTTTCTTTCCTAATCTGGGGAAAATTTCCCAAGAAACATGACGGAGTGACTCTCTGGAGGAAGAATCGTGTGTGAGACGGGCATGTGGTGTGGTGATAGGTTGTGTATTTTCCCCACAGTCTGCTCTTTTGAAAAGGAGCAACTCTCTCTTACCACCATAACCCCCACAGGAACCCCCTCCCCCAAACTCACAGTTATGTAAGGCAGCAAAGAGTATTTATCAAATTCTACCAAAAAGAAACAGGGAGATGAGCTGTCTTCCTACTTGTCAGATTCTTTTTTTTTTTTTAATTTTGGTGGTTGTGGTGGTGTTTTTGAATATAGGAGTTGGGAAGAGAAAAAAAGCATGGATTTTTTTTAAAGTAACGACTCATAAAATGTCTTAAAATCACTGCCCCATATTGTTTCCTAGGACTGAACTACTTTCAACTTTATCCTGCTATTTGATTACATTTTGATTCTTCCTGATCATTCTTTATTCCATTGGGAAATGTGAACAATGAAAATAAAGAGAAATTATAATTGTGATTTAAAAAAAAATAACTTTCTATTAGTAATTTAAAATTTTGTTAACTAAAATGCTTCTTAAAATCCCTCCTTCCACTGTTTACCAGTTCTTGCCCCTAGCCCCACTGCTACCTTAGGGTACTTGGACAGTTTTTTTGTCATATGTATGGGGTGATAAATTCACATAAAACCATAATTTGATATGAAGCATCTCTCTAGGGCTCTATATTAAATTGGGTTATTATTTATCCTTTGAAATCTATTCACAAATGAATAATTGGCACCCCTTAAAGACAGCATCTGTATGTGAATGCAGTTTCTGATGAAAGAGTTAGACTAAAGTGCATCTTGCATGTTGACTTTTAGGGTTCATATGTGAGATGCTAGCCAACATTGATTTCACTGGCTAGTTAATACACAGCTAGATACTTCTCTGGAGTTTCAAGAAAAGGCAGCACAGCTCTCTAGTAAAGAAAGTCTCACTGTCAGAATGACTACACATATATTTTATTCTTTCTAGTATCCATGAAGGCATTCCAGTGTTGCATGTTGCTCTGTACTGGATAGTAAGAAGTGATTATCAGGTTTCTTCAAGAAAAAAAAATATTTTCCCCCCACAATGACTGTAAACCTTTCTAGGTTCAGATTATGTAACCAAGACAGTGTGATTTATAGATCTCTGCAGCAAATATAAATGAAGTAGCGAGGACCTATACAGCAGCATATGAAATAGGAAGCCAGTACAAATTTCTTACACATTCAAGTCAACTTGCATTTATTAAGCACCTACTATGCGCCAGGTACTGTGATAAATGTAAGACTAGTTTCTGCTCTCAAGGAACCCACAGTCCAATGGGAGAGACAATATGTAAGCAACTATGTTTTACCAAGAAATATACAAGGTAAAAAAGAGATAATCTCAAAGGGAAGAAGGATTGGGAAAAACCTATTAAGGAAGAATGAGAAAAACTTCTAGAAGAATGTAGATTTTTCGGTGAGACTCAAAGAGATCCAGGGAAGTGAAAATGAGAAGGGAGAAAGTTTCAGGAATGGGGACGACCAGTGAAAATGCCTGTAGTTAGGATATGGAGCAGCAAGTGCAAGGAATTACAAGCAGGCCAGTGTCACTGGATGGCGATATACGTGGTGGGGAGGTGAGTAAAGTATAAGACTATAAAAGTAGGAAGGGACCAGGTTATGAAGGGGTTTAAATGTTGAAGGATTTTACATTTGATTCTGGAGGTTATAGGAAGTCATTGGAGTTTACTGACTAGGAAGAGAGTGGATATGGTCAAGCTTGCACTTTTGGAAAATCAGTATGATAGCCGAATAGAGGATGGTCTAGACTGGGGAGAGATGAGGTAGGGAAACTAACCAGCAGGCTATGTCAACAATCCATGAATGAGGTGAGAAAGATCTATATTATAGTAGTGTCAAAGTCATATGAGAGAAGACAGTTTATTCAAAGGTAGAAATGAGAAGACTCTGAAATTGATCAGATATGAGTGCTTAGAGAGAGTGAGGAGTTGAGGATGGTATGTGAGTTATTAGTCTGTGTGACTAAGAGACCAGTGGT
>NW_027185809.1:9946805-9988724 GCF_028583685.1 Petaurus breviceps papuanus
AGGATGGTATGTGAGTTATTAGTCTGTGTGACTAAGAGACCAGTGGTTGTTTTGATTATGACAGAAAAATTATGAAGAGGGAAATGTTTTGGACGTTGAGTTTAAATTGTCTATGAGACATTGAGATTCAGATTCCAATAAAGGCAGTTAGAGATGTAAGGCTGAAGTCAGGAGAGAGGTTAGGGCTGGACAAAAATCTGAAAATCATCCTCATAAAGATGTAGCTGAATCCAAGAGAACTGATACAACCAAGCAAAATATTAGAGAAGAAGAAAAAGTGAGCAAAGGATTAAGAATAGGAACAAACTGGTAGGAAGAGAACCAGAGGAGAGAACTGTATCAAAAACCTAGAGAGAAGAGAATATCAAAGAGAAAATTATTCTTGATAAGTATCAAAGGTCAAGAATGATAAACTTTGAGAAAAAAGTCATTAGATTTAGCAATTAAGAGACCATTCATATATTTAGAGAGAGCAGCACTAGTTGAATGATGATGTAGGTCAGAAGTCATACTGCAAAAAAAGTTAAGAAGGGAATTACATGAAATGAAGTACAGGCATCCATTCTAGATAGGTTTCTCAAGGAATTGTCACAAAAGAGAGGAGAGAAACGAAATGATAGTGGGTATGGATGAATTGAATGAGGGATTTTTTTGAGGATGAGAAGATATGGGTATGCTTTTAAACATTAAGAAAATAGCCATTAGACAGAGAGGAAAGGATTTTTCTAGTCCTGATAGTCTCTCCCTTATAGGAACACTCACCACCATGTTAGTGAAGGATTAGAAGATAAGATAGTCATCATGAAAATGTAATGTTTTAGAAATTTCTGGTTGTAACCTCTAGAAATAATACCAAATGAACATGTTGAGAAGAAAAAATGAATTTCCTCCTATTTTTTACAATATTAACTGAAAGTATAGTAAAGAATTAGGGTGGATTAGTACTGGCAATGCCATGGTTGAAGATAATTATTTTCTTAATGATGCAGCTTCCCTGTGTGCTTATTAGTAGTCAGCACTTACAAAAAAACAAAATTGAATATATATGGTTTGAAATTTCTATATTTCCAATACATGCAGTGTAGAATGTCTTTTTATAAAAGATCAGTGTTAAGTAGATAAAGCTATCAAAAGCACAATTAAAATTCAGGTAACTCCTTCCTCCAATCACACCCTATCAAAAATTTGAGAAAGCATTCAGCATTTAACTTTTTGACTCATATACTATAAAGTTATGGAAATAGAATTGTGAAAAGAACACTGGGTTAGGAATCAATAGAACTGAATTTAAATACTGGCTCCAACATTTGCTAGCTGTGTGGCCATTGTCATTTAATCTCACTAACAATAAATTTCCTAATCTGTAAAATTGAAATAATAGTTGGATTTCATCACAGTGTTATTGTGAATAAAATATTTTGAAATTCTTAAATCTCTATACATCCAGTTGTCCCCCTCAAACATTTTCCCATCTTCAGTTGTAATGTCCCCTTCCCTCCTGATGAAAAGAATCCTCTCAACTGGATTTCCACAAATGATTTTCCTTCTCCTTTTGGGAGTTAACCTACTCAGCTTTGAAACACTGCTCTGGGGTTGAACTGAATACCTAGGATAAAATACCCTGCTATGGTCATCTTATGTGTTTGTTTTTTTTCCTATTAAAAGCAACCTATTTCAGGTCAAGGACTGTTGTAATTTTGGATTAATATCCAATATCAGTGCCTTACAAAGAGTAGGTTCATTAATACATTTCTTTCATGCTTTCATTTATCTATTCACTATAAAAATGTGCAAACATCATCATCATCAACAATAAGAACAATAAAACATCAACATCATCAGCAGCATAATGAAGTTTCAGAAACAGACCTTAGGTATGAAAGCTATTCCTTCAGTTTTAGAAAGCATCATTGCCACTTTTAAAAAAAATCCTACCTTGCTATTGGATTTTTCATTTAATAGTATATTGGAGTCATTTGTTTGGTTGCTGGCCAGACTGTACTTTTTTTTTTTCCTGGATAGAAGCAGTAGTAAGCAAAATATATGTCACTCACTCTAGTATTAGAGATGCATTTCAATAAGTTCTCCTGCATAGGAAATTGAGGCTTAAATTTCTAGAAACAAATATATTTTGCTAATGTCAGCTAGAAAGAGGTCTCCATTTCATCACTACTGATGTCAATGCTAGTGTAGATCTTTTGCCAAATAAGAAGAGATTTTGGCAAGCAAAGATATTGGATGAATCTAGTTCCAATGGTGTTCTTTTTTTCCCCTCTCATCTTAATCCTATTGTGGGGTAATATCAAAATATCAGGACTTAAGATGGTGGTTAAAATGACTACCATTAAATCTGATTCAAAGTTACTCACTTCATTTTATAATAGTTACTGCTCTTGCTATAACCTGTGATTTTATCAGTATAGAGAAATCCTGGTATTGAAATTCTATCCAACAGTGTAGTTTGCCACCTGGTCAACATGTAATATATAGTGTTAGAAAGTTCACTGTGGACGTTGAGAAATTAAGTGATTTCTTATGATCACACAGCTAGTATATATCAGATTTGAATCCACTCACTGACACTGACTTTAAGTTCAATCTATATCCACCACACCATGTTGTCTCTTAGTGACATATTAGAGTAGAACTCCTGATATCTATCATACAAGTAGCTACAACTGAAGACTGAAAAAGAAAACAATATTGATGCTAAAATAATTGAAGAGTCAGAAAAACAAGCTCAATAAATGTGTCATTATAAGAAGAAACCAGGAAATGATGTATTTAATAATTAACATGTTGGAAACTACAAAACAACTCATCTTTATTAGATTGCTTTGAAGTGGAATAATCTCTTAGTTAAATTTTTCAAAATTCATAGCTGGAAGAGACTTTAGAGAGTATCTAGGCCAACTTCCCAATTTTATAACATGGCACATTTTTCTTATACTTAAAACCATTTTTTCTTTCCCAATATATTTTTTATTAATTTCATTAAGTATTTCTCAATTACATGAGAAAATTTTTAACATTTGTTTTCTTTTTAAATTTTGTGTTCTAAATTTTCTCCCATATTCCTATCCCACATCCTTGAGATAGTAAGCAATTTGATGTAGATTATTCATGTGAAGTCATGTAAAACATATTTTCATATTAGCCATGTTGTAAAAACAAAACAAAAGAAAACAAAACAAAAGCAAAAACCAACAGACTAAAAAAAAAACCCAAACCAGGAAAAGTAAAGGAAATTTAAGAATTCTTCTTTCCTCTGTATTCACGGTCTGTCAGCTTTTTTTCTGAAGGTGGATAGAATTTTTTCATCACAAGCCCTTCAGAATTGTCTTAGATCATTTTTTATTGCTGAGGATACCTAAGTAATTCATAATTGATCATCATACAATATTGCTTTTATTGTATAAAATATTTTCCTTATCTTCTCATTTCACTTTGCACTAGTTCTTATAAGTCTTACCAGGTTTTTCTGAAAATATTCTTCATAGAATTCTTATACCACAATAGTATTCCATCACAATCATATGCTACAACTTGTTTATCTATTTTCCAATTGAATTTCCCAATTCCCTCAGTTTCCAATTCTTAGCCACCACAAAATGAACTGTTATAAATATTTTATACATATAATTCTTTTTTATTTTTTTTTCTTTGTTTTTTCAGGATACAGACCTAGTGGTATTGCTGAGTCAAAAGTTACACACAGTTTTATAGCCCTTTGGTCAGAGTTCCAAATTGCTGTTTGGAATGGTTGGATCAGTCCACAACACCAGTAATAGTACATAAATGTGCCAATTTTTCCATATACCCTCCATTTGTCATTTTCCTTTTTTGTCATATTAGTCAATCTGAGAGGTATGAGGTGGTGCCTCAGAGTTGTTTTAATTTGCATTTTTCTAATCAATAGTCAAAATAAACAAACATTATTTTTATATGGCTATAGGTAACTTTGAATTCTTCTTCTGAAAACTTCCTATTCATATCCTTTTACCATTTAGCACTTGGGGAATGACTTCTATTCTTGGAAATTTTACTCTTTTCTCTAAATATTTAAGAAACAAGGCCTTTATTAGAGAAACTTGTTGGAATCTCCTGCCTCCCCCAGTTTTCTGCTTTTCTTCTAACCTTGGCTACATTGGTTTTATTTGTGCAAAAATCTTCTAATTTAATATAATCAAAATTGTTCATTTAAATCTCCATAATGCTCATTATTTCTTTCTTGGTCATAAATTTTTCCCTTAACCATGGATCTTACAGGTAAAATTTTTCATGCTCCCCTAATTTGCTTACATTATGACCCTTTATGTTTAGATTATGTATCCATTTTGACCTTATCTTTTTATGCAGCATAAGATATTGGTCTATACATAGTTTGTGTCAAACTGCTTCCCAGTTTTACCAAGAATTTTTGTCAAATAATAAATTCTTGAGCCTGGATATCATATTTCAAAAATTTATCGAGGAAAACTGCCCTCATATCCTCAGACCAGAGAAGTAATTAGAAACTAGAAGAATCCACCAATTGCCACCTGAAAGGGATCCCACAATGAAAAATACCAGGAATTTCATAGCCAAATTTTAGAGGTTCCAGTTCAAGAAGAAAATATAGCAAGAAACCAGAAAGAAACAATGTATCATGGAAACAGTCAGGATAACATAGGATCTAGCACTTCATACACTAAAGACCTGGAGGTCTTATAATATGATATTCCAAAAAGCTAAGCAGGCAGCATTACCTAGAATTACCTACCCAGAAAAAAAAAACTTAGTATAAACCTTCAGGGACAAAAATGAACATTCAATGAAAAAGGACTTTTGAGCATTCTTAATTAAAAGACCAGAGCTGAATAAAAATTTTTATCTTAAAAATACAAGACTCAAGGGAAACAAAAATAGGTAAAAAAGAAACAGAAAGAGAAAAAATAAGATTAAACTACTTATATTCAATCATGGCAAGATGATATTTGTAACTTTTTTCTTTTTCTTTATTTTTAAATAGTATTTCATTTTTTCCTATCACATGAAAAGACAGTATTCAACATTTATTGTTATTTTTGCCTTTTTTTTTTACTTTTTAGAGGGCAATTGGGGTTAAGTGACTTGCCCAAGGTCACACAGCTAGTTTTTTTATTAAGTGTCCGTGGCTGGATTTGAACACAGGTCCTCCTGACTCCAGGGCCAGTGCTCTATTTACTGAGCCACCTAGCTGCGTTCAACATTCATTTTTTTTAGGGTTAAGTAACTTGCTCAAGGTTACATGGCCAGTTATTTCTGGGTGTGGTGCTGAGTGTCTGAGCCCGAGATTCAATCTCCAGGTCATCCCAACACTGAAGCCGGTGCTCTTACTTGCTGTGCTACCTGGCCACCCCAACATTCATTTTTCATAAGAATTTAAGTTTCTAATTTTCTCTCTCTCCCTCCTTTTCCACTCCCCTTCCCAAGACAGCAAGCTGTCTGATATAGGATATATATGTTCAATCATGTTAAACATATTTCCACATTAGTCATGTTGTAAAAGAAGAATCAGAGCAAAAGAGAAAAATCATGAAGAAAAACAACAACAAGAAAAGGGAAAATAGTATGCTTTGATCTGTATTAGGACTTTATAAAAAAATCTATTTTGAATTTTATTTTTGGCTGTAATCCAAGCTCCTGCACCTTTTGAAATATCATATTTTGAGCCCTCCAGTCCTTTAATGTAGAAGCTACTAAGTATTGTGTAATCCTGCCTGTGGCTCCTTGATGTTTAAATTGTTTCTTGCTGGTTGCTTATAATACTTTCTCCTCGACCTGACATTTCTGGAATTTGGCTGCAATATTTGCTGGTGTTTTCATTTTGGGATCTCTTTCATGAGGATCGGTGGATCCTTTCAACGACTATTTTATCCTCTAGTTCTAGGATATCAGGGCAGGTTTTTCTGGATAATTTATTTTTTAAATTAAATTTTATGTTTATTTTTAGTTTACATCATTCATTTCCACAAGATTTTGAGTTACAAATTTCTCCCTATATTTCTCTTACCCACCACCACAAAACAGTGATCCCTCTGTATAACTCCTCCCCCAATTTGCTCTCTCCTATATCCTCCCCCATTCCCCCTTCAACTTTCCAGTAGGGCAAGATGGATCTCTATACCCCAGTGCTTGTATATCGTATTTCCCAGCTGCATGTTAAATAATAATAATAATTTTTTAAACATTACTAAGATTTTAAAACTTTGAATTCCAGATTTATTCCCTTCCTCCCTTGTCACCCACCCTTACTGGGAAGATAAGCAATTCAAAATAGCTTGTACATGTGTAGCTATGCAAAACATTTGAATAGTGGATATATTGTGAAAGATTGACCATATTTCCCCCCATCCTATCCCGTCCCCCCACACATTCTATTCTCAACTTTGACACTGATCCCTTTTCAAAAGTGTGCTTCCCAGTTCCCTCCCTGCCCAACCTGCCCTCTTCTCCATCATCCCCTTTCTCACCTCCTTACCCCCTACTATCCAGTAGGGCAAGATACTGATTTAGTGTATATGTCATTCCCTCCCTAAGCCGAATTCAATATGAGTAAGGTTGACCCATTCCCTTTTGACTTCCTGTTGTTGCCCTCCACTGTAACAATTTTCCCTTGCCTATTCTATATGGGATAATTTACCCCATACTGTCTCTCCCCATCTCCTCTCATTATATTCCTCTTTCACCTCTCAATTTCACATTTTAAGTATCATCCCTGCCTATTCAACTGGTCCTGTGCCCTCTGTCTATGTATACCTGTATACATATATACACACACTCACATATGTATTTATATGCCCATGCACCCTCCTATATAGACACATGTATGTATAGATGCATATACATGTAATGTACATATACATAAATATGTACATTCATATTCCCTTCAACTGTTCTTATATTGAAAAAAAGTTTCATAAGTTACAATTATCATTTTTTCATGTAGGAATGTAAATAGCTCAACTTTGATAATTTCCTTATGATGTCTTTGCCTTGTTTACCTTCTCATGCTTCTCTTGCTTCTTGTATCTGGATGTCAAATTTTCTATTCAACTCTGGTTTTTTTTTTTCATCAAGAATGCTTGAAAATCCTCTATTTCATTGGATGACCATATTTTCCCCTTAAACTTGATACTCAGTTTTGCTAGGTAGGTGCTTCATGGTTTTAATCACAACTCCTTTGACCTCTGAATTATCATATTACAAGCCCTTCAATACCTCAATACAGAAATTACAGATCCTGTGTTATCTTGATTGTGTTTCCACAATATTAAAATTGTTTTTTCTTGGCAGCTCATCACATTTTTTCCTTGACCTGGGAATTGCAGAACCTGGCTATAATATTCCTAGGAGTTTTCCTTTTGGAATCATTTTCAAGAGGTGTTGGTTGGCTTCTTTCAACCTCTATTTTTCCCTCTGTTTCTAAAACATCAGGGAAATTTTCCTTGAGAATTTCTTGAAGGATGATTTCTAGGTTCTTTTTTTTTATCTTTACTTTCAAGAAGTTGAATAATTTTTAAATTATCTCTCCTGGATCTATTTTCCAGGGCAATGGTTTTTCCAATGGTATATTTCACATTGCCTTCTATTGTTTCATTTGTTTGGATCTGTTTAATAGTATCTTGATTTCTCATAATGTCACTAGCATCCATTTGCTCCAATCTAATTCTGAAGTAATGATTCTCTTCAATGAGCTTTTGAGATTCTTTTTCCATCTAAAAATTCGACTTTTTAAGGCATTCTTCTCCTCATTGCCTTTTTGAGCCTTTTTGCCATTTGAGTTAGTCTATTTTTTAAGGTGCTATTTTCTTCAGTCAGAGTGTTAACTCTCTTTTCATGATTTTCTTGCATCATTCTCATTTCTCTTCTCAATTTTTCCTCCACTTCTCTTATTTGGCTTTCAAAACCTTCTTAAGGTCCTCTATGGCCTGTAACCAGCTCATATTTTTCTTGAAAGCTTTTGGTGCAGGAGTTCACATCTCACAGTCTTCCACCTGTTCCATTCTTTGATCCTTTTTTTCCCCAAAATAGGAGTGTAAAGTTGGATTGTTAAGCTTACTTTGCTTCCTTTGCTTTCTCATGTTGTCACTAAATTACTTTACTTTTGAGCTTTTTGACAAAGTAGAACTCTGCTTCCAGAGAAGAGAGCTTTGTCCCAAATTGCTGGGATTTTGGTTTTGTTTCTTATTTCTTTTACTTTTACTTTTAATTTTTTTAATCAAATGCTTTATTAACTTTTAATTTACGTCATTCATTTCCACAAGATTCTGAGTTACAAAATTTCTACCCGTTTTTAACCTATCCAAGACACCAAAATAGGGATCCCACTGGATATCCCCTCCTCCAATCTGCTCTCTTCCATATCTTCTCCCATATACCCTCCAACTTTCCAGTAGGGCAGGATGGGTCTCTATGCTGCAGTGCCTGTATATCTTATTTCCCAATTACATGTAAAATAGTATCAATAGTATATATGTAAACATTTGATTTTAAAACTTTGAATTCCAGATTCAATCCATTCTTCCCTTGTTGCAGACCCTTATTGGGAAGATAAACAATTCAGTAGAGGTGGTACATGGGTAGTTATGTAAAACATTTCCATAGTGGATATATTATAAAAGACTGACTATATTTCCCTCCTTCCTATCACACCTCCCACTTGTTCTGTTCTCTACTTTGATCCTGTCCCTTTTCAAAAGTGGGTGCTTCCAACTTCCCTTCCCCCCAAGCCTGCCCTCCCTTCCTTCATCCCCCCTCTCATCCCTTTCCACCCTACACTCTTGTGGGGTGAGATACCCTGGTTCATATGTATGTCATTCCCTCCCTAAGCAAAATTCAATGAGAACAAAGTTGACCCATTCCTTTTTGCCTTCCTGTTCTTGACCTCCATTGTAACCATTTTTCCTTACCTATTCTATATGAGATAGTTTACCCCATTCTGTCTATCCCCATCTCCTCTCATTAAAACTCTCACCTCTTAATTTCACATTTTAAATATCATCCCTTCCTATTAAGTTGGTCCTGTGCCCTCATTCTATGTATACCTGTACACATATATACACACATAGACATATGTATTCATTTGCCCATATAACCTCCTATAAAGACATATGTGTTTGTTTGTGTGTGTGTGCATACACACACACTTCTATTCCCTCTAAATATTCTCATACTGAGAAAAGTTTTATCAGTTACAATTATCATTTTTTCATGTTGGAATATAAATGGTTTAACTTTAGTAATTTTCTTATGATTTCTTTTCCCTGTTTACCTTCTCATACTTCTTGTATCTGGATGTCAAATTTTCTATTTAACTCTGTTTTTTTCATCAAGAATCCTTGAAAGACCTCTATTCCATTGAATGACCATATTTCCCCCCTGAAACACGATAATCAGTTTTGCTGGGTAGGTTTTAATCTCAGCTCCTTTGACCTGAAGAATATCATATTTCAAGCCCTTCTATCCCTCAGTGTAGAAGCTGCCAGATCCTATGTTATCCTGATTATGTTTCCACAATATTAAAATTGTTTCTTCTTGGCTGCTTGTAATATTTTCTCCTTGATCTGGGAATTCCAGAACCTGGCTATAATATTCCTAGGAGTTTTCTTTTGGGGATATTTTTCAAAAGGTCTTTGGTGGGTTCTTTCAAGCTCTATTTTGCCCTCTGGTTCTAAAACATCAGGGCACTTTTCCTTGAGAATTTCTTGAAGGATGATTTCTAGGTTCTTTTTTTTTTATCTTGGCTTTCAGGAAGTTGAATAATTTTTGAATTATCTCCTGGATCTATTTTCCAGGTCAGTGATTTTTGCAATAAGATATTTCACATTGCCTACTATATTTTCAGTTGTTTAGATCTGTTTAATAGTATCTTGATTTCTCATAAAGTCATGAGTTTCCATTTGCTCCAATCTAATTCTGACGGAATGATTCTCTTCAGTGAGCTTTTGAACTTCTTTTTCCATCAGGTAAATTTGGCTTTTTAAAGCATTCTTCTCCTCTTTGGCTTTGTGAGCCTTTTGCCATTTGAGTTAGTCTATTTTTTTGAGATGTTATTTTTTTCACTCAGATTGTTGACTGTCACTTTATAATATTCTTGCTTTGTTCTCATTTCTCTTTCCAATTTTTCCTCCACTTCTTATTTGGTTTTAAAAATCCTTCTTCAGGACCTCTGTGGCCTCTAACTAGCTCATATTTTTTTAGGAAGTTTTTGGTGCAGGAATTCTTCCACCTTTGATCCTTTTTGTCCCCAAGATAAGAGTGCAATGTTGGATTGCTCTACTTGCTTTGCTTCTTTGATTTGATCATCTTGACACTAATTTACTTTACTTCTGGACTTTTTGCCACAGTAGGACTCTGCTACCAGACAGGGGAGCTTCGTCCCAATTGCTGGGGTTTTCTCAGCTACAGAAGGTATTAGTTGGGTGCCCTCTCTGAAGCCTCACTATGCTCTGGCAAGCTGGTCACACATCCTAGTACCTCCACCCTGGACTGCAGTCCAGATCCAAGCAGGTTAAAGCACTAGCAATTACTCTTCAGACTGGTCTCATTGTCCCCTACAACATTCTGGCCAGGAGCTGAAGCAGCCATGTAACTGTGGATGCATGGCCACTGTGCCTCAGCTGCTTCTCACCCTGGGGGCAAAGGCTGACTATATTCCTGAACTACAGAATCCTAAAGTCCACACTGCACTGACTGATCTTTCACTTTGTCTTTGGAATCTATGGATTGCTATTTCTAGAAACCACCACGGCTGCTGCTGATCTGAAGTCGCTCCAGCTGGGTGACTGGTCAGGCCTGCCCTGAGACTAAAACCTCCAGCTCCCACCAGGACTGTGGTTGGCTCCCAGAGTGCTGTGCTGGCCCCTTCCTGCTGGCCTATCTGGTTGTCCTCAGTGGGAGGTTAATTTCTCTGTGTCATTTTGTGGGTTCTGTAGCTCAAAAGTTTGTTCTGAGTCACCTTTTACATGAAGTGGAGGAGATGGGAGCAGGGAAATCCTGTTTCTACTCTGCCATCTTGACTCTGCCACCCAAAGTGCTGAGATTTTAACAGCTGCCAGAGCTATTAGTTGGCTGCCCTCTCTGAAGCCTCCACTGGCTCTGGCTCACTGTTCACGTACCCCAGGACCTCCACCCTAGACAGAAATCCAGATCCAATCAGGTTGAAGCAAAAGCGATTACCCCTCAGGCTGGTCGCTTATTCCTCCTGCAATCTACAGGACAGGCGCTCTGAAGCAGCTACTTGACAGTGCTGCACCTAAGTGCTTCTAGACCCAGTGGCAGAAGCAGAACCGCACTCCCATATCCTCTGCTCCCAAAGTTCACTGACCTTTCATTTTGTCTTTGGCTTTCATGGGTTGATAAATCTGCAAATTGCCACAGCTTCTGGCAATCCACTCTCCTGAAGCCCCTCCAGCCAGGGTGGCCACCCTGAGGCTAAAACCATGGACTCACATGGGGCAGGGCTCTGCTCCCAGCATGGTGCAATGGACCCTGCCTGCCAGCCTGCCAGGCTGTCTTCAGTGGAAAGTTTGTCTCTCTCTGTCACTTTGTGGGCTATGTAGCCCTAAGGTTTGTTTAGAGTAATTTTTTTATATATATTTGAGGTGGTTATGGAGGGAGCATGCATACAGAGTTTTCATGTTTCTATGCCATCATCTTGGCTCCTCCCCTCCTTGATAATTGCTTGAAAGATACTGTCCAGACTCCAGATATTTTTTTATTATTATGGCTTTCAGGAAGTTCAATAATTCTTATATTATTTCTCCTGGATGTATTTTCCAGGTCAGTTATTTTTGCAGTCAGGTATTTTATCTTTTCTTCTATTTTTTTCCATTCTTTTATTTTTTCTTAAATGATTCTTGATGTCTCAGAATCATTTGCTTTCACTTGCTTAATTCAAATTTTTAAGGAATTATTTTCTTTAGTAAAATTTTGTACCTGCTTTGCCATTTGGCCAATTCTACTTTTAAAGGAGTTGTTTTTTTTTTCCCCCCCAGGGGATTTTTTTTCCATTTGACGAATTCTATTTTTTTCTATGAGTTTTCTTTTTGGGATCTTTTTCAGGAGGTGATTGGTGGATTCTTTCAACCTCGATTTTGCCCTCTGGTACTAAAACATCAGGGCAGTTTTCTTTGAGAACTTCCTGGAGGATGATTTCTAGGTTCTTACTTTGGTCGTGGCTTTCAGGTAGTCCAATAATTTTTAAATTATCTCTCCTGGATCTATTTTCCAGGTCAGTGGTTTTTCCCATGAGATATTTCACATTGCCTTCTATTCTTTCATTTGTTTGGATCTGTTTAACAGCATCTTGATTTCTCATAAAGTCATCAACTTGCATTTCCTCCAATTTAATTCTGAAGCAATGATTCTCCTTATTGAGCTTTTGAGATTCTTTTTCCATCTGGCAAATTCGGCTTTTTAAAGCATTCTTCTCCTCATTGCCTTTTTGAACCTCCTTTGACATTTGAGTCAGTCTGTTTATTAAGGTATTATTTTCCTCAGTCAGGCTGTTGATACTCATTTCATAATTTTCTTGCATTGTTCTCATTTCTTTTCCCAATTTTTCCTCCACTTCTCTTATCTGCTTCTTAAGGTCCTCTGTGGGCCTGTAACCAGCTTGTATTTTCCTTTGAAGCTTTTGGTGCAGGAGTTCTGACTTCACTGTTTTCTTCCTATTCCATGCTTTGCTCCTTTTTGTCCCCAAAATAGGAGTGAATTGTTGGAATCTTCTGTCTGCTTTGTTTCCTTTGCCTGATCATTTTGCCACTCAAACACTTGACTTTGGGGCTTTTTGCCACAGTCGGACTCTGCTACCAGACAGGTGAGCTTTTGTCCGAAACGCTGGGGTTTTCTCAGCTGCCGGAGGCATTAGATGGGTCCCCTCTCTGAGGTCTTCACACAGCTCTGGCAAGCTTGACACACACCCCAGAACTTCCACCCTAGACTGCAATCCAGATCCAAGCAGGTTAAAGCAAGAGCAATTACCCCTCAGACTGGTGCTTGGTCCCCCTACACTCTGCAGGCCAGGAGCTGAAGCTGCCACGTGTAGCTGTCAGGCTGTGCAGGTGTCTCAGAGGCTTCTCTCCCCAGGGGTAAAAGCCACGCACTCCCACTTACTGGTCCCAAAATCCAGACTGCACTGGCCTCTCAATTTGTCTTTCACAACTATGTGTTGATAAATCTGGTAACTGTCACCTCTGCTGTTGATCTGGAGTCCCTCTGGCTGGCAGCTGGTCAGGCTCTCCCTGTGGCTGAAGCCTTGGCATGGGACTGGACTCTGTTCCCAGAGTGCTGTGCTGGATTCCTTCTGGCCTGCGGGGCTGTCCTCAGTGTGAGGTTAGCTTCTCTGTGTCATTTTGTGGGTTCTGCAGCTCCAAAGTTTGTTTAAAGCCCCCTTTTTACATGGATTGGGGAAGGTGGAAGCCAGCATGGGAAGGTCGTGCTTCTACTCTGCCATCTTGGCTCTGACCCCCAACAAATTCTATTTTTTAAAGAATTTATTTCTTCAGTTAATTTTTGTTTTTCCTTTCCAAGATGTTTAGTTTCTATTGCATAATGCTCAATTCCCCCCACCCCCCAATTTTACTTCTATTTCTATCTTATTTGATTTTTTAAAAACAATTTTGGAGCTCTTCCAAGATGGTTTTTAGGACTTTATCAAACATGGGCAATAGGATGGAGTATACGCGGACCAAATCATCCTCCCCTTTGATGCTTATTTATATGTTGGCATTTTGACAGTGTTGTCCTTTTTTGCAATTGTGTTTTTTTTTTCATTTAAATTTTATTTTTAGTTTACATCATTCATTTGCACAAGATTTTGAATTACAAATTTTCTCCCCATCATTCCCCTACCCACCACCCTAAAACAGCAATCCCACTGTATATCCCTTCCTCCAATCTGCTCTCTCTTATATCCTCCCCCTTGCCCTCTCTGACTTCCCAGTAGGGCAAGATGGATATCTATACACCATTTCCTGTATATCTTATTTCTCAGTTGCATGTAAAAAATAATAATATATTTTTTAAAGATTTGATTTTAAAACTTTGAATTCCAGATTCTTTCCCTTCCTCCTTCCTCACCCATCCTTACTGGAAAGATAAGTAATTCAATATAGGTTGTATATGTGTAGCTATGCAAAACATTTCCATAGTGGATATATTGTGAAACACTGACTATATTTCCCCCCTTCCTATCCCATCACCCACTTATTCTATTCTCTGCTTTGACCCTGTCCCTTTTCAAAAGTGTGTGCTTCCAAATTCCCTTCCCCCAAATTGCCCTCCCTTCCATCATCCCCCTTCTCATCCTCTTCTTCCCTACTCTCCTGTAGGGTGAGATACCCTATTTAGTGTATATGTCATTCTCTCCCTAACCAAAATTCAATGACAGTAATATTCACTCATTCCCTTTCTCCTTCCTGTTCTTCCCTTCCATTGTAACAGTTTTCCCTTGCCTCTTCTATATAGGAAAATTTACCCCATTCTGTCTCAATCCATTTCCTCTCATTATATTCCTCTCTAACCTCTCAATTCCATCTTTTAATTATCATTCCTTCATAGTCAATTGATCCTGTGCCCTCTGCCTATGTATACCTGTACACATATATGCACACACTCACATACATATTCATATACCCATCTACCTTCCTAGATAGACATATATGTATGTGTGTATGTATGTGTATATATACACATATATATATATATATGTATATTTATATTCCTTTCAACTATTCTCATATTGAGAAAAGTTTCATAAGTTACAATTTTTGTTTTTCCATGTAGGAATATAAATATTTTGACTTTAATGGGTTCCTTATGATTTCTTTTCCCTGTTTACCTTTTCATGCTTCTTTTGCTTCTTGTATCTGAATGTCAAATTTTATATTCAGCTCTGTTTTTTTTCATTAAGAATTCTTGAAAGTTCTCTCTTTCACTGAATGATCATATTTTCCCTTGAAACATGATACTCAGTTTTACTGGGTAGGTGATTCTTGGTTTTAATCCCAGCTCCTTTGACCTCCAGAATATCATATTCCAAGCCCTTCTATCCCTCAGAGTAGAAGCTGCCAGATCCTGTGTTGGCCTGATTGCATTTCCACAGTATTAAAAGTGTTTCTTCTTGGCTGCAAGTAATATTTTCTCTTTGATCTGGGAACTCCAGAACCTGGCTATAATATTCCTGGGAGTTTTCTTTTTGGGACCTTTTTCAAGAACTATTACATTGGAAGGTAGAGATAGGGGTGGGTGTTCTGGACATATCTTGAACCTTACTCTCATCAGATTTGGCTCAAAGAAAGAATAATATACACACTCGTTTGAACATAGAAATCTATCTTACCCTAAAGCAAAGTAAAAAAAGTACAAGGATGAAAGAAGGGTGAGGGAACTGATTAAAGTAAGAGTGGGTTGCAGGAGGTTGTGGGCAGAAGTTAAATACTTGCAAGGAGGGGAAGGGAGACACAGAGAGAGAGAGACAGACAGACAGACAGAGACAGAGAGAGAGAGACAGAGAGAGGATAAACAAGGGAAAATAAGATGGAGGGAAATAAAGAGTTAGCTATCATAACTATAAATGTGAATGGAATTAACACCTCCATAAAATGGAATCAGCTAGTAGAATGCTAAAATCTTCCAAAATGTCCATTACAAAAAAACACATTAGAAGCATGGACATATTTACATATAGAGTAAATGTGAGATTTAAAATCTATTATGCTGTGGTGGAGCCAAGATGGCGAAGTAGAAACACGACCATCCCACTGTTCCGGCTTACACCCTCCCTAATCCATGTTAAAAGGGGACTCTAAACAAATTTTGGAGCTGCATAACCCACAAAATGACACAGAGAAGCTAACCTCCCACTGAGGACAGCCTGGCAGGCAGGCAGGAATCCAGCACAGCACTCTGGGAGCCAAACCCACCCCCAATCCAAGGTTTTAGCCCCAGGGAGGGCTTGACCAGCTGCGAGCCAGAGGGATTCCAGATCAGCAGCAGCTATGGCCTTTTCCAGATTTATCAACACATAGATGAGAAGGACAAAGTGAGAGGTCAGTGCAGTCTGGACTTTGGGACCAGTAAGTGGGAGTGCATGGCTTTTACCCCCAGGGCGAAAAGCCTCTGAGATGCCAGCACAGCCAGCCAGCGCCACTTGGCAGCTTCAGCTCTTGGCCTGCAGAGTGTAGGGGGACCAAGCACCAGTCTGAGGGGTAATTGCTCTTGCTTTAACCTGCTTGGATCTGGATTGCAGTCTAGGGTGGAGGTTCTGGGGTGTGTGACCAGCTTGCCAGAGCCATGTGGAGACCTCAAAGAGGTCACCCATGTAATACCTCCAGCAGGTGAGAAAACCCCAGGGTTTGGGACAAAAGCTCCCCTGTCTGGTGGCAGAGTCCTACTGTGGGAAAAATCCCCAAAGTCAAGTGTTTGAGTGGCAAAATGATCAAGCAAAGGAAACAAACCAGACAGAAGATTCCAACAATACACTTCTATTTTGGGGACAAAAAGGAGCAAAGCATGGAACAGGAGGAAAACAGTGAAGTCAGAACTCCTGCAGCAAAAGCTTCAAAGAAAAATACAAGCTGGTTACAGGACACAGAGGACCTTAAGAAGCAGATAAGAGAAGTGGAGGAAAAATTGGGAAGAGAAATGAGAATGGTGCAAGAAAATTATGAAATGAGAGTCAACAGCCTGACTGAGGAAAATAATACCCTAAAAAAACAGACTGATTCAAATGGCAAAAGAGGCCCAAAAAGGGAATGAGGAGAAGAATGCCTTAAAAAGCTGAATTTGCCAGATGGAAAAAGAATCTCAAAATAAAAGAATAGAAGGCAATGTGAAATATCTCATGAGAAAAACCACTGACCTGGAAAATAGATCCAGGAGAGATAATTTAAAAATTATTGGACTGTCTGAAAGCCATGACCAAAGTAAAAACCTAGAAATCATCCTCCAGGAAGTTCTCAAAGAAAACTGCCCTGATATTTTACTACCAGAGGGCAAAATAGAGGTTGAAAGAATCCACCGATCCCCTCCTGAAAAAGATCCCAAAAAGAAATCTCCTAGAAATATTATAGCCAGGTTCCAGAATCCCCAGATTAAGGAGAGAATATTACAAGCAGCCAAGAAGAAACAATTTGAATATTGTAGAAACACAATCAGGATAACCCAGGATCTGAAAGCTTCTATACCGAGGGATTGAAGGGCTTGGAATATGATATTCTGGAGGGCAAAGGAGCTGGAATTAAAACCAAGAGTCACCTACCCAGCAAAACTGAGTATCATGTTTCAGTGCAAAATATGGTCATTCAGTGGAATAGAGGATTTTCAAGCCTTCTTGCTCAAAAAACCAGAGTTGAATAGAAAATTTGACATTCAGATACAAGAAGCAAGAGAAGCATGAGAAGGTAAACAGGGAAAAGGAATCATAAGGAACTTATCAAAGTTGAACTATTAACATTCCTACATTTAAAAATCAATAAGTGTAACTTATGAAACTTTTCTCAGTAGTTGAAGGGATTAGAAATTATATATATATATATATATATATATATATATGTATATATTTATGTCTATATATGAGGATATGTGGGCATATGAATACATATGTGAATGTGTGTATATATGTTTACAGCTATACATAGATAGAGGGCACAGGACCAATTTAACAGGAAGGAATGATATTTAAAAGGTGAAATTAAGAGGTGAGAGGAATATAATGAGAGGAGATGGGGAGAGACAGATTGGGGTAAACTATCTCATACAGAAGAGGCAAGGGAAAATGGTTACAATTGAGGGGAAAATAGGAAGGCAAAAGGGAAAGGGTCAACCTTATTACCATTGAATTTGGCTTGAGGATGGAATGAAATATACACTTAATAGGGTATCTCACCCTCCAGGAGAATGGGGGGGGGTGATGAGAGGGGGAATGATAGAAGTGGGGGCAGGCGGGGGAGGGGAGGGTGTTGGTAACACCCACTTTTGATAAGGAACAGGATCAAGGTAGAGAATAGAACAAGTGCGAGGTGGGATAGGAGGGAGGGAAATATAGTCTGTCTTTTACTATATATATATATATATATATATATATATACTATGTTATTGTTTTGCATTAGCCACACATGTACAACCTATACTGAACTGCGTATCTTCCCAGTAAGGGTGGGTGACAAAGAAGGAAGGCAATGAATCTGCAATTGAAAGTTTTAAAATCAAATATTCAAATATACATATATATATATATATATATATAAACTATTATTAATACCATCTTACATGTAATTGGGAAATAAGATATACAGGCACTGAGGCATAGAGAGATCCACTGGAAAAGTAGAAAGGGGTATGGGAGAAAATATGGGAGAGAGCAGATTGGAGGAGGGGATATCCTGTGGGACTGCTATTTTGCGGCGGTGGGTAGGGAAAAGAAAAGAAAAAGAATCTATTATGCTACATCCAAAACAAAAAAAAAAAAACAGCAGGGGTAGCAATCATGATCTTATACAAACCAAAATGAAAAAGAGATCTAGATAAAAGAGATAAGGAAGGAAACTATATCCTGCTAAGAGGTACCATAGACAATGAAGTAATATCAGTACTAATCATATATAAACAAATAGTTGAGCATCTAAATTTTTTTATCATTTATTTATTTTTCCATTTTTTAAATTAATTTGCTTGTTTACTTTGAGTTTAAAAGATTCGGTTCCATGGTTCTTTGAGTTTCACATTTCCCCCCTCTCTCTTCCCTCCTCCCAGCCCCCCTCCCCCATGGTCGCATACAATCAGGTATAGGATCTGCAGATACTTTCACATTAGTCATTAGTCAGGTTTATAAAGGGACTGTAACCAATGGAATGAATAACAGGAAAGAGGAAACAAAACCAAACAAGAAAGAGAAAGAGAGCAGGTAGTTTGCTTCAATCTGCATTCAAACTATGTTCTTTCTGGTTTTTCTCAGAATGTAGACATCTTTCTCCATAATGAGTCTTTTGGAGTTTACTTGTAGCCCTGCATTTATGAGAAGAGTCTGGTCTATCAAAGTTGGTCACCACACATACATTGTATCTGTAATGGTTTACAAATTTTTCCTGGTTCTGCTCTTCTCACTCAGCATCAGTTTTGTATAAGCCTCTCCAGGTAGATATGAAGTCCATCTGCTCTTCGGTTCTTATGGTACAATAGTATTCCATTACATTCATATACCATAACTTGTTTAGCCATTCCCCAATTGATAGGCATCCCCTTAACTTCCAATTCTTTGCCACCATGAATATTTTTGTACATATGAGTTCCTCCTGCTTCTGTGATCTCTTTGGGATTCAACCTTAGAAGTGGTATTGCTGGGTCAAAGGATATGAAATTACTTATAACCCTTTGGGCATAGTTCCAGATTGCTCTACAGAATGGTTGGATCAGTTCACAACTCCACCAGCAATGTATTAGTGTTCCAATTTTTCCACATCCTCTCCAGCATTTATCATTTTCCTGTTTTATCATCTTAATCAATCTTACTGGTGAAATGTGGTAACTCAGATTTGTTTTGATTTGCATTTCTCTAATCAATAATGATTTAGAGCATTTTTTCATATGCTTATAGATATCTTTCATTTTTTCCTCTGAGACTTGTCTGTTCATATCCTTTGATCATTTATCAATTGGGGCATGACTTGTATTCTTATGGATTGGACTCAATTCTCTGTATATTTTAGAAATGAGGCCTTTATCAGAGACATGGGATGTAAAAATTCTTTCCCAATTTCCCATATCTGTCTTAAACTTGGTTACATTGGCTTTGTTTGTACAGAAGCTTTTCAGTTTCATGTAACCAAAGTTATGCATTTCGCATTTTATAATGCTCTCTAATTCTTGTTTGGTCATGAAATCTTTCCCCTCTCCATAAATCTGACAGTTAAACTATTCCTTGCTTTCCCAGATTGCTTAAAATATCATCCTTTATACCTAGATGATGCACACATTTAGACTTCATTTTGCTATATGGTGTTAGATATTGGTCTATGCCCCATTTCTGTCATACTATATTCCAGTTTTCCCAGCAGTTTTTGTCAAATATTGAGTTCTTTTCCCCAAAACTGGGGTATTGGGTTAATCAAGGAGTAGATTATTATAGTCATTGACTGCTTAGTCTTGTGTACCCAATCTATTCCATTGATCCACTGCTCCATTCCTCAGCCACTACCAAGTAGTTTTGATGACTGCTGCTTTATAATCAGATTAAAATCTGGTACAGCTAGTCCACCTTCCCTAGCATTTCTTTTCATTAATATCCTTGATATTCTGGACCTTTTGTTCTTCAAAATGAATTTTGTTACGATTTTTTCTAGGTCTATATTTTTTTTTATAAACTGATTGGTATAGCAGTAAATATGTAATTTAATTTGGGTAAAATTGTCATTTTTATTATATTAGCTCAACCCAGGCATGAGCAATTGATTTTTTTCCACTTACTTAGATCTTATTTTATTTGTGTGGAAAGTGTTTTGTAGTTGTGTTCATATAGGTCCTGGCTTTGTTTTGGCAGGTAGATTCCCAAATATTTTATAATGTCTACAGTAACTTTAAATGGGATTTATCTTTCTATCTCTTGCTGGTGAATTTCATTAAAAATATACAGGAATGCTGAGGATTTATGTGGGTTTATTTTATATCCTGCTACTTTGCCAAATTTATTTATTGTCTCAAGTAGTTTTTTACTTGATTCTTTAGGATTCTCTAAGTATATCATCATATCATCTGCAAAGAGTGATAGGTCCCTTCTTTGCCTAATTTTATTCCTTTGGTTTCTTTTTCTTCTCTAATTGCTACTCCTAGTAGTACCAGATTTGAATAAGAAGGGTAACAGTGGACACCCTTGTTTCACCCCTGATCTTATTGGAAATGCTTCTAGCTTCTCCCCATTACATATAATACTTGCTAATGGCTTTAAATAGATGATACTTATTATTTTAAGAAAAGATCCAGTAATTCCTATACTTTCTAGTGTTTTTAGTAGGCATGGATGTTGTAATTTGTCAAAAGCCTTTTCTGCATCTTTTGAGATAATCATGAGATTTCTGCTAGTTTTATTGTTGATATGATCAATTATGCTGATGATTTTCCTTATGTTAAATGATCCGTGCATTCCTGGAATAAATCCTACCTGATCGAAGTTTATTATTCTTGTGATAAGTTGCTGTCATCTTTTTACTAATATTTTATTTAAAATTTTTTATCTATATTCATGAGGGAGATTTGTCTATAATTTTCTTTCTCTGTTTTATCTCTTTCTGATTTAAGTGTCAGTACCATGTTTGTGTCATAAAAAGAATTTGGTAGGATTCCTTCTGCACCAATTTTCCCAAATAGTTTGTAGAGTATTAGAATCAATTGTTCTTTAAATGTTTGATAGAATTCACTAGTAAATCTGTCTGGCCCTGGAGATTTTTTCTTAGGGACTTCACTGATGGTTTGTTCAATTTCTTTCTCTGAGTGGGGTTAAGTAATTTACTTCCTCTTCAATTAATCTGGGCAGCTTATATTTTTGTAAATATTTATCCATTTCACTGAGATTGTCAAAGGTATGTGCATATAATTTGGCAAAATAATTCCTAATCGTTGTTTTAATTTCCTCTTCAATGGAGGTAGATTCACCTTTTCATTTTTGATACTCACACTTTGGTTTTCTTTCTTTCTTTTTATCATATTGGCTAAGGGTCTATCAATTTTATTGTTTTTTTTTTCATAAAAGCAGCTCAGTTTTATTTATTAATTCAATAGTTTTCTTAATTTCAATTTCATTCATCTCTCCTTTGATTTTCATTTTTACTATTTTAGTATTTAATTGGGGATTTTCAATTTGTTCTTTTTCTAGTTTTTTCAATTGCCTGACCAATTCATTGACCTCCCTTTTCTCTAATTTATTCATGTATGCACTCAGGGATATAAAACTTCTCCTAAGAACCTCCTTTGCTGCATCCCATGAATTTTGGTATATTGTCTGATTATTGTCATTCTCTTGAATGAAGTTAATGATTGTTTTTAGAATTTCTTGTATGACCCACTCATTCTTTAGAATTAAATTGTTTAATTTCCAATTAGATTTTTCTTCTATCTTTCCGTGGCTCTTTACTGCATATGATTTTTATTGCATCATGGTTGGAGAATGAAGCATTTAATATTCTGCCTTTTTGCACTGAATTGTGAGGTTTTTATGTCCTAGTGCATGGCCGATATTTGTGTATTGCCATGTACCACTTAGAAGAAAGTATATTCCTTTTTATCCCTATTCAGTTTTCTCCAGAGGTCTATCATACATACCCTCTCTAAAATTCTATTCACCTCCTTAATTTCTTTATTGTTGATTTTTGAGGTTGAATTTATCAAGTTCATACAGGGGGAGATTAAGGTACACCACTAGTATAGTTTTGCTATCCATTTCTCCCTCCCTTTAATTCCCTTACCTTCTCCTCTAGGAATTTGGATGCTATACCACTTGGTGCATATATGTTAAGTAATGATATTGCTTCATTCTTGATTGTGCCTTTTAGGAAGATATAGTTTCCTTCCTTATCTCTTTTAATTATATCAATTTTGCTTTTGTTTTATCTGAGATAAGGATTTCTGCCCCCTGCTTTTTTTTACTTTAGCTGAGGCATGATATATTTTACTCCAGCCTTTTACCTTTACCCTGTGTGTACCCCTCTGTTTCAGATGTGTTTCCTGTAAACAGCATATTGTGGGATTATGGTTTTTAATCCATTCTGCTCTCTGCCTCCATTTTATGGGAAAGTTCATTCCATTCATGTTGACAGTTATGATTACTAACTGTTTCTATTCCTCCATCCTATTCCCTCCCCTGTTTATGCTTTTGTTTTTCTCCCCTTCTCCGTTCTCCTCTTTAAGAGTTTTCCTTTTGACCACCACATCATCCAGTATTCTCTTCTTATCAGACCCCTCCCTTTTCTTCCCCTTTCCCCTTACTTCTTTCCTCCCTTCTAAATACCCCCCCCCTTCTTAGCCCTTTCCCCTTCCAACTGCTTGTAAGATATTTTTATACTTAATGTAGTATGTTATTTCTTCTTTGTACCAAGAGTGACAAGAACAAATCTCATGTAAAGCTCCTCTCCCTCCCCTCTTTCCTTCTATCATGATATATTTTGTGTCTCTTTTCCATAGAGTCCTATGCTTAACTGGTTGTGTTTTTCCCTCCTTGTACCAGAACCAATGAGCAAACAGCTTATATAATACTCATCTCCCTCCCTTCTTTCCCTCTGCTATATTGTTTTTATATCTCTTCGTGTGGCATAATTTACCCTTTTCCACTTCATTTCTTCCTCTTCTTCCATTGCAGTCCCTTTGTAGCCCTTAATAAGGTTTTTTTAAATTGTCATTTTGTGTAATTTATATGCATACCTTGTACATGTCTATAAATAGTTTGCTCTTATTAAATAAGAGGATGTGTGTGTGTGTGTGTGTGTGTTTTCCTTGTTTAACATTCTATGTCTCTCTTGCGTTTCATAATTGGAAGTTGAATTTTCCATTGAGCTCTATCTTTTTCATCAGGAAGTTCTGGAAATCTGTTATATCATAGAATGACTATCTCCTTGCCTGGAAGAATATGTTCAGTCTTGCTGGGTTGTAACCTGACATCTTTTGCTTTGCCAAAAAATTGTATTCCACTGCCTCCGATCTTTCAATGTAGAGGCTGCCAAATCCTGTGCAATCCTCAATGTTGTTCCTCGATATTTGAATGTTTTTCTTTCTGGACAGTTGAAATATTTTCTCCTTTAATTGGTAGTTCTGGAGTTTGGTCACAACATTTCGAGGACTTTTCAGTTTGGGATCTCTTTCAGGAGGTGTCTGGTGAATTCTCTCTATTTCTATTTTACCCTCAGGTTCTAGTATCTCAGGGCAGTTTTCCTTGATGAGCTTTTGGAAGATGTTGTCCAGGCTCATTTTTTCATCGTGATATTCCGGTAGGCCTATGATTCTCAGATTATCTCTCCTGGATCTGTTTTCCAGGTCAGTTATTTTTCCATTGAGATATTTTACCTCTTTTTCTAATTTTTCATTCTTGATGTTTTGTTTGACTAATTATTGTTTCCTCATGTAGTTATTTGCTATAATTTGGTTGATTCTAGTTTTTAGTAAATTATTTTCCTTGGTTAGTCTTTGGAGCTTCGTTTCTATATCACACATTTTTCTTTTTAAGGAGCTGTTTTCTTTATTATAATGTTTTTTCTAATTTTGCAATTTTGGTTTTAAAAGAATTACTCATTTTGTCTTCTATCTCTCTCATTTGGTTTTCAAAGTTCCTTTTGAGCTTCTCTAGGAAAGCTTTCTGTGCTTGAGACCAGTTTCCTGTTAATGCTTCAACTATGGGTGTGGAGTCAACATAGGCTCCCCCTGAATTTGGTTCCTCCCTCTGATGATAATAGGACTTCTTTGTCTTTGCAGTCTGCTTACTACCCATTTTGAGTCAGGGTGGTATCCACACCCTTCCCCTAGGCTTCCCCACCCTTTACTGTTTAGAGTTTTGCCCTGGGGTAATAATTACTATGTTTTTAGGGTCACAGGGGGTGGGGTTGGAGCAGCCATGGTTTACTAGGCTATTTTGGTCCCTGGAGGTCCAGATAGGGGCTTTTAAAATTTCTGGGCTATTAATTGGTAATCCCAGGAATATTTGCTGCCCCTGCCAATGTCCCTGCATTTGATTCTTACTCTGCTCCGTCCAGTCCCAGCCCTTCATTGATAAGCCTTGTAGTGACCCTTGTGGTTGATGGGACAACTTGCCTCCATGTTGATCAGGCCTCGTCCCAGCCTGCCTCTCTCTACCCACTGTGGGTTTGGTGTCCTGGACTGCCTCTTTCCAATAATCTATAATTTTTAAAGAAGTTAAATGAGTTACAGAAGGAACTAAGCAGTAAAATTTATGCTAGTGGTAGACCCCAACTTTGCCCTCTCAAAACTGCATAAATCTAACTACAACATAAGCAAAAAAAATCAAGGAGGTCGATAAAATTCTCCAAAAGTTAGATATGATAGATTTCTGGAGAAAATTAAATGAGAACAGGAAGAAATCCACCTTTTTTTGAGCTGTACCTTGAACCTACACAAAATTAACCATCTATTAGGACACAATAACCTCACAAATAAGTGCAGAAAAACAGAAATAATAAATTCATTTTTTGGATCATAATGCAATAAAATTATACTCATTAAAGGACAATGGAAAAGAAGATTAAAATTAATGTATAATTAAAAATTTCATTCTAAAGAATGAATGGGTCAAAGAACAAATCATAGAAATAATACATAATTTCATCAAGGAGAATGTCAACAATGACACAGCATACCAAAATGTATAGGATTCAGCTGAGGCAATATAAAGCCCCCCCAAAAAAATCATATCTCTAAATGCTTACATCAATAAAATAGAGAGTACAAATAAATGAACTGAGCATACAACTGAAAAGCTAGCAAAAATAAAAAAAAATAAAGAGAAAAATCCTCAATTAAACATCAAATTTGGCGTCTTGAAAATTTAAGGAGAGATTAATAAAATTGAAAGTAAGAAAGTCATTGAATTAATAGATAAAACTAGAAGCTGCTTCTGTGAAAAATAAATAAATAATTAGTTCACTTGATTTCCAAAAGCAAAGAAGAAGGACAAATTACCAGTAACAAAAAATGTAAAGAATGAATTCACCACCAATGAATAGGAAGTTAAAACAATTTTTAGGAGATACTTTGTGTAATTATATGCCAACATATTTGACAACCTAAGCTAAACTGATGAATATTTACAAATATAAATTGCCCAGTTTAATAGAAGAAGGAATACAATATTTAAATAACCCCATTTTACAAAAAGAAATTAAGGGGTGGCTAGGTGGTGCAGTGAGTAAAGCACCAGTCCCAGAGTCAGAAGGACCCAAGTTTGGTTCTGGCATCAGACAATTAACACACACACACACACACACACACACACACACACACACACACAAACTAGCCATGTAACCTTGGGCAAGTTACTTAACCCCAATTGCCCTCCAAAAGGCAAAAAGAGAAAGAAATTAAGTCATCAGTGAACTCCCCAAGAAGAAATCCCCAGGGGTAGATGGATTCACAAGCAAATTCTATGAAACATTTAAAGAACAATTAATCCCAATATTATATAAACTATTTAGAAAAATGGGTAAATGAGTTCTAACAAATCCCTCTTATGATATGAATATGGCAATGATACCTAAGCCAGGAATAGCCAAAATAGAGAAAGAAAACTATAGATCAATTTGCCAAACAATATCAATGCAAAAATTTTAAAAAAATACTACAAGAAGATTAAAACAATATATCACCAGGATTACACACTATGAGCAGGTGGGATTTATCCCAGGAATGCAGGACTGATTCAGTATTAGGAAAACTATAAGAATAATTGACCATATCAACAACAAAACCAACAAAAATCATATCCTTATCTCAATAGATTCAGGAAAAGCTTTTGACAAAACACAACACTCATTCATATTAAAAACAACAGAAAGTATAGTAACAAATAGAGATTTCCTTATGATGAAAAGTTTATAAAACCATCAGCAAGCATTATCTGTAATATGGATAAACTAGAAGTGTTCCCAATAAAATCAGGGGATGAAGCCAAGATAGCCATTATCATCACTATCATTCAGTATTGTGCTAGAATATGACAATAAGAGAAGAAAAAGAAATTGAAGGAATCAGAATGTGGAATGAGGAAGCAAACCTATCACTATTTGCAGGTGTATGATGGTGTAGTTAAAGAATGCTAAAGAATCAACAGAAAGTTACTTTGAAATAATGAAGAACTTTAGTAAAATAAACCCACGCAAACCCATAATAAACCCACATATAACCAACAAAGTAAAACAGCAAGAAGTAGTTTTTAAAATAACTCTAAACAATATAAAATACATGGAAGTCTACCTGATAAGTGAAAACCAGGAACTATATGAACATAATGACAAAACACTTTTCATACAAATAAAGTTAAATCTAAGCACTTGAAGAAATATTAATTGTTCATGGATAGACTGAGTCAATATAAAAAACATTACACTTCTGCCTAAATTAATCTACTTATTCAGTGTAGTAGCATTCAAATTACTGAAAAATAATCTGTAGAGCTAGAAAAAAAATAATAAAATTCATATGGAATAACAAAGATCAATAATAAAAAAATGAATCAATGAAAAAAATGAATAGAAAATTGACCTAGCAGTACCAGTTCTCAAACTATATTACAAAGTAGTAATCATCAAAGCAATGTTGTACAGCCTAAGAAATAAGGTAGTGGATCAGTGGAATAATTTAGGCACACAATATATTGTACTAAATGATCATAGTAATCTAGTATTTGATGAGTTCAAAGATCCCAAGTTTTGGCATAAAAACTCATTATTTGACAAATACTGCTGGAAAAACTGAAAAACAGCATGACAGAAACTACATATCGACCAACATTTCCATTGTATACCAAATTTGGAGGGGAATGTTGGGATCAAATGATTTCCTGACTCTACTCTGCCATCTTGGCTCTGACTCACTCAACTTTTTCTTAATTAGTAGTTGATAGCAATATCAGCATGATTAACTATCTAAAAGTGTTTGATTAAAATGGCTCCTTGGTAGGCAGAGGGCATTTACATAACTAAAGTATACAGATAATCCCTCAAATCCCACTTCAATTATTCATTTTCCTTCATTCCTAGACCTTTCCCAGAACTAGAGTGTAAATTCTATAATGGAAGAAGCATTGACTAAAAATCAAGAATTTTGCTTCTTGTCCCTTACTCTGAGTGACCTTAGGCAAGCCCTTTGTCCTTTATAGGGCCAAGATTATACCTCTATAAAATGAGAGGGTTGGACTAGATGTCCTCTAAGTTTCCTTCCAGCACTGAAGGATGCTCTCTGATCTCAGAAAAAAAAAAAAATTACTTTCAAATTTCTTTTCTGCTCCTTCTCTTGCCTTCCATTTTTTTTTTATTCTGGAAAATGCTACTAAAAGAAAAACATAAAGTATGATGGAGGAGGGATAAAAAAGAAAAGTTAAGGGCTTGGTTAATAAATCTTTGAATAACCGAGAGTTGCCAATCAACTTGGTGTCTGGTTTTGAGCCACTGACTTGCTGGAACTGTAAATGCTGAAGAATGGGAGTTTAAACAGATTCCTATTAGTCTGGATTTAATTTGATTTAAAAACAGAAAAATTATCTTATTTCTCCTCAGAGAAGTCCTAGGGTAATCACATGGAGAACAAATTCTTCCTTTGAAAAAGCTAATGATTCTTTTATGACAAATAGAGATTTTTTATAGAATTAAATCTACTTTATGCTCCAGGCTGGGATTTAATTTTAGATTTGACAATGCTAGGAGGCATAAATTATGTTTGCATAGAATTTCCTAAGGAATTAAATTGAAATTTTAGATCTATTAACAACCACATTTATTTAAACATGAGTTTTGTTAATGAAGTAGCTACAATATTTTTCACAGGTACAGGAGTGAGCTGTCCTTTCCTCCTTTCCAGTGTTTCTTCCTCTTCATTCATCTTGTCACTAGTTTTCTGTTTTGCTTTTCTTGTTAGATTACTATTTGAAGGTCTTTATAATTCCCTTGATCTCCTGTTTTTCATTTTGTTGTGCCTGATCTACTGGACTTTCCTTCTCCCTCATGGTTCCACCATATTCTTGGTCTTAGCAGTATTTCTTCTGATGGAAAAAAAAAAGTCTATACGGTAAAACATTATGATTCAGACTGCCCTGGGGAGGAGAGGCAAAATTTACGAAAATCTAAATCATGGAATGTTTTGAAAAAGAAATGTGGTCTTTTGCCTTTCAGGTACAGGTTGCTTTTCATATAGCATTTGAATAATGAAGTATTGAGAAGTACAGAGCAGTTCTATTGGAAGTTTAGTTAAGTCAACAAGGAAGTTAGTTTCATGAAATATCATAGGATTATAAAAAAAATAAAATCTGGCTAAGAAGTCAGAAAGTCTGAGTTCTAGCCCTGATTTTGTTACTGCCTAGGTCTGTGACTTTAAGCAAGTCACTTACAAACTCTGGGCATCAGTTTCCTTATCTTTTGAATGAAGAGTTGGGACCAGAGTTGGGATTCTACCCTTCCTGCTTTTGTGGTTCTAACCTCAAAGTGTTTGCTGTCTAAAAGTAGTTAAATACTCCTTATGTTGTAGTTTCCATCTTTGTGGTCTTTTTGTCAATCAGGCCCCTGGAGAACCTATATTTTAGGCCAAAGTTAAATTAAATTTCGAGCCAATATCATTGCTCATGTCACTACCTAAATAAATCTGGAAAATTCTGATTTTGGCATTTTTCTCCCTCCTTCCTAGGTATATTCAAGTCTTGGTTTCCCAAGAGCTATGAAATTGAATACCTAGACTTCAGCTAACTGACAATTTCTAAGAGTTATCTAGATGGGATCAAAATAAGCCACTGAGTTGATCAATTATTGAGAATCTTTACAGTTTTACTGTGAGATATTTCTGCTAAAACAAATCATACTTAGCAAACTTATATTTCCCTTTTCTATTACAAAAGTAAATTTCAGTTCATCTTATATTTGTATCATTATGAATTCAGAATTAGCAGGAACTATGTTAATCTTTCATTGTCTGTGTAACTCCCATAATTTACCCTTTTACCTTTTCTTGAAATATAACCTTATTTAATTCACTTACTCTTTCTTTGACATGGTGATTGAACACTCTAAAGAGTTCCCTTCTTCCCAATACCCTCTGTACAATCTTTTGCCTCTCTGTCCCTCTTAATACTTCCCTCTCCTTACTTTTATGTACATTTTCCCCATTAATTTTATTCTTTAGGAATCTTCCTCTTTCCTCTCCTTTGTCTTATCACCAAAAACTAAAATGTTAATCTATTGTGAATTTCATAAAATTTAACAACAGTTATTTTTCTATTATATTAATATAACCCCATAAATGTGTGTGTGTGTGTGTGTGTGTGTGCGTTCCATGTACCAATGGTAAGTGAAGTCATCGTCACAAAATTTTTTACACATTTCTTCCTGTATGTTTTGACTTCAGGGTAGGATCCCTGCCTACCAACAGGCCAGGGTTAGGTTAGGGAATGTAAATAAAGAACAAAATTTTCTCTAGTAACATTAGTATAATGTATTCAATGATGGAAGTGAAGTAAAGGAAACCAACAAAAGAAAAGATATAAGAAGATATTTCCTCCATTCTTTTTTTTTTTTTTAAGCAATCGGGGTTAAGTAACTTGCTCAAGGTTACTCAGCCAGTTATTTCCGAGTGTGGTGCTGAGTGTCTGAAAACAGATTTGATCCCGAGGTCATGCCAACACTGGAGCCAGTGCTCTTACTCACTGAGCCACCTGGCCGCCACTAAGCAATTGGGGTTAAGTAACTTGCTCAAGGTTACATGGCCAGGTGTTTTTGGGTGGGTGCAAAGTGTCTGAGCCCGGATTTGATCCCCAGCTCATCCTGACACTGGAGCCGGTGATCTTACTCTCTGTGCGACCTGGCCGCCCCTTCCTCCATTCTTTATGGAAGTGGAGGACCATAAAACACTGCATATAATGCCACACTTGCTTGATATATTTGTTGTGCTGAATGTTTTCTTCTTCTTTTTTTGTTATAGGAGATTGATCTTTGGGAAAGGATGATGGGAATTAAATGGTGGAAAATGTAGGCCATTTGCAAAATTAGAGATATTTCAAAGAACTTTATTTTCTGAAAAAGGGATATCAAATTCTGACAAATACGAAGATCAGTAATGATTCCAGAGGCCCAATGGTAAAAACCAATACTTTCATCCTGTTCATGGAGAGGTGGTAACTTGTTGATGCAGATTTAGGTGGACAAGTATTATTCCTGGCTTGGTTATTCGTTTGCTTTGCTTAACTATCTTTTTTTAAAAAATAAGGGTTGATTCTAGGGGGTGGCGTTTATCATTGGGAAATGATAGTGATATATTTTTTAAAGTATCAATAAAACATTTTAAACATGTGATCTTTATGAATTTTTACCCAGAGAAGTAAATATATATTTAGCCTTTTAATTAATTATAAATTATACTTAGTCTTCCAAACCTTAAACTTCTCAGTGTTAAGGTCAGCGATTTATTCAAGGAGCGCTGTACTCAATTTCCAGTGGTCATTTGACTCTAACATTCAAAATAACCATTCTTTTTCTAAAGACAAAAATAAAAATTTTTCCTATTAAGCCTTGTTATTTGTTTAGGTGACTATAATCTAGGTCATATGAAAACACAGTAAGAACTAAGCATTAGTGAAATTACTCTGATATCTCTTTTTCATATTTTGTGGAAAATAGCACAGATATGCCATGAGCAATTTTGTGCTAAAGTCAAGTTGAAGTGGCAGGCTGTTGGATCCTAAGTTACTGTTCTCTGAGGGGAGACTTAACCTTGGGGAGATTAAAAAAGACACAGGCAGGCATTTATATAGATAGATCTCTCTGTCTCTGAGACAGAGGGCACTTTGTTTACAATCATAAAAAAGAGTAGAGTCAATTGAGTATTAATTCTATTTCACTTATCTTCTACTATAACAAAACTTCATTTTTTCTCTTCTTTGAAGTAATTGTCTTCCTCCAGACAACCTAAGCTAATTTTATTCTAAAATAGCATTGTGTTCTTTTTTCTCCATAAAGAGGGGAAAATTGCCAAAATGAAAGTTAACTTTTCCCCTTATATTGAAATAGGCTACTTTGAGGATTCTTAATATTAAATCACAGTATTTCCTCCCACAATGTGTTATTAAAACTGCAATCAAACCAAGACATAGCAGAACATATGCCAAAAGTTGTAGCCTATATGTTGAATGTAAACGTAAAAATCGGATAGAATGTAGAGCTAGCAAGTCACGCCAGAAGCCATATCATCTAACCCCTTCATCTTGCAGTTGAGGAAATGAAGAATCTGGAGTCTTAATTCACTTGTCCATGGTCATACAAGTATTAATCTTCAGAGGCCAAGCATGTTTGAACTCAGGTTGTCTGACCTTAAAGCAAGTACTAGTATCATACCACAATGGTTGATATTTGTAATGCAACAGCCTCCTGGTTGGGCTTCCTCCTTATTTCTGGGCCATTTCTTCTACAAGCTATGCTTCATTGTTTTCATCATGTTGCTTCTCTTTCTAATTAAAAAGAATGGCTCCATATTGCTCATGATGTTCAAATTTCCCAGTTTGGCATTGAAAGACACCATAAACTTGTCTTGTTTTGCACAACAAGAGATAAACAGATCTATGATCATTATCGACCTAAGTCACCATAGGTGCCCACATTAAATGACTAGGAGCACCAAATAAATAATTCTTTGTTTTCAGTTATTAAATTGAAAAGTCCAATAAATTTTCAGCAAATGAGAGAGAAAGAGAGAAAGAGAGAGAGAGAGAGAGAGAGGAAGAGAGAGACAGAGAGACAGAGAGAGAGACAGAGAGACAGAGAGCACAAAAGGAAATAAAGATTTGACCAATAATTGGTTTATTGTTAATAATGAAAACATGATAACTGACTTTTACATAACACTTTAAGAATTTCAAAGCAATTTACATATATTATTTGTTTTGAAAGAGACTATGTGGCACAGCAGAGAGAGCTTTGACCCCAAATGCAGGAACATTTGGGTTTAAGTCTGGTTTCTTGCAAATCCTGGGTAAATCACTTAATGCAGAAAATAAATCACAGTATTCTAGGCAACTCTATCACAAAGTATCAGAGAAGATGACAACCTGTGTTGGCAGTAGGAACTACTCCCTAGGAGTTCACTACACCAATAAGATGACAAGCAGAGGTTCCATTCCTCTCTCTTTTGAGCCCCCAAATCACTCATGAGAAGAACATACTACAGGTATAATCCTGTTTTATAGATGAAGCCACTAAGCTCAGAGTTTCTTAACTTGTTTCAGTTCAAACCAGTCATTTACGTCCCAAAAGAGATGGCTGGTTCATTTGATTTCTCCAGGTTGGCACAAGAAAGCAGATAATTGGCGATCTCCACTGCTTTATTTTTCTGACACTGTGGAAATAACATTTTTGTCTTATTGATTTTTTTTTAAGTAATTGGGGTTAAGTAACTTGCTCAAGGTTACACAGCCAGTTATTTCTGGGTGTGGTGCTGAGTGTCTGAGCCCAGGATTCCATCTCCAGGTCTTCTCAACACTGGAGCCGGTGCTCTTACTTGCTGTGCTACCTGGCCGCCCCATTGTCTTATTGATTTTTATTGAAAAACAAATTATTTGAATGGAAGAAGACCCAGACAATATTATGTTACCCATGCTGTTTTCTTTGTGAAAATATATGCCTCTTAAAGTAATTTAAAGCATTTATCCCAATTCATTAGGTAAGCCTTGTCTTTGAAATATTTCTCTTTTACCTCCTTAAGTTACCCAATATAATTTTTCTAATATATTTTGAACTTTAACTTCCAGTTTATTTGCTGCAAACTCTTGCTTTTTGTACTCTTATTATCTGTCCATCTCCATCCTCCACCCAAAGTGCTCTGTGGTCTATCTCAGACTGAAAACATACAGATATCATATGTGATTAGCCTTTTATCTTAAATTATATGTTCCTGGGACCCTGCATTTCTCAGCTAACATTTATGAGAGGAGCAATTGCAAAATGAAACTGGAGAACTTATTGGTACACAACTGGTACACAATCATTTTATTGTACTACTTCCCATGTCCCCAGGGCCCACTTTGCAATTTCTAATTTGCACTTTTCTCTATTGCACTTTCTATCATGCTTTCTAATTTGGTTTGATGTAGAACTTATTATATTCTCTCCAACTTTGCTCCAGTGAAATTCTTTTTTTTTTTTGGAGGGTGGTAGGTCGGGAAATTGGGGTTAAGTGACTGGCCCAAGGTCATACAGCTGGTTTTGTGCTAAGTGTCTGAGGTTGAATTTGATCTCAGGTCCTCCTGACTCCAGGGCTGGTGCTCTACTCATGGTGTGACCTAGCTGCCCTGCTCCAGTGAAATTTTACTTCTGCTTCTCATAGTATCTTAGAGTTGGGAAGGAAGAAGTCATGTATAACGCTACTTGAAACAACCTGGAAGCCTCTCTACAATCCAGTCCATACTCAAATGACCTTCAATGATGGGGAAACTGATATCTTATAAGGCAGCTTCTTTTACTTTTGAACCGTTTTAATTATTAGGAACCTTCCTTGAACTGACACCTGCCTCTCTGCACCCTGTATCAATTACTCTCAGTTAGATCCTCTGGAGTAAAGTAGAATTAGTAGAGATAGCTAGCTAGCATAACGTATAGACTGTGGGACTTGGGAAAGGGAATAACTGAGTTTAGATCCTGCCTTATTTGCTGTCTAGCTCTGCAACCCTAAGCAAATAATTTAGTTTCACTCTCTCAGTTTCTTTGTCTTGAAAAAGGGATAATATTCAAAGTAGCTGTGAAAATAAAAAGAGATGAAATTTGTAAAGTGCTTTGCAAACCTTAAAGTACTATATAAATGTTATCTATTGTAAATTAATTCCCTCTTGCATATTTCAGTCCTTCAAATTCTTGAAGAGTATGATCCCGTCCTTCCTAAGTCTCCTATTTTCCAGGTTAAACATACCAAGTTTCTTCAACTAATCCTGCTGTGGTATAATTCCTAGTCACCTCACTATCCTGTTACTCTTTTCCTGTATATATTCTAGCTTGTCATTATTACCCCTAAAATATGATTGCCAGCCTTAACTATAATGCGCTCTAGATGTTTAGTCTGATGAGGACAGAGAATAGGTCTATCACTTTCCTCAACTTTGCACTAAGATTCCAAGTGCTGCTTAAGATTGCATTAATTTTTTGGCTACATTGCCATCCTGTGGCCTTATATTGGGATGATAGGATCATAGATTAAGAACTGGGAAGAAAATTTACCCACCTTTTACCTAATCCTTTCCCTTTATTCAGATGCAGGATTTGAACCCACATCCTCAGACACTAACATAGGGGTCAGCAAACTATGACATATGGGTCAAATGCATCCCTCTGCCTAACTTTTTACAGCTAAGAATGGTTTTTGTGACTTGAAATACAATAAAAAAATTTACTTAAAATCATTCAAAATATTTTTATATCTCCAGATGTGCAAAAAACAAAACAAAACAGGGTAGAGTAGAATCTGGTCTGCAAGAAGTAATTTACTTACAACTATAGTAGACTAAGGGCTTTTCCACCATGCTGCCCTGACTTTCTTTTTCACATGAAACTTTTCTGGTTATAGTTTCCTCATCCCATCCATATGTGTGCATTTTCCACTCCCATTATTTTTACAAATATTCAGTAATAACAGTCACTCATCAAAAGAAATAATTGTGTCTGGCACATAGTAGGTGCTTAATAAATACGTGTTCTCCCCTCACTAGAATTTGGGCACTGACAGTTTTTTTAAAGCTGTCTTCTGTCAGTTGAATAGACCAGGGATAATTAAAACCAAGGACTAGACATATCCACTAGGAAAGGACAAAAATATAGGAATGTTATGATTCTTGATAATGGGTGAAAGTTTAGAGAAGAGGGTGGAGAGTCAAGAGATTTTTATAGTAGGACAAGTTCTAGGCAAGCTGGTGATCAAAGAGTAAGAAATATTAAAAGTTGGGCATAAATCAGGTATTCTAGTAGGTGGTCAGAGAACTTTCAGAGCATATTACAGTGGAACCTGGTGGCAACCAGGACATCAAGAAGACTGGACTTCAGTCCCCTTCACATGTTCCCAGGAGTGGTCCCTTATTAGCCTAATTGTATATCTTTATCCTCTCTTACCTATATTTGCTTCTCTCCCTTTTGGACATGTCTTTTTAAAAGAGAAGTTGGTTGGTGATTTCCCTGTGCAGGCACATCACTGATTTCTTTGGTCAGCTCCTTTTTTTCCTCCTCAATGAAATTGTTTCTCTTTGTGACTGCTGAACGAAATTCTTGAGAGTTTCCTCTCTCCCTTGATTTCACTTTCTTTATTCTATCTATCTTTCTGATCTCTTTTAAATGTGCTTTCCCCAAATCAAATATGTATATGAGACTATTGTCAGTTTTCTTCTCTTGATCAATGATAAAGTCTAAGATAGAATAATTGTTTATCTGTGAGGTTCCCATCATTTCCACCCTAGCCATCTCTGATATAAGGTCAAATTGAGTTGTTAATCTGAAAAGGAAAGGGGGATCTTGTCTGTTGGGTGATTTGTTTAGTGTGTATGGCAGCCTCTGTGGAAAACAAATTGAGAATTGCATTAGCTTTGCCAGTATGCCATTCAGTGCTCTCCCATCTATATCCATGTAGTATTAAGGAAAGTTTAGCTTTCTTTTTTTTTTTTTTTTGTTTCCTCCAGGAGTGTATTGTCAACATAACTCTTTAGATGAATCTTTATTCGTTTAATTCATTCTTTTCTTCAAGACAAGTGCAGACAGCTCCTAAAATTTAGAAACATAATGATTTCCCTTTCCTTACTTCCAGGCTCAACCTTTCCTTTTCATAGACTTAAAGGAAGAGACTTGGGTGATTCTGTTCCATCTCAAATTGCATGCACTTGCTTTCCATGACAAAGACGAATTCTTGTATTGTCTTATTTTTCAGGTAAGAGACTTAGGTACCAGCAGACTCATTATGAAGCCCTTTTAAAAGCCTAAATTTAAAATGGGCTAAGGAAGACTGAACCTAATAACATGTCAGTTTGAGGATTTAGGGATTTGGAGATGAATGTCATAAAATAGCATAACTGCAGAATTGGAAGTAAATTCAGCAACCATGTAATTCAACCCATACCTCCCCACACCTGAACACTCTCTACTAACACATGCATGACAAAGGGGTCCCTTAATCTTTACTTCAAAACTTCCAGTGAGGAGAAACCAATGCCTCTCCACTTCCGGAAAGTTCTAATTGTTACATAGCTTTCCCTTACATCAAAGCTAGTTATGCATCTTTGTATCTCCTGCTCCTCTGTCCAGCTCAGTCCTCTGGTTTAAAACAGAACAAGTGTAAGAAGAAAAGGTCTTTTCTCAAGCTAAGTTTTTTGTAGGAGGATAGTTTGGAAACTGTAGTGCTTTAAGGAGCATGCAAGTCAAAGGACACAGTCTACGGATAATGATATAGTCTTAGCCAAGGTTGTAAAAGGTTTGCAACAATTTGGCTGCAGAAATTGTTTTGGGCATAAAGAATACCACTGTTTCCCCTATTTCCCATTGTCAACACCTTCGTCCTATCCATAGTTCACATTCTTATAGTTTTTAAAGTTCCATCAGCTGAAAGATGCTGGTGGTATAGGCGTCAGCATTCTCATTGTATAGAGGAGGAAATTAAAACAGAATGGCAAAGCCAATTGCCTAAGATCACACAGATAGTTAATGCTGTATTTAGATCTTGAATCTGGGTCTTCTGGGTAATATTTCCACTGAATATTGGTATTCCTCCTCTTTCTCTACCCTTTCTGGTTAGTTTAAGGGAATGTAAACATCTACTTATAAGAAATTCCTATGGAACTTCCCACGGACAGAAATCCTATCATTTTCTATTTTTTCTTTTCCTTTCTGCTTCTTCTCATAATCATGATCATCATTACAATTATCACCAACCAACACTGGCCTTAATAACTCTGATCTCTGATACCAGAGCCCTTCCTTCATGTTGGAGGGTTGCAGATCTGAAGCTGCTAATCAGTGCAGTGGATAGAGCACTGCACTTGGAATCAGGAAAACCTGAATTCAAATCTTGCCTCAAACATTACTAGCTGTGTGATCCTGGGCAAATCACTTAAACTCTGCCTCAGTTTCCTCATCTGCAAAAAAGGGATAATATGAGCAACTATCTCATGAACTGTTCAGTGAGGACCAAATGAGATCGTACGTAATAAAATGCTTCGCATAATACCTGGAATATAGTACAGTCAGTCCTCAACTTTTGTTCCTAGAAAATAGTATAAAAGTAAAAAACAAATGAGTGTTGATACATTGAATCTGTGGAAAATAGCAGAACAAATTACTACAACTACCAAGAACTGAAATCTTTCACTAGAGATCGCTGAATATACATTTCTCTGCATATAATTCTTTATAACAAGACATTATTTCTGACAATATTTCTTTTTTCAAATACAGTAACCATGATATGAAAATTAAAATTTCATCATGAAATAAATAAATTTCATTCATGACATAAAAATAAAAAATTCATTACACAAAATAAAATTGGCAATAAAAACATATTTTTTCTCACTAATAATTCCCTGGAATTCTGGGACTTTTTGTACTAAATTCTCAATTAAAACAAAAAAAAAAAACATTGGTTTCAGACCAATGTCTGAAAAGTAAATATTCACAATGCATGAAATCCACAGAACCATAAATATTTTCTTTTTACATTTTGGCATATACAACAAATTGTGGATCTATTTTAAAATATATATATATATATATTTTTTTTAAATTAATTTGTTTGTTTCCTTTTAGTTTACAGGATTCAATTCCACAATTCCTTGAGTTTCACATTTTGTTCTCCATCCCTCCCCCTCATGGTGGTATATAGTTAAGTATAGGATCTGTAAATACTTTCACATTATACATTTAGTCATGTTATAAAGACGGATTGTATCAGATGTAATGAAAAATGGTAAAGAGGATGTAAAACCAAATAAGGGAAGGAAAAGGATCAGGTACTTTGCTTCCACCTGGATATAAACTCAGTTCTTTCTAGTTCTTTCTCTGGAAGCACATATTTCTCTACTTCATGAGTCTTTTGGGATTGACTTATATCACTGCATTGCTGAGAAGAGTCCAGTCTATCAAAGTTAGTCATCACACATATGTTGTGTATGTAATTGTGTACAAATTTCTCCTGGTTCTACTCTTCTTACACAGCATCACTTTGTATAAGCCTCTCCAGGTAAATATGAAGATGGTCTGATCCTTGTTTCTTATAGCACAATAGTATTCCATAATATGCATATACCACAACTTGTTCAGCCATTCCCCAATTGATGGGCACCCCCTTAATTTCCAATTCTTTGCCCCCACAAAAAGAGCTGCTATAAACATTTTTGTACATATGAGTCTTCCACTTCTATGATCACTTTGGGATATAACCCTAGGAGTGGTATTGCTGGGGCAAAGGGTATGAAAGTATTTATAGCCCTTTGGGAATAATTCCAGATTGCTCTCCAGAAAGGCTGGATCAGTTCACAACTCCACCAGTAATACATTAGTGTTCCAATTTGCCCACATCCTCTGCAGTATTTGTCATTTTCCTGTTTTGTCATCTTAGCCAATCTGACTGGTGAGATGTGGTACCTCAGAGTTGTTTTGATTTGCATTTCTCTAATCAATAGTGAATTACAGGCAGTAGGAGGGGGAAGGGCTATGAAAGGAGGGGGGTGGTTAGTAGGGAGGGAAGAAATAAGGGGAAAGAGGAGGAAAAGGGATGGGGGTTGATAAGGGAATACTGAGGGAGGCGGTGGTCACAACAAGAGTGACAGCAACAAATCTCATTCGAAGCTTCTCTCCCTCCCCTCTTTCCCTCTAAAATGATACTTTTTGCATTTCATCTCCATAGAGTCCTATGCTTAACTGGTTGTTATTCCCTTCTTGCAAAAGAACCAGTGAGGGAAAAGCTCATATGATTCTCATCTCTCTCCCTTCTTTTCCTCCACTATACAGTTTCATGCCTCTTTGTGTGGCATAATTTACCCTTTTCCACTTCATTCATTCCCTTTCTTCCATTCCAGTCCCTTTGTAGCCCCTAATAAGTTTTTTTAGTCATCATTTTGTGTATTTTGTTATCATACACGCTACTTGTCTATAACCAGTTTGCTTTTATCAAATAGCAGGGTGTGTGTGTGTGTATGTGTGTGTGTGTGTGTGTGTGTGTGTGTTTCCCTTGTTTACCTTTCTATATCACTATTACATCTTGTAATTGGAGGTTGAATTTTCTATTGAGTTCTGGCTTTTTTATCAAGAAGGCCTGGAACTCTGTTATATCATTGAATGACCATCTCTTTGCCTGGAAGAATATGCTCAGTCTCACTGGGTATATGATCCTTGGTTGTAACCCCAGCTCTTTTGCCTTCCAGAAAGTTGAATTCCACTGCCTCTGATCTTTCAGCGTAGAGGCTGACAAATCCCATGCAATCCTCATTGTGGACCCTCGATATTTGAATTGTTTCTTTTTGGCCACTTGAAATATTTACTCTTTTATCTGGTAGTTCTGGAGTTTGGCCACAGCATTTTGAGGACTTTTCAGTTTGGGATCTCTTTCAGCAGGTGTCAGGTGGATTCTCTCGATTTCTATTTTACCCTCAGGTTCTAGTATCTCAAGGCAGTTTTCCTTAATGAGCTCTTGGAGAATGTTGTCCAGGCTCATTTTTTTATCATAATTTACTGGTAGGCCTAGGATTCTCAGATTATCTCTCCTGGATGTGTTTTCCAGGTCAGTAATTTTTTCTTTGAGGTATCTTACCTCTTTTTCTAATTTTTCATTCTTGTTGTTTTGTTTCACTAATTCTTGTTTCCTCATAGAGTTATTTGTTTCAATTTGGTTGATTCTAGTTTTTAGCAAATCATTTTCCTTGGTTTATTTTTGGAGCTCCTTTTCCATATCATACACATTTCTTTTTAGAGAGATGTTTTCTTCATTATAATGTTTTTCTAATTCTCCTATTTTGGTTTTGAGAGAATTATTCATTTTGTCTTCTATCTCTCTCATTTGGTTTTCAAAGTTCCTTTTGATCTAATCTAGGAGAGCTTTCTGTGCTTGGGACCCGTTCCCTGTTGAAGTTTCAGCTTTGGGTGTGGAGTCCACATTGTCTCCCTCTGAGGTTGGTTCCTCCCTCTGAGGATAGTAGGACTCCAGAGTCTTTGTCTTTGTAGTCTGCTTTCTACCCATTTTGAGGTAGGGCCCTAGCCACGCCCTTCCTCTAGGGATCCCAAGCCTTTACTCTAGAGGGTTTTGCCCTGGGGCAAGAGTTACCATGTTTTCAGGGTCGGGGGGTGTTTGGAGCAGGTGAGGTTCACTCTGTCATCCTGGCCTTTGGAGGTCCTGATAGGGGCTTTTTTTTCTAAATTTCTGGGCCAATAAGTGGTAGCCCCAGGAGTATCTGCTGTCCAGGGCAGGGGCCCCTGTATTTGGTTCTTAACTTTCTCTTTCCAGTCCCAGCCCTTTGGTTAAAGGCCTGGTAGTGGCCCTTGTGGTTGGTGGGAACACTTGCCCTCTCAGTTGATCAGGCCCCTTCTGGGCCTGCTTTGCTCCGTCCAGGCCTGCCTCTGCCACCCAATTATAGATCTATTAACACTGAATTTGAAGCCCACAGTGGCTGCAAACATTACAGCATGAAGTTTATGTAACGTTTTTATTTTCTCACTAAGCTTCATCAACTGATTTTACATGCTTAGGTTTATAGCCCAAAGGATTTGCATTATGCTTTGAGGGTCTTTATTGCAACAGAAAACCTGAATTTTAAAAACAAACAATGAAAATATGCAATGAATAGATGGGGAGTTCTTTACAATGGTAGGGTGAAAAAACCCAGTGAAGTGCCTAGTAGTATACCAGTCTTTACTTTATTTTTTTTTTCTCTACTATGCATAGCCACAAATTTGCATGGTACAACATGAGAGTGAAATGAGGATACTAATAAAATCATTCAAATTCTTGAAGTCAAGAAAGTTAAACATGAATATTGAAGATTGCAATACATCCTCTCTCCCCCTCTTCCACCCATCCTCCCTTTCCTCTCTGCCTCCATCATTCCATTTCCTTAGCTTCCTTCCTTCCTTCCTTCCTTCCTTCCTTCCTTCCTTCCTTCCTTCCTTCCTTCCTTCCTTCCTTCCTTCCTTCCTTCCT
>NW_027185809.1:9988824-9994875 GCF_028583685.1 Petaurus breviceps papuanus
TGACTTTGGGCAGAAACTTTCATTTCTTTGTGCCTTAGTTTTCCCCTTCTACATAGTAAAGGGAAGTGTTGTGTAGTGGGAAGAACAGTGCATTTGGGCTTAGGAGACCTGGCTTCTAGTTCCAATTCTTATACTTGCTCTCTTTGTGACCTTAGGTGAATCCCTTTACCTTTCTCAGCCTGAGCTTTCGCATTTATAACATTAGGACTTATGTTTGTTCCAGAGAAAACACTTCACAATTTTCAAATCAATCATTGAATATAGTTTATTTGTATTAGGGAATGGGGACTGAATTTGTGATCTTATTCATGTTACTTTCATCTACAAATGCAAGTTAGCATCCTCCTTGCATAATTTGAGAGAATTACTCAGAGTACTGCAGTTAAATGATTTTCCAAAAATGAAACAGCAAGTAATTATTCAGATGCAATTCTTGAACCCAGATCTTATTGGTTGTGAGACCTGCACTCTACCTGCTTCTATTATTATTATTATTGTTTGTGATGAAAAACTTCATCCAAAATTTAATCAAGAACACAGAGAACTCTTAGGATAAGAACAGCAATTTATTTTCTTCCCCGGGAGAATAGGGTGGTCTTCCCCATGACTAATCATGAGGAAGGGGCATGTTACAAAAGGCAAAACAGAACAAGAATTTATACACTAATAGAGTAAAACCCTTTCCCCTGGCTATCCCTTCTCCCATTGGCTGAGAGGTAGGCTTAAGTCTCAGCACAAAAATCTTCCCCAATGGCAAACAACATGGATGTTTGTCTATCAGTGGCTGAGAGACAGGCTTACAAAGAACAAGGATGCTGACTGACATCAAAGGAAAGGGTGAAGGGTCCCAAAGCAAGGAGGGAGGGGGAGCTCGGGCTGTCCCTGACTCTCACTGGCTGGGAGAAAGAGCCCACAGATGTGGAAAATCATAAAGCCACCTGAAAGGGCTTTTTGCTGATTGACAGCAGTAATGGAGGTGGGGAGGGGAGAGAACTGACAAAAATTTATAAGATCCATTCTGAGAAGTTTTCAAGTTTTCACTCCCCAAGCATTATTAATGAAAAAAAAAAGAAGCATGTATGTGATCTCTAAAGTTCTTTCTAGTTCTAACAGTCTATGATTCTATAGGAAATTCTTTTTGCCCATATGTAAAGCCAAGCATGAGCAGCTTTCCAGAGGACTGCTTCTGTGGATAGCTTTAAGTTTCTGATCACATAGTATAGTGAACTCTCTACTTATTCAGCAATAAACTAAAGCAAAACATTCACAGAAACCAAAGTACAGCATTCATAAAGCTGTAACATAACAACTTATCACTAAAGTGGACACATATTCTTAAACAAAGAATATCATTCAGTAATTCCTTAACTCAATCATCCTTATGGAGCGATCATCCTTAAGGCATGGCAAAGTACAAAGGTATCCCACCCCTAGGTGACAGTAAATCATGGTCTTGTCAGACAGCACTAAGTACCCAAAGAAAACTGCTTTCATCTTGACTTAGGGCTGACTCCCAAACTCCATGGTTCTTCTTCCTTTGCTCCCAGCTCTTGTCTGAATCCACCATCACCTGGATTCACAGGTAAGCAGCTCCCAGCTCCTTTTCCAGCTCCACACACCAAGCTTAACAGAGTTACAACAACGTTCACACACATTGCCAGCACTATCATCAATTCACTTTCTACCTGTGAAATCAACACAGACCCACAAACAGGGTCTGAGAAATCAACAGAAATCATCAGTAAAATCTCAGGACCTCTGCAAATATCAGTAAAACCTTCCTCCAGGACTTCTGTAAACAGATAACAAGAAAGTCTTCTTTCAGGACTTCTGACCCAGCAGTAAGGTCCCAGGGCTTCTGTAATAGCAGCAACATCTTCTATCAGCAGACAGGTCTGATAAAGTAACATCAACACAGGCAGACAAAGTTCTGGTGCCACAGCCATGCTTCCTCCCAGTTCTGCTCCATCCCGTGTGCTTGAGCTTTTATAAATCATCAATTCCTCCCTGTTCCACTGCCTCTTGCAGTCTTCCTGTTTTAGTCTTTGGCAAGTTCCTCCCACTGTGAGCTTTACAGGTTCTGTTTCTAACAAAAACTTGATATAATCACGGGCAAGACTCAAAGACGCCTGAACTGAAACAAGGTGCTAAATACTTGAATAACTGGAACAAGGAGCTAAATACTCCTTTGCTTGCCATTACACCATCTGATGTTTCTATGCAGCAGCATGTTAGGGTTAGTCATCTACTGGGAAATCTTATTCAGACCACTACCACAAAGAAGCAATGCAATAAGGCTAATTTCTTCAAGTAATGTTAGTCACAAATTTTAAAGCTTATTCCTTTTAATGTAGGAGCTTAAACTCAGTCAGAGTAACTTCATGAATTCTATTGATTAATTATAAATGTTATGATTTTAAGGGGGGGAAATGAAGATCCCTGATGGTTTGAAGTAAATAAAACCACCCAAGTTGCTAAAGAGAGGAAAACTATATCAGCATGAATGAAGAATATTCATGTGTCAGAGCATTCAATTTGACACCCTAGTCTGGTTTATTGGAGCATGTTAGAGAAATTATGTTTTCAACACAAGAACTAAGCTTCTAGACAAAATTTAGAGCCAAGGGATCCCCAAAGCTAAGGATTAAATGGATTCTGCTTGACTGCTGAGCGCTGAGTTAGGAACAGTGGGAGGAAGATATAAGAGGCAATTTGAGGCTTGCTGTCAGAGAAAACTTCCTATTAGAGCTGATGAAAAGTAGATTGGGATACCATGGCAGATAGTGAGCTTCCTCTTATTAGAGATCATCAAGGAGTGGCTCTATGTCCACTTGTTGGAGATGTTAATAGGAGTCCTCTATGGTTTTGCATTGGACTAAATGACCTCAGATGTCCATTCCAACTGTGTTATTTTCTGATTAGTCTAGGGCTCTGTCTTTGTGACATTTAAAAGTCAGTCAGTGATTCTCCCCTCCTCCCTTCAATGGACTGGTTTTTATTTTAGGCAGGACTGTTTGGTTATTTGGGTGCTGTGTAAACATAATGCAAACTGAGAAACCAAAGAGATTTAGTAGATAGAACAAATCTAGCCAAACAATTTACATTTGTATGGAACTTTGCTATTTAGAATGACAGAATTTCAAGCTGAAAAGGAGATTCTTAGAAGTCATCTAGTTCAATCCTTTCATATTAGAGATAATGAAATAGGTTCACATGAGTTACAGGAATTTACTTAGACTTTTAGTGGTAGTTTGAGAGCTTTGATACAAAATCAGGTCCTCTGAGTCCAAAACCTTTTATGTCCCTTCATTGAGTATCAGTTTCTTCATTTGTTTTTGCTTTTTTTTGGAGGGCAATTGGGATTGTGACTTGCCCAAGGTCACACAGCTAGTTTTTGTTTTACGTGTCTGAGGTTGGATTTGAACTCAGGTCCTCCTGACTCCAGAGCTGGTGCTCTATTCACTACAACACCTAACTGCACCTACTTATCACATTCTACTTTATATTAAAATTAATTATCTATATGTTATATTGTATGTCACTGCTATATTTCAGATTCCATAATAGCAGAGCCTATGTCTTATTTACCTTTGTCTTATCCCAGTGCCTAGGACAGTTCACTGCATGAGCTCAATAAATGCTTATGGAACTGAATTGTATGGCCCAGTCCTGAAGATCATGCCATAGATTACGTGTTCCTTGAAGGCCAGGCCTGCTTCACTTTGCATTTTTATTCTCAGCAACAAGTGCAGCGCTTGGTACATAGTCGTCAGTCAGTCAGTCAGTAAGCATTTGTTAAGTACCTACTGTGTGCCAGTGACTGCGTTCACTACTGGAGATACAGAGAAAAGAAAAACCAAAATGAAACACTCCTCTCAGTAAGGTCCAAGTCTGATGGGAGAGACGGCGCACACACAACTAAAGACAAAGAGCTGTGGACTGCATTAATGAGGGACAAGCAAACAGGGAGAAGAGCTATCTAGCTCCTCAGTAGCACGGGAGGAGAAGCAAGGCAATGTATGTTGGCAGTAATCCAAGGCTTCCAGGGCAAAACCAATGATGAGATAAGGGAGCAATGAACTTGAGAGAAAGAAGAAAGAACTGAACTGGTTTACCAAGGAGAGTATGGCCAAAGAAGGAAAGACGCCTTGAGACAGAATTCAAGAGTGAAAGAGCCAAAGGTCATAGCAAGGCAGAGGAGAACTAGAAAGACATAAGATTGTGATCAAGCGAGGGACTTTCAGAGGTCATGATACGAGAATGGAATATTTGCAGGTGATGGGCAGATTAAGGATATGGCATCTCTTTATGTAGACGGGGTAAAATGGCAGGATAGAGCATGGAAAATGAGTAAATTAAGGAACTGATGGGTTAAAGTGTTTGATGTAGTTTCAATATGTGTGCTGAAATGCTCTAGTATGAGGGTAGGAGCTAAGGAGGAGAGAAAAACTGTGTCTCGCAGGTTGGGAGTTAACAGTGTACATATAGATTGAATGGACTTCAAAGAAGGTGATGTTGCTGGGTGATGGGGGTACAGGGAGACCTTCTAGAGTTTTACAACTCTGCTAGCTTGAGCAGTGCTGGGGAAGGGGGTGGAGGAAGAGGTCTTTCAGTGAAGGTGCACCCAGGATTGGGAAGGGTGGCCAGGGAAGTTATGTCATCAGGGAGCCAGATTTCATTGAGTGCAAGAAGATGGAAGGTGCAGGAAAGGGAAATATATCAGATGAAAACAAATTAATTAGCTATGGAGCAGACATCCTAAAGATCATGATGAAAGGAGTGGATAGCTTTAGATTATGCCTTGGGGGCATGGAGATGGGACTAAGGGACAGGGTAATGGGAGATGGAGAATGGTTTTGAATAATGTCAGCTAGGGGTTCAAAGTCAATGGAATGGCGTTAGTATGACAGGTTGAGAATTTGTTAATCATTGAGAAATAAATTTAGGTAGATTCTCAGCATTCTTAGATGACTTGCATCAGGATGGAGACCTCACAAGACATTAAACTGTGGTGTATAGCTGAAAAGGTGAGTAAGAAGGGATATATACATGTAAGGGGAGAGACTCAGGTAAGTAACTAGTGGAAAGAAAATGATGGAATAACATTTCATTCCTTCCCTAAGAATAGGCTAAAGCAGGTGACTTGTAGTTGGTGCTTAATAAATGGTTATTGATTGATTCATTGACTGAGAGCATTTGAGGAAAATGTATTCAATTGGATTATGCCTCCATTAGCTATATAATACCTCCTTCCTGGAATTTTTCAGGAGATGGTGAGGATCAGTAGGAATTAATGGTATGTATTTTCTCAGAAGAGCAATGCACATCCTCCCCTCCCAGAAAACAATGCAATAAAGGAGAGAGCACACTGGCTAGTCTTTGAGGCATGGTCAGTCCTGCATTGTTTCTTTCCTATCACCAAAATAACATATAACCAAAGAGCATCTATAAAATGAGGATAAAATTCAGAGATTGCATGACCCAAATCTCTAATAAAAGTCTAAATCTGAAAATAAAACATAACCAATGATAACACTTTATGAGTATGCTGGTACAACTGTTCTCATTTTTGTTTTTTCTAAAAGAATTTCAGCAATTTATTGTACACATAAAGGTGATAAATAGAGAAATGAGCTTCCAAAACTAACAAAATAATCATAAAGGCAATCTGGTACCTAAAACTCAACAGCAAACACATCAGTTATTATACACCTGAGGAAACTTACAAATCATTGTGTTTGTTTAGAAATATCTCTGAAAGTGTTCATATTTTAAGTTTCTCAATCCAGCTACAAGATGAAAATCAAGACTATAATGCCCACACAGGAAAACTAATACATTTCTCTGGGCCTTTTCTAGTAGATAGCTTTCAAATTAAAGAATATCATGCCAAGTATACAATTATTCTATACATAATAAAAAGGGAGAGAGAAAGATAGAATGGATATGGAAAACACAGATAATTTCCCCCAAAAAAAACACAAAATTTGAGCCGGTGTTCTCATTCTCTCTCTCTCTCTCTCTCTCTCTCTCTCTCTCTCTCTCTCTCTC
>NW_027185809.1:9994975-10009673 GCF_028583685.1 Petaurus breviceps papuanus
CTCTCTCTCTCTCTCTCTCTCTCTCTCTCTCTCTCTCTCTCTCTCTCGCTGTCTCTCTCTCTCTGTATCTCTCTCTGTCTCTCTCTTCCCCGCCCCACAACAGAGGTATATTCCCTTTCCATTCTTTAATAGGGATCTATATGCTGTGAAATGCTCTACAGACTGAGAAGAGGAAAGGAAAAAAAATAGCGAGAGGACAGGTTAATTCAGAAACAAAATAATCAGCTCTTCAGTAATTGAATTTACTGAACCTTGGACTTTAATTGCAGATCGGTAATTAGGACTGTGTCTGTCTGGGAAAGAAACAATGTTTATATCTCAGAGATTTCAAGAATCAAATATGCTTCATTGAACACATGCTCAATAGAAATCAAAAGTCTATGTGACCGTTAAAAGATCTCACAGATTTCAAGAATCAAATATTCTTCATTGAACACAAGCTCAATAGAAATCAAAAGTCTATGTGCCTTTTAAAAGATCTTCAATTAAATTAATTAAAATGTAGTCTCAAGAATGAGGGAATCCATATGTAGTTCCACTAAGCTTCACTTTAGTCAGACCATATCTGATATGTTATGTTCAATTATCGGCACTATATTTCTAAGCATTTTTTTTTTACATTATGCTCTTCTTTAAATATATCATCATCATTTCTAAATGGCTCTCCTACTCCAATATCCATCAGAACCATCCCTTGAAACAAAAACAACTACAAAAACAAGGGCAATTATGAAACTAAATCAAATATTTGGCCATTTCTGACAATATGTGCAAGATTCCATACCTATAATTCAATCTGCCTTATGTCAAAAGGAGAGAGGTATGTTTCTCTGTTTTTTGAAGTCATTACCATTTACTACATTGATCAATGATTTGATTTTTGAGTATTGCTGTTCTTCAAAGTATTGTGTTTGTGTAAGTCATTCTATTAGCCTTCCTTTCTTTGTTTTGTATCAACTCAGATATGTCTTTCCAAGTCTCACAGAATTCCTCATATTTGTTATTTCTTGTGGTACAATCACATTACTTGAGAGGTACTTTGCTACTTTGGTTGTTGTTTGTTCCCACTAAAACGGCTAAAAATATTTTTTGGTATATATGTATATCACCTTTTCCTTTACTTTTGTCCTCCATAAGACATGCATTTAGTAAACATAATATTTAAATGGAAGATTCATATATTGGAAGAGAAAGGTTTTCAGAATGGCCAGGGCTCTAGAATCTGTTATATGAAGAACACTTGTGGGAACTGGGAATATTTAGATTGGAGAAGAAAAGACTTAGGGGAAATATCTTAAAACATACAAATGGCTAAAATCTGGAAATGGGATTAGACTTTGTCTAGCCCCAGAGGATGAAACGAGGGCCCCCAAATGGAAATTCTTAAGATCACAGAAGTAAAACTGGAAAAGAACATAGAGTTACTCTAGTTTAACTCCCTTTCACAGACAAGAAAATAAAGGTTAAGTGCTTTGCTGAAGGGCACAATGTAGCATATGGTAAAGGAAGGATTTGAACCCAGGTCTTCTGATTCCATATCCAGCACTCTTTCCCCTGCATTAGTCTACTTCCTAATTTTTTTTTAGCTTAACATAATTTTCTAGCCATAAAAGCTACCTAATAATGTTGTGAGTCACCATGTGAAGTAATAATTTCTCAATAAACTAAAGTGTTCAGGCAGATGTTGGTGGCTATCTACCACAGATGTTACAAAAAAGGTTTTCCTGTATTAGGTGAGAGGTTAAAAGCCAATATTAGGGGCAACTAGTTGGCACAGTGAATAGAGCACCAGCCCTGGAGTCAGGAGTACCTGAGTTCAAATCTGGCCTCAGACTCTTAACACACTAGCTGTATGACCTTGGGCAATCACTTAACCCCCATTGCCATGCCTTCCCCCCTCCAAAAAGACAAAAAAAACTAATATTATAATTAATTGAATTTGGGGAGAACTTGGGGATAATCTGGTCCAACCTCCTAAATGAAGTATGATTGACTTACATAACATTTGTGTCCACTGGCTAACCACTCCATAATGGATGATCTCCCATAACAGGGGACTCACCAAGTTAAAAAAAAAAGAATTTTAGGATACTTTTCTCACTTTATGATTCTATATGACAAAGAATAGAAACAAATAGGAGTCATAGAATGTGAAAGGAGTATCACCTTAATTCAGATTTAACAATTATAATAAAATATTGGCATCCAAGTAATTTTTCAAAGTTGAGTTAATTGATGATAATGGCAAATCACAAATGTCAGCTGAAGGGCAGGTGTACTGTTAGCACAAAGCCTCCAATTCATTTCCCATACAATGTCTTATTTTTCACCCCCAATTCACTCTGAACAGCAGGTAAGATCCTAGGGCACTTTGAAAAATTATTTTATAACTATTTAAACCACATAAGGAGAGGAATCTAGGAAGATGAATAACCACTCTCCCAGCCCCACGAGTCTCTAACTGATAATTTTTGTGACCAATCCCAAGGAAGAGTCATCTGAAAGTAGTACAGGCCAAACCCCAGTCTTGACAGCTCCTCAGATGGTGGGATAGGTCTGACCTTTTCACACTTCGGTCTGCTGGTGACAATCATTCAAAATTCTTCCATTTTATTCCATGAAGTTTGTTATAGAATATCTAGTGGCATCTATGCAGGGTAGTAATGCCAGAGCCTAGGAAAAATCCTGGTACATATGACTTGTTCCACCATGTTTTTGTGTATGACTGAACTGAAGGAGGGCATGGTGGAACAAAGACCATAGGACACAGCATCAGAAGACCTGGGGTCAGAACTCATTTCTGTCACTTACTATCTTTGTAACTATGAGAAAGTCACTTAATTTCAATGGTCCTTGGTTTCATCATGTGTAAAATAGATAAATGTTGAACTAATGTCCCATCTTCCTCTAAATCTATGACTTCATGCTTTTCAAATGGAGATGATGATGTTGATTATGATAGTGATGATGTGAAACACTCTTGGGAGTAGTGTAATTATTATTGCTTCCTTTTACAGTTAAAAAACTGAGACTCAGAATTTGTCCCAGATTTGAATCCAGGTCTTCTTCCTAGGGCTTGAGACCAGGACAAGGGGCTGATGTCCTTATAGGGGTCACCTGGCACAACCTAAAGAGAGGAAACAGTGCTGTGGACTTAGTTTCAAAAAGCATCTAGAAAAATGGTCATACTTACTTTGGGAGTGTATAGGGCATGGCCCCTGAGAATAGAGCCAGAGCCCAGCAAAAACTGCTTGTCAGTTGTGAATTGCTACTTTTCTATTTTCAAAGTAAATAATTAACTGTTAAAATATTGTTCATAGTGGTCCTCATGCATTGGCCTTGGAAATAAAAATGTTTCAAGCCAGACTTTTTAGCCACATTGACTGAAGTCAATTATGAGCCTCTAGGAAAATATAATGGGAAGGTTCTAAGGGTTATCGTGAATTTATTGGTAGAGTTTTTACATATTAGTGTCCTTAAGCCTATTCTCATGCAAGGACAGACAATATGATTAATGAAGTGAAGTGATAAATATCTTCCAAGTCTTTTCACTTGAAGACATAAAACATAATTGATGAGGTCAGTGCTCCTAATTAAAATACCTAATGGCATGAAAAATTCTTAATTTTTAATTATTTTTCTAGTGAGCTTAAAGCATTTTATTTATCTCATCAACTATGCCTTAACAAACCTGAGAGGCTAATTTTGTATCTCCCATAAGGCCTAGTCCTATGTCCTTAGTCACAGGTAGGAAATTTTTAAAAATGTTATATATAATTGAAAAAGTGATTCTTCCTTAGGGATGGCAATGTTTGTTTTGCAGATGGGAAAATTAAATACCAGATAGTCTAAGAGTCCTCATGAAAGCATATTAACATGGCTGATTCAGATCTCAAAAGCAAATTTCAGCCATGGAAGGTTTGATAACTCTCCTATAAGTACAAATCAACACTGCTGTTCAAGAATACCCCTTTAGCATTAGTAAACACATGAAAGTGTAAAATGTATAACTGATCCACTTGACTCTGAAATTTAATAAAACTTCGTTTTGCTTTGTGAACAGAAGCTAGATGGTCCAGTGGATAGAAAACCAGTACCTGAATTCAAACCTGACCTCAGACACTTGCTAACTGTGTGACCTTGGGCAAGTAACTTAATCGTGTTTACCTCAGTTTCTAACCTGTAAAATGAGATGGAGAAGAAAATGACAAAACACTCCAGCATCTTTACCAAGAAAACCTTAAATGAGGGTCATGAAGAGTCAGACATGACCAAAATGACTCAACAACCACAACAACAACAGCAAGTTCTTTATGAAGCCAAAAAAGTCAAAACCTATATTTGGAAGCTTTCCTTCCCCTTCACTGCCAAGTTGAATAAATATGGATAAACCAATAAGTTTTCCCTCACCTGAAAACATTTCTCACATATTTATGAATGGACTCCATCCTATATGATATAATAAGTTTTGCCAAGGTTGTCACGTCCTTCTATGTGCCAGTAGACCATTCTGGAAGCAAGCCATGTCAATCAAAAGACTGAAAAACTTTAAATGAAGAGTAGTAATTTGAAGTTTCACAATACCTCCCTTAAAATTATAATATTAAGAAGCCCAAATTAAAGATTGAAGCATCGGAAGCAGATATAGCACCCTTGAAGGAGCATTACATGGCAGAGGTGGTTTGGTAAGAGCACCCTTTCTGTCTCCAGATGTGGTGCCACACTCACATGTACTTCCTGAAGAACTGAACTGTCACATGGGGTGGGGTGTGGGGTGATGGAACGGAGAGTAAAAGCTGTGGAACATGTATCTTTGCAAGTGTCATTGAATCAAAGTGGAATCAAGTGCACATTAGTGAATACATTGTAAGATTTTATGCTAGGGGTAGCATAATGTCTTTTTACTGAGATCTTGAATGAAGAAGGAATTCATCACCCACCTTACCTTGACCTGCTGCTTCCCTATCATCTGTATGCAATGAATAAGACTTGCTACAAACTTCAGCCAGCCTTTCAGTATAGCTAGCTACTATTACAATTAATAGTGTCCTTTATGTTGCTTTTTCATTCCCATGTATATACCAGAAAAAGGAGATGTCTCCTCACTCCCATCACACACACACACACACACACACACACACATGCACACACACACACACACACACACACACACACTGAAAGTCATCCAACTAAGGAATGATGATCACTTTTCAATTATATTGTGATGGGGATTATTTTCCAGTAATAGATTAAACTAGGTTGGGGTCGGGGGGGAACCTACAGCCTCCAGGTTACATTTGACTTTCTAGGTCCTTGTGTGCAGCTTTTTGACTGAGTCCAAGTTTTACAAAACAAATCCTTTTATTAAGGGGATTTGTTTGTGAAGTTTGGATTCAATTAAAGGGACACAATTGAGGACCTAGAGGGCTACATGTGACCTCAAGGCCACAGGTTCTCCACTACTGGACTAGATGGCTCCTGAGCTCCCTTTCTTTTTTTTTTTTTAAAGCAATCAGGGTTAAGTAACTTGCTCAAGGTTACATGGCCAGTTATTATTTCTGGGTGTGGTGCTGAGTATCTAAGCCAGGATTTGACCCAGGTCATCCCGACACTGGAGCCGGTGCTCTTACTCGCTGAGCCACCTGGCCGCCCCCTGAGCTCCCTTTCAAATGAAATTTTGTTGATTCTCTGATTTGGTTGAAAGGGAAGCCATGTAGGAGAAAGAGGGAAGATGTAACTGCCTTAGAGAAATTACTCACTTTGTGCTAAATACATACAATGTGGTAAACATACCCTTTATACCTGGTGAAAGCTGACCCATCTTTCAAGGCTCTGAACTCCTGCTATCTCCTCTGAAAACCTTTCCCTGATCTTCCAAGCCAATAGCTTGGAAGTATTTTGCTTTTTTCTCTATCTGAATTTAATTTGAACAACACTCATTAAAAACTTGTTGTATGGAGGTCATTCTGCTGGATGCTACACAAAGTTGAGATAAAACATGACCTTTGACCTCCTGGAGTTTAGATTCCAGTTGATGTATATCAACTAGATATCAAAATATTCAATAAAACACATAAAAAAATTTGGGTTCCCTTGATGAATGATATTACTTATACAAATGAGAAAAATTATAATAATACATGATGAGTATTATTAGGGTGGGGAGGGTGTAGAGAAATTACTACTGGATGGGAAATCAGAAAAGGCATCTTGGAGTAGGAAATATTTGAACTAGGTTTTAAGGGATAAACAGGAATTCTCCAACTAGATTTGGGTGTGAAGAAGAGGGAAAAAGTAATACAGGCCAGTCTAAGTACAGAGAAAAGTGCTCAGAAAGGCAGGAAAGCAAGGGGTATGAAAGAATATGTGTTCCCTACACTCAGTTAGTTTGGCTCAAGTGAAGGAAATGTGGAGGAGAAAGTTAAATTACTATGTCATAGTCAGCCTGCAGAGGTATCAGACAAGTGTGTGAAAGACCCTGAAAAACAGGCTAATCTGAATTTGGACTTTATTTGGGAGGCAAAAGAGAGGCACCGAAGAATTTTGAGCAGAAGTGTCATTTAACCAGATATATACATGGAAAAGATGGCAGGATGTGAAGGTTGGGTTGGAGCAGGGATAGAGTACAGTCAGTTTCAGGAGGACACTGTAAAAGTGACAGTGGTGGTAGTGGAAATAGAGAAGGTGGGCAAATGCAAAAGATAAAGAGTCTAAAGTCAAGAAGACATAAATTAAAATCTAGCCTCAGATATTTAATAGCAGTCTGACCCTGGACAAGTAACTTAAGCTCTGTTTGTTTTATTAGATTGTGAATTCCTTGAAGGCAGGAACTATCTTTTGTCTCTTTTTTAATCCCCGAAAATTTTCTGAAGATATTGTAGGCATGTAATAAATGCTTGTTCCCATCCCACCTGCCCAGCTGTAGCGGCAAGCACTCCAAGCGTCCTCAGGGTTTGCCGCCCATACAGGTTCTTGGATCTGCTTTGTTAAAGGAAAGCAACTCAAAATGTGTTAACAAGCTTACTTTAATCAGTCAGACATATATCGTTTACCTTGTTCAGGAGAAAAGGTCAGCACCCTGAACCTCAAAATATACAGGCATAATTATCAAGACAGAAACATCAAGTAGACAGATTTCCAAACTGTCCAACCATTACATCCATACCCAGTCAACATCTGGGTTTCCACATTCTGGGTTTTTCAAAGCCGGGGGACTCTCAACAACGGCTTCCTAGAATTCAGATCAAATCACAGAACACTTCTCAAAGTGAGTCCCAAAACAAAGCTACACATCAGGGCTTATATAGCCTTCTCCTGGCTCAGAGAATGTAACAACCTTATTGACCCACTGGCCAATCAAGAAGTATCTACTGAAAAACAAGCCTCCCTCCCCAGGCTTCTGGTGCACTTTAGCCTAGGGGCAGGGAAGATCTTCCAAATTTGCATTCCCATTACACCAGCCTATCAGGTAGAATTGACAGTCTCTGATAAGTGATTGGAGATAAGAGTCAAAGGAAATGGAAGAATGAAAAATTAATGTGGAGACAGAAAATGATTCCTTTCCTCTTCCTAGCTGACATTTGTAAATTGCTTTAAGGTTTCCAAAGTACTCTATATATGTTATTTCATTTAAACAAGTCCCTAACTCAATCATCCTTAAGGAGCAGGCCTCCTTAAGGTACACAAAGTAAAAAGGTCAAAGTCCTTGACCCCTATGTCACAGTAAATCATAATCTTCTCAGTCACCACTAAGTACCCAAGAATAGGTCTTTTCATCTTGACTTGAGGGTGGCTCTCAGATTCCATGGTTCCTCTTCCATGGTCCCAGCTCCTGCCCAAATCTACTGAACTGTTACCTGGATTCAAAAGCAGGCAGCTCTCAGCTCCTTGTCCACTTCCTCATCCAGTTCCCATTCCACACTGAAATTCAAAGTGTCCAGTCCACCTCAAGTCCTTTATAGTTCCTGTTTCTGGGAAGACAAAGATTAACAGAGCCACAATACTATTCGTGCACATTGACAACACCATCATTAATTCACTATCTTCTTGTGAAATCAACACAGTCCCACCAATAAGGTCTGAGAACTCAATATACATCACAAAAAAATAAATACAAACAGAAGAGACAGAGTGCTGCCAGCACAAATGTTCCCTTCTCAAAATCTGCCACCACAAATGGTCTCTCAGTTCTGCTCTCTCCCAGCCTGGGCTTCTCCTTATATATGGTCATTAGCAACTCCCCTTCCTGTTGCATGAGCAACAGGGGTTCACAAGTTCTAGGGTTCACAAGTTGTGGGGTTCACAAGTTCTGCTTCTCAACAAAGACTTGATGCAATCATGGGCAAGGCTCTAAAGAAATTAACTGAAACAAGGAGTCAACTAAATAGCTGAAACAAGGCATTAACTATTTATTTGCTTGCCATTACATGGAGTGGGGGAACAGAATAAAGATTCAACAATGAAGCAATTAGATAAAAACTCAGGAGAGTTTGGTATTTCAGAAATCAAAGGATGAGAGTGTTCAGAAGAGGGAAAGGGCAGAGAAACGACTTAATGGTGAAGTAGAAACATTAAGTGCTGGTAACTGTTTCAAGAAGTTTAATAGAAAAAGGGAAGGAGAGAGCTGGGATGGAAGGGTCAACGGAAGGCTGTTTGGAGGAAGGCTTAAGATTGTTTGCAGGCAGGGTGGCCAGGTAGCACAGTGAGTAAGAGCACCGGCTCCAGTGTCAGGATGACCTGGAGATCGAATCCTGGGCTCAGACACCTAGCACCCACCAGAAACACCTGGCCATGTAACCTTGAGCAAGTTACTTAACCCCAATTGCTTAGGGGTGGCCAGCTGGCTCAGTGAGTAAGAGCATCGGCCCCAGTGTTGGAATGACCTGGGGATCAAATCTGGGCTCAGATTCTCAGCACCACACCCAGAAATAACTGCTTGTGTAACCTTGAGCAAATTACTTAACCCCAATTGCTTTAAAAAAAAAATGTTTGCAGGCACAGGAAGAAACGGGTAAAGATGAGAAGAAAAGTTAATGGGTGAAGAAGGGAATGAAAAGGCTTCAAAATGGAAAGCCTTAATCTCCTCAGAGAAGTAATAGAGGAAGTCATTTGTTTCAATGTAATAGGGATAGAGATTCAAGAGGAAAAGGCTACAATAACTTCAAAGTATTGTACTGTATTGTGGAGTACAGTATAAAGGTCAAAAGAGGTCACTAATCTAAATGTTCCTCATGAATGACTAGGGACCCCAGTGAAGCATGGAAACTCTGACAATGCACATTTGGGGAATGGCCAAAATGTCTGAAAAAGGAACTTGGAAGGGATATTATAATGCTAAGAGATTACACCTTAATTGCTGAGCTTGAAATGCTGTCCTAATATACCTTGAAGAAAAAAAAGCATGAATAAAACCACTAACCTCAGAGTAGAAAATTAAGGAGAAATACCTTGAATATATTATAAATACACAAATCAAAAATAAAGGACATATGAAGAAAGATGCTATCCACATCCAGACAAAGAACTGGTTAATAGAAGTATACATAGAATGATTTTGCATACATACATACACACACCTCTATTTTTGTCTAACAGTGGTCATCTTTAGGGTCAAGGGGCAAGAGAAGAAATGAAGGAAAAAAAAGAAATTTACACAATGACTTTATTATATCTTTAGAAGGAATAGCAAGTTGTATATGGTAGATTTGTAGTTTCATATGTAATCATTTTTTATTGTACTCTGTAATGGAAATGTTTATTTTGTTCTTTGGATTAGAAATAAAATAAATTTTTAAAAAGAAATTATTATTTGCCATAGGAATTATATGTTTAAGTCAGCCCCGTATTTTTTTCCCTCCCAAGAGGACTTAAGAAGGGCTGGACACTGAAGGGAGCACCAGTAGTTGGTTCTCCACAGGAAGTAAAAAGTAATAAATTAATTCATTAGTTTATTCATTTAATAAACATTTATTGACCCTTTTATGTGCAAGACACTATGCTTAGGCCTGGACATAAATATGGATATGGCATAAGTACTTATTTTTAAGATGCTTGTAACCTAACAAAGGGAAAATAAATGTATGCCAATGACTATGATACAAAGCAGGATGGGACAAGAGCAAAGGAGAGATGCTGAGGGGACAGGGGGCAAGGGGAGAGTGGGTACAGTCAGACAGTGAAGACTTCTTTATGACTTTTAAAGTAAGAAAAGATTTTCATGTGTATATCAAATAGTGTTCTTTGAAGGTACAGATCTCAGTAGATGATGATGGGGGGGATTTCTATTCTAGGTATGGAGAACAAGGTAATGAAATACTTTAAGAATGAGAGAGAAGAATGAATTTGGGAACAGCTCCTAGCCTGGTGTGGCTACCATAATAGTCCTATGAGATAGGACTAGAAAGGTAAGTTTGAGCCATGCTGTTGTGAGCCTTAAGTGTCGGAATCAGAATTTATATTTTATTCAGTACACAACCTAGAGCCACACAAAGTTTTTGACTTGAATAACAAGCAGAGTTGTAACTGGGAATCCTACTTCTAATTAACACAGGCAGCCCTAGGGGAAGGACTCTTTGTTATGATTGCCAAATATCTAAAAGAACTGTAGGTTGAGGTTGCCCAGTACGACTGTCACCTAACAACTGACTCTGGATGTGATGCAGGTGATGGAACCTTAATAAAGCTGCGCCCAGCCACAATATACTAACTTCATTATAGGCCTGGACCTATTGAACAGCAGGCCCCCTGTACCTACCTAACACCCTCCTCCCCCAATATCCTAACTTCTTCATATATGCCTCACTGCTCACTGGAACAACAGGTGTGTCCCTGAACTCTTAGTTACCACAGAAATAGCAGGTGTGTCCATATGATGGGAACCTAGCTAATGCCTCTACCTAGTCACTGCCCCCAGGCCCATTCCCACAGAAACAGGTGTGTTTCTTGTATTCAGTCACAATCACGTCATCCATCTAGCCCAAGACAGGACCACAATAGCTACCCAGTTGGAGGGCAGAATGACCAGAATATTTAACCACAGAACCATAGATGGGACCCCTCCTCCATTACCTAATCACATAACACACTCCACCTGCCTTTTTAATATTAATGATATTCCTCTATTCTATGTAAATTTCTGTTATGTAATTCCATAATTACCCTATAAAATCCATCTTGCTTTCTCTAAAGTTGCTGGTTCCTCTTGGAACTTAGCCGTCTTCATTAGAGGCATCAATCTCAATAAATCCCTATACTTGGTTACAGGTGGTCTGACTCTGAATTCTTTGAGATGGTTCTACCACAACACATCATGAAACCACAACAGTTTTGAGTGGGCAGAGACCCCATCTCAACAGATTTTGGCATCCTTGTGTTTAAACCACAACATAGGGACTGGCAGTCCTAGGAAGTAGATGTTTCTCAACATAGTCAAATGCTGTATTTTGCTAAGATTTCTTTTTCCATCTTATTCTATTTTTAAATTTATGTTTATTTTTAGTTTACAAAATTCATTTCCACAAGATTTTGAGTTACAGATTTTCTCCCTGTCTTTGCCCTACACACCACCCCAAAACAACGATCCCACTAAATACCTCCTGCCCAATCTGCTCTCTCCTATATCCTCCCCCATATGCCTTCTGACTTTACAGTAGGGCAAGATGCATCTCCATACCCCAGTGCCTGTATATCTTATTTCCCAGTTGCATGTAAATAATAATAATTAAAAAAATTTTTTTATTAATTTGTTTGTTTCCTTTTAGTCCACAGGATTCAACTCCACAATTCCCTGAGTTTCACACCTTGTCCCCCTCCCTACCCCTCCCCCTTCCCATGGCGGCTTACAGTCAAGTATAGGATATGTAAATACTTTCACATTGTACATTAGTCAGGTTATAAAGACGGATTGTACCAGCTGGAATGAAAAATGGTAAAGAGGACATAAAACCGAACAAGAGAAGGAAAAAGATCAGGTATTTTGCTTCCACCTGGATATAAACTTAGCTCTTTCTAGTTCTTTCTCTGGATGCACACATCTCTCTCCATCATGAGTCCTCTGGGACTGACTTTTCTCACTGCATTGCTGAGAAGAGTCCAGTCCATCAAAGTTGGTCATCACACATACGTTGTGTCTGTAATTGTGTACAAATTTCTCCTGGTTCTACTCTTCTCACCAAGCACCAGTTCTTTTAAGCTTCTCCAGGTAAATATGAAGACCGTCTGCTCCTCGTTTCTTATAGCACAATAGCACTCCACAACATGCATATACCACAACCCTCTCAGCCACTCCCCAACTGATGGGCACCTCCCCCCCAATTTGCAACCCTTTGCCACCACAAAAAGAGCTGCCACAAACATTTCTGTACATATGGGTCCTTCCCCGACCCCCATGATCTCCTTGGGATACAATCCTAGTGGTGGCACTGCTGGATCACAGGGCATGAAAGTATTTATAGCCCTCTGGGCACAACTCCAGACTGCTCTCCAGAAAGGCAGGACCAGCTCACAACTCAACCAATTAGTTAGATCTGACTTTATTTGTGTGAAAAGTGTTTTGTAGTTATGATCATACAGGTCCTGAGTTTGTTTTGGCAGGTAGATTCCCAAATATTTTATAATGTCTACAGTAACTTTAAAGGAGATTTCTCTTTCTATCTCTTGCTGTTGAATTTCATTGGAAATACATAGGAATGGCAAGGATTTATGTGGGTTTATTTTATATCCTACAACTTTGCCAAATTTATTTATTGTCTCAAGTAGTTTTTTACTTGATTCTCTAGGATTCTCTAAGTATATCATCATATCACTTGCAAAGAGTGATAACTTGGTCTCTTCTTTGCCTAATTTGATTCCTTTGATTTCTTTTTCTTCTCTAATTGCTACTGCTAACATTTCTAGTACCAGTTTGAATAAGAGGGGTGATAGTGGACACCCTTGTTTCACCCCTGATCTTATGGGAAATGCTTCTAGCTTCTCCCCATTATATATAATACTTGCTGATGGCTTTAAATAGATGCTACCTATTATTTTAAGGAAGGCTCCATTTATTCCTATACTTCCTAATGTTTTTAATAGGAATGGATGTTGTATTTTGTCAAAAGCCTTTTCTGTGTCTTTTGAGATGATCATGTGGTTTCTGCTAGTTTTATTGTTGATATGATCAATTATACTGATGGTTTTCCTAATATTAAACCATCCTTAGATCCCTGGAATAAATCCTACCTGATCAAAGTGTATTAATCTTGAGATAAGTTGCTGTAGACTTTTTGCTAGTATTTTATTTAGAATTCTTGTGTCTATATTCATGAGGGAGATTAGTCTATAATTTTTTTTCTCTGTTTTATCTCTTCCTGATTTAGGTATCAGTGCCATATTTGTGTCATAAAAAGAATTTGGTAGGACTCCTTCTTCACTAATTTTCCCAAATAGTTTGTAGAGTATTGGAATCAATGCTTCTTTAAATGTTTGATAGAATTCACTAGTGAACCATCTGGCCCTGGAGATTTTTTTCCTAGGGAGCTGACTGATGGCTTGTTCAATTTCTTTTTCTGAGATGGGATTCTTTAAGTAATTTACTTCCTCTTCAGTTAATCTGGGCAACTTGTATGTTTGTAAATATTCATCCATTTCCCTAAAATTTTCAAATTTATGTGCATACAATTGGGAAAAATAATTCCTAATTATTGTTTTGATTTCCTCTTCCTTGGAGGTAGATTCACCCTTTTCACTTTTGATACTCATAATTTGGTTTTCTTCTTTCTTTTATTTTATCATATTGACTAAGGGTTTATCAATTTTCTTGTTTTTTTCATAAAACCAGCTCTTGGTTTTATTTATTAGTTCAATAGTTTTCTTAATTACAATTTTATTAATCTATCCTTTTGTCTTCAATATTTCTAATTTCGTATTTAATTGGGGATTTTGAATTTGTTCTTTTTCTAGGTTTTTTAATTTAATGCCCAATTCGTTGAGCTCCCTTTTGCCTAATTTAATCACGTATGCATTCAGGGATATAAAACTTCCCTTAGGAACTGCCTTTAATGCATCCCACAGATTTTGGAATGTTTTCTCATTATTATCATTCTCTTGAATGAAATTACTGATTCTTTCTATAATTTCTTCTTTGACCCACTCATTCTTTAGGATTAAATTGTTTAATTTCCAATTAGTTTTTAGTCTGTCTTTCCCTAGCCCTTTATTGCATATAATTTTTATTGCATCATGATCTGAGAAAGATGCATTTAATATTTGTGCCTTACTGCATAGAATTGTGCGTTTTTTATGCCCTAGAACATGGTCAATTTTTGAGTATGTGCCATAAACTGCTGAGAAGAAAGTATATTCCTTTTTATCCCCATTCAGTTTTCTCCAGAGATCTATCATACCTATCCTCTCTAAAATCCTGTCCACCTCCTTAATTTCTTTCTTGTTTATTTTGAGGTTGGATTTATCAAGTTCAGAGAGGGAGAGGTTAAGGTCTCCAACTAGTATAGTTTTGCTACCTATTTCTTCCTCTAATTCCTTTACCTTCTCCTCTAGGAATTTGGATGCTGCACCACTTGGTGCATATATGTTAAGTAATGATATTGCTTCATTCTCGATGGTGCCTTTTAACAGGATATAGTTTCCTTCCTTATCTCTTTTAATTAGGTCATTTTTTTGCTTTTGCTTTATCTGAGATAAGGATTGCTACCCCTGCTTT
>NW_027185809.1:10010073-10081862 GCF_028583685.1 Petaurus breviceps papuanus
TTGTGTGAAAAGTGTTTTGTAGTTATGATCATACAGGTCCTGAGTTTGTTTTGGCAGGTAGATTCCCAAATATTTTATAATGTCTACAGTAACTTTAAAGGAGATTTCTCTTTCTATCTCTTGCTGTTGAATTTCATTGGAAATACATAGGAATGGCAAGGATTTATGTGGGTTTATTTTATATCCTACAACTTTGCCAAATTTATTTATTGTCTCAAGTAGTTTTTTACTTGATTCTCTAGGATTCTCTAAGTATATCATCATATCACTTGCAAAGAGTGATAACTTGGTCTCTTCTTTGCCTAATTTGATTCCTTTGATTTCTTTTTCTTCTCTAATTGCTACTGCTAACATTTCTAGTACCAGATTGAATAAGAGGGGTGATAGTGGACACCCTTGTTTCACCCCTGATCTTATAGGAAATGCTTCTAGCTTCTCCCCATTATATATAATACTTGCTGATGGCTTTAAATAGATGCTACCTATTATTTTAAGGAAGGCTCCATTTATTCCTATACTTCCTAATGTTTTTAATAGGAATGGATGTTGTATTTTGTCAAAAGCCTTTTCTGTGTCTTTTGAGATGATCATGTGGTTTCTGCTAGTTTTATTGTTGATATGATCAATTATACTGATGGTTTTCCTAATATTAAACCATCCTTAGATCCCTGGAATAAATCCTACCTGATCAAAGTGTATTAATCTTGAGATAAGTTGCTGTAGACTTTTTGCTAGTATTTTATTTAGAATTCTTGTGTCTATATTCATGAGGGAGATTAGTCTATAATTTTTTTTCTCTGTTTTATCTCTTCCTGATTTAGGTATCAGTGCCATATTTGTGTCATAAAAAGAATTTGGTAGGACTCCTTCTTCACTAATTTTCCCAAATAGTTTGTAGAGTATTGGAATCAATGCTTCTTTAAATGTTTGACAGAATTCACTAGTGAATCCATCTGTTCCTGGAGATTTTTTTCCTAGGGAGCTGACTGATGGCTTGTTCAATTTCTTTTTCTGAGATGGGATTCTTTAAGTAATTTACTTCCTCTTCAGTTAATCTGGGCAACTTGTAGGTTTGTAAATATTCATCCATTTCCCTAAAATTTTCAAATTTATGTGCATACAATTGGGAAAAATAATTCCCAATTATTGTTTGATTTCCTCTTCCTTGGAGGTAGATTCACCCTTTTCACTTTTGATACTCATAATTTGGTTTTCTTCTTTCTTTTATTTTATCATATTGACTAAGGGTTTATCAATTTTCTTGTTTTTTTCATAAAACCAGCTCTTGGTTTTATTTATTAGTTCAATAGTTTTCTTAATTACAATTTTATTAATCTATCCTTTTGTCTTCAATATTTCTAATTTCGTATTTAATTGGGGATTTTGAATTTGTTCTTTTTCTAGGTTTTTTAATTTAATGCCCAATTCGTTGAGCTCCCTTTTGCCTAATTTAATCACGTATGCATTCAGGGATATAAAACTTCCCTTAGGAACTGCCTTTAATGCATCCCACAGATTTTGGAATGTTTTCTCATTATTATCATTCTCTTGAATGAAATTACTGATTCTTTCTATAATTTCTTCTTTGACCCACTCATTCTTTAGGATTAAATTGTTTAATTTCCAATTAGTTTTTAGTCTGTCTTTCCCTAGCCCTTTATTGCATATAATTTTTATTGCATCATGATCTGAGAAAGATGCATTTAATATTTGTGCCTTACTGCATAGAATTGTGAGGTTTTTATGCCCTAGAACATGGTCAATTTTTGAGTATGTGCCATAAACTGCTGAGAAGAAAGTATATTCCTTTTTATCCCCATTCAGTTTTCTCCAGAGATCTATCATACCTATCCTCTCTAAAATCCTGTTCACCTCCTTAATTTCTTTCTTGTTTATTTTGAGGTTGGATTTATCAAGTTCAGAGAGGGAGAGGTTAAGGTCTCCCACTAGTATAGTTTTGCTACCTATTTCTTCCTCTAATTCCTTTACCTTCTCCTCTAGGAATTTGGATGCTGCACCACTTAGTGCATATATGTTAAGTAATGATATTGCTTCATTCTCGATGGTGCCTTTTAACAGGATATAGTTTCCTTCCTTATCTCCTTTAATTAGGTCATTTTTTGCTTTTGCTTTATCTGAGATAAGGATTGCTACCCCTGCTTTTTTTTTTATTTTAGCTGAGGCATGATCCATTTTCTTCCAACCTTTTACCTTTACCTTGTGTGTATCCCTCTATTTCAGATGTGTTTCTTGTAAACAGCTATTGTAGGATTATGATTTCTAATCCATTCTGCTCTCTGTCTCCGTTTTATGGGAGAGTTCATTCCATTCACATTTACAGTTATGATTGTTATCTGTTTCTTTCCCTCCATCTTATTCCTGCCTCTGTTAATGTTCATATTTTCCCTCCCTTCTCCCTTCCCCCCTTAATAATTTTCCTTTTAACCACCGCCTCCCTCAGTGTTCCCTTTTTAGCCCCCCTCCCTTTTTCTCCCCTTTTCCCTTACTACTTCCATCCCTACAAACCTCTCCCACCCCCCTTTTGTAACCGTTTCCCCCTTCTACTGCCTTTGGGATATTTTTATACTTAATGAAGTATGCTATTTCTTCTTCACATCAAGAGTGACAGGAGCAAATCTCATGCGAAGCTCCTCTCCCTCCCCTCTTTCCCTCTAAAATGATACTTTTTTTGCGTTTCTTCTCCATAGAGTCCTATGCTTAACTGGTTGTTATTCCCTCCTTGTACCAGAACTAATGAGAGCTCATTTGCTTCCCTACTACCTCTCTTTTTTCCCTATGCTACACAGTTTTTCTGCCTCTATGTGTGGCATAATTTACTCTTTTCCACTTCAACCATTCCCTTTCTTCCATTTCAGTCCCTTTGTAGCCCTTAATAAGATTTTTTTAAATGGTCATTTTGTGTATTTTATAGTCATACCCTCTACTTGTCTATAACTAGTTTGCTCTTATCAAATAGCAGGGTGTGTGTGTGTGTTCTCCTTGTTTACCTTTCTAAGTCACTGTTGCATCTCGTAATTGGAGGTTAATTTTCCATTAAGTTCTGGCTTTTTTATGAAGAAGGTCTGGAACTCTGTTATGTCGTTGAATGACCATCTCTTTGCCTGGAAAAATATGTTCAGTCTCCCTGGGTATGAAATCCTTGGTTGTAACCCGAGCTCTTTTGCCTTCCAGAAAATTTTATTCCACTGCCTCTGATCTTTCAGGGTAGAGTCTGCCAATTCCTGTGCAATCCTCACTGTGGACCCTCGATATTTGAATTGTTTCTTTCTGGCCACTTGACATATTTTCTCTTTTATCTGGTAGTTCTGGAGTTTGGCCACAACATTTCGAGGACTTTTCAGTTTGGGATCTCTTTCAGCAGGTGTCTGGTGGATTCTCTCAATTTCTATTTTACCCTCAGATTCTAGTATCTCAGGGCAGTTTTCCTTAACGAGCTCTTGGAGAATGTCATCCAGGATCATTTTTTTCATCATGATTTTCTGGTAGGCCTATGATTCTCAGACTATCTCTCCTGGATCTGTTTTCCAGTTCAGTTATTTTTTCTTTGAGGTCTCTTACCTCTTTTTCCAATTTTTCATTCTTGTTCTTTTGCTTGACTAATTCTTGGGTCCTCATAGTGTTATTTGTTTCCATTTGGTTAATTCTAGTTTTTAGCAAATCATTTTCCTTGGTTAAATTTTGAAGCTCCTTTCCCATATCATATACTTTTCTTTTTAGAGAGATGTTTTCCTCATTATAATGTTTTTTCTAGTTCTGCTATTTTCGTTTTGAGAAAATTATTCATTTTTTCTTCTCTCTCTCTTGTTTGGTTTTCAAAGTTCCTTTTGATCTCATCTAGGAGAGCCTTCTGTGCTTGGGACCCATTCCCTATTGAAGTTTCAGCTTTGGGTGTGGAGTCCACATTGTCTCCCTCTGAGTTTGGTTCCTCCCTCTTGAGGATAGTAGGACTCCAGAGTCTTTGTCTTTATAGTCTGCTTTCTACCCATTTTGAGGCAGGGTCCTAACCACACCCTTCCGGCAGGATCCCAAATCTGTACTGTAGAGGGTTTTGCCCTGGAGCAAGAGTTAGTATATTTTCAGGGTTAGAGGGGGTTTTGGAGCAAGTGAAATTCTCTCTGTCATCCTAGTCTTTAGAGATCCTGAAAGGGGCTTTTTAAAAAAGTTTCTGGGCTATCAAGTAGTAGCCCCAGGAGTGTTTGCTGTCCAGGACAGGGGACCCTCTATTTGCTTCTTACCTTGTTCTTTCCAGTCCCAGCCCTTTAGTGATAGGCCTGGTAGTGGACCTTGTGGTTGGTAGGAAGACTTGCCCTCCGAGTTGATCATGCCCCTTCCGAGCCTGCCTCTGCTGGCTGCGCCAAGCATTCCCAGCCTGCCCCTGCATTTGCTGGCTGTGCCATGCCTTCTCGGTCTGCCAATAATAATTTTTTAAACATTAATTTTAAAATATTGAATTCTAGTTTCTTTCCCTTCTTCCCTTGTCACCCACCCTTACTGGGAAGGTAATTCGATATAGGTTGTACATGTGTAGTTACACAAAACATTTCCATAGTGGATACATTGTGAAAGACTGACTATATTTCTGTCCATCCTATCCATCCCCCCAGTTGTTCTATTTTCTACATTGACCCTGTTTCTTTTCAAAAGTGTGTGTTTCTAACTATCCTCCTCCCCAATATGCCCTCCTTTCTATGATCTCCCCTCTTATCCCCTCCCCCCCTACTTTCCTGTAGTGTAAGATACCTAATTTTTTGTGTTTGTTGTTCCCTCCTTTACCCAAATTCAATGACACTAAGATTGACCCATTGCCTTTTGCCTTCCTGTTCTTCTCCTCCATTGTAAGTTTTCCCTTGCCTCTTTTATGAGATCTGTCTCTCCCTATCTCCTCTCATTATATTCCTCTCTCACCTCTTAATTTTATTTTTTAAATATCATCCCTTCTTATTCAATTGATCCTGTGAACTCTGTCTATATATACCTATACACATATATACACACACTCACATATGTACTTATACACACATGTACCCTCCTATATAGATATTTATGTATGCATACATACATACACACACATATACACATTTCTATTACCTTCAACTATCCTCATACTGAGAAAAGTTTCAAAAGTTACAATGATTGTTTTTCCATTTAGGCATGTAAATAGTTCAACTTTGATAAGTTCCTTATGATTTCTTTTCCCTGTTTACCTTCTCATGCTTCTCTTGCTTCTTGTATCTGAATGTCAAATTTTCTATTCAACTCTGGTTTTTCAGCAAGAATGCTTGAAAGACCTTTATTTAATGAATACCCATATTTACCCATGTAACATGATACTCAATTTTTCTGGGTAAATGATTCTTGCTTTTAATCCTAGCTCCTTTAGAATACCACATTCCAAGCCCTTGGATCCCTTAATGTAGAAGCTGCTAGATCTTGTGTTATCCTGATTGTGTTTCCACAATATTCAAATTGTTTCTTTTAGGCTGCTTGCAATGTTTTCTCCTTGATCTGGGTATTCTGGAATGTGGCTATTATATTCCTAGGAGTTTTTGTTTTGGGATCTTTTCCAAGAGGTGATTGGTGAATTCTTTCAATTTTTATTGGGCCCTTCTGGTTTTCCTTGAAAGTTTTTTGAAGGATGATTTCTAGGTCCTTTTTTTCTTTTTTTGCTTTCAGGTAGTCCAATAATTTTTAAATGATCTCTCCTGGATCTATTTTCCAGATGTATTTTCCAATGAGATATTTCACATTGCCTTCTACTTTAAAAAATTTTTTTGGACCTGCTTAATAGTATCTTGATTTCTCATTAAGTCATTAGCTTCCATTTGCTTCAACCTAATTCTGAAGGAATTATTCTCTTCAGTGAACTTTTGAAATTCTTTTTCCATTTGGCAAATTTTGCTTTTAAGACATTCTTCTCATCATTGGCTTTTGAGCTTCTTTTGCCATTTGAGTTAGTCTATTTTTTAAGGTGTTATTTTCTTGTCAGTTTGTTGGCTCTCTTTTCATTATTTTCTTGCATCATTCTCATTTCTTTTCCCAATTTTTCCTCCACTTTTCTTGATTTTCAAAATCTTTTTTTAGATTTCTTTTTAGATTCTTTAGCTCCATGGCCTATAACCAGTTCATAATTTTCTTGGAAGCTTTTGGTGCAGGAGTTCTGACTTTGTTGTCTTCCTCCTGTTCCATGCTTTGATTTATTTTGTTCCCCCAACAAGAATCTAAGGTTTAATTGATGTGCTTGCTTTACTTCCTTTGCTTGCTCATGCTTCCTCTCAATTACTTGATTTTTGAGCTCTTTGCCACAGTTGAACTCTGCATCCAGAGAGGAGAGCTTTGTCCCAAATTGCTGGGGTTTTCACAGCTGTGGAAGCTATTAGTTGGGTGCCCTCACTGCAGCCCCCACAAGCTCAGGATCACTGGTCACACACCCCAGGACCCCCACCCTAGACTGAAATCTAGATCCAAGCAGGTTAAAGCAAGAGCAATTACCCTCTAAATGGTTGCTTGGTCATCGTACAATCTGCAGGCCAAGAGCTCTGAAGCAGCCACAGGGCTGCCATGCCTCTGCTGCTTCTCGCCCCAGGGGCAGCGGTCAAATCCCCTTAGTTCCAAAAGAGGTCCACACTCACCTTTTACTTTGTCTTTGGCATTTATGGGTTGATAATTTTGGAAATCACCACAGCTGCTGGTGATCCACTCTCCCCAGGTCTGCCCCAGCCATTGCTGATGGGGGCCACCCTGAGGCTAAAACGACTGACTCATGCAGGCTGGACTCTGCTCCCAGTGTGCTGAGACCCTTCCTGTCAGCCTGCCAGGCTGCCTTCAGCAGGAGATCTGTTGATCTCTGTCACTTTGTGGGTTCTGTAGCTCTCAAATTTGTTGAGTCATATTTTATAGGTATTTGAAGTGGTTATGGGGGGAGCTCATGGGAGTTTTCCTGCTTCTATGCCGCCATCTTGGCTCCTCCCCACCCCAATCCTTTCTCCATCTTATCATCTCATTTTTCAGCTTTTTAAAAATAGGTTCATGCTGTGGGATGCTCAGTGTCCAGCACTTGGCATAATTTGAAGACATGAATAAGAAAAGACCAGTCCATGTGGGTAGTTCAAGGAAGAACAATAAACTCCATTTATTGATTCTCAGGACAAGGTTTTTATAGAGCAAAAGAGACAAAGGAAGAGGATTCAAGTATTCTTATCATTATCTTAGTCTGTTATATCCTGGAAGTAGCATAGAATACATAATTTGATAAGAATTTGTTATCTGGGAGACTAAAGTCTTACGGTAAAACCTTTGATACAGGCCCCAGGTACCTCCTAATGCAGCCACAGTCATAAACAGGTACAATTGAGAGCAAACTTCAAAGCCAAAGCTGCAATCCTCAAAAGACATCACATTTAGAGCTGACCACCCAAAGATACCTGAGTGCTGAATTAAATATTTTGGCTCTGAACAACTAAAGTCTTGGGGTATAGCCTGTTGTTCTCAGAACTCAACCAACATCCTTATAAGTGTAACCCATATCAAAAGAACTCAGGAGCTAATTTGAGGAAAAGTTGCTTCTCAAAGAGGTCTTTGATATTCAGGTCCACTGATATCAAGGTAATTATTTGAAGTCCTGGCTCAGGCCTCTTTGGCTCCCAACAGATTCGGATAGAAACAGTCATGGAAAAATCACCATTTTGCCATCAAACCACTATATTTAATATTCTATGACTTTGTACATATATACTTAATACATGTATAAAATATCTGGGTTTTTTTTGTAGTTGAATAAAATCATTAATATTTAAGCTATTCCTATATACACCCACTATGAGAATTGTTAGTATAGGTCCACTTGCAGATAAAAGCCTATTAGGTATTTTATCCTGTTTTTATATGATGTTTCTTTCCTATGGTAAGTCTCTAAATTTTGAAAGCTTTTAATTCCATTTAACTTGAAGATTATAGGTATTTTGTATGATAACATCTGTTTAAAAAACAACAACTTTGTTCTTAAGTTTTTATGGATCAAAGCTATGTCTGAGTTATTGTTATTAGCAGTTTGGAGTGTCATAATAGTAAAACTACACTTTATTGGCCAAGTTTGCAAGGATATTTGGAAGTCTTTATTCATAGAGTGGAAATCTGTCATTTATTAACTCACAAAACAATTTTTGCAAATTTCCTAGGCATAATTTCAGCTATCAAGTCATATCTTTCTGGATATTTAGTAGGTGTTAAATTATTATAGTAGCAATGTGTTGCACAGTGCCTATTACTTCAACACATTTGTTGAATAATAAGTCTGAACCCCTCAAAGATTATCTTTTTGTAAATTTTGTTGGCAATGACCTGGTTGTAAATTGTTATCACAAACTCATGTTTCAAGAAACAAATTCACCTTGCTTACACATTTGGTAGATGGTCTTTTCAACACAATATTGGCTTAGTCAATGGATCCAAAAGGCCCGTGGTAATTTGATTTCACTCTTTGATTTCTCATTTTATACAATACAAATGGGGGTAAACCATATTTGAGGCATCCAATGATTTATCTCATCAGCTTTCACTATTTCTTGGGCGAGTGATGTGTACCTATTCCAATTGTATTTTTGCAGTATTTTTTTTTTTAATTTCTATATTAGGTTAGAATTGCTATCAGTTTTCTTCTTGCTTTTTGTTGAGGAAATATTAATTTGTCTAGAGTTGCTTTGTAGATGGATTGAGTCTTGTTTTCCATTAATGTTCTGTGGGTTCTTTTAGATACTTTCCCAGTGTATTATGATCCATTTTATTATTCTGAAGGCATATATAGAAATTTGTATTGGATCTGTGGACTCTCCAACAACATCGTATCTCTTACTCTCATGCTACTTCTGACTGTGGTCCTACCACTGAAATACTCAACAGGATCAATGGTTTTTCATGGGAGAAATCTGATAATGGAACAGATCCAGCTATGATCACATACCTGTTGTTGAAAATAAAACCACCTACATCCCTAAGAATATGACCATAAGCCTATAGGGCAAGACCACTCTACCCCTTACTGCTCCTTTGGACATAGAACATGGTAGGTGTTTCCAGGGAGATGGAGGTGACTGGGTTTTGACTAATGATTCACCCATATAGAAAAGACTGGAAGTTCCTTCTATGAGAATAAGTATAACACAATTGATTCATTCATCCCACTTAGGCAGCCTTGTCCAAACCATCTGTGTACCTATGACCTGGTTTGCCCCTACCCCCTTAAAGAGAGCACCTGCTACCTGCCCAAGAATGAATTTGCTATACCCCTGTGAGCTGCCTTCTTTCCAAAGACACCTAGCTCGTCCAGAATATTATCAGTAAAGATGGTATGACTGGGCTATAGAAAAACCTTAGCCTCTCACAGGCGAGGGACTACAGGCTACTTCAGGACTGAGTAGTCAACAGAGTTGACATTCTTCCTTTTCAATACTCACAAGGATGTCTTTCCCCAAGGACCATTCAATACCTCATCTCCTCCAAATCACCTTCTTAGGAAATGTGTCTGCTGCCTAGCTCTGAGCCCTACTATTCAGTACCACCTATTAGGACCCCTGGTAGAACAAAAGTTCAAGTCTAGCCAAGTGAGGTGGGTGTCCCAATGTTCTTCATTCCTAGAATAGCTACCTCTCCGTTGCTTTTTCTTCCCACAGTCTAGGTCTCTTCCATCTCTTCCCTAGGCCTAGAGCCCATGAGCAGCTACATGGAGTCAGATCTTAGAGCTTCTTTCCCAGGAAGAAACTTGTTCCTGGGGCTAATCAAGTCTTACAATCTAGATGCACCATCTTCTTGGTGTTATTATTTCTCACATGATCATAAAATCTTAAAAAAGATAACCATTTATATTTTAAAATAATAATAGCTAATATTTATTTTGTGCTTTGAGGTTTGCAAAGATTATATATATATATATATATATATATATATATATATATATACACACACACACACACATATGTATGTTTTTTTCTCATTTGGTCTCATTTCAGAGAACTTCCCACTCAAACTCCTGTCTAACACCCTTCCTTGTACCCCTTGTAGAGCTTTTCTTTATCTTTCTCTGGGGGACTTCAGCCTATTGTTAACATGCCAATTCCCATAATTTCTGAAAAAGCAGCAGCAAGGAGTAGTACACAAAGTTAGACACTCTGCTCCTTTAGGGAGGGCAGCCTCATGGCCTCTGATTTCTATGATTTCTAATGGCCTCAGTCATTCTGAGAGTGTCTGATTTGGTGATCCTGCTAGGAACCATGTTAGCAATGAGTGTGCAGTTTATCTCTTTTCTAACATTAGAGCCAGTAGCCTGAGGGTCAGTCTCTAGAGCTCCCCAAGGTATATGTCACTCTTCCCAGGACTTTGAGAACTACCAAAGCTTTGTGCCCCTCAGCCAAAAGAGCAAACAACCTAGCCCACTCCAATTCAGAGGGATGAGGATATCAATTGGCTGGATGTTAAATGTCACTTTTTGTTACTCAGTCCATCCCTCTAAGTAGTTGTCACCCAGTGGGTAAGATGGAATTTGGGTAGTGGGTGGGAATAGGTCCAATTATACCTAGTTGGAGTAGGGAGAGGTCAACGAGGCAAAACAATGAGGTAAACAACAGTAAACTGAAATCCTCATTTACTCTTATATAGGTAATACCTTAATCCATTGGGCCAATGGAACATTATTGTTGTTGTTGCTGATGCTGTTACTGCTATAGTTGCTGCTGGTGCTGTTGTTATCAATAATATTATCCTTATCCTTATTGTGGGAAACAATGGCAGGAATTTTGTTTCCACAGGATTAAAGTACTTCTATTCTTGGGTGATAGCAGAATGAAAGACATGAGTGACTGGTTTTAATCAGAGCTGTGATCTATCAAAACCAGGCTTCTGATCCAGTGAGGGGTTAGAAGCTTGTAAGCATACTTGACAAGCTGTTTTAGGGGAGTATGGTGTCATGCAGTTCAGGAGGTTGCAGCTAAACAATGGAGAACAAGATGGGAAATTTGAATGGAAGCAGCATAAAAGTGCTCACATTTGTCTGAGTCCTGGTACTCTCCATTTGGGAGGTACCTATTCACTAGGAATGTAAAATAAATGTAAAACAACAGTAATGAAAACCTTCCTGGAGGGCAGAGTCAAGATGGCAGAGTAGAAATGGGACTTATGCAAGGCTCCAGCTCCTATGTCCTCCAATCCACGTAAAAGGTGACTCTGAAGAAACTTTGGAGCTATGGAACCCACAAAATGACACAGAGAAGCTAACCTCCTTCTGAGTACAGCCCAGCAAGCCAACAGGAAGCGGCCAGCATAGCGCTCTGGAAGCCGACCCCAGCCCCACATAGCCCAGCCAGTGGTCTTAGCCTCAGGGCAGCCACAGCCAGCCGCTGCCTGGAGGGACTTCAGATCACCAGCAGCTGTGGAGGATTCCAGAATTATCAACCCACAGGTTCTAAGGACAACGTGAGAGGTCAGTGCAGTGTGAACTTTGGGATCTGGAAGTTTGGGAGTGTGGTCAGCCTTTAATCGCTGGAGGGAGAAACGGCTGAGATACAGCAGCTGTGCAGCCACAGCCATGTGGCTGCTTCAGCTCCTGGCCTGCAAATTGTAGGGGGACCAAATGACCAGTCTGAGGGGTGATTGTTCTTGCTTTAACCTGCTTAGATTTGGATTGCAGTCTAGGGTGGAGGTCCTGGGGTATGCAACCAGCTTGCCAGAGCATGGCGAGGCTTCAGAGAGGGCACCCAACTAATACCTTCAGCATCTGAGAAAACCCCAGCAGATCCACTGTGCCCTACTGGAAAGTCAGAGGAGGTATGGGAAAAAGATATGGGAGAGAGCAGATCAGAGGAGGGGATATCCAGGGGGATCACTATTTTTGGGTGGTGGGTAGGGGGAAAATGGGGAGAAAATTTGTAACTCAAAATCTTGCAGAAATGAATGATGTAAACTAGAAGTTAATAAAACATTTGATTAAAATATAAGGCAGAGAAAACCATGAAGGAAATAAAAATTTTGAGGAAGCTGAAAACACAAAGCTTACTCAAGAGTTCTTACCCTGAGATCTGTGTACTTTTAAAAACATTTTTATAATCCTATTTTAATATAAATGTGTGTATGTATATAAAAGAAAATCTTCCTGGATTTCTAATGAATATTATTTATTCTTAGACTAAGGACATTTCTCACATTATTAATAGTGTCCGGAAGACCTAGATTCCAGTCCTATCCTCGACAATGATGATCAATTACAAAGATGATGACAATGTTGATGGTGATGATGACTACCACCACCACCAGCACCAGCACCAGCACCATCACTGCCACGCCACCACCACCACCACCACCACCACTACTACTACTACTACCACCACTATTACCTAACCAGCATTTATATAATTCTTTAAGCTTTTCAAACCCCTTTATGTATGCAAATTCATTTGACACACACTTACTGCTAACCTTGGGAATATCACTTAACCTTTCAGTCCTTAGACAACTCTTTAGAAATATATATATATATATGTGGGTGTGTATATTTATATGTGTATATGTCTCTCATTCTCTCTCTCTCTCATATATATATATATATATATATATATATGTATATATATATATATATATGTTCCAGAGAAGGTTCCAATCTTCATTGGTAGTAGAAGTTTCCTATAACAATGAATCTCAAGTTCACAGTTCCTGTCACACAGAAATTGCTTACTAAATGTTTGTTGAATGACTTGTGGGCATTATTGTTATTATTACAATGTGCAAGAAGATGTGAATTCAAATTCTTTCAGTAGTGTGTAATCTTTGGGGCAGCATGGTGCAGTAGTAAGAGTGTTAGCTTTAAAGTTCAAAGGCCTGGAATCTCCTCTCTGCTGTTACCCCTTTGACAAGTGACTTACTTTCTCTGGACCTCAGTTTCCTCATCTGTAAAATGAGGGCCTTGGTCTAGATGACCTCTAATGTCCTTTCGAGTTCTCTAACACGAGGAAGTTACTTAGCCTCTCTGTCTCATTTTATTCATCTGTTAAAATGTAACCAATAAGCCCTGCCAACCACATAGGGTTATTATGAATATCCAAGGACATCTGTAAATACACTTTCTTAGTAAATTGTAAAGTGCTTATACATACGAAGGATGATTAGGTAACTGCATAAATAAACTTATAGTGTACAAACTCTAGGATTTTAGAGAAGGTGTTTAAAATTGGCCTTATTAGGTGGGAAGAAATTATTCTGACATATAAAGTCTTAAAATTTTAAAAATATATCTGAGGCTCCACTGCAAGAAAGAGAGAGACTACCCTATGAATGACAAAATGCCTTTGTAAAATGTCATTTTGAAGGAATTTGTTTAATCACCTGAAAAGAGTTTACCAAGACCATTACTATTTAAATCAATAACGTTCATTTTCTGTGTACACAAATGGATAAAAGCCACATCACATGTACCTGAGGGATCTTAATGTCCAAAAATCTGATTATTAGCAGGTAAAAGCTTTTAAGCCCTCTTGAAGTCTGTCACAGGCTGATCCAGTATTAGTTATTCATTTTTCATGGATGGAAAAACAAATCTTGCTTACAAGTTCTTCATCTCATTCTATAAACATGATTATTCGTGCCTGCGGCAAACAAAGGAGTCAGACAGCTCAGCTGGCAAGGAGAGAAGCACAAACAGCTCCAGAAACAAGGGCCTCAGCCCTGAAGGGAAGAAGGGTTCACTTGGAAAGTCTTCTGCACAAAGCCTTGGTTGGGCTTGAGGGCAGGAACCTTGACTGTGCTAATAACTCACTGTAAGACATCCTTTCCCCTCCCGATGTTCCCCCTCTGTTTTCACTAACTAGATGCAGTTGATGAACTCCAAGGTCCATTCCAACATTTGGATTCTAGGACTGTCTGTGTTCAGTGGAGAAAAAATTGTGCTTGATTTCAGCAGAATGCAAGCTTCCCATAGTAAGATGGAAGCTCCTTGAGAGTAAGGACTCAAACTTTTGTTTTTGTATCCAGGTACTAGGGATCATGCCTGTAATATTATAATCAACAAATGCTTGTTTATCAATTTATAGTAGAATGAACACACACATTTACACACACAAATAGAAATGACATGTAAACTCAATGACTTGAGATCCATTGGAAAAATGGAAATATGTAAAGATACTTACATAGCTATCTACATTCACCTCATTACCAGCAACACTACATCTAGATATGTACTCCACAGTGACCAAAAAAAGAGGGGAAAAACTTACAAGTTAAAAAAAAAGCTTTATTAATAGTAGAAAAAAACCCTGGGATTTAAGGAAGTATCCATTTATTGGAGAATGACTAAATTATGATATATAAATGAAATATGATTACATCACAGGAAATGACAGAATAGAGTTTCAGAGGAAAGTAGGAAGATATCTGTTAGATTATACATAGTGAAATGAGAATAATATTTACAATGATAGCAACATTATAAATAAAAGCAAAACTGAAAGATTTTAGAACTCTGATCAATGTAGTGACAAACCACAACTTCAGAGAAACAAAGGTGAAGCACATTTCACAGCTTCTGTGAGAGAAAGGAGATAACTTAAAATAAAGGAATCTCAATTTTTTCATCTGTGAAAATGAGATAATAATCATAATTCTACTAATTACTTTTTACGGGAGTTATGAGGAAATCAGTTTGTAAACATTAGACAACTGCAAATAAAATTGTACTTTAGATCAAGAAAGTCAGGTCATCTGAACTGGATTCTGATCTCACCTCAGAAACTATTGGTATGTGATTGTGTGTCCCTTAATTTCCTCAAGGCTCAGTTTCTTCATTTATAAAATGGGAGCAATAATTATGTTATTACCTGACTCATAGGGTTGTTGTGAAGACCTGTCAACTAATTTAGCTTCCATTATATTTCAGGGCCTCCTCCCTTCTCACCTGGATTATTGCAATTGTTTTCCCTTGAAATGGACGGACTGACAAAAGTGACCCAAGCCAAGCTAATAGTTCTGAGCATCAGTTTATTGAGCTGGCCAGGGACAGTCTCCTGAGGAAACCGTAGGAGAGCTGCTCTGACCATTGGGAGGGAAGGAATATTTAAAGCCAAAAGCCACAAAATAGGTGTGGGGAGTAAAGTTAATTTGACAATGACAGATAAACATGTCTGTTACAGCCAGGCCTTGATCTGGACAGTTGTATAGCCCTACCCTGATTTATCAAGGGACCCAGGTGTCCTACCCTGGGTCATTCTGACATCTTATCAGGAAGTACAGCAAGGTCTGTTTCTCCACTGTATCACAAGAGAGGGGCCCCTGGCTAGGCACTTACAAGTTCAGGAAGAGTTCAGTAAATTTCCAAACTTGTTAAGAATTTCAGGTGTTATATACAGGGGCTTAGTATATGAGGCCATGGTCATTTCACCTTGTCTTCATTCTTATCCCTTTCCAATCAATCTTCCACAAAGTTGTTAACGATTATTGATAAAACTCAGTTATGACTATAACATCCCATTAATAAAAAAAAATTCTAGTGGCTCCCTATTGCCTCTATGATAAAAGCAAAACTCCTTAGCCTGGTATTTAAAGTCCCTTATAATCTGGATCTCATCCACTTTCCTACTTCAATTTCATATTATTCAGGCCAAGTCTGATAGCTGTTTCTCACAGACCCCCTTCATCTCCCACATTTGGCTTTGCACAAGTGATCCTTATGTCTTTTTCATCTCTACTCTGTAGAATACCTGGCTTCCTTGAAAGCATGGATCAGGCGCCACCTTCTACCCTAGTCTTTCCTTTCCAGTTAAGGGCATTCTCTCTCTCCTGACACTATTTTATATTACATGTACAATACAAGTACATGTATTGACTCACTTGTGAATATGTGTAGTCCCGCCCCTCCCCCCCCAAACAGAATATAAACTCCTTAAGAAGGACTATTTTGTTTTTGCTTTTGCATCTGCAGAATATAGGACAACAAGGTATAGACTCTTGCAATATAATAGATGTTTTAGAATGATTTATCTAATTAAATTGAAATTAAATAATTTATTCAAATGAATTAAGTGGAAATGAAATAATTTATGCAAACTATACAATGTTCTGGTATTAATACAGAGTGAGGTGACTCTCAGTACCTTCCTGGTCTTATCATTTCTACAAATTGGTCTCCACCAGTCTGGGTGTCAACAAATTTATTAAGCATTTCTTATGTGTATATGTAGCACTTATGTAGTGCTAAGCACTGGGAATACAAATGCAAGCAAAAGGAAAGACAATTCCTGCCCTCAAGGGGCTTATATTCTAATGGAGGAAGATAACTGGGAAAAGGAAATTGACAAAGGAGAGTGGAATGGAAGGTACTGGCTAGGGGACACAAGGGAGAGGTTTGGAGTGCAGCCTGATGAGAAATGAAGACATAGATGACTGGCCTTGGCACCCTTCTTAAATGAGAATTATTGTATTGCGTGCCCTTGATTGGTTCATCACTATCAGAACAAATATGCCAAGATATCAATCTTCTCTATGGACTTTGCAGACTACAAACTTAGAGGTAGCTTTCTTGAATCTGTAAATGAGTAACATCTGGAGAGAGCCTTTTAGAAAAGCCAGGTTCCAATCCTGGCTCTTTCTCTTACTAATTATTTTGATTTTTGTATCAATCAGGTAACATCTGTGAAGCTAAATTTTCTCATCTATAAAATAAGTAGTTTGGAGTCTATGATCTCTCACATTCCTTCTAGCTCGTTGATTCCTTGCTATGTAGATCTTCTTCACCCAGAAAAGATGTCAGAACTGTCAGATGAAAAAAATGCCAATTATAGCATTCTGGCTGTGATAAATAAATGTAAAGCAGAAGTAGAAATGCTAAATTACATCTGCAAATATATGTGTCCTTATGACAGAGAAAAAAAAGTCAGTAGACTTGGAATCAGACCACTTGGTTACAAGCGAACAGCTTTCTGACATTGTGCCTTTTAAACTCTCTGAACTTCAGTATTTTAATGAAATGAACGTAATACTATTTGTTATACCTACTATACAAGGTGATTGTGAGGGAAGTGCTTGATGTGCTGTAGAAACGCATATTGCTTATTTTTGGTGATCTTAATTATCCAAGCAAATCAGTACATTCCCTGATCATTCTGAAGAAAAGTTACAAACACAATTGTTTGTTCTCCTCAGTCTACCCCATGGATGTACTAGGTCCTTTCTGCAGATGAAGTTGCAGACTCTGGGCACAGGGTTTAGGACACTGGGGACCCATAGGGAGCATGTAACTTCTCTCCTTTTTCTTTGCTCCCATTTTATAGAGGAGAAAACTGCAGCCCAGAGAAATGAGTTGACTTGCACAATTCACGTAAAAAGTAAGTGTCAAAACCAGGAATTGATCCCAGGTCATCTGTCTGAAAATTCAGAGTTCTTCCCACTAAGTATAGTGGGGTTCTTTGGTCTTGTCAAACAGTTTTCCTAAGGAGAATTTTCAGCTTCTTAGTTCAAACAAAAACACAAGTGGAGAAGAGAAAGTTCAGAGAGATGACTTACTGATTGGACGAAAGGTTCAGCTTGTTAAGCAGTTACAAAGTTCAACCTGATGCTATTTTATTTATTTCCCAAAGGGGTGGGAACTCCATTGTTCCACAGAAGTTCAAAGTTCCACATTAGCTCAAACACAGCAAACAAGAAAAAGCGCAAAGCTGTGTGTTTCACATTAATGAAGCTGCCACAAGTGATGCAACTTGTTCCAGAATCTTCTGACAAATGTCGACAAGGATATGGCCTACACATGTGAGAAAGGGGGAATAGGGAGAGGAGAAGTGGGAGAGAGGAAGGGAAAGGGGGTAAAAGCAGAGAGAAAACACTACGTGGGTCAGAACCAAAAAGGCTGAAAATGAAATATAAGCCCAAGCCTACTGCAGCAATACAAAGGGAAAGTAGACTGTTTGCATTACATTCGGTAGCTTGCTTAGGTATCCCAGAATTACAATAGAGGTTTCCAAGTTCGATCATAGCAAAGATAATTTGATCCAGCAGAATGCCCAAGCAACTAAGGCCTCTGTGCATTCCTTTTCATGTGACCAGGGATCCTTGTTTTCAACCTTCTGTTTATCCTCCCAACCAGGGATCATGCATTCGTATGATCAAAATTAACAATCATTTATTAAGTTCCTAATATGTGCCAAGTCTATGCTAGGCAATGCGAATGCAAACAAAAATGAAACAATTCTTGCTCTCAAGTGCTGAGTCTTAAAGGGAGAAAAGGATGGTTTGAGATAAAGACAAGAAAAGAGAGCATTTTAGACATTTTAGTCATGTCTGACACTTTGTGATCCCATTTTGGATTTGGTTTTTTTTTAGAGGGGGGAAGGCAGGGTGATTGGGGTTAAGTGACTTGCCCAAGGTCACACAGCTAGTAAGTGTGTCAAGTGTCTGAAGCTGGATTTGAATTCAGGTCCTCCTGACTCCAGGGTCAGTGATGTATTCACTTCTCCACCTAGCTACCCCTCCTATTTTGGGTTTTGTTGGCAAAGATACAGGAGTGTTTGCCACTTCCTTCTCCAGTTCATTTTGACAGATAAAGAACTGAGGTAAATGGGGTTAAATGACTTCAAGAACCAATGGAAAGGCACAGAGATAGGAAATTGAGTGCTGTATGTAATGAATAGTGAGGTCACTTTTTCCAGATCACAAATTGCATACGGAGGTTGGAAGGGAAGTTTTGGACCTGATTGTTAACAGGCTTTAAAAGCTAGTGTGAAGATATTTTTTTTCTTAGAATAGGGATTCTTAGTTTGTGGTCCATGAACTTGGATTAAAAAAAATTTGATAATTATATTTCATTATAATTGATTTTGTAATCTTATATATTTCATTGTAAATATCTAAAAACATTATATTGGGCAACTAGGTGGCATAGTGAATAGAGTGCTTGGCCTGGAGTCAGAAAGAATTATCTTCCTGTTTTTTTTTTTATTTTTAATTTTTTGGTCTTTATTAATTTGTTTGTTTACTTTTAGTTTACAAGATTCAGTTCCGCAATTGCTTGAGTTTCAAATTTTCTCCAGCTCCCTCCCCTCACCACCCATGGCATCATACAATCAAGTGTAGGATCTGAAAATACTTTCACATTAGACATTAGTCAGGTTATAAAGAAGGATTGTATCAGATGGAAGAAACAATGGGAAAGAGGAAACAAAACCAAACAAGAAAAATAAAGAGAGCAGGTAGTTTGCTTCAATCTGCATTCAAATTTTGTTCTTTCTGGTTCTTTCTCTGAATGTAGGCATCTCTCTCCATCATGAGTCTTTTGGAGTTGACTTATATCCCTGCATTACTGAGAAGAGTCCAGTCTATCAAAGCTGGTCGTCACACATACTTTGTGTCTGTAATTGTGTACAAATTTCTCCTGGTTCTGCTCTTCTCACTCTGCATTAGTTAGTATAAGCCTCTCTAGGTAAATATGAAGTCCATCTGCTCCTTGTTTCTTATAGCACAATAGTATCTTCCTGTTTTTCAAATCTGGCCTTAGACAGTTACTAGTTGTTTAACCCTGGGACCCTGGGCAAGTCAGTTAGCCCTGTGTGCCTAGTTCATCTATGAAATGAGCCGGAGAAGTAAAAGGCAAACCACTCCTTTATCTTTGCCAACAAAACCCCAAATGGGGGAGCAAAGAGTCAGACATGATTGAAATAACTGAAAAATAAACAATGAAATCATTACTGTGAGAAGGGGTCCATAGTCTCCACTAGAGTGCCAAAGAAATTCATGAAATTAAAAAGGCTAAGATACAACATGGACATTATGAAATTTATCAAATAGAGAAATGATATAGTCAAACCTGTACTTAAGGAAAACCAGTCTGGCAGGTATACGGAGGATAGATTGGAACTGGGAGAGACCTGGAGCAGGGAGGACAATTAGGAGACCATTATAAAAGTCCAGGTGACGGGCAATGAGGGTCTGAACCAAAGTAGAATCTATATGAGTAGTGAGAAAGGGATGGATGTAAGAGATGTAGTGGAAGTAGACATGTCAAAATTTGGAAGCTACTTGGATAGATGAGGTGAGGGAGAATGAGGAAATAAAGATAATCCTGAAGTTGGAAACATGGGGGACTGGAGGGATGGTGGTAGCTTTGAAAGGAATAGAAAATTTCAGTAGAAGGATGGCTTTGTGGGAAGTGATTAATTCTAAGCATGATGAATTTGAAATATCTATGGTATTTGTAATTTGAAATGCCCAACAGGCATTGGTGATATGAGAGTGGAGCTTAGGTGAAAGAGTATAGATGAATACATCGATGTCTAAATCATCTGCATAAAGATCATAATTCAACCCATGGAAGCTAATGAAGTCACCTACTGAGTGTAAAAGGGAAAAAAAAGAGCCCAGAACAGAGCATTGACAATCATTACCCTATTGTCAATTTTCTGCAGGTAAGCTTTAGCCATGCTCTTAGGTGGCTGGTGCATGTACACAAAACATCAGCTATTCCTGGGTCTATATTTGTGTTCTTTTCAGCTTAGAATGATTAACATTCTAGGAATTGGGGCTAATTTGGCCTACCCTTTAAGAACTCAGAAGCAATCTCTACTTCATGAAGAGCCATTGGAAGAAGGTTTTAGCAGAGGGCCTCTAAAACTGTTCAAAATAAAATGCAATTTATGGGATAGCAAACACCATCCTTCTAAATATTTATACTTAATTTTAGACAGCTGGTTTTCAACTTAAATAAGCATGCATGAAATGATTACTGTTTCCACAGTTCTACACTCAAATCTTGGATATAAAGTTAAGCTAAGATATGGCCTTTACCCTCTTGCTTGGAGCTTATGATCTAGTGAGGAGATGAGGCCCACACATACATAAATGTAATATACAATATTTCATGTATTAGAGAAGGACAAATAAAATACTTACTGAATTCTAGAAATATAATTTGACTAGAAAACAATTTCTGTGCCCTGACAAGGTTTTAAGGAGCACATACATTTTGATAGACTGAAGAACTGTCTCAACACAGTGTGAAATCAGGAACTATGAAGTATGCAGATGAATATTGTGTTTACGTAATACTTGAGGTTATTTTTATAGGAATACAGTTGCCCCTTGTGCCAAGTTGAGGAAGCGCAAGGGTTGATATGAACATGCATGACCTCAAGGAGAAAGAATAGCAAAAACAAATAATTGATTTAGAGGTGGAATGGGTGGAATGGACAGCAGAGATCATACACACCAGCTCTTTGCTTTTTTTCAGATAAAGAAACTGAGGACCACTGAGATGAAATGATTTATCCAAGTTCACAAAGATACTAAATATATGACAGCTGGGATTTTAACTCAAATTCTTTTACTCCAAATCCAAGTTTGTTTATTTGTTTTTAACTCTGCCTCTTTTGGAACTTAGCATATATTGTTTTAGTATGGAGGGACCAGCATGGGAGACTGTGCAGGAAAGTGGAAAGAAATCTGTTCTGGGAGTCAGGAGGTCTCAATTCTAGTATAAGGGTTAGGTATTAAGAAGCTATGTAATACTGGACAAATTACTTCATCTCATTGGTTCTCAGTATCCTTATCCGTCAAATAAACAGGTTGCCAAACTCGAAGCCATCAAAACAAGTATGCATAGAAGTAGATTAAAATTCAATATAAGTAAAAGAACAAAACAACATAGATACTGTTGATTTGCTGTTTTCTAAGTCAGTATGCTGCCCAAAGGGATCTGCCTCTATTTGAGTTTGTCATCAGTGGCTGATACTTAAGGTCTTTCTTAGCTCTATAATTCTAAGTTTGCCTTTCCCAAAGAATCTCCAACCCAAAATAAAGGTTAGTTGTTCAATTGAACCATTTGTGCAATTGCCTGAAATGACCAGAATAGGACTATTGGAGAAACTAGCAAATTAGATTAGTGTGAGTCCCCCTACTTTTTATCCTCTAGAGTTGACAGGAAGGAAGAAATTTGAGATTCTCCAGGGATAGTAGAGAGTATCATGGAGGGCATGTAGTAAGATACCCATGGCTTATCCCAAATCTCTTTGATGTGCTTAGAATAATGCCTGGCAGTGGTGCTTCATTAAGGCTTGTTGACATTTATTTTTAATGGCAACAATTTTCATCTCCCTAATATAACCTCTAATTGACCAACCCTAAAATCAATTTCTATTTTATTTCCTTTCTATTTAACTAGAGTCCTTTATGGGAGAGGATAATGAGTAAGGTGGTTTAAAATAGCTGGATGAAGGTAGAGCCAAGAAAAAGCAAGACGTTAATTGAGCTCTCCCCAAGTCCTCTCAAAACAACTTTAAGTCATGCCTCAAGAGGAGTTCTGGACTGACAGAATCCCCAAAAGGATGGTGTGAAAAAAATGTCCAGATAACTAAAAAGGATTTAAGGAAAGATCTGTGCCACTTGAGTAACAGTGAACCTTGGCCCAGCACAAGTGGTGTCTAAGTAAGTCAGTAGAAAGTCTTTGGCCTCAGTACAGATAAGCCACAGAGACCCCACATCCCTGGCTTAGCAGACCAATGGCATAGCATGCCAGTTGGAGGCCTTTAACCCTAATGCAGCAAGTCTATGGCCAGGGCACTACCTTCCTAGATCCATCAGCCACACACAAGAAGCTGGGGACAAGGCCTCATGTACCCAAGAGCAAACTCTGAAAGTCACAAAATGGGCTGGAAAATGAGGGAAAACCAGAAACAAAATGAAACAAAAAGCCTTGACCAGAGAAAGCTACTATTGTGACAAGGAACATCAAAACACAAACTCAGAAGAAGAGGACAACTCAGAAAGAAATATGAACTGGTCTCAGGCCCAAAAAATTTTACTCGAAGGGCTCATAAGTGTTTAAAAATTAAGAGAAGTACAAGAAAAATTGGGGGAAGAAATGAGAGATGAAAGAGAATTGTTAAAAAGGAGTGAATAGCTTGGTAAAGGAAGCACAAAAAAAGGGGAAAAAAAGATGTACAAAAATTCACTGAAGAAAACAAATTCTAAAAGTTTAATTGGTCAAATGGAAAAAGAGGTACAAAAATCCACTCCTTAAAAAGTAAAATAGGGAAAATGTAAAAGGAGGTAAAAAAGCTAACTGAAGAAAATAATTCCTTAAAAATTAGAACTGGGCAAGTGAAAGCTAATGACTCTATGAGACATCAAGAATCAATCAAAAAAAATTTAAAAAAAATTAAAACTAGAAGAAAATAAAAAATACCTCGTTGGAAAAAACAACTAGGCTGGAAAGTAAATGCTGGAGAGATAATTTGAAAATTATTGAACTACCTGAAAGTTATGATTAAAAACTGAACCTCGAGAGCATCTTTCAAGAAATTATCAAGGAAAACTGCTCTGATATCCTAGAACCAGAGGGTAAAATAGTAACTGAAAGAATCCACCAATCACCTCCTAAAAAATTCCAAAATGAAAATTTCAGTAATATTACAGCCAAATTCCCAAACTCTCACATCAAGGAGAAAATACTGCAAAGGAGCCAGAAAAAAATTATATATCAAGGATTCACAGTCAAGATTACACAGGATTTAGTAGCTTTTACAGTAAAGAACAGAAGACTTTGGAATATGATATACAGGATGGCAAAGGAGTTTGGATTATAACTAAGAATCAACTACCCAGCAAAACTGAGAATAAGATTTCAGTGGGGGAAATGGACATTTAATGAAATAGGGAACTTTCAATCATTCCTGAAGAAAACAAACAGAGCTAAACAGAAAGTTTGATTTTCTAATAAAAGACTCAAGAGAAGCATAATAAAGTAATCAGGACAGAAAAAAAAAACTTGTTATTCAATAAGGCTAAATTGTTTATCTCCCCACATGGGAAAATAATACTTGTAACTCTTACGAACTGTATCTCTAATAGGGCAATTAGAAGGAGTAGACATAATCAGAAGGTATGGGTATAAGTAAGTGTTGATGAGATATACTGGTACAAAAAAATTAAGGGATGAGAAAGAGAATTCACTGGGAGAAAAGTGATGAGAGAAGTAAATTGGGGTAAATTATATTACATGAAGAGGAGTGAAAGGCCTTTTACAGTGGAGGGAAAAAAGAGGGGCAGGTGAGCATTGCTTGAATTGTTCCTTCATTGGATTTGACCCAAAGAAAGAATAATATTCCCACTCAATTTTGTAAAAAAAAAAATCTATCTTGCCCCATAGATAAATAGGAGTGGAAGGGAATAAAAAAGGAGGGGGTGCTTCATAGAATGAAGGGCAGATTGAGGGAGGTAATGGTCAGAAGCAAAACACTGATGAGGAGGGACAGGGTTAAAGGAGAGTAAAAGAAAAGTATAAACTGGAGGAAAATATGATGGGGGGAAATACACAGTTAGTAATAATAACTGTAAATGTGAATGGGATGAACTCACCCATAACATGGAAGTAGATAGCATAGCAGATTAAAAACCAGAATATGAAAATATGTTATTTGCAAGAAACACGTCTGAAAGAGAGAGACCCACAAAGAGGAAACATAAAAGGCTGGAGCAGACTATTTTATATATCAGCTAAATTACAAAAATCATGGATAGCACAAACAGACAAAGCAAAAGAAGAAAAATACACCTAATTAAAAAAGACAGCGAAGGAAACTACATTTTGCTAAAAGGTACCATAGATAGTGAAGGAATAGCAATACTAAGCATATATGCACAAAGTGCAATAGCATCAAAATTTCTAAAGGAGAAATTAAATAAGTTGCAAGAGGAAATAGTAAAATTATACTCTTTAAGGCTCTTAACTTTCCCCTCTTAGAACTAGATAAATCTAAACACAAAATAACAAAGAAAGAAGTTAAAGAGGTGGATAGAATTTTAGAAAAGTTAGATATGATCAACCTCTGAAGAAAACTGAATGGGGATAGACAGCACTATACCTTTTTCTCAGTAGTACATAGCATCTATGGAAGGCATTGATCATATATTGGAATATAAAAACCTCACAATAAAATACAGAAAGGCAGAAATATTAAATGCATTATTTTTACAACATGATGCAATAAAATTACATTGAATAAAGGGCTATGGAAAGTTAGATTAAAATTAATTAGAAACTAAATAATTTAATTCTAAAGAAAGAGTACACAAAGAACAAATTATAGGGGGTAGAGTCAAAAGGTGAGGTAGAAACAGTACCTCTGCATGGCTCCAGCTTCCACCTTCCCCAATTCATGTAAAATGGGAAAATGAATAAACTTTTGAGCTACAGAACCCACAAAATGACACAGAGAAGCTAACCTCCCATGGAGGACAGCCTGGCAGGCTGGCAGGAATTGGCCAGTGCAGAGCTCTGGGTGCCGAGCCCAGGCCCACATGAGCCAGAGGCTTTAGCCCCAGGATGGTGCTGACCAGCCGCCAACTGGAGGGACTCCAGATCACCAGCAGCAATGGCTGTTTCCAGATTTATCAACACATAGATGCGAAAGACAAAGTGAGAGGTCAGTGCAGAGTGGACTTTGGGACCAGTGGGTGGGGGTGTATTGGCTTTTGCCCCCAGGCTTAGAAACCGCTGAGATGCCTTGGTGTATCAGGTGCCATATTGTTGCTTCAGCTCCTGGCCTGAAGACTGTAGGAGGACCAAGCGACCAGTCTGAGGAGTAATTGCTCTCTTCCTTTAACCTGCTTGGATCTGGATTGCAGTATACGGTGGAGGTCCTGGGGTGAGTGACCAGCTTGGCAGAATGTGTTGAGGCTTCAGAGAGGGCACTAAAGTAATACTTCTGGGGGCTGAGAAAAGCCACTGTTTGGGATAGAAGCTCACCTGTCTGGTGGTATAGTCCTACTGTGGCAAAAAGCCCAGGGGTCAAGTGACTGAGGGGAGACATGATCAGGCAAAGGAAAAAACAAAAAACAAACAAACAAAAGAATCCAACATTAGACTCCTATTTTGGGGACAAAAATGATCAAAGCATGGAACAGGAGGAAGACAGTGAAGTCAGAACTTCTGCACCAAAAGCTTCAAAGGAAAATACGAGCTCATTACAGGCCATAGAGGACCTTAAGAAGCAGATAAGAGAAGTGGAGGAAAAATTGGGAAGAGAAATGAGAATGATGCAAGAAAATTATGAACAGCCTGCCTGAGGAAAATCAAACCTTAAAAATCAGACTAACTCAAAGGGCAAAAGAGGCACAAAAAGGCAATGAGGAGAGGAATGCCTTTAAAAGCCAAATTTGTCAGATGGAAAAAGAATCTCAAAAGCTCAATGAAGAGAATTATTCCCTCAGATTTAGAATGGAGCAAAGGGAAGCTCATGACTTTATGAGAAATCAAGATGATGTTAAACAGATCCAAACAAATGAAAGCATAGACAACAATCTGAAATATCTCATGGGAAAAACCACTGAGCTGGAAAAAAGAGGCAAGAGAAATAATTTAAAAATTATTGGAGTACCTGAAAGCCATGATCAAAGAAAGAACCTAGAAATCATCCTCCAAGAAATTCTCAAGGAAAATTGCCCTGATGTTTTAGAGGCAAAAGGCAAAATAGAGGTTGAAAGAATCCATTGATCACCTCTTGAAAAAGATCCCAAAAAGAAAACTCCTAGGACTATTATAGCCAGGTTCTGGGATTCCCAGATCAAGGAGAGAATATTGCAAGCATCCAGGAAGAAACAATTTGAATGTTGTGGAAACACAATCAGGATAACCCAGGATCTGGCAGTTTCTACACTGAGGGATTGAAGAGCCTGGAATATAATATTCCAGAGGGCAAAGGAGCCAAGAATCACCTACCCAGCAAAACTGAGTATCATGTTTCAGGGGAAAATATGGTCATTCAATGGAATAGAGGACTTTCAAGCATTCTTGATGAAAAAACCAGAGTGGAATGGACAATTTGACATTCAGATACAAGAAAAACGAGAAGCTTGAGAAGGTAAACAGGGAAAAGAAACCATAAATCACTTATCAAAGTTGAACTATGAACATTGCTACATGGAAAAAATGATAATTGTAACTTATGAAACTTTTCTCAGTATGAAAGTAGTTGAAGGGAATATATATATAGGAGGGCATACAGGCATATGAAGATATATGTGAATGTGTGTATATATGTTTACAACTATACATAGATAGAGGGCACAGGATCAATTTAGTGAGAGGAGATGATACTTAAAAGGTGAAATTAAGAAGTGAGAGAGGAATATAATGAGAGGAGATGGGGAGAGACAGAATGGGGTGAACTATCTCATATAGAACAGGCAAGGGAAAATGGTTACAATGGAGGGGAAGAATAGGAAGGCAAAAGGGAATGGGTCAAACTTATTCTCCTTGAATTTGGCTAAGAGATGGAATGAAATACACACTAAATAGTGTATCTCACCCTGCAGGAGAGTAGAGGGGTAGGGGGGTGAGAGAGGGAATGATGGAAGGGAGGGCAGGCTTGGGGGGGAGGGAAGTTAGAATCACTCACCTTTGAAAAGGGACGGGATCAAAGTAGAGAATAGAACAAGTGGGAGGTGGGATAGGAGGGAGGGAAATATATTCATTCTTTTACAATATATCTACTATGTTAATGTTTTGTATTAGCTACAAATGTTCAACCTATACTGAACTGCTTATCTTCCCAGTAAGGGTGGGTGACAAGGGAGGAAGGGAATGAATCTGGAATTCAATTTTTTTTAAATCAAATGTTTAAAATCATATATGTATATATATATATATACACATACATACATACACACATATATGCATACATATATATATATTATTATTATTATTAATACTTTTTTACATGTAATTGGGAGATAAGATATACAGGCACTGCGGCATAGAGATCCACCATGCCCTACTGGAAAATCAAAGGGGGTATGGGAGAAGATATGGGAGAAAGCACATTGGAGGAGGGGATATCCTGTGGGATTGCTATTTTGGGGTGGTGAGTAGGGGAAAAACGGAGAGAAAATTTGTAACTCAAAATCTGGTGGAAATGAATGATGTAAATCAGAAGTTAATAAAGCATTTGAAAGATGAAAAAAAGGAAAACACACATTATAGAAAAAATCAATAATTTCAATAAAGAGAATGAAAACAATAAGACAACATACCACAATTTAAGGGATGCAGATAAAGCAATGCTTAGGGGAAACTTTATTCCTTTAAACTCTTATATTAGTAAAATAGAGAAAGAACAGATCAATCAATTGGGCATGCAACTAAAAAAGTTAATAAAAGAACAAATTTAAAAAACTCAATTAAACATCTGATTTCAAATCCTAAAAATCAAAGGAGAAATTAATAAATTTGAAAATAAGAAAGCCATTGAATTAATAAATAAAACAGAGAGCTGGCTTAATGGAGGGAAAACAATAAAAAGATAGAGTATTGGTTAATTTTATTTTTTTTAAAAAAGAGAGAAGAAAACCAAATTACCATCACTGAACCTGAAAAGGGTTTATTCATCACCAATGAAAAGGAAATTAAAACAATAATTAAGAGCTACTTTGCCCAGTTGTATCCTAAAATTGATTATGTGAAATGCATAAATATATACATATATAAAATATACAAATATATACATATATTTATGTATGTTTGTGTGTATATATATGTATATTCCAGATTAATAGAAGAGGAATAGATTACTTAACCACATTTTAGAAATATATATATATATATTCAACAAGCCATTAATTATTCCCTAAGAAAAAAATCCCCAAGGCCAGATGGAAATTGATGCAAAATTTTAAATGAAATTCTAAGAAGTAGATTATGCCAATTTATCACCAGCATCATACACTATGACAAGGTGGGATTCATACCAGGAATGCAGATTTGGTTCAATATTAGGAAAACTATCAGCATAAATTACTGTATCAATAACAAACAAAATCTGTAGAATCACATGATTTTCTCAATAGATGAAGAAAACATTTTTGACAAAAACACTACCCATTCTTATAAAAACACTAGAGAACATAAATGGAGCCTTCTTTCAAATATCTTGGGAAGCGGTCCTGGAGTGAGGGGGAGTGCTGGTGTGTAAGAGCTTGTGGCAGTTGTTGAAGGGGAATCCTCCTCACAGTTGTGAGGCAGAATAGAGTACTGGTGATCACTCACACACCAGAGAACATACAGTGTTAGAAATAAACAGTTCTCCTTTGATCATATTACCTTAGAATAACTGAAAATTCACAGGTGCCTAGAAGGAGTATTGACAACAGCTTGGCAAAACCCTAGAAATTTAGGAAAAAAACAAAAACATTCTCCACTCTGGAAACAGAGTCCTACTTTGGCAAAGAGCTCGAAGGTCAAGTAATTGTCTGGGAAAATTAGCAAAGAGAGGGGGAAAAATCAGAATGTAGAGTCTGTCTTTGGTGACAAGAACAAATCATACAATCAAAAGGAGACAACAAAGTCAAAACGCCTACATCAAAAGCCTCCAAGAAAAATATGAATTGGTTGCAGGCAATAAAGGGGCTCAAAAAGGATTTGGAAAATCAAGTAGGAGAAGTAGAAGAAAAATTGGGAAGAGAAATAAGAGTGATGCAAGAATATAATGAAAAACTAGTCAATGGGGGGTGGAGCCAAGATGGCCGAGTAGAATCATGACCTTCCGGCGGCTTCGGCTTCCACCCAGCCAAGATGGCTGAGTAGAAGCATGACCTTCTGGCAGCTCTGGCTTCCACCCTCCCTAATCCATGTATAAAGGGCATTCTAAACCAACTTTGGAGCTGCAGAACCCACAAAATGACACAGAGAAGCTAACCTCCTGCTGAGGACAACCTGGCAGGCAGGCAGGAATCCAGCACAGTGCTGTAGAAGCCAAGCCCAGTCCCACCCCGAGGCTTTAGGCCCAGGGTGGGCCTGACCAGCCCCTGGCCAGAGGGACTCCAAATCAGCAGCAGCTGTGGCCGTTTCCAGATTTATCAACACATAGATAGAAAGGACAAAGTGAGAGGTCAGTGCAGTCTGGACTTTGGGACCAGTAAGTGGGAGTGCATGGCTTTTACCCCCGGTTTGAAAAGCCTCTGAGACACTGGCACAAGCACCATGTGGAGGCTTCAGCTCCTGGCCTGCAGAGTGTAGGGGGACCAAGCACCAGTGTGAGGGGTAATCACTCTTGCTTTAACCTGCTTGGATCTGGATTGCAGGCTAGGGTGGAGGTCCTGGGGTGTGTGTCCAGCTTGCCAGAGGGTGTGGAGACCTCAGAGAGGACACCCATCTAATACCTCCAGCAGCTGAGAAAACCCCAGCGTTTGGGACGAAAGCTCCCCTGTCTGGTGGCAGAGTCCTACTGTGGAAAAAAACCCAAAAGTCAAGTAATTGAGTGGCAAAATGAGCAGACAAAGGAAACAAAGCAGACAGAAGATTCCAACATTAGACACCTATTTTGGGGACAAAAAGGAGCAAAGCATGGAACAGGAGGAAAACAGTGAAGTCAGAACTCCTGCATCAAAAGCTAGGAATAGTATAGCCAAATTCCATAGTTCCAAGATCAAGAAGAAAATGTTGCAAGCAGTCAGGAAGAAACACTTTTAGAACTGTGGAAATACATTCAGTATAACACAGGACTTAGCAGCTTCAAAATTAAGGGATTGGAGAGCTTGAAATATAATATTCCAGAGGTCAAAGGAACTAGAATTAAAACCAAGAATCACCTACCCAGCAAAAGTGAGTATAATACTTCAGGGGAAAATATAGACATTCAATGAAATAGAGGACTTTCAAGCATTTTTGATGAAAGACCAGAGCTGAACAGAAAATTTGACTTTGAAGTACAAGAATCAAGAAAGGCATGTAAAGGTAAACAGGAAAAAGAAATCATAAGGAATTTATTAAAGCAGAACTGTTCACATTCCTATATGGAAAGATGATATTTATAACTCATGAGACTTTTGCCAGTATTAGGAGATTTGAAGGGAATATTTATGAACAAGTATTTGTGTATAATATATATGTGTATATATGTATACATATGCATGTATGTGTATATATTTATGTATGTGTTTATGGGTGTATGTGTATGCACACATACATATATGTATGTGTATATGTATATATAGAAAGAAGGAAAAGGGTGAGTTGAATATGAAGGGATGATGTCTAAGGGGTGAGAGAGGAATATATTGGGAGAAGGGGAAAGAGAGAGATAAATTAGGGTAAATTAGCTCACATAAAAGAGGCCAGAGAAAGTGAAAGGGAATGAGTCAACCTTACTCTCATTGGATTTGGTTTAAGGAGGGAATAACACACACACTTCTGTTGGGTATCTTACCCTACAGGAAAACAGAGGGGGATGGAATAAGAGGGAGGATGATCGAAGGGACAGCAGATTGGGGGAGGGGATATTCAGAAGCAAACACTTTTGAAAAGGGAAAGGATCAAAGGAGAAAATCGAAACAAATGGGTGGTGAGATAGGATGGAAGAAAATACAGTTAGTCTTTCACAATTTGACTACTATGGATATGTTTTGCATAACTACACATGTATATCCGGCATTGAGTTGCTTGTCTTCTTAATGGGAAGGGGGTGAAGAGAGAAGAAGAGAGAGAATTTGTAACTCAAAGTTTTAAAAACAAATGTTAAAAAATTTGTTTTTACATGCAACTGGGGAATAAGATATACAGTCAATGGGGTATAGATATCCATCTTGCCCTATGAGGAAGTAAAGGGGAAGAATGTAAGGGGAGGGATGGGGGGTATAGAAGAGAGGACAGAATGGGGAAAGGGGTAATCAGTATGCTTGCCATCTTGGGGTGGGGGGTAAAGGAGAGATGGGGGAAAATTTGAAACAAAATCTTGTAGAAATGAATGTTGAAAACTAAAAATAAATAAATTGATTCTGGGGAAAATTAGAATGGAGCAAATGGTAGCTAATAACTTTATGAGAAATCAAGAAAGTATAAAACAGAACCAAAGGAATGGAAAAAAAATATAGAAGACAATGTGAAATATCTTATTGGAAAAACCCCTGACCTGTAAAATACATCCAGGAGAGAAAATTTTAAAATTACTGTACTACCTGAAATCCATTATAAAAAAAAAAAAGCCTAGATATCATCTATCAAGAAATTATTGTGGATAACTGCCCTGATATTCTAGAAGCAGAGGGTCAAATAGAAATTGTAAGAATTGACCTATTGCTTCTGGAAAGAGATCCAAAAGGGCAAGCTCCTGGGAATATTGCAGCTAAATCCAAGACTTCCCAGGTCCAGGAGAAAATATTGCAAGTAGCCAGAAGGAAATAATTTGAGTATTGAGGAAATACAATCAGAATAACATAGGACTTAGAAGCTTGTACATTAAGGGACAGGAGGGCTTGGAATGTGATATTCTCCAGAGGTCAGAGGAGGTAGGATTAAAATCAAGGATCAGCTACTCAGGAAAGATGAGTATAATACTTTAGGGGAAAATGGGGATATTCAATGAAATAGAGGGCTTTCAACCATTCTTGCTGAAAAGACTAGAACTGAATAGAAATTTGACTTTCAAATACAAAACTCGAGAGAAGCATGAAAAGGTAAACATAAAGAGAAATAATAAGGGATTTATTGGAGTTGAACTGTTTATATTCCTAAATGGAAAGATGATATTTGTAACTCATGAGACATTTCTCAGTATTAAGGTAGTTGGAAGAAATAGATAGATAGATGGACAGACAGTCAGATAGATAGACAGATAGATAGATAGATGATAGATAGATAGATAGATAGATAGATAGATAGATAGATAGATAGATAGATAGATAGATAGATAGATAGATAGAGATGGCAAAAGGAAAGTTGAATATGAAGGGATGATATCTAACAAATAAAATTAAGGGGTGAGGGAGAAATATATTGGGAGGAGAAAGGAAAAGATAAAATAGGGTAAATTATCTCACATAAAAGAAGCAATAACATGTTTTCACAGGTGAGGGGAAGATTGGGGAAGTGAGAGGGAATGAATGAACCTTACTCTCATTGGATTTGTCTTTAGGAGGGAATAACATAAACACTCAATTGGGTATCTTATCCTAAAAGGGATGTAAAAGGGGAAGGAGATAAGAAGCAAATGCTTTTGAAAAGGTATAGGTTCAAAGGGGAAATAGGGTATGTGGGAGGCAGCAGGGAAATATAGTTAGTATTTCACAACATGACTATTATGGAAGGTTTTTGCATAACTACATGTATATAACCTATATTGAATTGCTTGCCTTCTCAATGAGAGTGGGTGGGGAGGGAATATGGGAGAGAATTTGTAACTCAAAGTTTTAAAATCAAATGTTAAAAATTATTTTTAGGGGGGCGGAGCCAAGATGGCGGAGTAGAAGCGCGACCTTCCCGCGGCTCCGGCTTCCACCCTCCCCAATCCATGTTAAAAGGGGACTCTAAACAAACTTTGGAGCTGCAGAACCCACAAAATGACACAGAGAAGCTAACCTGCGGCTGAGGACAGCCCGGCAAGCCCGCAGGAATCAGCCAGCGCAGCGCTCTGGGAGCCGAGCCCAGCTCCACACCAAGGCTTTAGCCCCAGGGCGGGCCTGACCAGCCGCCAGCCAGAGGGACTCCAGATCAGCAGCAGCTGTGGCCGTTTCCAGATTTATCAATACATAGATGAGAAGGACAAGGTGAGAGGCCAGTGCAGTCTGGACTTTGGGACCCAGAAAGTGGGAGTGCATGGCTTTTACCCCCAGAGCTAGAAACTGCTGAGATGCCAGCACAGCCTGCCAGCGCCACAAGGTGGCTTCAGCTCCTGGCCTGCATAGTGTAGGGGGACCAAGCACCAGTCTGAGGGGTAATCGCTCTTGCTTTAACCTGCTTGGATCTGGATTGCAGTCTAGGGTGGAGGTCCTGGGGTGTGTGTCCAGCTTGCCAGAGCGTGTGGAGACCTCAGAGAGGGCACCCATCTAATACCTCCGGCAGGTGAGAAAACCCCAGCATTTGCGATGAAAACTCCCCTGTCTGGTGGCAGAGTCCTACTGTGGCAAAAAGCCCAAAAGTCAAATCATTGAGTGGCAAAATGAGCAGGCAAAGGAAACAAAGCAGACAGAAGATTCCAACATTACACTTCTATTTTGGGGATAAGAAGGAGCAAGGCATGGAACAGGAGGAAAACAGTGAAGTCAGAACTCCTGCACCAAAAGCTTCAAAGGAAAATACAAGCTGGTTACAGGCCATAGAGGACCTTAAGAAGCAGATAAGAGAAGTGGAGGAAAAATTGGGAAGAGAAATGAGAACAATGCAAGAAAATTATGAAATGAGAGTCAACAGCCTGACTGAAGAAAATAATACCTTAAAAAACAGACTGACTCAAATGGCAAAGGAGGCTCAAAAAGGCAATGAGGAGAAGAATGCCTTAAAAAGTCGAATTTGCCAGATGGAAAAAGAATCTCAAAAGCTCACCGAGGAGAATCATTGCTTCAGAATTAGATTGGAGCAAATGGAAGCTAATGACTTTATGAGAAATCAAGATGCTGTTAAACAGATCCAAACAAATGAAAGAATAGAAGGTAATGTGAAATATCTCATGGGAAAAACCACTGACCTGGAAAATAGATCCAGGAGAGATAATTTAAAAATTATTGGACTGCCTGAGAGCCATGACCAAAGTAAGAGCCTGGAAAGCATCCTCCAGGAAGTTCTCAAAGAAAACTGCCCTGATGTTTTAGAACCAGAGGGCAAAATCGAGGTTAAAAGAATCCACCGATCACCTCCTGAAAAAGATCCCAAAAAGAAAACTCCTAGGAATATTATAGCCAGGTTCCAGAATTCCCAGATTAAGGAGAGAATATTACAAGCAGCCAGGAAGAAACAATTTGAATATTGTGGAAACACAATCAGGATAACCCAGGATCTGGCAGCTTCTACACTGAGGGATCGAAGGGCCTGGAATGTGATATTCCAGAGGTCAAGGGAGCTGGGATTAAAACCAAGAGTCACCTACCCAGCAAAACTGAGTATCGTGTTTCAGGGGAAAATATGGTCATTCAGTGGAATACAGGACTTTCAAGCATTCTTGCTGAAAAAAACCAGAGTTGAATAGAAAATTTGACATTCAGATACAAGAAGCAAGAAAAGCATGAGAAGGTAAACAGGGAAAAGAAATCATAAGGAACTTATCAAAGTTGAACTATTTTTTTTAAAGCAATCGGGGTTGAGTGGCTTGCTCAGGGTTGCACGGCCAGGTGTTGTTTCTGGGTGTGGTGCTGAGTGTCTGGGCCCGGATTTGATCCGGTTAGTCCCGGCACTGGGGCCGGTGCTCTTGCTTGCTGAGCCTCCTGGCCAAAGTTGAACTATTAACATTCCTACATGGAAAAACAATAATTGTAACTTATGAAACTTTTCTCAGTAGTTGAAGGGATTAGAAATATATATGTCTTTATATGAGGGTATGTGGGCATATGAATACATATGTGAATGTGTGTATATATGTTTACAGGTATACATAGAGGGCACGGGACCAATTTAACAAGAAGGGATGATACTTAAAAGGTGAAATTAAGAGGTGAGAGGAGTATAATGAGAGGAGATGGGGAGAGACAGAGTGGGGCAACTATCTCATACAGAAGAGGCAACAATGGAGGGGAAGAATAGGAAGGCAAAAGGGAATGGGTCAACCTTATTCCTATTGAATCTGGCTTGAGGAGGGAGGGAAATAGACACTAAATAGGGGATCTCACCCTCCAGGAGAATAGGTGGGGAAGGGGATGTGAAGGGGGACGATGGAAGGGAGGGCAGGCTGGGGAGGAGGGAAGTTTCACTTTTGAAAAGGGACAGGATCAAAGTAGAGAATAGAACAAGTGGGAGGTGGGAGGGAGGGAAAAATAGTCAGTCTTTTACAATACATCTACTATGTTATTGTTTTGCATTAGCCACAAATGTACAACCTATACTGAACTGCTTGTCCCCCAGTGGGGGTGGGTGGCAGGGGCGGGAAGGGAATGAATCTGGAATTGAAAGTTTTAAAATCAAATATTCAAATAAAAAAAAAAGATCTGTAAAAACAAAAAAAAAGTAAAATGCAAGCTATTAAAAAAATTATTTTTACACTTAACTGGGAAATAAGATATGCAGGCAATGTGTCAGAGAAATATACCTTGCCCTACAAGAAAACAAGGGGGAAGAGGATAAGAGGGGGATCGTGATAGAAGGGAGGGCAGAATGGGAGAAAGGTTGATCAGAGTGTGTGTCATCTTGGTAAGAGGAGAGAGAAGAGATAGGGAGAAAATTTGTAACTCAAAATCTTGTGGAAATTAATGTTGAAAACTAAAAATAAATGAATTAATTTAAAAAAGAATTATCTGTAATGGAGATAAGCTAAAACTCTTCCCACTAAGATCAGGGATGCCCATTAGCAACACTATTCTTCAAATATTATGCTAGAAATGTTGGCTATAGAAATGAAAGGAGAAAAAGACATTGAAGGAATTAGAACAGGCAATAAGGAAACAAAACTATCACTCTTTGTAGATGATATGGTATACTTAACCCTCAAGAATAAACTAAAGAACTACTTGAAATAATTAACAACTTTAGCAAAGTTGCAGGATATAAAATACAACCACACAAATAGTCAGCATTTCTACAAACTTCACAGCAAGAGATAGAAAGATTAATTCCTTTTAAAATAACTGCAGACAATATAAAATACTTTGGAGTCATCCTGTCATGACAGACCCGGGAACTATATAAACATAATGACAAAACACTTTTCACATAAGTAAAGTCAGATCTAAGCAATTGGAAAAATATGAATTGCTCATAGGTAGGCAGAGACAATAAAATAAATATGATGGTTCTGCACAAATTAATCTACTTATTCAGTGACATATCAATCAAACTACCAAAAAATACTTTATAGAACTAGAAAAATATAACAAAATTCATCTGAAAGAACAAAACATCAAGAATATTAAAGGAATTAATGAAAAAAAAGTGAAGGTGGCTTAACCATACAAGATCTTTAAGTATATTCTAAAGAGTGGTAATCTTCAAAACTATGTGCTATTGGTTTAGAAATAAGGTGGTGGGTCAATGGAATAGATTATGTACACAAGGCACAATAATAAATGACCACAGTAATCTAGTTTGATAAACCTAAAAACACCAGCTTCTAGGACAAGAATTCACTATTTGGCAAAACCTGCTTGGAAAACTGGAAAACAGTTTGGCAAAAACCTAGGTATAGGCCAACATCTCACAATGTATACCAAGATAAGATCAAAATGGGTACCTGATTTAAACATAAAGGGTGACATAAGGAAATTAGGAGAGCAAGAAATAATTTACCTGTCAGTTCTATGGAGAAGAAAAAAAATAATGACCAAACAAGAGAAAGAACATTATGAGATTATATTATACATTTTTAAAATTGCATAAACAAAACCATTGCAACCAAGATTAGAAAGAAAGCATAAAGCTAGGAAACAATTTTTATAGTGTCTCTGATAAAGGTCTCATTTCTCAAATATATAGAGAGTTGATTTAAATTTTTAAGAGTGAATGTCACTCTCCAATTGATGAATGGTCAAAGGATATAAACAGTTTTCAAAGATACTAAAGTGACTTATAGTCATATGAAAAATGCTTTAAATCTCCACGGATTAGAGAAATTAAAATGAAAACAACTCTAAGGAATCACCTCAAAGCTATTAGATTGGCTAATGTGGCAGAAAAAAAATAATAAATGTTGGAGGGGATGTGGAAAAACTGGGATACTAATGCACTGTCACTGGAGTTCTTAACCGATTCAACCATTATGTAGGACAATTGGGCACTATGCCCAAAAGGCTATAAAACTGTGGATGTCTTTTAATTCTGCAATACCACTCCTAGGTCTATATCATAAATATATAGGGGGAAAAGGGAGGGGGAGGACTTATTTATACAAAAAAAATATTTATATGAGCACTATTTGTGGTGGCAAAGATTTGGAAATTGAGAGGATACCTATCAACTGTACAATAAAATATGATTAACAGGCAGATTTCAGAAAAATCTGGAAAGATTTATATGAACTTATGCAAAGTGAAATGAATGGAATGAGGTGAATATTGTACACAGTGACAGCAATACTGTCTGATGATCATTTGTGAATGACAGCCATTCTCAGAAAAAAAAAAAAAATTGATCTAAGACAAATCCAAAGGACTCACGATGAAAAATGCTATCTGCCTTCAGAGAAAGAACTGATGGTGTGAATGTAGATTAAACCATACTATTATTTCATTTTTTTCATTTTTTCCCTTTGAGTCTGTGTCCTCTTTTACAATGTAACTAATACTATAATATGTTTTGCATGATTGAACATGTATAACATATCAAGTTGCTTAGTCTCTCAGGGAGGGGTGAGGTGAGGTAGGGAGAGAGAGAATTTGGAACTCAAACATTTTTAAATGAATAATGTTTAAATGGTCTTTACATGTGCCTGGGGAAAAAGAAAATATTATTTTTAGAAAGTTTTTCAAACTAAAAAAAAGTTGGACAGTGAGAGGAAGAAAGAGAAGCAAAGATTTTCTCCAGGAATATCTAGAGTTTAGTGAAACAAGAAAATGAGACAAAGACTGCCAGGAGGAAGGCTTCAGTTTAACCTCATGTGTAATGGGGAATAAAGTAGGTCAAAGAAAATAGTAGAGCTTTGAAAGGGGAGCAGAATCAGGCTGCATTGTACATGATCATGAGATAGAAGCTGAACAAAGAAGGGCAAACACAGGTGTGAAAGCACAGAAGTAAGGGAGGATCTTTTATTTTTTATTTTGCCATCAGAATTTTTTAAAATAAAATTACATGGAACCCGAGACATAGAAGATGAATAGCTCAAATGTTTGGAAAGAAAACATCCAAGGTAGGTGTGAGCAATATTCATATTCTTTCTAGACCATCAAATGTGAAGTTGAGAGACCTAAGTTCCAGTCTCAAATCTATGCTGACTTGCTTATGTGACATGAGGGAAATTATACCTCTTCTCTGGGTCTCTTTTTCCTTCTTTCTGAAATGAAGGATTGGGTTAAGATGGTCTCCAAGGTCCTTCTCTGTTCCCAATCTATGAAACACAAAGAAGGAAGTAAAGATCTCTCCTCATGAAACACTTTGAATCTTTGTGAATGCTAAGACAAATGGTTGCATTTCATGTATACCGGATCTTCTCAAACAGGAGTTAAAGTAATTATCTGCTTAATTGAGGCCACCAAACCTCTTACTAAGTGGTAGAGACTCACAATAATTTCATTTGAATGTCTGAAGAGCTGTGAACATGTGAACAAAGGATTGAATTTTTTTCTACTTGTTCCCAGAGGACAGAATTAGGAGCAAAGAGCAATTTCACAGAGGAAGCATGGTCCAGTAGAAAAAAATTGACTTGAGTCAGAAAACCTAGATTCAAATTCTACCTCTGATAATTACTACATGGTTGACCTTGTAAACAATCTCTTCACCTTCCTGGTTCTCATTTTCCTCATCTACAAAATGAGAATTAGATGGACTCTGATGTCTTCACCTACTGTTTTCTTAACAATGGACTGGATCACCTCAGGAGAAAATGAGGTTACCCTTAATGGTCTTCTTCAAAAAGAAGCTCAATAGCTATTTTCATGGCATGGTTATAGAGGTAATTATAACTCAAGAGGAGATGATTTTTGAGTTGCAGTTATCCTTTCTACATCACAACTTTCCCCATAACAGTTTTGATATATCATGGGTCAGCATAAGAAATTAAATGAAATTTTTTTTGGGGGGGGGAATTTTGCAGAAGCTACAGATAACACACAGAGACCAGCAGACAACACAGAAAAAGTTTGGAAACTCATAAATGCATAAAATATATGTAGAGTATTGTATAATATCAACATATAACTTTTAATGCCATGATAATTCAAACTTCTTCTCTAGTATGAAGGAAGGACAAAAATTTTTTATGAGGATTTTCCAGATCACAGGAGCACTGCTCCAGCAACCCCCACGATGTAGCAGAGATAACTGTAATTTCCAGTTTCACAATTCGATAATTCCTCATCCTGAGCATCCTAGACCTTGGTGCCTCCTCCACTCTTCCATTCCCTAGCAATCTGGAAAAGTGGCTATCAAGAACAATGGAAATTCATGGCATGTCTATAACATAATTATTCCTTATTTAATTAAAATGTTTCAGCCATCTGAGGGTTTTATCTTTATTGTTCCTGTTATTAGGTGTTTGATTAGCTACTGGTGGATATAAAATACAGATAACTAGATGCTCTAATGATTGATAAGCATGGAGATGGCACAGCAGGTGGCTGGGTGCTTTCATTTTTACCACAATTAGAGTTTTATTGTTGTTTGCAATGGGTTGACAAGGGTTGAGATGAGGTAACAATCGACCTGAAGCTGTACTTTCTAATTAGGTTACTCTTTGACTTTTAAAAATTAGCAAAACAGGCACAGGATCTCCCTTTTTCATTTCTGTACCATCTCAAATGCCATTTTCTTCCTCTTTATCATCAGAGAGGGTCTCAAGAGAAAGACAAAATGAATAAATAAGCACAGTAAGGGTGGAGCTGGCTGGTTATTAAAGAAATATGGCAGATTTCCACATTTACTTTCCTTATCAGAAGACTAAATGACCATCAATTCATTTCCTTCTTCAATTCACCCAGGTACTGTAGGGAGTTCTTTTGAGAGATAAGGGTGCAAGCCAATGACCCCTAATCAAACTAGGATGAAAAAATAAATAAAATAGACAAAGCGTGTACTTTCTAATGGTCATAGTTACCCAACTCTGAATCCTGTAGTTGGGGAGTTAATGTTTGTAACTTCTGTGGCTTTGATCTTGAAGGTTTTCTCCTTGTCTTGTGGTTTATTTAACAATTTATGCATGCACCTTGTGTTTCTTTTAGAAAGAAGCCCTTTAAAGTCTGTACAAACTTGTGTGATATACAGGTCACTGTGGACAATTCACAGATAAATCTGTAATCTCACAGACCAGTTATATTGTGGACAAGGAAAAGAATCATTCAATGGCTGTTTTTTGAGGGAAGTAAAAGGAGTTGTGAGAAGTGCAAAGTAAAAGTCTGCAGAATTGATGGCCTTGTTTTGTGATGAAGCAAGTTAGGGTAGGGAAAAGCGTGCTGCATCTAAAGTTATCTCTGGATTAGAGTCTTGGTTGGAACACTTAATTGTACAACGATGGGAAAATCGTTTCATTTCTCTTGGCCTTGATTTCTTCATCTAGAAAATTGGGGGCAAAATAGCGCCCTTTCTACCTCTTCTAATAGGGTTGTTGTAAAGCAACAATTTAATAAGCTTGTAACACTTAGAATGCTAAAGAAATGTGATTTTTAAAAAGTTGAATGTCTTCGAAGACTGGAAGACAGTAGGTAAAGATAAATAATTGACTTAAATAATATGTGTCCTTCCTGGACCATAGAACCATGGAAAATCAAAATATCTAGTCCAACTCCTTGAATTTAAGATAGGGAAAATGAAGACTAGAAAAGGGAAAGCCTTGGCCAAGGTCCTATCATTAAACATGAAAACACTTAGCACTAGACTGAGACCCAGGAGACCTGAGTTCCCATCTTAGCTTCACCATTAACTCTCTGTGTGACAAATCAGTGCCCCCCTGTAGGCCTTAGTTTCCTACTTGTAAAAAAAATGAAAGTACAAGACTTGGTAATCTCCAAAATTCTTTCTAGTCTTCATTCTATGAATCTTATTCCTTGGCTACATTTTCTAACGTCTAGCCTGAAAAGCCAACTAATGAACATTTGCAGAACTCTGCCTTTTGTTAAATATTTACTGACTATTACAGCATTGTAGAGGTCCCCCTGAAGGAACCAAGCAAATAAAGAGAAAATACCATTCATCACAAATGGGGCAACTTGTTGACTGATTCTTTGTTGGGTTCTTAGGAGCTTCTTCTATTAGCATGGAATTTTGTCTCTCACCTTTGCACAGAATATTCTCATGCCAACAATGAACTTTCTCTACCTCTTAGAGTCCCTAGTTTCCTTGCAGGCTCAGTTCAAGTACTATCATCTCCCACAAGAAGCCTTTACAACAAACACTTAGCAAGTACTTATGATGAATGAAGCCTTGTGCTGTGTTAAGGATACTTTTCTGATACTTCATCCATCATATTGATGTGGAGAATACCTTGCTAATCACAACTGCCCATCTTGCACAATTTTTGTTTGTGTTCATATCTTTCCATAAATATGCCATAGAAAACTCATACAGTGCACTGGAGTTTTCCTTATATGCTTTAACTACTTTGAGGATACCAGTTTAATCTTTTGGCAGTCTGGTGGTTATTCTCTCTCTTTTACTAAAGGACCTCCTCCTCCAAATCTTTGGTCACAAAAGTCCTTGGGATGCCTTTGGTAACATTTTTCATTCACTAATATATGTCATCATTAGTCATATGTGCTGGACTATTTATAACTGCTTTACTTCATTCCTTTGCCATCCAGGTCACCAACAATTTTGCTTCTTTTGAGATTGTGGTGTTCCATAATTTTGAGGTAGGAAAATATTGTTGTAAAAAAGATGGGCTTCTGAAGCAGTGAATAGTTTGGTATCACAAAAGCAACCAGCCCTGCTCACCCTTGCCTCATATAATCCCTCTCCTCTTCAAAATGCAACTTAAGGACCACATTCAGCATGAAGTCTTTCCTATTCCCCGCCCCAACCCCATCTCCAGCTTCCTTGTATTTAATTTCTTTTTTCATTTATTTTTATTCATTCTCTACAGACAGCTGTATGCCCTTGCTGTGAAGTTCTGATCCACGGGGCCAAAAAGAGTTGGATGTGACTGAATGATTGAGCAGCATCTACAAGTAGAAATGAAATAATAATAATAATAATATGTAGCAGTTACATAGCACTTTAGGGCCTTCAAAGTGCTTTATATTTTGTCTTGGCATAAACCTTGGGAAATACTTGCTATTATTTCCACTTTTTGAGAGTAGGGATTATTTCATTTATTATATTTGTATCCTCAATGCTTAGAACATAATGGTTCTTAATAAATACTTGTTGATTGATTAATTCACTTCCCTAATGCAATTCAGTTTTATTTCTTTCCCATTTTCAATTTTACTTCCATATTATTTGTCATTTCCATGTGGCATTTGTCAGAGATATGTGTATTGATGAACTATATCAATGGGCTGTTTATACAACTGAGAAATATGATTGCTTTTCATACATTTGGTTTTTCCATTGTTGGTTTCTGGGTTTACATCTTTTGAGGAGGCTCTTTAATGTTCTAGGGCTTGATGAAACTAACACAAGGTCATCTCCCAATCAATTTGGAGAGTTTTGTCTGGTTAATTCTGATAACAAATGAAACTAAGGCATACTAACTAGTTATGCAACCCCCAAATGGTTGGTGACCCAACTTCTTGGAGGGACAAGTGGCATTCAGTCACCTGAGATAGAACAGTGACAGGTCTGTGATGGCCTTACATGTTTGTGGTGGCACACAAACTACATTTTTTTTCTTTTTCTGAGACAGCTAGGTGGCTCAGTGAATGGAATTAGGAAAATCTAAGTTCAAATCCAGCCTTAGACACTTAATGTGTCACGCAATGCGACCCTGAACAAATCACTTGACCTCTGTTTGCTTCAATCCACTGGGGAAGGAAATGGTAAGCCACTCTAATATCTTTGCCAGGAAAACCACATGGACAATATTGGCATGCTATTATACACAGGGTCAGAAAGAGTAAGATGAGGCTGAATAATTGAACAACATCTACAAATAGGAATGCAATAATAATACTATCTAACACTTATATAGCACTTTAGGACCTTCAAAGTTCTCTATATTTTGTTTTGGCATCAGCCTTGGGAAATAATTGCTATTTCCATTTTATAGATGAGGAAATTGAGACAAATAGAAAATAAGCAACGTGCCCAGAGTCACATAAATAAAGCAAGATTTGAACTCAGGTCTTCCTGATGCCAGGTCTAGTAATCAATCCATTGTTATAGATAATTATTTTTTTTTTGTTTTGGCCTGTACATTCTTCTTGAGAGTGGCAAACACCATTAGTTTCCCTGTTTTATGTTATTTCTCAGATCATGGAACAAAGTTTTCTTTGTGGTTGGATTTCTTGTAGAATCTTCATTATTACATTAAGTTACAAGGAACTTTAAACATCACCTAATACAACCACCTCATTTCAAGGATGAAGAAACTGAGGCTCAGGCAAGCTAAGAGGATGGCCCAAGGTCATAGAGTCTATGGCATAGATGAAAGCATCAAAGCTAAAATTAGAACCCAAGTAGTCTAACTCAAAAAATTCAGTAGTATTTCTACTATACCACACTGCCTGCTTGGTGTGTCTAAGTATACACATGTTCCAATTTTTTTTGGAGGGCAATTGGTGTTAAGTGACTTGCCCAAGGTCACACAGCTAATTTTTGTGCTAAGTATCTGAGGCCAGATTTGAACTCAGGTCCTCCTGACTCCAGGGCTGGTGCTCTATTCACTACCCCACCTAGCTGCCCTTCTGGGGGCTTCTAAGTGATCTGAAAGCCTTGGACCAATTTTATTTCTTATTCTGAAGCATGTTTTCTAATATACTTTAACACTGAAGATGCTAATTATCGTGGCATGTCCTGATTTGGTTGGAGTATCTTTGAATTCTTTATTTCATCATTATTTAAAGCAAGGGTGGACACTGAAGATAAAATGTTTTCTTGACAGTTCCATTGGCTGTCATTTTCAGGAGTATTGCAAGGAGTCATTACTAAAATTTTAAGAAATAATGTTTCCTTTTGTTTGCTTATGGGTGCCCAATGAAGCTAACCCCCCTATTGTTCTCTCTCAGGAGAACCTATGAGCCATCTTTCTATTTTGATGAAAGCTCTTTATGCCTTCCGGTTGTATTTATTGTGAGAATGACAAAATCACTGTGGCTCATTTCTTCCATTTCATTTCAACTTCTTATTTGTTGAATAAATCTTTTAGAGCAATATTTTGGAAAATGTATTTTCATATTTGTAGACATTCCAAAATGTACTTGATTGTCTGTCCTCTGTTCTCTTTTCCATCACTGAGTCAACATTACTGCAAAAGTTGAAGGAAGTTGCATAGATCTGAAGGTTATTTTGTGTGTTTATTTCTCTTAATGAAGATGAATATGGTATAATGAAGAAAATCACCCTGTGGGCCAGGAACACTTGAGTTCAAAGTCTACCTCTGACACATACTGGCTTTGTGACCTTGGTCTGATGGAATCAAATTCAAAGAGAAATAGGGCCACTAAACTATACATAAGCATCTCTATGTGAAGCATATTGACTTAGAAAATCACATATTAATGTTTTCTATGGTCTATTGTGTTTTTATTCATTTTTAAAAATGTTTCCCAATTACATTTTAATCTGATCTGACACTGGGTCTTGGCAATGTGGCAGCAAGATGTCTGATACCTCTGCTCTAGCAAGTCTTTAAAATGCTAAGCTGCAGAGAAAGGATTTGCATTGATATAGGGCATTCCTTAGACCAGTGAAATTCTAGGCCACATTTTGGTTGAAATATAAATAAATACAACATATATAAAGACATGCACTAATACACACACACACACACACATATATATGTGTGTGTGTGTGTGTGTCTGTGTGAGTGTGTGTAAGTATATGTACACATATACATACACATCTACACCTATACTTACACCTACTTCTACCTCTACATCTGCATCTGCATCTACATCTACATCCATGTGTGTATGCCTTTTTTGCATCTTTGTCCAAATAATTAATAATTAGCAATTTACTTTTAGATAACAAAAGAAGGCTGATTTCCAGTCACCAATCTGTCAACAGATTCATATCCTCAGCTTTTTGCCTTTCAGGGAAAAAGAAAAACAAACAAGCAAAAACACAAGACACAAAACCAAACCAAAACAACAAAAAAAAAACAAAACAAAAAATCCTAGAATTTCTGATTTACTGACATGGATTTTAAGGTCCTTGGATCAGCTCCATGTCATGGTGAGACATAACAGGAGAAGATCAAGGGAAACAAAGATGGAAAACAGCTCAGTGCCTCCCTCAAGAAATTTATTCCTTGATCTGGGTGGAGCAAAGATAGCAGAGTAGAAGCATGACCTTCCCGCAGCTCAGGCTTCCACCCTCCCCAATCCATGTAAAAAGGGAACTCTAAACAAACTTTGGAGCTGCAGAACCCACAAAATGACACAGAGAAGCTAACCTCCCACTGAGGACAGCCCGGCAGGCCAGCAGGAATCGGCCAGTGCAGGCCAGTGCAGTGCTCTGGGAGCCGAGCCCAACCCCACACCGAGGCTTTTGCCCCAGGGCAGGCCTGACCAGCTGCCAGCCAGAGGGACTCCAGATCAGCAGCAGCCATTCCAGATTTATCAACATATAGATGCCAAGGACAAAGTGAGAGGTCAGTGCAGTCTGGAATTTGAGACCAGTAAGTGGGAATGCATGGCTTTTACCCCCAGAGAGAGAAGCCACTGAGACCAAACAGCCAGCCAGTGCCACATGGCAGCTTCTGCTCCTGGCCTGCAGAGTGTAGGGGGACCAAGCACCAGTATGAGGGGTAATCGCTTCTTGCTTTAACCTGCTTGGATCTGGATTGCACTCTAGGATGGAGGTCCTGGGGTGTGTGTCCAGTTTGCCAGAGTGTGGGGAGACCTCAGAGAGGGTACCCATCTAATACCTCCAGCAGCTGAGAAAACCCCAGCGTTTGGGACGAAAGCTCCTCTGTCTGGTGGCAGAGTCCTACTGTGGCAAAAAGCCCAAAAGTCAAGTAATTGAGTGGCAAAATGAGCAGGCAAAGGAAACAAAGCAGACACAAGATTCCAACATTACACTCACTGGCTGCTGGCCATGACTGCTGCCCAATGCTGTTCAGTTATGATGATCGTGGCTCCTTGACCTTTGTCTCCAAATTAGACATTCCAAAACAGAGCATCCAGCGCAACATTTCTACCATGGACCACTTCCTCAACATGGACAAGAGAGCCATGACTGAGGATCACAGCACTGCTCTAGACACGCTACACCAAAACGGTATCACCCAAGTGTCTATTTATGAAGTGGACAAACAAGGCTGCTGCAAATTTTGTACCAGTGGCATTGATGGAGCAATGACAATTTGGGATTTCGAGACTTTAGAGTCTTCAATCCAGGGGCTACGAATCATGTGAAGCTGTATTTCCTTTCTCTAGCATGACAGACACTTGACAGAATGAAGCTCCAGCATTTGCATGATGAACACAGGAAAGACCCTACCACAAGTCAAAACTGAGAAAATACCCCTTGCATATGTTTTTTGTTTTTTTGAACATAATTGGTGAATGTATAGGTTTAAAAAAATTAGCAGTGATGTCTTTTTGATTGGCTATTTCATTCCATTCTTGACCAAAGCTGCTCTTTAAGTAGTTTATTGTGGGAAGTTGTCACACTAAATTAAAGGGGGATTTTATGTAAATTATCTGCTAGAAAAATAAAAAAAAATACAGGAAGAGGAAATGACTAGTAGTCTGAAACATAGAGCATGTAAGAGGAATAATGTAAAATTAGGCTGGAAAGGAAAGTAAGTATTAAGTTGCGAAGTTCTGAATGTCAGCTCAAGGAGTCTGTCATTTACTAAGTTAACGGGGAATCACTAAAAGTTTTTGAACAGTGAGATGACATGACAAGACTTGATCATTAGATAGCTTTGGTAGCTATAGAAAAATGGATTAAAGATCACAGGAGCTAAATGGAGGGGGACCAGTTAGGAGGCTTATAATAGTAGTCCAGGTAAGTGAGTTGAAAGTCTTAACTAATGTATTGATAGTGGAGGTGGATAGAAGGGGAAAGGGTGTGATAAAGATTTTAGAAATAGAATTGATAGGATTTAGTAACTTCTTGAGAATGCAAGGCAGGAGGGAGAGAGGAAGAGTCAAAGATGACTTTATGCCCCAAAACATAGGAAAGTACAAGGGAAAGTGTGCATGAAAGATGAGTTCCGTTGTGGACATGTTGAGTTATATGTGCTTGGACAGAGGCATCTGGATTGAGGTTTGACAGATGGTTGAAAATGTGAGACTAGAGCTCAGAGAAGACATTAGGGCTGAGTAAATATATTTGAAAGTCATAAATACAGAGAAAATAACTAAAGGCACAGAAACAGATGAGGCCACCAAGAGAAAGAATAAAGTCAGAGAAGAAAAGAGGGCACTGGACAGAAGCAAATGCTGCAGAGAGGCCACATCTTTTTCAATCCTCCCAGTTCTTCCCAAGATATTGTCTGGTAATGAAATAGATACATAGATACATACATATATATACACACACATATATGTCAGTAGATATGTGTGTGCATATGTATATATGTATGTATGTGTATATGGCATAAGCACAGGTATGCATGTATATATATAAAGACTTACAAACCTGAATGTATGATACATATGTACACATGTATAAATGTATGTACATGTGCATATAAATATGTGTGTATATATATTCAATAGCCATATCTATACCATTATATATATACACTTATATTCTCAGAAATTAACATTGTTCCTGATACCTACTAGATTCTAAATAAATACTTGTTGAATTGAATCCAATTGAATCACTTATATCAAACTATCTATACGAGTACATGTGCATATATGCACACACAGAAAGGCTAGGATATTTTTGTAATAGAGTTGGGACTGAAACCCAATTTTTCTGACCTCCCAAGCCAGGTCTCATTTGCCTATGCATCACAATTTCTCAGTTACTTACTTGCTGTGTGACTTTGGAAATTTTTCTTACTTCTCTGGGTCTCAATTTTCCCATTTCAAAAGTGAGGGGTTGTCTTAAATGGTTTCTTCTACAACATTTTATGGTTCTGAAATCATAATCCCGAAATCATAATCCCAAGTGCTCTTTGTCTCCTGACTCTCAAGGAAATCCTTGTAAAAATAATGCTCTCTGCAAGGTGTTGTTTATTAGCTGAAGTCTGAGGTTCTATAACAAAACTGATTTCAAATTCCTTTTAGCCCCTGTTGCCAAAAGAACAGTGAGGCCTTAGGTGCAAATGGCTCTACTGCCTTCCACTGAGATTGACTAAGGTCACAGAGTCCCCTTTCCCTGTGTCCTTAATACCCAGGCTCTTGAAGAAGTGATAAGTGATGTTTACCAGAAAGCTTGCAATAGTGTAAGGAAAGGGGAGTTAAATCTATGTAGCCAATTTCAATTTATTTATCTTTGTTCTCCCTGGACCTGAGTGTCATGCTCTGTACTTTGCACAGAAACAGATAAACATGTATAAAAGAGCAGAGCCTAAGTTAAGAAGGGAGTTTTGGAAGGGGGAGCACTGATTACCCTGACTCCTCCTGTTCTAATTCTAAAGTGACACTATATAATTGGAGAATCACAGAGCCATACTAATAGCAGAGAGGGTGCTTGATGTGAAGTCAGAAAGACCCAGGTTCAAATCCTACCTCAGACACTTACCCGCATGAACCTGAGCAAGTCACTTAACCTTTCTTGGCCTCAGTTTGCTCATCTTTAAAATGGTGATGATAAAAGCAGCATCTGTATCCCAAGATTACTGTGAGAATCAAATGAGATAAATATGTAAAATCCTTTGCTAACCTTAAAGATAAATGTTTTAATCTATAAATGCTAGATTTTATAATTGTAGACTTTGATGTTTCTATTTCAATTAATTAAGCAGTTTTTCCTTTCCAAAACTCTCTCTTCATAATTGCTGCTGTCCTCTGGGTTATTTTCCTGACTTTCTTGATGACTTTATTCCTTAGCTCAAGTTTATGCTCTTTCTAGCCCATCCCATGGCTTTAGGCTTGGGCATTTTAACAGTCATGATAACAATAATTCATGCTTATTGATTAATCAACTCTAAAGATCTCCTCCTCCTTTATCTGACTTCAACCACACCTTTTGGACCTATAGCACCTCCAAACTCTGGACTTTGAAATTCCACTCTAAATACAACTGCTTATGCCTCCATTGTTCCTGCTCTATAATAATAAATAATAATAAATGTCACATTACATTTGCTTATTATTCTTATTCTGACTTATGGCCCATAGACCCCGTCTTACTTCCCAGTTTATTTTTCCCTCTTTGTATTCACTTACCTCCACACTCAGCCTTAACCACATGGTCCATCACATGAATTTTTCACACTGTTTGCTTGCACTGAGCTTGCAATCCACTAAAACCCTCAGAACTTTATTTCATCCAAATACTTTTCTAGCCACACCTGTCCACCTTATATTCATGATGTCTATTTGCTTATTTAAAATATATTTTATTGGGGCAGCTAGATGGCGCAGTGAATAGAGCACCAGCCCTGGAGTCAGGTGGACCTGAGTTCACATCAGGCCTCAGACACTCAACACTTACTAGCCATGAGACTTCAGGCTTAACCTCAGTTGCCCTTTCAAAAAAAAAGCAAAAATAAATAAATAATTTTTATTTTGTCACTTACCAAACATTTATTTTTCTCCCTTCCACCTCACCTTTTGAAAAAGAAAAAAAAAAAACCCTGATAACAAATAAATACAATTAAGCAAAATAAAATCTCACATAGGTAGGGCTCTTTATCATTTTTCCTCTAAAATCATAATCACTGTGTTAAGCAGAGATCTTAAATCATTCATAATCATTTGGTTTTAAAATATTAATGTTATGGTATAAGTTGTTCTGGTTTTGATTACCAATCTGTATCAGTTCATACAAGTCTTCTAAGGTTCTTCTGAAACTCTTTCTTCTTTTCTTATAGCACAATAGTATTCCCTTATATTTTTATACCATAATTTGTTCAGAGATTTTCTAATATTGGGTACCTCCTTAGTTCCCAGATCTTTGACACTACAAAAAAGAGCTACTATAAATATTTTTGTACATATGAGGACTTTTTCTCCTTGTTTTATCTCTTTGCGGTATAAAACTATACTATTATTTCTGGGTCCAATAGTATGCAGTATATCAACTTTTGGGGAAGAATTCTAAATTGCTGTTCAAATAACTGGACCAATTTAGAGCTCCCCCTAAGAGTGAATAAAAGAACCTATTTTTCAGCAAACATTCCAAATGTATTATGTTCTTTTATTTCTGGTTATGCCAGTCTGATGAGAGTGAGATGGAACTTCAGAGTTCTTTTAATTTGAATATCTCTATTCGTGATTTGCAGTAATTTTTCATATGACTATACATAACTGAATTTCCTTGGGAACTCTACATTCGTTGATGGTGGAATGACTAAAGTTTTTAACACCTGAATGTGGTACTTTTAAATTATCTGTATTAAATTTCATCCCTTTATACTTAGTTAATCTTTCTAACCTAATAAGATCTCTTCAGATTATGAATCTGTCATTTTATATAACAAATATCCCTCTCAGCTTCATGCCAACTGAAATTCGATAAAGAATGCCAGTTTACCAATATCCAAGGTCAAAATGTTGAACTGAGCAAGATTAAAGACAAATTCTCGTGATACTCTCTCCAATTTGATATTCAATAATTAATGAGTACTCTTAGTATTCACAAAGTCAACCAGTTTGAAATCAACCTATTAATTATAATTTACCCCACATCTTGACATTTTGTTCACAAGAAGAAATGGTTTGTGGGAATGTACATAAAGATAGTATACTGCATGGCGGTAGTTTGGCATGACTTTTTTTTTGTTGGAGTTAGTATGAGTTTTATGATCACTTTTTCCTTTTCTAAATGTACAATATCTCTTTTAAAAAGCATCCTACAATTTTGACAGAAGACAAAATAAAGTTCACTTTGACTATAGTTTGAGGGTTTTGCCTTCTTCCCATTTAAATAAAAAAAAAACATTTGCTCTTCTTTAGTCCTGAGACAACTCTCCTGTTTTCCACGATCTTTCAAAGATCACCTATGGTAGCTCAGTAATTCCAGTTATCAGGTCTTTCACCATCCTGGGAAGTAGTCCATATAGAATCAGTGATTTGAATACATTGGGGATAACCATGGGGATAACTCTGTGCATACCCATTTAAGTAGGCCTTAAACTCTTTGTTAACCAATTTAAAAATATCCTTACCAGTATAAACATATTTACTCTGAATAAATTATTTGTGCCTTTTGGGGACAAAACTCCAGTTTTTCTAACTCCCATACCAGGGTTTATTTGACCATACAACACTGTTTCTCAGTCAGTAACTTGTTATATTTTATGAATTGTATGTCAATACAATTATTAGCATTCATTTTTACAAGATTTTCAGTTCCAAATTTTTCTTGCTCCCTCCATCCTCTTTCCTCTTGCTAAAATGATAGGCAATTTGAAATATGTTATACATGTGCTATTATGTAAAACATATTTCCAAAAAAGTCACTGTTGTGAAAGAAGAAACAGATCAAAAGGAGAAAAAATGCAAAAAAGAATAAAGTAAGTGAAAAATGTATGTTCCTCTTTCCTGAGGTGATCAGTGTGGTTCAAGTATATCAGGGCAGTTTTCCTTGAGAATTTCTTGAAAGATGCTGTCCAGGTCCTCCTTTTGATTATGACTTTCAGGTAGCCCAATATTCTGACAATGTCTCTCCTGGATTTAGGGGGTGGCTGACACTACTGGAAGCCATAGGAGTCTGGCAACTTATCTGATGCCAAGTTGGGGTCCTAGTGCCGGTGTCTGGCATGTGCTGAGATCAATGGGGTGTTTCTGCATTTCCCAGAAGCTGCACTGAAGCATATGGTAGTCTGGTCACTGGTGGTTGCCTGCTTTCCTGCAGATATGCTGAAGGTTGTAGAGATCTGGTCCCTAAAGACTACCAGTTTGCCTGGGGCTACGCACATGGTGGTTTTTGGAGCTGGTATCTTCCAGTTCTCTGGCTATGCTGAGGTACGTGAGTGGGGGGAGTCTTGGTGTTGGTGTTTACCTGCTCTATTGCCCTGGGGCTCACAATCTCTCACTGGTTTGCTGAGGTGGAGCTTGCTGCTGGCTTGATGGGATACTTCTTATCTGCTGCATTCACCTTCTACCCAAGGGAGACAGAGCTTTCTTGCTGATTTTCCAAGTTTCTTGAGCTAAAAGATTGTTTCACCCTGTATTTTTGCTGGTTCTGCTGTTCCAGGGTTTGTTTTGAGGCACTATTTTATGGTTATCTGGAGATGACTATGGGAGAGTTGGGGTGACTTGAGTAAAATGAGGTAAAAATGAGGATATTTAAATATACAAAAAAAAGAGATTTGTATATGAAACTGTGTGCTTCTGTTACATACACTTTTTAACATTTATATTAAATTTAGTTTGGTAAAAAGAAAAGTTGAGCTTAGTTCAGTGCTGGATTTAGTACTCTTTATATTCTTATTACAGGGCTTTACTATCATTTGCGGTTATTGTCATTTTACCTTCCCTTGTTTCCATTCCCTATACATATCTTCAGAGTTGGTCCCCATATTTCCTGTGTTTCCATATTAGCCTCTTTACAAAGCTTCCATTTTTCTTTCTACTCACAATTGTTTCTTTTTCTGCCTTCAGAGCTTCTCATTCCTCTTAGGCCAATTTGCGTCGTAAAAACTTACACAATTAAATAGAATTCGATGGTTGTTGTCCTTTGTTCTTGCAGAGGACCAAGATGACATCACTACATTAGAATCAAGTTACTCCGTGTTCCACTATGGCTGATCAGAACAAGACAAGCTCAGAATGCTCTAGCACGGGTCAGGCAAAAATACTGCATGTGAACATTTGGGGTGAATTATGCAAGTGTGTGCATCTCGCATTTCTGTTGAGGTACTCAATTCCGTTTTGCTCATGGAGCACAGTGCCATCTTGGATGTGAGCATAGTTGGTCTTTTGTCAGTCTCCCACATCATCTAATCCATCGCAAAGTTTTTAGGACAGACCTTGAGAGTATCCTTGTATTACTTCTTCTGACCTATATGAGTGCTTGCCTTGTGTGAGTTCTTTGTGAAAAAGTCTTTTAGGCAAATTAACATTTGGCATTTGAACAATGTGGTCAGCCCACTGGAGTTGTACTCCAACAGTAGAGTTTAAATGCTTGGAAGTTTAGTTTGAGAAAAAACCTCAGTGTCCAGTACCTTATCCTGACAGGTGATCTTCAGAATCTTCCTAAGACAATTCAAATGGAAGAATTTCAGTTTTCAGGAATGGCACGTCCAGGTTTCACAGGCATAAACAACATAAAGACCTTCAGTTTGGTAGTCGGTCTATTACTCCTCCTCTCTCACAGTTTCCTTCGGTTTCCGTCCTTCCTCCCAAACACTGAGCTAGATCTGGCAATGTCTGTGTCAATGTGATTATCAACGTGTACATCCCTAGAAAGAATATTGCCAAGGTAAGGGAACATATCTACTCAAATCTTTTCCATTTGTTGTTGTAACTGATGCTTCCACATGTGGATGTTTTGGTGCTGGCTAGTAGAGTACCTGTGTTTTCTTGGTGTTATTTGTTAGACCAAAATTATCATAAGCAGCAGAGAATCAATTCATACATTGCTGCATCTCAGTTCCAGAGGCTGCATTAAAAAAAAAAAAACTGCTATGCTTAAAGCACTAGGATATCCCATCCTACCTGTTCTTTCTCTAAAGTATTTCAAATCATGTCTCCACAAAGATTAAGCCTAGGTTTTCTTACATTTGCTGTTGCAGATCCTATGAGGAATTCACTCACTGGACTCAAAAATTCCCAGCATTTTTCACTTCATACTAGTTGTTCAGAATTGGGCCTAAAATAATATTTCTTTTATTGTTTACTAGAGCTTTTGAAGACTTAGATGATCTGACCATTGTGTTGATGTGTTTTATTTGAAAATATTTATTAGTTACAAAGAAGGGTGGAAGAGGGAGAAATGAGTTAATAGGCAGCAAAAAAAAGGAAGAAAGGAAGGAAGGAATGGGGTAAGGAAAGGAGGAAGGTCGGGAGGGAATAAGGAAGGAATGAATGAAGGAAGAAAGGAGAGAGGGAGGGGGAGGGAGGGAAGAGGAAGGAAAGAAGGAATCATGAAAGGGAGGAATGAAAGGGAGGGAAGAAGGGAAAGAGCACCAATAAAAAAGAATCAATAGGGGTGGCCAGGTGGCTCAGCGAGTATCCAGTGTTGAGATGACCTGGGGATCGAATCCTGGCTCCAACACTTAGCACCACACCCAGAAATAACTGGCCGTGTAACCTTAAGCAAGGTATTTAACCCCGATTTCTCATTAAAAAAAAAAAAGAATCAATAAAACATTAAAATTAACAAAAGAAAACAAAAAGTTTAGAAGGGAACACAAATAGGGCAATTTTGTTATAGTCTTATTAAATACAATATGCATGTAAAAAACTCTTCATAAAAAGTTTAGTTTTATTTTTTCTGCCAATTTATTTTTAGCCATATTTTTTCTGTGCATATTGAAATGTCATATTTATTAAAGATTAATCCCATAATAAAAATACTTTAAAAAAGACATTTGGTAGAATCTAGGTAGCGCAGTGAATAGAGCACTGGCCCTGGAAAAAGGAGGACCTGAGTTCAAATCTGGCATCAGACACAACACAAAAATAGCTGTGTGACTTTGGGCAAGTCACTTAACTACAATTGCCCTACCTTTTTTCCTTCAAAAAAGCAAAAAAAAATATTTTTAAAAAAGAAATAATTATTCAAAGAAGTTAAGGGGTTAATAGCAGCTTTACCTGTGGCAGAAAGCATTCTAATAGATGCCCTTATGACTGGCATCCTCCATGGATTCAAACACCACTTCTGTGCTCATGATACAAATACTTTCTCCATTCATGGCATCTTAGTGCCACCTGGTGAGAGAATATCTGATTATGCCATCACTTGCCCAGCCCTACATATCTAAAAAGCTGCTTTTCCCCTTGCTCTATAAATCTGTTCCTCTTTCTGACTTTACTCTCTCTGACTCGGGCAACCCCATCCATCCAGACTCCTATGCTCATAATCTTTTTTTTTTCCAAATGCTTTAATAACTTCTGATTTATACCATTCATTTCTGCCAGATGTTGAGTTACAATATTTCTCCCCGTTTTTCCCCTACCCACAGTCCCAAAATAGCAGTCCCACAGGATATCCCCTCCTCCAATCTTCTCTCTCCCATATTTTATCCCATACCCCTTTCGACGTTTCCAGTGGATCACTATACCCCAGTGCCTGTATATCTTATTTCCCAATTACATGTAAAATAATATTAATAATAGTATATATATATACATACATATTTGAATATTTGATTTTAAAACTTTGAATTCCAGATTCATCTCTCCCCCCCATCCTGCCCTCCCTTCCATCATCCCCCCTCTCATCACTTTCCCTCCCTATTCTTCTGGAGGGTGAGATACCTTATTTAGTGTGTATTACACTCCCTCCTCAAGCCAGATTCAATGGGAATAAGGTTGACCCATTCCCTCATATATATATATATTTCTATTCCCTTCAACTACTGAGAAAAGCTTCATAAGTTATAATTACTGTTTTTCCATGTAGGAATGTTAATAGTTCAACTTTGATAAGTTCCTTATGATTTCTTTTCCCTGTTTACCTTCTCATGCTTCCCTTGCTTCTTGTATCTGAATGTCAAATTTTCTATTCAACTATGGTTTTTTCAGCAAGAATGCTTGAAAGTCCTCTATTCCACTGAATGACCACATTTTCCCCTGAAACATGATACTCAGTTTTGCTGGGTAGGTGACTCTTGGTTTTAATCACAGCTCCTTTGCCCTCCAGAATATCATATTGCAAGCCCTTCGATCACTCAGTGTAGAAGCTTCCAGATCCTAGGTTATCCTGATTGTGTTTCCACAATATTCAAATTGTTTCTTCCTGGATGCTTGTAATATTCTCTCCTTAAACTGAGAATTCCAGAACCTGGCTATAATATTCCTAGGAGTTTTCTTTTTTGGGATCTTTTTCAGGAGGTAATCGGTGGATTCTTTCAACTTCTATTTTGCCCTCTGGTACTAAAATATAAGGGCAGTTTTCTTTGAGAACTTCCTGGAGGATGATTTCTAGATGCTTACTTTGGTCAAGGCTTTCAGGTAGTCCAATAATTTTTAAATTATCTCTCCTGGATCTATTTTCCAGGTCAGTGGTTTTTCCCATGAGATATTATTCATTGCCTTCTATTCTTTCATTTGTTTGGATATGTTCCACAGCATCTTGATGTCTCATAGAGTCATTAGCTTCCATTTGCTCCAATCTAATTCTGAAGCAATGATTCTCCTCATTGAGCTTTTGATCTTCCTTTTCCATCTGGCAAATTCAGCTTTTTAAGTCATTATTCTCCTCATTGCCTTTTTGAGCCTCTTTTGCCATTTGAGTTGGTCTGTTTTTAAGCTATTATTTTCCTCAGTCAGGCTGTTGACTCTATTTTGATAATTTTCTTGCATGATTCTCTTTTCTCTTCCCAATTTTTCCTCCACTTCTCTTATCTGCTTGTTAAGGTCCTCTATGGCTTGTAACCAGCTTGTATTTTCCTTAGAAGCTTTTGGTGCAGAAGTTCTGACTTCATTGTCTTCCTCCTGTTCCATGCTTTGCTCCTTTTTGTCCCCAAAATAGGTGTCTAATATTGGAATCTTCTGTCTGCTTTGTTTCCTTTGCCTTCTCATTTCACCCCTCAGTCACTTGACCCCTGGGCTTTTTGCCACAGTAGGACTCTGCGACCAGACAGGGGAGCTTCCATCCCAAATTCTGGGGTTTTCTCAGTTTCTGTAGGTATTAGATGGATGCCCTCTCTGAGGTATCTACATGTTCTGGCAAGCTGGACACACACCCCAGGACCTCCACCCTAGACTGCAATCCAGTTCCGAAAAGGTTAAAGCAAGAGTGGTTATGCCTCAGACTGGTGCTTGGTCCCCCCTACACTCTGCAGGCCAGGAGCTGAAGCTGCCACGTGGCACTGGCTGTCTGTGCCAGGAGTCTCAGTGGCTTCTCACCTTGGGGGCAAAACCACACACTCCCACTTACTGGGTCCCAAAGTCCAGACTGCACTGACCTCTCACTTTGTCCTTTGCATCTATGTTTTGATAAATCTGGAAATGGCCACAGCCTATGCTGATCTGGAGTCCCTCTGGCTGGCGGCTGATCAGACCCACCCTGGGGCTAAAGCCTTGCCCTGGGGCTGGAGCTGGGCTCAGCTCTCAGAGCACTGTGCTGGCTGATTCCTGCTGGCCTGCCCTCAGCAGGAGGTTAGCTTCTTTGTGTCATTTTGTGGGTTCTGCAGCTCCAAAGTTTGTTCAGAGTCCCCTTTTTACATGGATTGGGGAAAGTGGAAGCAGGAGCTGTGGGGAGGCTCTGCTCCTACTCTGAGATCTTGACTCTGCCCCCCCCCCTCCCCGCCGTGTTTAAAATCTTGGGATTAACTTTAACTCTTTCCTGTCCTTCACCTCTTTTATCTAATAAGTAACTATGTCTTGCTGAATGTACTTCCACAACTTCTCTGACATCAGTTCCTCTCCTCTTTATTCCTACTGTCACCTCATCATAGTGTAGGATAGTATTCATTACTGGCCATCTGGAATATAATAATGTCCTCTAAACATTCTTCCTTTTCCATTCTTCCCTCCCTGAAATCCATCTTTCATAAGATTTCTAGGGGAAAGAGTTAATGAATCACCCTGGTTATGCTATCAAATATGCTCCGTATTCTTACCCATCTAAATGAAAGCTCATTTGTCTGGCATTTAGTGATAACAGTCTGAAGCTACTCTACTTTTCCAGTCTTAAGTCCTATTATTCTCCTCTAAATATCTCTATGTTCTAGCTAAATTGGACTATTTCTGCTCATCTAAACTCAACAAACACTCATTATCATGTCTTTGTTCGCATTGTTCTCTAAACTGGAATGCCTTACATTCGATGGAAAAAGTATTTACTAAATGCTTCCTATGTGCCTGATGTTATAAGTGCTGATTTTGTAATCAAGAAAATAAGACAGTCCCTGCTCTTATCCTAAAGTTCTAATAAAGGAAAGTAATTCGTAGAGGAAAGAGTACCCCCTGGTGGCGAAGAAACCTAAGTGTAATTGGGGCTGATGAGTGTGAGCCATGAGAGCTCAACTGTCTACTCAACTACTATCCTTCCCTGATCTGTCTGGTCAGTAATAGCTTTCTATTTCTTTGGATCTCATATAGGAACCTCCGCTCCCCCACCCCTGCTGACACTCAAATGCATGTATCATATGATATTGTGTATAAGAGTTAATGGTTTTTGTGTCTTATCCTCCCATCAGATTTGTGAGCCTGTGATGGCAGGAACGAAATCATGTATGAAGTTTATTTATCCCTCAGAGCCTAACATAAAATGTTGTATACAATAGAATTAGAAAGGAATATTGAATGAATCAAACAATCTTTTATGGTTGATAGTACAATTCTTATTCTTCCCAATTTTACAAATAAAGGTTCTCAGAAAGGTTGAATTATTTGCCATGAGTTATAAAAGGAGTACAGTAATAATATTGTAGAATGCCAGAAGACTGACGAACCTAGCCAGGTTTTTTGATTTCCAGTGCATTGCAATTACTACTATACCCCTAGGGGACAATGAATGCAAAGGTTCTGAGGTGAGGCAGTGGAGAGCAGGCTACCTCCAGGACTGGACTGGAAAGTTGATTGTTACATTTTCAATATGAACATGTAAACCTTGACATTCAGCAAATGCTACAAATTAAGGTTTGATATATTGTTTCATTGATTGTCTTCTAAACTTTAGAAAGAGATGGTGTTAATGTAGTTTTAGAGATAAAGTGTTAATGTAGTTTTAACTTAAAAGTGTGACCGGTATTGTTTTCTTTCCCGAGAGCCACTTGTTAAAACATATACCAGCACACTGCTCTTTCTAGAGGACTAGAGTTGTTCAGTTTGGCTTGTCCAAGAGCAAAAGTCGGGGGAGTAATATGAGATAATACTGGGCTCTTACCTTCTCCTGCTGCTTCTCCCTCTCCCTCACTCTATCCCCCACTTTCTCTCTCTCTTCCATGAATTAAGATTAAGGTGGCACATTGTAAAGGATAGATGGAGAGGCAGAAGATTAGGGGTGGGGGTGTAGTTTGTAATTTTAATGTGGGAAGACTGGGGGGGAGGTAGGGCAGGGAGATAAACTGAGGCCAACAGAAAGAGTCCACTGAGAGTGGCAGTGACTGAATCCTAACTACAATTCAGTGATCTTGAATACCTCCACTAAGACATTACCTACAAAACCACATGAAGCTGTTACCCTTTAGCTTTTAATTTTCCTGAATAAAAATTAAAATTGTCCAGAGGGCTGAGTAGATTGTTCTTTTGGCTGAAACCTTGTTTTCCCTACCCCCACCCTCAAGCGATAAGCAAGTTTATTAATGTTGAAAAATCTGATACATTCTTTTTTCTTATTATGTTTTCTAATTGGATTTTGAGCAAAGACTATAAAAAAGAAATTCAAATGGATTTCCAGAACATCTTGCTAAATGCCTAAATAAGTATAAAGAGCCCCAAACCAGGGAGCACTGAACACAGTAACCAGACAAGATAGAATGCTGGTCTCTAAGCTGTTCTATTCTTTGTTTGGAAGTTCTGACAGTGGTGCTTAGACAAAAGCCAGAATGGAAGGAACATTCCTGAAATGATCCCCTGCCTTACTTCTGGTTCATTGCAGACAGGCTGGGAATTGAGATTGAGATGAACAGGAGGAGACCTTTAACAGAACTGCTTGTTACCATTCATTTTAGGCTATGAGCCAAAGGTTCTGTCTTCAGGATTTGGGAATCACTGCTGCTTTTGCCACATTACAGCCTTATGTTTTGATATTTGAAATCTTTGACAGGCTCTTATTATTGCCAATTCCTTCACTTTACAAAAATGTCATCACCTCGCTTAAGGCTCCTACAACCTCATATTCATAGTAATCTTTTTTTAAAGGAAATTTTTAAAAATTTATTTTATGTGTATTTTTAGCTTTTAACATTCATTGCCACAAGATTTTGAGTTACAAATTTTCTCCCCATCTTTCTCCTACCCACCACCACAAAATAGCAATCCAAGTGAAAACCCCTCCCCCAATCTGCTCTCTCCTCTATCCTCCCCTATTCCCCCTCTGACTTTACCGTGGGGAAAGATGGATCTCCATATGCCAGGGCCTGCATATCTTATTTCCAAGTTGCATGCAAAAATAATAATAATAATTTTTTAAACATTTGATTTGAAAACTTTGAATTCCAGATTCTTTCCCTTCTTTCCTCATCACTCACCCTTACTGAGAAGATAAGCAATTCAATATAGACTGTACATGTGTAGCCATGCAAAACATTTCCATAGTAGATATATTGTAAAAGACTGACTATATTTCCCTCCCTCCTATCCCACTCTTACTTGTTCTATTTTCTACTTTGATCCTGTCCCTTTTCAAAAGTGAGTGCTTCCAACTTCCCTCCCCCTCAGCCTGCCCTCCCTTCCATCATCCCCCTTCTCATCCCCTTCCCCCGTACTCTCCTATAGGGAGAGATACCCTATTTAGTGTGTATGTAATTCCCTCCCTAAGCCAAATTCAATGAAAATAAGGTTGACCAATTCCTTTTTGCCTTCCTGTTCTTCCCCTCCATTGTAACTATTTTTCCTTGCCTCTTTTGTATGAAATAGTTTACACATTCTGTCTCTCCCCATCTCCTCTCATTATATTCTTCTCTCACATCTTAATTTCACCTTTTAAGTATCATCCCTTCCTATTAAATTGGTCCTGTGCCCTCTAACTATGTTTACTTATACACACACACACATACATACACAAACACATAAGTATTCATATGCAGATATACCCTCTTATATAGACATATATATATATATATATATATACATTTCTATTTCCTTTAACTATTCTCATACTGAGAAAAGTTTCATAAGTTACAGTTATCATTTTCCCATGTAGGAATGTAAATACTTCAAATTTGATAAGTTCCTTATGATTTCTTTTCCCTGTTTACCTTCTCATGTTTCTCTTGCTTCTTGTATTTGAGTGTCACATTTTCTATTCAACTCCGGTTTTTTCATCAAGAATGCTTGAAAGTCCTCTATTACACTGAATGACCATATTTTCTACTGAAACATGATACTGAGTTTTGCTGGGTAGGCAATTCTTGGTTTTAATCCCAGCTCCTTTGACCTCCAGAATATAATATTACAAATCCTTCGATCCCTCAGTGTAGAAGCTGCCAGATCCTGTGTTATCCTGATTGTGTTTCCACAATATTCAAATTGTTTCTTCCTGGATGCTTGTAATATTTTCTTCTTGATATAGGCATTTGGGAAACTGGCTATAATATTCCTAGGAGTTTTCTTCTTGGGATCTTTTTCAGGAGGTCATTGGTGGATTCCTTCAACCTCTATTTTGCTATCTGGTTCTAAAACATCAGGGCACTTTTCCTTGAGAATTTCTTGAAGGATGATTTCTAGGTTATTTTTTTGATCATGGCTTTCAGGTAGTCCAATAATTTTAAAATTATCTCTCCTGGATCTATCTTCCAGGTCAGTGGTTTTTCCCATGAGATATTCCACATTGCCTTCTATTTTTTTTTTATTTGTTTGGATCTGTTTAAAAAGTATCTTGATTTCTCATAAAGTCACTAGCTTCCATTTGCTCTAATCTAATTCTGAAGGAATGATTCTCTTCAGTGAGCTTTTGAGATTCTTTTTCCATGTGGCAAATTCAGCTTTTTAAGGCATTCTTCTCCTCATTGCCTATTTGAGCCTCTTTTGCCATTTGAGTTAGTCTATTTTTAATGTATTATTTTATTCAGTCAGATTGTTGACACTCATTTCATAATTTTCTTCCATCATTCTCATTTCTCTTCCCAATTTTTCCTCCACTTCTCTTATTTGGCTTTCAAAATCCTTCTTAAGGTCCTCTATGGCCTGTAAGTAGTTCTTATTTTTCTTGGAAACTTTTGTTGCAGGAGTTCTGACTTCACTGTCTTCCTCCTATTCCATGCTTTGATCCATTTTTTCCCGAAAATGGAGTGTAAAGTTGGATTGTTATGCTTGCTTTGCTTTCCTTGTTTGCTCATGTTGCCACTCAATTACTAGACTTTGGGGCTTTTTGCCACAGTAGGACTCTGCTACCAGACAGGGGTGCTTTGTCCCAATCGATGGGTTTTCTCAGATCCTAAAGGTATTAGTTGGGTGTCCTCTCTGAGCCTCCACACACTCTGACAAGCTGGTCACACACCCCAGGACCTACACCCTAAACCACACTTCAGATCCAAGAAGGTTAAAGCAAGAGCTTTTACCCCTCAGACTGTTTGTTGATCCCTCTACAATCTGCAAGGCAGAAGCTGAAGCTGCCATGTGGAAGCAGCTGAATGGCCACCATGCTTTATGTAATGTAATGCCAAGCAAAGGCAACTTCTCAAGGTTCAAAATACCAGCATAGGTGCTCTCCATTTTATTCAGTGAAAAATTAAGAACAGAGAAGATCAAAATATGACATCATTCAAAATATGGCATTTACTAAGTGTGATTAAATAATCTCCAAGTACTACCTGATTTAATAAAGTACTACCCCACGACATTACATTCATTTAATCAATTACAAAGTCTCTCTTCTAAATACTACTCCACCCCTAGGCTCTACATTCATTTAGTCTATCACAAAGCCCCTCTTCTCAAATGGATATTAGTTTCCAATCTTAAGTACATTCATTTGTTCAATCAAAGAATACAAAAAGGTCAAAAGTTCCCCACCCTTGGATCACAATTGAATCTACTCCCAGAGTTAAAACAAGCTTAAGCACAGCACTTAATACCTAAATGGAGGTCTTTTCTTCATCTTGACCAGAGGCAAGTTCTCACCCATCTTTGTTCCTGGGGAGACAAAGTTTAGCAAGGCCACAAGATACATTGTCAGTCTCTTCATTAATTCATTCTCTGTCTGCAGAACTATCCTAGGACCCCTGAAAACATTAGCAAAATACTCTTCCAGGATTTCTGTAAACATACAACAAGAAAATCCTTCTCCAGGGCTTTGGAACCAACAGCAAGGTTCCAAGACTTCTGCAACAACAGCACTGTCCATCACCAGTGGACAGTATTCACTCTCTGTCTGCAGAACAGTCTCTGGAGCTCTGAACCAACAGCAAGGTTCCCAGAATTCTGCAACAACAGGACTGTCTTTCACCAGTGGACAAATCTGGCAAAACAACATCAAAACAGACAGACAAAGTATCAGCATAACAGCCATGTCTCCTCAGTCCTTGGCAGCTCTGGGTGGCAGCTGTCAAAAGTCCTGGGCAATTCAAAGTGGCCCTCAGCAATCCTCTCAGTCTCTCTCTGCCTCCAAGATGCTGTTTCCAAAAATTTATTCTGCCTCTCTCTTTTCTTGTGTCTCTCTAAATTTACATCATCAGCTCCTCCCAGTTCAGCACTCTCTTTTCACATCAACAAGTCCATCCCACAAGTGGGATTCACAAGCTCTGGGTTTTAACACAGTTAAACCAAAAAAACCAAGCCAATACAGGGGGATCTTTGAATTCCATTACTATCACAACTTAGTGGCTTCTCCCTTCAGGGGGTGAAGGCCAGACTGCATTCCTCGACTAATGTATACAAAGTCCACACTGCACTGCCCTCTCACTTTGTCCCTAGCGTCTATGTATCGATAATTTTCAAAACTTCCACAGCTGATGATGATCTGAAATCCCTTCAGTAGGCTGCTGTTTGTGGCTGCCCTGAGGCTAAAACCTTGGGCTTCTGTGGGACTTGGCTTGGCTCCGAGAGTGCTGTGCTGGCTGCTACCTGACAGCCTGCCAGATTGTCTTCAGCAGGAGGTTAGCTTCTCTCTGTCATTTTGTGGGTTTTGTAGCTCCAAAGTTTTTCTAAAGTCATTTTTTTTACATGAATTGGAGGAGGTGGAACATGGAGCTGCATGGAAGTCCTGCTTCTACTCTACCATCTTGACCCTCCTCTTTCCCCCCCCCCCCCCCGACAATTCTTACTTTCAAGAATAAACTAAGGCATAATTTTCAAATCCCTTGTCCACTCCCTTCCCTGGTTAGTTCTCTCTCCCTATTTAAATTACCTTGAAGGTGTATGTACACATTATAACACCTAGGAGAATGTCAGTTCCTGGAGGTAAGTGTAACAGTGCAATATTCACAGTACCAATGGTGCCTTATATTTTTAAATTTTATTTTATTTATTACATTATATGATATAATATAATATATCATATTATATATTATAAATATTATATTACAGTTACTTATACCTGCTTAGTGTTTGATCACAAAATATAACAGACTTTCCACAGAGAAGACAGAAGCAAAATATTTATTCAGGCACCAGAAAACCAAATCCCAAAACCAGTAAGTAGATTCTGTCATAGTAGCAAAGAAGTTAATAAACCAAAACAGTGCAGAGAGCCATAGTATCCTTTAGCCTTCCCATAAACCAACACAAGCCTAGCTGTCACAGCAGGTGGCAAACACCAAACTTTTACTCACAAGCCTAACTGTTTCCCTTGGATGTGTACTCTCCTCCCACCCATGTCTAACTGCTCTGACTCTCAACTTTCTGTGGGCTCTGCTCCACCCTTAAGCAAAATCCTCTCACCACAGGCTCTATGTGATTATATTCAGCCTATCATGGGGCAGAGTATATATTTAAAACATAGAAAGTCCTCAAATTCCCTTAGGCCTATTAAGGGGCAGGGAAGATTTTCAAATTTCCATTACCATTACAGTAAGAAGAAATTCCATTGGGCAGATAGGTAGCACAGTTAATAGAGCACCAGCCCTGGAGTCTGGAGGACCTAAGTTCAAATCCGGCCTCAGACACTTAACATAAAAACTAGCTGTGTGACCTTGGGCAAGTCACTTAACCCCAACTGCCCTCCAAAAAGCAAAAGAAAAATTAAGATCTAGCTTCAGAGCATCATCTTGAAGTCTTTTATTATTCTTAAGGGGCAGCCAGGTGGCACAGTGAGTAAAAGCACCGGCCCTGGCATTGGGAAACCTGGGATCAGTTCCAGCCTCAGATACTCAGCAACCACACAAAAATAACTAGCCATGAAACATTGAGCAAGTTACTTAACCCCAAATGCTTTAAAAAAAAAAAAAGAAGAAATTCCATTGTTTCATTTTTGCTTTTGTACCACATTGAGTGGCCATACAATGTTTACCTGGGAAGGGCTAAAATACATGTACATACACATACACATATACATATACATACACACATACATATATACATACATGCATATATATACATAAATGCATACATGTATGTGTATACATACACATATATATTGTAAATGAATTTATTTGGGAGGCTTTATGACATTTAAAATTCAATATAGATGTGAATGACTATTATATTATTTACAACATTGGTCTTCTAAGTAAACATTTGCTTGATGACATACAGGAACCAAAATGGTGGAATAAGCAATAAATATCTATAACTCTCCCATATTCACCTCCAAGTAAACATAAAGTAGTGCCTCAAAACAAATTCTTGGAACAGCAGAACCAGCAAAAAGACTAGGTGAACAAACTTTTCTCCCAAGAAATTTGGAAGATTGGCAAGAAAGGTATATCTCACTAGAAAAAAAGGGGGAATGAAGTCCAGGACAGGAAGCATCCTGGTAAGCCAGCAACAAGCCACACCTCAACAGACCACTGGGAGATCTTGAGCCCCAGTGCACCGGAGCAGGCAAAAACCAACACCAGGACCCCCCCATGTGCCTCAGCATAGCCAGGGAGCTGGAAGACTACGACTCCAAAAATCACCACATGCCTCAACATAGCCCTGACCAAACAGGTGACATCCAGTATAAGTAAATATATAAGTATAGCTCACAGGAAATGCAAAAATACCATACTTGTCTCAGCACATTCCAGAGAACAGCACGGGGACCCTAGGTTAGCACCAGACAAGATGCCAGATCTCTATGATTCCCAGAAATACCCCCTACCCTTCCCTCTCAGTCTAGAACCAGACATGGGCCTCAGGACAACATCAGTGCAGCACCAGGTAAACAACCAGGCCTGCAATCACTGGCATAAGAAGCCTAAGAAAGTGCCCTTTCCACCTCAAGAGCAGAACTAAGATTTAGAAAAAAGGAAAAATGTAAAGAAAGATGAGTAAAGAAAAAAAGAGCAAACAACAAAAGGATCTGTTCATAGAAAGCTGTTACGGTGATAGGGAAGCTCAATACACAAACTTAGAAAAAGACAACAGTGTCAAAACACCTAAGGACAAAAACCAAAAGAAAAATGGGAAGTTGTCTCAAGTCTAGAAAGAACTAACAGAAGAGCCTAAAAAGGAGCCTAAAAATTATATAAGAGATATTTCTTCTTATATTCTACTTTTTTTTCACATAAAAAGGCGCCTAAAAAATCATATGAGACATTTCTTCCTTTTTGATTTGTTGGATTGATTCACAATGACCCATAGAAAAATTGGGAAAACAAATGATAGTGATTCAAGATAATTATGAAAAAAGGAGTCAGAAGTTTGGACAAAGAAAGCAACTGCTTAAAAAATAGAATTGGCCAAATGGAAAAGGAGATATGAAAATACCATGAAGAAAATAACCCCTTAAAAGTTAGAAGTGGGTACATGAAAACTTATGATTCTGTGCATCATTTTGAATCAATCAAATTCAAAAGGATAAAAAAATAGAAGAAAATGCAAAATGCCTAGTGGGAAAAACATATGACCTGGAAAATAGATACAGGAGAGATAATCAGAATCACTGGACTACCTGAAAGACATAATCAAAAGGAGGACCTGGACAACATCTTTCAAGAGATAAGCAAGGAAAACTGCCCTAATATACTGAAACCAGAGGGCAAAATAGGCACTGAAAGAATTCACTGTTCACCTCAGGAAAGAGATCACAAAGTGAAAACCCCAAGGAACATTATGGCCAAATTTCAGAACTATCACATCAAGGAAAACATACTACAAGTGTCAAGAAGGAAACAATTCAATTATCGCGGAGTCACAATCTGGATCACATAGGACATGACAGCTCCAACATTAAAGAATCAGAGGTCATGCAACATAACATTCTGGAGGCAAAGGAGCTATGACTACCACCAAGAATCACTTGCCCAACAAAATGAAGCATAATACTTCAAGGGAAAAATTGTCATCCAATGAAATAGATGATTTTCAACCTTCATAAGGAGAATACCAGAAGTAAAGCAAAAATTTCAACTCTGATATCCAGACCCAAGAGAAACATAAACAGGTAAAAAGGGAAAAGAAAATGTAAGGGATTCAATAAATAGAGTTAAACTGTTTACACCCCTACATGGGAAGATAATACTTATAATTCTTAAAAATCAATTCACTAATTGTATAGCCAGAAAGAATATACATAGATACAGGGTATGGGTATAAGGTGAATTGGAGGGAATGACATAAAAATGAATTAGGGTATGAGGAAGAGGAGAACACTGGACAGAGAAGGAAGGGGAAAGTGGAATAGGTAAATTATTTACATGAAGAGGAGTGAAAGACCCATTATATTGGAGGGGAAGAAGGGAGGGAAAGTGATGAGCATTGCTTGAACCTTATTCTTATCAGAATTGGCTCAAAGAGGGGATGATATATTCAATCAGTTGAATATAGAAATCTGTTTTACCTGACAGAAGTAGAATTAGAAGGGGCAGAGAGTAAGTAAAGGCTTGGGCAGGGTGAGGTGGGGGGACTGACAAACTGGACAAATCAGGGGAGGCAGTAGACAGAAGTAAAATACTGTAGAGGAGGGGACAGGTGGGAAGAGAAAGAGGACAAAAAGGAGGAAAAATAGGATAGAGGGAAACACGCAGTTAATAATCATAACTGCGAATGTGAATAGAATGAACTCTCCCATAAAATAAAAGTGGATAGGAAAGTGGATCAAAACTCAAATCCTACAATATACTCTTTACAAGAAACACACTTGAAGCCGAGAGAAACACACAGAGTAAAGGTAAGGGGGTGGAGCAGAATCAATTTGGCTTCAGCTGAAGTAAAAAAAAAAGAAAAAAATGGTGAGGTAGCCATTTCGATCTCAGACAAAGCAAAAGCAAAAATAGATCTAATTAAAATAGATAAGGAAGGGGACTACATTTTGCTAAAATGAACCATAGACAAAGAAGTATTATCAATACTAAACATACATGCAGTAGAGAATTCAAATAATTAAAAGAGAAGTTAACTGAGTTACAGGTTCATGACTAAACAAGAAACAGGGAGCATTACAACAAAAAGATAATTTTGACTATATAAAATTTAAAAGTTTTTGCACAAACAAAACTAGTTCAACCAAGATTAGAAGGAAGGCAGAAAACTGGGAAACAATCTTTACAGCAAGTATCTCTAACTGAAGTCTCATTTTTCAAATATAAAGAGAATGAAGTCATATTTATAAGAATACAAGCCATTCCCCAATTGATAAATGGTCAAAGGATATGACCAGTCAATTTTCAGATGATGAAATTATAGCTATCTATAGGCATATTAAAAAGTGTCCTAAATCACTTTTGATTAGAGAAATGCAAATTAAACCAACTCTGAAGTACCACCTCATACCTATCAGACTGGCTAACATAACAAAAAAGGAAAATGATAACTGTTGGAGAGTATGTGGGAAAACTGGGACACATGCACTATTGGTGGAGTTGTGAATTAATTCAACCATTCTGGAAAGCAACTTGTAACTATGTCCAAAGTGTTATAAAACTGTATACACTTTGATCTAGCAATATGGCTTCTGGGTCTATATCCCAAAGGCATGATCAAAAAGGGAAAAGGACCTATGTTTGTATATATATTTATAGCAGCCCTTTTTGTGGGAGCAAAATATTGGAAACTGAAAGCATGCCCAACAATTGAGGAATGACTGAACAAGCTCTGGTATATAAATGTAATGGAATGCTACTGTGCAAAAAGATGATAAACGGGCAGCTTACAGAAAAATCTAGAAATACTTGTATGAACTGATGCAAAGTGAAATGAGCAGAAGCAGGAAAACATTGTACAACATCCTGTGAAGAGCAACTATGGGCAGAGGCAGGCCCAGAAGGTGTGGCCGGCATAGACAGGCCCGGAAGGGGCCTGATCAACTTGGAGGGCAAGTCTTCCCACCACCTACAAGGTCCACTACCAGGCCTATCACCAAAGGGCTGGGAATGGAAAGAGGAAGGTAAGAAGCAAATTCAGGGGCCCCTGTCCTGGACAGCAAACACTCCTGGGGCTACTACTTCATAGCCCAGAAATTTTTTTAAAAGCCCCTTTCAGGACCTCCAAAGAATAGGATGACAGAGTGAACCTTCCTTGCTCCAAACCCCCCCTCTGACCCTGAAAACATAGTAACTCTTGCCCCAGGGCAAAACCCTCTACAGTAAAGGATTGGGATCCTAGAGGAAGGGCATGGCTTGGACCATGCCTCAAAATGGGTAGAAAGCAGACTACAAAGACAAAGACTCTGGAGTCCTACTATCCTCAGAGGGTGGAACTAACTTCAGAGGGAGACAATGTGGACTCCATACCCAAAGCTGAAACTTCAACAGGGAATGGGTCCCAATCACAGAAGGCTCTCCTAGATGAGATCAAAAGGAACTTTGAAAACCAAATGAGAGAGATAGAAGACAAAATGAATAATTCTCTCAAAACTAAAATAGCAGAATTAGAAAAACATTATAATGAGGAAAACATCTCTCTAAAAAGAAAAGCATATGATATGGAAAAGGAGCTTCAAAAATTAACCAAGGAAAATGATTTGCTAAAAACTAGAATTAACCAAATGGAAACAAATAACTCTATGAGGAACTAAGAATTAGTCAAACAAAACAACAAGAATGAAAAATTAGAAAAAGAGGTAAGATACCTCAAAGAAAAAATAACTGACCTGGAAAACAGATCCAAGAGAGATAATCTGAGAATCATAGGCCTACCAGTAAATTATGATGAAAAAATGAGCCTGGGCAACATTCTCCAAGAGCTCATTAAGGAAAACTGCCCTGAGATACTAGAACCTGAGGGTAAAATAGAAATCGAGAGAATCCACCGGACACCTGCTGAAAGAGATCCCAAATTGAAAAGTCCTCGAAATGTTGTGGCCAAGCTCCAGAAATACCAGATAAAAGAGAAAATACTTCAAGCGGCCAGAAAGACACAATTCAAATATCGAGGGTCCACAGTGAGGATTGCATAGGACTTGGCAGCCTCTACACTGAAAGACTGGAGGCAGTGGAATACAATTTTCCAGAAGGCAAAAGAGCTCAGGTTACAACCAAGGATCACATACAAAGTGAGACTGAGCATATTCTTCCAGGCAAAGAGATTGTCATTCAACGATATAACAGAGTTCCAGATCTTCTTGATAAAAAAGCCAGAAGTCAATGGAAAATTCAACCTCCAATTACAAGATGCAACAGTGACTTAGAAAGGTAAACAAGGAGAACACACACACACTCCCTGCTATTTGATAAGAGCAAACTAGTTATAGACAAGTAGAGGGTATGGTTATAAAATACACAAAATGAAGATTAAAAAAAATCTTATCAAGGGCTACAAAGGGACTGCAATGGAAGAAAGGGAATGCTTAAAGTGGAAAAGGGTAAATTATGCCATACATAGAGGCATAAAAACTGTATAGCAGAGAAACAAAAGGAAGGGAGTTGGGAAGCATATGAGCTCTTCCTTCATTGGTTCTGGTACAGGGAGGGAATAACAACCAGTTACAGATAAGACTCTATGGAGAAGAAAAGCAAAAAGTATCATTTTAGAGGGAAAGAGGGGAGGGAGAGGAGCTTTGCATGAGATTTGTTCCTGTCACTCTTGATGCAAAGAAGAAATAGCATACTTCATTAAGTATAAAAATATCCTACGGGCAGTAGGAGAGGGAAAGGGCTACGAAA
>NW_027185809.1:10082262-10132698 GCF_028583685.1 Petaurus breviceps papuanus
AGATCAGGGGTGAAACAAGAGTGTTCACTATCACCACTCTTATTCAATCTGGTACTAGAAATGTTAGCAGTAGCAATTAGAGAAGAAAAAGAAATGAAAGGAATCAAATTAGGCAAAGAAGAGACCAAGCTATCACCCTTTGCAGATGATATGATGATATACTTAGAGAATCCTAGAGAATCAAGTAAAAAGCTATTTGAGCCAATAAATAAATTTGGCAAAGCTGCAGGATATGAAATAAACCCACATAAATCTTCGGTATTCTTATATATTTCCAATGAAGTTCAACAGCAAGAGACAGAAAGAGAAATCCCATTTAAAGTTACTGTAAACATTATAAAATATTTGGGAATCTACCTGCCAAAACAAACCCAGGACCTGTATGATCATAACTACAAAACCCTTTTCACACAAATAAAGTCAGATCTAACTAATTGGAAAAATATCAATTGCTTGTACCTGGGTCGAGCTAATATAATAAAAATGACAATTTTACCTAAACTAAATTATATATTTATTGCCATACCAATTATTTTGCCAAAAAACTACATTATAGATCTAGAAAAAATAGTAACAAAATTCATTTGGAAGAATAAACCATCCAGAATATCAAGGGAATTAATGAAAAGAAATGCTAGGGAAGGTGGAGTAGCTATACCAGATTTCAATCTCTATTAAAAAGCAGCAGTCATCAAAACTACTTGGTACTGGCTGAGGAATAGAGGGGTGGATCACTGGAATAGATTAGGCACACAAGATTCAGAATTCAATTACTATAGTATTCTATTGTTTGATAAACCTCTAGTCCCTGGTTTTTGGGATAAGAACTCACTATTTGACAAAAACTGCTGGGAAAACTGGAATAAAGTATGGCAGAAACTCTCCATAGACCATTATCTAACACCATATACCAAAATCAAGTCTAAATGGGTGCATGATCTAGGTATAAAGGTTTATACTGTAAGCAGTCTCCTAAAACAAGGAATAGTTTACCTGTGAGATTTGTGGAGAGGGAAAGACTTTATGACTAAACAAGAATTAGAGAACATTATAAAATGTAAAATGGATAATTTTGACTACATAAAATTGAAAATTTTCTGTGCAAACAAAGGCAATGTAACGAAGATTAAGAGGGAGGTGGGAAATTGGGAAAGAATCTTTACAACCTATGTCTCTGACAAAGGACTCATTTCTAAAATATACAGAGAATTGAGTCAAATTTATAAAAATACAAGTCATTCCTCAATTGATAAATGGTCAAAAGATATGAATAGGCAGTTTTCAGAGAAAGAAATTAAAGAAATTAAAAATAAGCACAGGAAGAAATGCTCTAATTCACTATTGATTTGAGAAATGCAAATCAAAACAACTCTGAGGTACCACATCTCACCAGTCAGATTGGCTAAGATGACAAAACAGGAAAATGACAAATGCTGGAGAGGATGTGGGCAAATTGGAACACTAATGCATTGCTGGTGGAGTTGTGATCTTATCCAGCCTTTCTGGAGAGCAATCTGGAATTATGCCCAAAGGACTATATGTAATCTCATATCCTTTGACCCAGCAATATCAGTCCTAGGGTTATATCCCAAAGCGATCACAGAAATGAGAGAAAGACCCATATGTATAAAAATGTTTATAGCAGCTCTTTTTGTGGTAGCAAAGAACTGGAAATTAAGGGGGTGCCCATCAATTGGGGAATGGCTGAACAAGTTGTGCTATATGCATGTTATGGAATACTATTGTGCTATAAGAAATGAGGAGCAATCGGTCTTCATATTTACCTGGAGAGGCTTAAAAGAACTGATGCTGAGTGAGAAGAGTAGAACCAGGAGAAATTTGTACACAATTACAGACACAACGTATATGTTATGACCAACTTTGATAGACTGGACTCTTCTCAACAATGCATTGATATAAGTCAATCCCAAAAGACTCATGATGTAGAGAAATATGTGCATCCAGAGAAAGAACTAGAAAGAACTAAGATTATATCCAGGTGGAAGCAAAATACCTGATCTTCTTCATTTTCTTATTTGGTTTTATGTCCTCTTTACCATTTTTCATTCCAGCTGGTACAATCCGTCCTTATAACCTGATTAATGTATAATGTGAAAGTATTTACTGATCCTATACTTGAGTATAAGCCGCCATGGGTGGGGGAGGGGAGGGAGGGGGACAAAATGTGAAACTCAAGGAATTGTGGAATTGAATCCTGTAAACTAAAAGGAAACAAACAAATTAATAAAAAATTAAAAATTAAAAAAAAATAAATAAAAAAAGATCAACTATGAATGACTCAGGTCTTCCTGGCAACACAATGATCCAAGACAAGTACAAAGAACTCACCAAGAGAAATGCTATCCACATCAAGATAAAGAAATGATAGACTCTGAATGCACATTAAAGCAAACTTTTTCACTGTATTCCTTTTTATGCTTCTTTACCCTTTTGAACTGTTTCTTCTTTCACAACTGAGACTAATATGGAAATATATTTTACATGACAGCACATGTATAACCTATATCAAATAGCCTACCATTTTAGGAAGATAGGAAGGGAGAGAGGAAGAAAAAATTGGAACTGAAAATCTTATAAAAATAAATGCTAGTGAATAGAGCACTGGCCCTGGAGTCGGGAGGACCTGAGTTCAAATCCGGCCTCAAACACTTAACACAAAAACTAGCCATGTCACTTTGGGCAAGTCACTTAATCCCAATTGGCCTCCAAAAAGCAAAAAAAAAAAAGATGCTAAAAATTGTCTTGACATATAATTGGCAAAAAAATAAATATTATTGAAAATAATTAATACTTGCTTGACTAGGTTGGAATACAGTCAGACTCCCTGTTTATTTGAATCCAATTGATGATGAACTGATTGTAGTTTTGAAAAATTTGTGAGGAGAATGTGTATGGTCTAGGAGTCAGTGTCAGGGGAGTAGCAGCAATAAAGTGTGATGTTTTCAATATAATTTACATATCTTATTCCATTTGATCCTCCTCGGTATAATTTACTAGGTGTTTTATATACAAATCACTCATGTGTTTCTCATATAAGCCCTATGAGCTAGGCAGATTGATGTTCTTGTTTTTGTTTTAATAACTAAGTTAACATGATGTAATGAAAAGAGCTAAGTATGTGCAGTCAAAATACGCAAACATTAATGTTGGATATGTTTCTAATTTGCTGTGTGACTATGAGCACATCACCTAACATCTTTGAATCTCATTTTTTTTCCCTAATTTGTAAATTTAGATTTGTAAAAAGAAAATGATCCTTCCCTTATAGAACTGTTGTGAAGATCAAATGAGAAAAGAGATATAATGGGAAAGTAACGGTGGTGATTATTGTCACCTTCTTGTTCTTGTTCTTTTTCTTGCTTTTGTTTTTCTTGTTCTTATTCTTTCTCTTCTTGTTTTTGTTCTTTTTCCTCTTCCTCCTTCACCTCTTCCTCCTGCAACATTCTGAGACTCAGAAAGTGTAACTCATGTATCCAAAGTCATGCAACTAATATGTGAAAAAGGTAGGATTAGCAATGACTCTTTCCAGCTTTTGTTAGAGGATGATACAGCTATATCTATATAGAGGCAATACCTCTAGAGGGGAGGAGACTTATGAGGGTGGAGAAGTGTTTTTTGTTTGTCTTAAAGAAGGTGATGTTTGGGCCAAGATGTTGCAGTAAAGGTAGCATTTTTTTCCAAGGTCTCCAAGGATTTCCCTCTAAACAACTTTTAAAAAGCATATCAAATTGAATTCTAAGTAACATAACGAAGCAAAGTCAAGCTGAGTAGTTTTTTTTTTTCCATCCCAGGACAGCTTACAAGGACAGAAAGAAAGATCTGCAGCACTGGGGATAGGCTAGCTAAGAGTACAGAACTGCGGAAGCAAAACTACCTGTGGGTTTTGTAGGTCACTGTGACAGTAGCAATAGTAGTAGAGGTATCAAGAGAGCTCAATATCCATAGATAGTAAGGGGATCGAACACCTTGTTTGTAGATAAAAGGGTATGAGTTACATGACAGGGAAATATGGAAAATAAGTGATAAAGCAGAGATGACAGAAGAAGCAAATTGTTGGAATAAATGGGATTGAATAATATTGTTTGAGCAGATAGAAGGGTTAGCCTTGGTAAGGAGTAAGATCACTTTATCATGTGAGACAAGGGTGAAGGAGACAGTGACAGTGGATATTTGAATGATAGGAGCTTAAGAAGGAAGAAGAGGATTCTTTCAGCGAATGTCCTTAATTTTTTTCTGTAAAATATTAAAGTTCTCCAATGAGAGGTTAGCGGTTAGGGAAGCCATGCTATGGTTTAAAGAGGGATGAGGGGGCGACTAGGTTATGCAATGAATAGAGTATCAGCCCTGGAGTCAGGAGGACCTGAGTTCAAATCCGGTTACAGACACTTAACACAAAAACTAGCCATGTGATCTTGGGCAAGTCACTTAACCGGAATTGCCCTCCTAAAAGCAAAAATCAAACAAACAAAAGAGGGATGAAAAGGTTTAGAAGAGTCACTATGGAGAGTTGAATAGTGAATTGATAAGGTAGATATAGAAGGATAATGCTGTTGGTTGGCTTGTTTTAATTTATCATCATCATCATCATCATCATCATCATCATCAGTAGTAGTTGTAGCAGCAACAACAGCAACAGCTATGATTTAAATAGTGCTTTAAGGTTTACAATGCCATTTATACATGTTATTTCAATGGAACTTCAAAATGAGCCTGTGGGGTAAGTGCTATTATTGTCAACATTTTAAAGATGAAGAAGCAGCCTCAGAAATTGCCAACCATCACAGCTAATAGGTATCTGAGGTAGGATTTGAATTCAGATCTTCCTGACTCCAAGTCCAGTGCTGTATCCAATAATATATCTAAGTTACTTCAAATGCAGAGTGCCTTCATCCAAATCTCTAATCTTATTGTGACTGTCAGTCTGCATATAACCTTTTGAAATAAACTCACCATTGTGACAAATATATCCCCTCTGAGATAATCATATAACATAATACCACCAAATTTTGCAAAGAAGGAGCAAATGGTGGATTTGGTCAACTTGTACAAAGGATGCTCTCAGCCAAGTGAGGCCATAGATAAGTTGCTGAAAGAGAATCAAGAAGCGTTCCATGGATAGGAAACCTAATTGGCCTAGTCTGGTGATGACGAAGATAAGTTTTCTACTGAGATCAGTGCGATATCAAAGCTGCCCATATACACAGTGAAGCCTAAAGGGCTTGTAGATTGAGGATCCCAGGCTCTTTTGCCGTATTTCTTTAGCAAACTTTAAGAGTTCATGCTACAATACGATGAGGCATAGCAAAGAACTTTAGTGATTATATGACTTAACTTTCATTCCCAATCTCTCTCCTGAATGTCGAAAGACAATTGCCTTCTGTGTCAAAATTCTATCTTCTTCTAGTCCCCTCTGATGAGCCCCCTTCCTTCTAATTAGCAGCTAGTATAAAGTAAAAAGTATATATCAGGAAGTAAGATTGAAAAAGGGAACATAGAAATTCACTTACAGGTTGTCCCATAGACCAAAGGAAGATACTTTTCAAACTAAGTCATTATATTAGCTAAAAAACATCCTGAGATTATCTGCTAAATCAGAAGAAGCCATCTAGGCCTTGCTGTCAGGAACTTTTAGTCCTATGATCCATAAACCATAGATTAACTCTACACATCCACAGTAAGACCAGCAGAACACCAAATGTTGCTAAGAACTGAGATGATGTGAGTTTGTTAATGAACTAACTCCAAGGTGGTACAGATAAGAGTTAGTCTGTCCCACACCAAAACCCTATCAAAAGGAGGTCCCCAAACTCCTGCCCCCCTGAGCACTTCTCTATCTTCACCTGGGCACATGCTGCCTGAGTGCCCCCAATACTGATTCATTTTATGTGAGGGAATCTCTTTGTTAGTCTCATTACCCATTCTCTTCCTCATGCTGTTTGCACTCCATGTACCACCCCACCACCCCATGCCTCCATTCTCACACAATCTGCCTCTGACTTTTCCACTTTGTGCTGTTTACTCCTGCATCCTATCTGCCTTATTAAAATGTGATTGAAGCATTATTCCCTGCTGTCCTCTTGGTCTTTTCCCCTCAAGTACCCCCAAAACTCGACATACCTGTCCCTGCTTCATAATTCCATAAATTAATTAACATTTTGCTTTCTATACATCTCTACCTGTGAAATCCACAGGCATGTCAAACCAAAAAAATTCAAAATAGAATTAATTATCTTCTCCCCAAAACCTTCCTTAAAACATTCTGATTTTCTTGATGGTGCCACTATCCTGAGTTACCCACGTCTGCAATCATGGAGTCCTTTTGTCTCTTCCTTCTTCTTCAACTCCCTATATCTAATCGACTGCTAAGTCTTGGCCATTCTTCTTCCACACATTCTCTTACATCTTTCTCACTTCTTTATGTTTACATAGTCTTTTAAAATTACATCAGATCTTTATCATCTCTCACCTTCACTATTGCAATAGTTTCCTAATAGTGTCCCCTGCTTCTAGTGTCTCCTCTCTTCAATCATTCAACAAAATTGAAATTCCTAACACAGAGATCTACTTAAGAATCTTCAATATCTCCCCATTGCCTCTAGTATATAATACGGACTTCATAGCATAGAATTTAAAGGCCTTCACAATATAGCTCTTTATATCTTTGAGGTATTTTATATTACTCCCCTTTATAAATTCTCCATTCTACTTAAACTGACCTCCTAGCTGACCTCTATATACCATATTCTAAGACTTCTGTTTTTGTCCAAGTCTATTTCCATGTTTGGAGACCCTTCACAGCATAGCTCAGGCACCAACTACTTGATGAATTTCCCATCCTACCCAAGGTATTAACGCTATCCCTCTCATAACACTTGGACTATTTGGCATATGCTTTGCATTGAATTGCTTATGGACATGCTGTGCCCTTTTCCTGTAAGATTCTCTGATACATATCTTTGTATCCCCCGTTTCAAGCAACATGTCTTGCAAACAGTAAGCATTTGATAAATGTTTTTTTTAAATCAGTTCATAAAGCAAACGTAAGGCATTCCGCATGTTTAGAAAGAGGAGGAAGAGGTGCACCACAAAATTAGACCAAAAATATTTGGTGCCACAACCCTGGAAAGGTTAGCAGTCATTGTGCTAGGAAATGAAATGGGAAGTTGAAATTCCCTCTTCTGAATCTCCTGCCAAGTGTGTAGAGTTTTATCTTTATAAATTTGTCTGTTTCACAGCGATAAAGGCCGTGCTTCACCTTAGTCAAAATTAATTCACACCTGCCTCTTGTAAATGGGAGAATTCTTAGGAAATTTTTAAAGGACAAAAGTTCCTTAGTTCTCTCTGTGAACAGGATAATAATTTTTTTTTTTAAATCCAAAAGTTCAGAGTTAACTCAACCATTCAAAAATATAGAAAGATTGTGGCATGGCCTATTCGACACAGTCCTCTTCTCTTGAACCCCTTGCCTAACACCTTATTGCTTGTCACATATGTGCTGCCAACGTTCAGTCTTGGATCATTCCCACCATTCTCTACCTTCTCTCTTATTCACATGTTGCTGAAAAAAGCTAGAAAGTATCATTAAACCTCGTTGAACAGGTCCACTACAAACTTTTATCATGTATCAACTGGATCATCACTGTGGCAAGGCAATCCTTTTACACATTCCTAATAGATTAACTATCTCACCACAGCTGCTTTTCAAAACCTTTTCATCCATCCTCAAGCCTCCCACGTCTTCATGTTTCACTAAAACAATTGAGGGCATGTTCCTAGTGCTCCCTTTTAGTATCTCCTCTTCTTGTCATGTCCCTAAGATGCTTTCTGTAACTAACTCTTTCACCCCCATCTCAAATGAAGAGGTGGCCCTTCTCCTTGCCAAGACAAACCCCTCAGTGATCCCATTAAATCATGTCTTCTCCAGCATATGGTCCCCTCTATCATTCCAGTCTCTCACTATCCTTCAATCTCCTTCTGTTCAAAGGCTGTATCCCCGCTGCCTACGATAAACCTATGTCTTCACAAACCTAAAAAAGGAAGAAGCCTTCACTTGATCCATCCATCCTTATCAACTACAGTTTCACATCTCAACTTCCTTTCACGACAAAACTTTTTTTTGAGGGGGGAAGGCAAGGCAATTGGGGTTAAGTGACTTGCCCAAGGTCACACAGCTAATAAGTATGTCGAGCATTTGAGGACAGATTTGAATTCAGGTCCTCCTGACCCCAGGACTGGTGCTCTATGCACTGTACCACCTAGCTGCCCCAATGACTAAACTTCTTGAGAAAGCTATCCTATAATTCATGGCTCCACTTACTTTCCTCTCAATACCATCTTTGCAATCTTACTTTCTAACTTCCTATCATTCAAATGAAACTCCCGTCTACAAAATTACCAATGATCTTTTAATTCTCAGATCAAATAGATGCTTCTTAATCATTCCTCTTTTTTAAACCTTTTCAGTTTTTTACACTGGAGATTACCTTCATCTTGATACTTTCTTTTAAGTTTCTGAGACATTGCTCTCACCTGGTTTTACTCATAGTTATCTGACTGATTCTTCTTGATCCTCTTCTCTTGGTCTTTATCCAAGTCATGTCTGCTAAACATGGGAGTCCTCCAATTATGAGTGTCCTCCAATTCTCTGTCCTGTGTGTAAAGCCAAGCATGAGCAGCTTTCCAGAAGAATGCTATTGTGAACAGCTTTCAAAATTCTGATTACATAGTATAGTGAACACTCTATTCAATAACAAACCAGAGCAAAACATTCACAGTAAATCAAGGTACAGCATTCACAATGCTACAGCTTATCACAGACAATCAAAATACAGCATTCACAACAGCTTACCACAGAAATGGCCACATAGTTTTCACCACAGTGGTCATATGGTTTTGAACAAAGTAAAATCATTTAGTCAATCAATCACTTAGTAACTCGATCATTTAATCAATTCAATCATTCAGTCATCCTTAAGGAGGCTCTCCTTAAGGGACACAAAATACAAAAGTCAAAGTACTCCACCTCTGGATAGTGCATTCATTTAGTCAATCACAGAGTCTTTAATTCAATCACAAAGTACAATCACAAATAAATTACACAATTCAGCAGACAGGTCTTCTAGCTGTCTGACCATTACAACCATACCTACTTAATTACCAGAGAGGGATACACTGACATCTGGGTTTTCAAAGCTGGGGAACTCAATGGTTGCCTAGAGTCTCATCTGGTCAAATCATACAACTCTTCCCAAAGTGAGTCCCAAAGCAAAACCTCACATCAGGGTCAGTCACTACTCAGTATTAGTGTGGAGGTCTTTTCATCTTGACTCGGGGTAGGCTCTCAGATTCCCTAGATCTCCTTCCATGGTCCCAGTTCCTACCTGGATTCACCAAACTGTCACCTGGATTCAAAGGCAGACAGATCCCAGCTCCTTTTCCATCTCTCCATGCAGTCCATCTTCTACACTGAAGCTCACAGCATCCAGTCAACCTTAAATCCATCACAGTCTCTGTTCCTGGAAAATCAAGGCTCAACAAAGTGACAAACAGACAAAATATCAGCATCACATTCACGCTTCATCAGTTTTTTGCAGGTCCTCAAAAATACTCAGAAACTTGGCTGGCCCTCAGACTCAGCAGCTTCTCAGCAGCTCTGGCTAGACCTCAGACTCAGCAGAAGTTTCAGCTAGTTCCCAGAATCAAAATCACTTCATCCAGGTCCTCCAAATAAAAATCATTCTCTCCAGCCTGGGCCTCTCTTCCTCAGCCTCCAGAACCTGGCTCCAAGAAGATCTGTCTGACCCAGCAGGGGCTTATCCTTATACACATGGCATTAGCTCCTTCTTGTTTCGGCCATTTCCTGTTTCAACACCTTCCTTTTATGTCAGCAACAGGGGTTCATACCTTCTGTTTCTTTAACAGAGGCTCAATTAATTACTAAGTGCTAAGTACCTGTTAGCTTTGACAGTACAAAAAGATCAAATTACATTACTATTACACTGAATATAATAGTAATTTTTTTCTTCTTTTCTTCTTCCTATATACTGTTGTATTTGTGATCTCACCAGTTCCTCTGTATTCAATTCATGTCTATATGGATGATTCTCAAATCTACTCTGCTAGCTCTGACTTCTCTCCTGACCTCAACCTCCCATTTCCTATTGGAATCTCTTGGATATTTTGAACTGGTATCTCATATCTTCTTTAACACAATATGTCCCAAAGTGAGCTCATTATCTTCTACCACCACCACCCCTTGCCTCTCCTCTTCCCAACTTCCCAGTACTGTTGAGAGCACCACAAATCTCCTAGTCACCCAAAATCACAAGCCAGGTTTCATTCTCTACTCTTTACTTTCACTCCCAGCCACTATATCCAATGTGTTGCTAAGTGTTGTCAGTTTCACCTTTATAACACTTCCCATATATGCCTCTCTTCTCTCTTCTGATATTGCCTCTGCCTTGTTTCAGGCGCTCATCATCTCATATCTAGTCTATTTGCCTACTGATTGTTCTCCTTGACTCAAGTCTCTTCAACCCCTTTACATATTGCATATAGCTGTCAGATTCATCTTTCTAAAGCACAGATCTGACCATATCAACCTCTCCATCCCCTTTTAGTTAACCCCTGTGTCTCCTTATCCTCTTCACAATCCAATATAAAATTCACTGTTTGACTTTTAAAGCTTAATTTAGCCCATTCCTACCTTTCCAATCTTCTTCTCCCCCCACATTAAGTTTTACTGAGGTATAGTTATCTAACAATTGAGGTAACAACTTGCATAGGTTTTTATGAAACAAACAATTTCAAACCCTAGCATTCATCTAGCACTAAATGAACACTTTCTGGTTGCAGGAATAGTCCTATTATTGGAACTTGGACAGATTTATGTTGTAATTTTGTACAAATAAGATACTAAGTCCTACCCATCATTATTGCCATCCTTCCCTATTCTTCCCCATACCCACAGTACTAAGCTCACTTAAATATACAAAGATTATAAGCTACCTATTTTTCATTTGGACAAATATTGAGTATGGCCAGTAAATAACAATTTTCCTTTGCTCTAGTATTTCAAAACAAAACAAAACATTCTTACACAGCCAGGTCTATCAGAACTAGGTCCTGCAGACAACTTTATTGACTCTGTTTAGAATATAGCCAAAAAAGAGCTATCCTTAAAACAAGTTGTAAGAAAAACCGCTCTACCCCACCTCTACCCCCAACCTAAGGGGGTTAAGCCAACCACTAATTTATTTGTGATAAGAGTTTAATGATCCTTCAAATGACTTCAAGGCCATGAACAACCTGTTTTTGTATCTACCAGTCTTGCACATGGCAGTGCTCAATATATATGGCCAAAAAGAAATCCCTTTTTGGTGATATAGTCTGTCTTAATGACATAAAAGAATCAACCCTGTAGGAACAACCTTTAAGAAAGCATGCAGTAGGAGTCAAGATGGTGGAGTAGAAACAAGACCTCCATTCAGCTCTGGCTCCCACCACCTCCAATTCATGTAAAAGGGGACTCTGAACAAACCTTGGAGCTACAGAACCCACAAAATGACACAGAGAAGTAACTTCCCACTGAGGACAGCCTGTCAGGCTGGCAGGAATCAGCCAGCACAGCGCTCTGGGAGCCAACCCTAGCCCTGCAGGCCAAAGGTTTTAGCCCCAGGGCGGGCCTGACCAACCACTGGCTAGAGGGACTCCAGATCACCAGAAGCTGTGGCTGTTTCCAGAATTATCAACACAAAGATGCTAAGGACAAAATGAGTGGTCAGTGCAGTGTGGATTTTGGCATCCAGTAGTTGGGAGTGCATCGGCCTATATCCCCTGGAGGGAGAAGCCACTGAGGGCTGCGACACAGCCGTGGCCACTTGATAGCCTCAGCTCCTGGCCAGCAGAATGTAGGGGGACCAAGAGACCAGTCTGAGGGGTAATTGCTCTCAGATAAAATTCTACCTTCTTCAGGAAGTCTTTCCTGGCTCCTTTTAATGCTGCTGCCTTCCCTCTGAGAGTATATCCAATTTATCTTGTATATATCTTGTTTGTATATAGTACTTTGTATGTTCTCTCCCCCATTAGAACGTCAACTCCTTAAGAGCAGGGACTCTTTTTTTTGGGCTTTCTTTATATCTCTAGTAGTTAAAATAGGGCCTTGCATATAGTAAGTGGTTAATAAATGCTTGAATTTTTTTAAGAGCAAATGAGTGAATAACTATTTTGTAAAAACCGAGAGAAAATTTGGGTCATTCTCCTGTATGAGAATGCACAATAGAAAAATATTTTTTAGTCTTTATGAAATCTATATCTTTACTCCATGTTGAACCAAAAGACTACTTTCTTTTCCATCCCATCCAGGTTTATGTATTAGTGTGGACTGTTTTTTTTTTAATTATATGTAATTTGAGGTGAACTTTTTGCAAACAACAGTTGCTTCTTCCTAGTATTTGATTATGCTTCTAATATGATTTTAATCCTAAAACATTGCCTCAAAGTTGAGGTTGAGTTTCATGGCACTTCGAGGTAAAGCATATACCCCTTGGGTTGAAGGACTACTCTCTTATAAAGAGCTTCAAGTCTGAACTCTCATGGACCCAGATTCATCCTTGGGAGAAGGAAAAAAGAAAGAGGAGGGCTGACCCTCAAAAGTAGATTCAGCCTCCTCTATCTCTGTCTTTGGCTTATCTGTTCTATCCTGGAATCAAACTGTAGGGAAATATGTAAAATAAACCTTAGTTATGGCTAAAATATTTCTGAAATGTAAGTAATAGGAGACCCTATAGGAAAAAAAATCAATGTACAATATGGGTATCAAGTATAGGGCTTTTGCTTATTTCCTTTACTATGGAAACTGTATAAAATTCAAATGACTCATGGACACACGTACAGAAAAGATAAAATGCATCAATTAATCCATTACACTCATTATACTTCCTTTTAGAGGTTAGATAAGTTCGCGGGGCAAGATATTTCACTTTTATCTGGTAACTATATTATCTCAAGGCCTCAATCTCCAGCCAGCAAGGACATGACTCTCTTTAGTCAGTCCTTCAGCTATAGAATGATATAACAGTGGTCATCTGAAATAGTGATCTTTTCTGAAAACTCAACTCTCCCCTGTTTATCTGATACCTGGCTATGAGTCTTGGAAACTTTTGAGCCATATAATTCCCTCCAAAACATCCATAACGGCATCACTGGCTATTAGTTTGTGTTCATGGAGGAAAATAGAAAGGTAGCCAAGAATTTGAAGTCCTATCTCAGACATGATACGTGAAACACAGATTGAAAATTTCTTGATTTCTCATAATGTCATTAGCTTCCATTTGCTCCATTCTAAATTTGAAGGAATTATTTTCTTCAGTGAGTTTTTGGACCTCCTTTTCCATTTAGCCAACTCTATTTCTTCTTCTCATTGGCTTTATGGACATCTTTTACCATTTGGGATTATTTTTTTTTTTTCCGCAATCAGGGTTAAGTAACTTGCTCAAGGTTACACAGCCAGTTATTTCTGGGTGTGGTGCTGAGTATCGGAGCCCAGATTTGATACCCAGGTCATCCTGACACTAGAGCCAGTCCTCTTACTCGCTGAGCCACCTGGCCACCCCTAAGCAATTGGGGTTAAGTAACTTGCTTAAGGTTACACGGCCAGGTGTTTCTGGGTGGGTGCTAAGTGTCTGAGCCCGGGATTCGATCTCCAGATCATCTCGACACTGGAGCCGGTGCTCTTACTCTCTGTGCTACCTGGCCGCCCCCGGGTTAGGCTATTTTTTAACGTATTATTTTCTTCAGTATTTTTTTGGGCTCCTTTAGCAAGCTCTTGATTCAATTTTCATGAGTTTCTTGCATCAATCTCATTTCTTTTCCATTTTTTTCCTCTACGTCTCTTACTTGATTTTCAAAATCTTTTTTGAGCTCTTCCATGGCACAAGACTAATAATTGGTATTTTTCTTGGAAGCTTTTGATGTAGGAGCTTTGACTCTGTTGTCTTCTTCTGGTTGGATATGTTTATCTTCTTTTTCATTTTCCCAGCAGCTTTTGTCAAATAATGAGTTTTTGTTCCAAAAGATTGACTCTTTGAGTTTATCATATACTAGATTATCATAGATTTATCATATACTAGATGGTCATCTACCTGAGAACCAGTGTGCCTTCAGAAAGGACTGAGGAACACTCAATATGGTGTTTGACACCCAACAACTCCAGGAGAAATACCAGGAGCAGAATAGAGGTCTTTACACAATGTTTGTATATCTCAACAAGGCCTTTGATACTGTTAGTCATAAGGGCTTATGGAAAATTAAGTCACAATTTGGTTGCCCAGGGAAGTTCATCAGCATTGTACATCAGTTTCATGATGGCATGCTTGCTCTGGGTTCTAGATAATGAACAATGCTCTTGTGTCTTCCCAGTAACCAACAGAGTGAAACAAGACTTCTTGATCCCATGCTTTTTAGCATGATGTTTTCAGCCATGTTGTCAAATGTTTTCAATGAGGATGAACACAGCATCAAAGTCCATTTACTGATGGTAAATTCTTCAGTTTGAAAAAATTATAAGCCAAGACCAAAGTGGAGAGAGTGTCTGTGCATGATTTTCTGTTTGCAGATGATTGTGCACTCAATGCAGCCTCTGAAGCTGAGATTCAACAAAGTATATATCAATTCTCTGCTGCTTGTGCTCATTTTGGCCTAACAATTAACACCAAGAAAACACAGGTGCTCCATGAGCCACAATTACACCATCCATACATGGAATCATCCATCAGTTACAGCAAGTGGAGAAGTTTTGAATGCTGTGGATAAGTTCACTTACATTGGTAGTGTACTTTCCAGGGATGTGCACATTGATAATGAAGTTGACACATGCATTGCAGAGCTAGTTCAGGGTTTGGGAGACTCTGAAGGAAAATATGAGAGAGAAGAGGTATTAGAATGACTACCAGATTGAAGGTCTACAGAGCCATTGTGCTGACCTCATTGTTGTATGCCTGTGAAACCTTGATAATATACCAACACCATGGCAGGAAACTAAATCGTTTCCATTTGAATTGTCTTGGAAAGACTCTGAAGATCACCTAGCAGGATAAGATACCAGACACTGAGGTCTTCACTGGAACTAAACTGCCAAGCATTAGAACTCTGCTTCAGAGAGTATAACCCTGATGGGCTGGCCATGTTGTTTGAATGCAAAACAGACATTTGCCAAAAAGACCGTTTTATGGAGAACTCACACGAGATAAGTTTTCAAATGGTGGTCAGTAAAAGTCACACAAGGACACTATTGGAGTCTCTCAAGAACTTTGGAATTGATTGTGTGACATGGGAGACACTGACACACGACCACTAAGCATGGCGTGCCCTCATCAGAGAAGGTGCTGTGCTCTATAAACAAACCAGCATTAAAACAGCTCAAAGGAAACACAGGTTGTGTACATTTGGAGAATCCACCCCACATATTCACATGGACTATTTGTGCCCACCCTGTGGTGAAGCGTGCTGAGCTCATATTGGTCTGATCAGCCACAGTCACAGTCGGACACACTGAATCTTGACTTTAGCATACTGATGTCATTAGTCCTTTTGGAGAAGGAAGGACAAAAGCCAAATCAACCATACCAGATTACTATGATCATTTATTATAATCTAATTTTTACCTAGTCTATTCCACTGCTCCACCTCTCTATTTCTTAGCCAGCACAATATTGTTTGGATAATCACCACTTTATAATAAAGTTTGAGAATTTGTATGGCTAAACCTCTTTCTTTCCCATTTTTTCATTGCATACCTTGATATCCTTTAGCTTTTGTTCTCTCAGATGAATTTTGTTATTTTGTAATTTTTTGATAGTTTGATAGGTATGGCACTGAATAGATAGGTTAATTTAAGGACAATTGTTGTCCTTATTGTCTCAGTCTACCCATAAGCAATTAATATTTTTTCAGGTTGTTTAGATATGTCATTATGTGTGTGAAAAGTGTTTTATAGTTTTGTGTTCAACAAGCTAATTCCTTAGTTTGTTTTGGCAGGTAAACTCCCAAGTATTTTGTGTTATCTACAGCTATTTTAAATGGAATTTCTTTCTATTTCTTGATGCTGGACTTTGTTGATAATATACAGAAATGTTGATGATTTATGTGGGTTTATTTTGTATCCTGCAACAGTGCTAAAATTATTAATAATTTCAAGTATTTTTAGTTGATTCTCTAGAATTTTCTAAGCATACCATCATATCATCTGCAAGGAGTGATAGTTTTATTTCCTCATTGCCTCTTCTAATACCTTTAATTTATTTTTCTTCTCTTATTGCTATCGCTAACATTTCTAGTAAAATATTTAGTAATATAAGTGATAATGGGCATCTTTGCTTCACCCCTGATTACACTGGGAAGGTTTTTAGTTATCCTCCTTACAAATAATGCTTGCTGATGGTTTTAAATAAATGTTACTTATCATTTGCAGCCAATCAACTTTGAAACAGCTTTTAATCAGTAAAGATCAATTAGGAGATGCTGTGACCTCCTAGCAAGGACTATGTCTCATAGAAAAGGTCAAGAGCACATATTTGGATCTGTGGAAGGTGTCCTTTCTCACTTTAAATTTAGTATTTTGTTTTCCCCAGGTACATGCAAAAAGAATTTTTAACTTTCATTTTTAAAACTTTGACTTCCAGATTCTCCCCTTTTTTCCCCTCCCCATTGAGAAGGCAAGCAATTTGTGATAGGTTATACATATATAGTCATGTAAAATGCACCCATAATAGTCATGTTGTGAAAGAAAACATAGACAAAAAAACTCAAGAAAAAAAAAGTTTAAAAAAGTATACTTCAATCTGTATTCAGACATCATCAATTCTTTCTCTAGGGATGGAGAGCATTTTTCACCATAAGTACTTCAGAGTTGTCTTGGATCATTGTACTGCTGAAAATAGCTAAGTCATTCACAACTGATCATCTTACAATATTGCTGTTATTTTGTATACAGTACATTTCACTTGCATCAACTCATGCAAGTTTTTCCATGTTCTTCTGAGAGTATCCTGCTCATCATTTCTCATAGTACAATATTATTGCATCATAATAACACATCACAACTTGTTCAACCATTCCCCAGTTGATGGGTATCCCCTCAATTTCTAATTCTTTGACCCCAGAAAAGAACTGTTATAAATATTTTTGTGTAAATGTGTCCTTTTTTCTTTTTTTAAATCTCTTTTGGGATAAAGACCTAGTAGTGATATTGCTAGGTCAAAGGATTTTATAGATCTTTGGGTATAGTTCCAAATTGCTCTACAGAATGGTTGAATCAGTTCACAAACTCCATCAACATTGCATTGATGCCTCATTTTTCCCACATTCCCTCCAACATTTGTCTTTTACCTTTTCTGTCCCATTACCCAATCTAATAGGTATAAGGTAGTGCCTCAGAATTGTTTTAATTTCTCCAATCAGTATTGAATTAGAGTATTTTTTAAGGAACTTGGCCATTACAGTAGGTCTCTGCTTCCAGGGTAGAGGATGCAGCATCCCAAGCTTCAGGGGTTTGGTGCAGCTGTTTTCAGAAATACTTCTAGGGACCTGGAAGTTTTCAATTCTTCCAACGTGGTATGATCTAAGGAGAGGCGTTTACTATCCTCCTGACCCATGCTCTGGTCTGTGAGGGACATCAAGTACTCTTCTATGCCCTGGAACTGTGAGGAAGGTTCCCCCCACTGTTCCTGGTGGGCTAGTCCTCCTCCTCACCCTGGGACTGCCACCCAGGAGGGTAGTTTGGATCCAAGTATGGGCAAAGCAACAGAGTCATGCCTCAGTGTTAGCAAAAAGACTACTGTAATCTCTTTTGGACTGGTTTTTCAACTCCCTCAGATCTGTGGGCTCAGAGATCCAGAATCAGCTCCTGTCCCTGACTCTGCTGCTGCTGATTCAGTCACTCCCAATGCCTGCTCCTGGTTTCCTAGGGCCAGGGCTGTGCTGGTGTGACCTGCACGGGACTTCTCTCCACTCTCACACAGGTGTGGCATCCCCTTCCTGCTGACTTTCTAAGTTGACTTTGGTGTCTGTGGGCTGAGATATCTGGTAATTGCCACTGCTGATAGTGATTCAGTCCCCTGAGCCTGTTTCAGGTTTGCTTGGGCATGGTTTGTATTGGGACTGCCTGCACTAAATTGCACTCCTCTCTTACCCAGGTGCAATAGATCTTTCCTGCTGAGCTACCAGGTTGTCTTGGACTGGGAATTTGTTTCACTCCATATTTTATGGGTCCTGTTGCTCCAGAATTTGTTTGGAGTCATTTTTTAAAGATATTTGGAGGGTTTGGGGGGAGAACTTAGGCGAGTCCCTGCCTTTTACTCTGTCATATTGATTCTGCCTCCCCTACCTTCCCTTTTTGGATCCAAGGAATGTCAGCACTCAGAATTAGATCTGCGTTGGATGGGGTGCCCTATCCAACCCTGTGAAAGTGACAATAACAATGAATTTAGGGCTCGATCTGATCTCCTAGCCTATTCAGATTCTACTCCACTCTTCACCTGCCATTTCTAGAAAGGGATCATTTCAAAAAACATTTATGACTGTGGATCACCAAAACACAGAGATGCTTATCAATTCATGTCAGATCATATAGGGCTGAGGAAATAGCAGAAGTCCTTAGAAAGCATCTATACCTCAGAACTCTCTGATTAATGATTATTAGGCCCCAGGCTCCAATGGTAGCTGCTCTAGAATTTGTTTAGCGTCATTCTTTAAATGTATTTGGAGGGATTTAGGGAAGAGCTGAGGTGAGTCCCTGCCTTTACTATGCCATCTTGGGAGGTGCCCTTTCTGACAAAGGCCCACATTCTGAAATTTAATTAACCAGATTGAGACTCACCTGATTTGCCCTCCATTATGGGTGTCTTGGCTCAAAGCCATATCTGTCCTTCTTCTATCTCACCTTCCACTGGAAATTATTTCCATAATCTCTCTTTTATCTTGGACTCTCCCTTCTGCTTTTATTACAGCCATCCCAGTGGAGGTCATCTGTTTCTGGTTAGACTACGCAATTGCTTCCTAACTTATCTTTCTGATTACAGTTTAATCCCCTCCAATCTATTCCCCACAAGCTGTCTTCCAAATGCACCACTCTGATAACATGACCTCTGTACTCCCAAACTTCCAACAGCTCCTCATTGCTTACTGATCGTAGTGATTACTGACTCATCCTCTCTTCTCTCTTTGTAAATGAAAGCATTTACTATCTGTGCCACTTCACAAGGCCCTTATAACATGTTGCCTTGTACAGTTACCACTCTTCATCAGGGTGTTCCAGCCAGACTTTCTTAAGTGGACTTTCTTAAGCACAGAACTTTTGTGATCCATCTCCTGGTATCTAGAACCCTCCCTGAACATATTAGGTGTTAAACATATAATGCTAATCATTATCCACATATTCTTCTGATCTGGTCACTCAGCTAACAAACATTTAGTTTCTCTCTACTGTCTATGGAATAAAATGTAAATTCCTTTTTATCACTGTATTCTTTTACAATCTTTCTCTAAACTATCTTTCTAACATCTGACTCCTCTTTAGTTAGTCTATGTACACACCAAACTGAACTACTTATTGTCCCTTATTTTTGTCTTTTCCATTTCCATATTCCCTGATAGAATGTAAGTTAGAAGTCAGGGCCTGTGTTATTTCTGTGTTTGGCACATAGTGTGTTCTTGTTAATTGATGGGTTGATCCCTTTACCTTTCTTTGTTCATAGTGACCAAATGCTTACAATCTGCTCTCTTAAATGCATAGTCCTGTCTATTTAAATCTTTTCCTTCATTCAAGGCAAAATTTACATGACATGTCCCCCCTGAAGCTTTACCTTATACCCCTCCACTCCAAGCAACCTCTTTCTCCTCAAATTTCTCATAGTTCTTTGTGTAGTAGAAACTCGGGGGCTTCTATCCCAAGCCCCCATTTGTACTGGTAGGTTAGATCCCCAGAGAGTGATTAGCAGTTCTCTCATAGAGGTAACCCTCAGAAGTTAGGAATCTTTCATTTTTAAAATGCATTTTATTAATATATTTTATATCACCTCTATTTCTACAATCATCTCTGTTCCTTTCCATCTCTCAGAAAACCATTTCATAAAGCAAAGAATATTTTTTAAATAAATGAATACTGGAGGGGTGAAAGCCCTGCATAACTAATCAATAGAAAGTCTAACAAATAAATGAAATTCCTACCCTTGAACATCCCACCTCTGCAAAGGAGAGGAGGGAAGTGCTTTCTCATATATCTTTACTGGGGGAACATAAGCATTTATATAGCACCTACTATGTGTCAATTGCTGTGCTAAGTAAGTGCTTTTCTACAAATATTCATCAGGTCCATATTTATTCTTTGTAATATTACAATACAGCAACATTTACTTTTGATTTTTTTCTTGTTTCTCTATCAAGCCACAGTAGTCTTATTACCCAGGAAAGTCAGTATCCCCATGGCCCTCTCACCCTGGAAATTTACTCCACTCCTTTGGCCCCTTTGTATTAGTTGGTTCCTCCCACAATTTCTAATTAAAGGATAGTGCCCAGGCCAACATCCTTTTGTGAAGGCCACTCTTGATTCTCCAGGTTTCTGTACTATGCCTCCCTTCTCCTCTCCCCTAATCTTCTCCTACTTTTCAGCTTCATTTATGTGTTACTCCCTTAGAAGATAAGTTCCTTGAAGGCAAGGATTGTCTTTCTTTCTGACTATTTTTATTCCTAATGCTTAACACAGTGTCTCGCACATGGTATTACTCTTTTCAATTATATTGTTGTAGTCATTTTGTATATTGTTTGCTTCACTCTTACTTCACACCACATCAGTATATGAGTTCATGTTTCACTGTATTCATCATTGCTGTTGTTTCTTAGAGCACAGTAACATTCTATTGCAACCATGTACAATAATCTGTTGAGTCATCCTTTAATTAACGTGCATCTACTTTATTGCCAGTTCTTTCCTAGCACAAAAAGTACTGCAATCTTTTTGTATATATTTTGGTGGACATAGTGACGTTCTTCTTTTCATTGACTTCCTTGCGGTATCCTCCTTGTAGAATTTTTGAGTCAAAAAAACTATTTGAGTTACTTTACTGACATAGTTATATATTGCTTTCCTAAACAGTTGTACAGATTGACAGTTTCACCAACAAACAATTCACTAGTATATGTCTTTTCCTACAAGTCCTTTAACATTGACCATTCCCATCTGTTGTCATCTTTCCTCATTTGCTAATGTGAGATTTTCAAGAGTAATTTCATTCAAATTTTTCTTATTATTAGTGATTTGAAGCTTTTTCTTCCATACAGTTTAGAGTTTGTTATTATTCTTTTAAGAATTTTGTCCATGTCCTTTAAACATTTATCTATTATGGAGTGTTTTTTAGTTATGCACACACATATATTTATATATACACAGATATGATACAAAGATCTATCTAAATTTTAGTACTATATACATAAAATCACTCATAATATAATATATATGTATATGCATTGTATATGATATGTATATGTCTATATACATATTCATGAATTCATTGAATATTTTACATATACCTGTATGTATATATACATTGCTGTCAACTATTCTAGAGACACTACTAGTATGTATGTATAGGGGGAGGGAAAAAGAAAGAGAGAGAGCGAGAGTGTGCTAGCATGAGAGAGAGAAAATACTTTCCCATCTTGATATGCTGAATGAAAATAATATCCTGGTTATGCCCTATTATTGTTGTTATAGTAATAATTCACATGTATTCTTGAAGCTTTTTTAAAGGACACACACTAATTAATGAAGCTTTGTTCCATGGAAAAATGGATCAATGCATCTTTCCATTTCAGAGGAATTTAGGCTGTTCTAACTATTAAGAGGACCAAAGCCCAAGGTGGAATTTTAAAATGGTGCAGATTAACTACCCTGGGAAGACAGTGAGGGTGGGGATGACCTCTGGAAGTCAAATCTTTAGAATAAATATTTCAAATTGGGGGGGAAAATATCAGCAGCAAGGCAGATGGTATGATACCTAGGCAGACATGGCTTCCCAATGCATGCGTGCATGCACATAGTTGCAGGCCATATAGACAATAACTGTTAGTTTTCCTTACATCATGTATAAAAGACAAGCACCTCTCAAGTATGGACTTTCTCAGCAGTAACAAGAAAGATAATTAATATACTTACTTTTGAATTAAATTTTTCCTCTAAAAGGTGCACCCAGCCTCTGTCTTCAACATTTAACTATTCAAATTTAGCTCCCACATGAGTTGCACAAAAAAACCTGGCAAATTTTTAAGGAATATTTCAAAGGCACAGTAATGGAATAATACCTGAGGCTGTTAGTTCTACATCTCAGAAATAATTTCTGCTTAAAGAAAATATAATCTCAAGGAAGCTCGTAGAAAATGATCTTAGAAATGGATTATGGGTCATATAGCCTGTAATGGGGGAGACTTAGGTTTATAGTAAGAAGAGCAGAATTCAAATTTTGGTGGTTCCATTTACTAGTTGTGTGATTAGTATTTCAGGCTTTGTTTTTCATGTCCAAGAAGGGATATAAAATGTGTACAGAGAAACAGTGCAAGATAGAAATTGCTACATAGGCTTGTTATGAGTAAAATGCTTTCTAAACCTGAAGATGCTATAGAAATGATGTGGAATATTGTTAGCATTTTAGAATCTTTGTATTTAGAACTAAAAATGGCCTAGAAACTGAGACTTAGAGAGGTTATCTTGATCAAAGTCCCATAGGTATTATGCTTAAGGGAAAGGATTTGAACCTGAGTCTTTTGACTCCAAATACAGAGTTCTATCCACTATGTTACTATTATCTTTGCCACTGCTATTTCTTCTCCTCTTTCTCCCCCTCCTTCTCTTCCTTTTCCTCCCCTTCTTTGGAAAATTACTTACCACCACTCTGAAAATGACTTATATGATTAAGGGACATAATAATATGCCAATAGATTTAACTGAATTTAATATATAATTAAAGAATTAATTATTTAGCACTGTGCTTAGGACTGGGGATTACACAAACAAAAATAAAAGAACCCCTGCTTTCAAAAGTTTCAGGTGTACTGATTGAATACCACACATACACAGAACTATAAATAAAAGAAAGTTTGAAGATGTGACAGCACATTAAAAACTGGGGTTGTGAATCAAGAAAAACCTCATTTTTAGAAGCAAAACTGAAAGGGGTGAGTGACAAGGTTGTGCATTTTGACCATGGGGGAAGATCCCTGTGGGAAGACCATGAAGGGGAGATGATAGGCTCATAGATTGAGAGCTTAAAGGGATCTTAGAGGCCATGGAGTCCAAACTTCTTATTTGGTAGCTGAGAAAATTGAACCATAAAGAGGTTAAGTGGTACCCAATCTGGAGAACAGCAAGTAGTATAGTGTATAATCAAGAACTGCTTATAAAACAGTTCAGGCAGATGGCAGCCTGGCAATCTGTAATGAAAGTGAAGCATAAAAGGAGACCTGAGGTCATTTCAGATAATCAGGCAGGGAAAGACCATAAATATTCACTTTGCTAATTGGAGAGCAAACTACAATTCACACCTATTTTTCTAAATAGGTGGTTCTCAAACATTTTCTTCTCAGGACCTGTTTACTCTTTAAAAATTTTTGAGGGCCCCTTTTGTTTATGTGGGTTGTATTTATCGGTATTTACCACCTTAGAAGTTAAAATGGATACATTTAAAAATATCTCTTGATCTTTTTAAGAATAACATTAATAAACATATTAAATTAGCATAAATATTATTATAAAAAATAACCATATTTTCCAAAACAGAAAAAAGAGCAAAAAAGTGACCTCAATTTCATATTTTTGCAAATCTCTTTTACAGTCTATTTTAATAGAAGACAGCTGGATTCTCATATCTACTGCAATATGTTCTTTTGGTTGAAATATGTATTGAAAATCTGGCTTCATACTGATATATAGTTGAAAAAAGAGTATTTTGATAGGCAAAAAAAAATGTCAGTGTTATGAAAAGTTTTGACCTCAATTACCTTTTGAATTGATCATCAGACCTCCAGAACACCACTACTCTAAATAATCTCTTTCTGGTTGGGGAGTTAAGTGAGAATAGGAATCAACATATTCTTAAATGGGTCAAATTCAGTTCAAAGGGAAGAAACATTTTAACCATCTTGTAAAGTTTATAGCACAATTATTATTATTATTTTACAGAGGAGGGAATAGTATCTTAGAGATATTAAATAATTTGTTTTTTTAATTAATTAATTTGTTTGTTTCCTTTTAGTTTACAGGATTCAATTCCACAATTCCTTGAGTTTCACATTTTTTCCCTCTCCCTCCCCTCCCCCCACCATGGTGGCATATAGTCAAGTATAGGATCTGTAAATACTTTCACATTATACATTAGTCAGATTATAAAGATGGATTGTATCAGCTAGAATGAAAAATGGTAAAGAGGACATAAAACCAAATAAGAGAAGGAAAAAGATCAGCTATTTTGCTTCCACCTGGATATAAACACAGCTCTTTCTAGTTCTTTCTCTGGATGCACATATTTCAAATGATTTGTTTAAGGTTACACAGTTAGTCTATCAAAGGTAAGTTATGAATTTAAGAAAATTTACTAATAGACTGGGATTCTTTCAACTATACTATACAACCCCTCCGAAGGGGTTATAGGAAAAAGTAGATGACATAAACACATAATATTCAGCCTGAGGTGTGTGGCTAGGTGGTTAATCCAAGTCCTGATCTGATAAAATTAGGAAGTGTCTATATTTGTGTGTCATAAGGGGTAAGTGAATAAATTAGTTGAGGATTAAATATCTGACTGCCTGCTTCTTTTAGCCCCTCCTCCTCCTTAAGTTAGTAAACAGCTCCAAACATCTGATCTTTAAAGTAACTCAGGGTCTCTAGAAGCATGGACCCTGGGATGAAGAACAAAATCTGTCTTATCTTAGGGATAATTACCCTTCTAATTCAGTTGTATTTCCTCCAAATTTATCCTTCCAACTCCAAAGTACATACAGGCACCACCACAGTTCAAGTAATAATGCCTGGCACTAGGTTAGTGATTAGGATCATTAGCTCTGGGAAATTTTCCAGAAGTCAGAAGAGACACCTTTCAAGGCATCTAAGCAATCATTCAGATAACACTTCTATCCATATAGAATGGAATTTACTTCCTTGTGGAAGGAAAAGATAAGCAACTCTCTTATCATTAATTCACTCTATGGTCTTCTGAGAATGGCCAAACTAAGCCTCATGCGTTAATTAGAGAGTTAACTTATAGTTTACCTTCTGGTCTGCCCCTATTACCACTTACCTTGTTACTTATGTAAGGTAATACCCCTTTTTATGTGAACAATTTGAACAAGTTTTACGTAAGGGAAAAGGATAAAATAGAATTGTGAAGAAGCACATCCTTGCAGAAAAAAATTCTGAGAAGAGATACAAACTCTTAGGAGAGAGCCACTCTTCAGTTGAATGTCATCAGAGTACTGGTTTAAAGGTACAGAAATGACTGAGGTAATGATGGTACAAGCCATTTTACTTCATCTTCTCATTTGTATGTAACACTTTTTTAGAGTTTCAAAGGTTATAAATAACAAAATTGTAAATCAGATAAATATTTAAAGACTATAAAAAGATCAAATACGATCTATTTATAGATCACACCCAATAGAAAGGCAGATTTTGTAGGCTTTACTTTATAATATGAAGATGCATCACTGAGCAACAGAAGGTTCCAATCTAAGGCCTTGTAGCAGGTCAAAAAGAAAGGTCTGTTGTGAAGAATTTAATAGGAATAATCTGAAGAAAATTCCTGGAGAGTAAACTAACAGCAGATTTTTCATCCACTTCACTAGAAGTCATTCTATCATACTCCTTCCAGCAGTCACTTGCCTAAGCATTCATCTTTGTGGTGGGTACCAGCCTTCTCACCTTCCAGCTTTTCTGCTACATATTGCCGTTGCTCTGTTTATTCCTCAATGATTAACGATCTCCTTTCCTGTCACAGTGATTCTGAACCCTTGACCATCATTGTTTAAACCCCTTTCTCTATCTTCCCCTTCCCTCTCACTTAATTCCACCCTCCTTGTCCAATATCCACCCTCCAAATCCCATTTTAAAGCTATCCATCCCTCCCACTGTGCTCTCTGGAATGCCTGAGCCATAGGTGATACATTTGTTCTCCTCTTAAATCTTTTTCTTTCCTGCTCTTTCCATCTTCTTATACTCAATGAAACCCGACTCCCTCTTGATGATTACTTCCCTGGCCACCCTTCCCAATACTGGTTTTACTTTCAGTGATATAACCTCTCCCACACCAGTAGAAGCAGGACAGCTTCAGAACTCATTGCTTCCCTTTAACTGTCTACCTAGGTCACTCAGTAACCTCTCCTTGGAGCTTCACTCAATCCATTATCAAGATTCTAACAGCTGTTATCTACCAGACCTCCAGATTACTCTCGTTCTTTCCTTAGTAAATCCAATGTGACTCATAGTCTTCCTCCTATTCCCAACTCCTGCCCTCACAGTTAGGGGACAACATACATATTGATACATATTACTCTAACCTGACAGATTCTCAAATTACTGTTTCTCTTGACTCACTCCTTTACACCATCTCCTCTACACACAGATGGTCATACCCTTAATCTTACCATCATCTACAAGTTTTCACCTTCCATGTTTATGTATTCCTACAATCTCTTATCCAATAACAATTTGCTATCATTCGGCCTCTCCCCCCGTATAGTAATGCCAAAACCTGTTCTTTGTCCGCACCCTGACCTCCAGTCTCTCCTAAGCAGTCATTTCTGTGCTTGCTACACTTTCCTCCATTCCTCATATTGACCAGGGGTGGACCAGCTCAACTCTACACTGTCTTTTTTTTTAATCCCTTGCCTCCTCATTCTATTGCTGATCTTGCCTTGACAAGCCTTCAATTGTTCCTATATTCACTGCCTCTTGATTCTATTTGTGAACAGAACTGGAAAAAAATCAAGAAACTATGCTGACTGAGTCCACTACAAATTTACTTTGCATAATGTCAACTAGGCCCTTCTTGTAGCAAGGCAATCCTTTTACACCTCCCTAATTGATTCACTATACCACTGACCATAACTGCTTTTCCAAACCTTTTCCATCCCTCCTCATACCTTCCCCTACCTTCTCATCTGAAAACCTTGCTTCATATTTCATAGAATAAAATTGAGGTCTTTCACCTAGAGCTCCCTCTTCTTTCCATGAAATATTACCCAAATACCTTCCCCCACCATCTTTCTTTGTCCTTATCTCAAGGAGAAGGTAGCCCTTCTCTTTGCCAAGGGAAATATATCTATGTGCCCAAGGTAATATGGGTGTCCCCCAAGGCTCTGACCTAGCCCCCCTCTCTTCTCCTCTATGTTACTTCACTTGGTGATCTTATGATTCCATGATCATGTCTATCCAAATGATTCTTAGGTCTATGGATACAGCCTAACCTTTCTCCTAACATCTACTCTTATATTGGGATCTATGGGTTATTCAGGGAGGACGTGCACGTCTGGTGTGAGGACTTACTGAGCCCTTTTCAGGGCTGCTCACCCACCTTCGCTGTTCACCTGTTACCTAACTCTCATCTGTGGTTCCAAGAAGAAGCAATATGCATGGTGGCTATACCTTAGTAAACCACCTCAGCAGCTGGGTTAAACCAGGTTGAGCGTGTCCAATAGGCTTTAAACCCATTGATGAGTTAGGAGGGTGTCTGCCCCAACATGTGAGGAGTTATCCTGGTGGAATGGGTGGATGAGAACAATTTGTTCCAATTGCCATGAAGCAAGTGCTGTGGAGTGCTTAGAGCTTGATCAGACACTTAATACACAAAGGTCATCCGAACATCCCAGGCCACTGCCAGTGATCCCGACTTTTGTCTTGTCACCAAACTCCAGTGACTCTAGAAGGGAGATTGAAGCTAATGAGTTGAGCACCTCTACCTCCCTCAAGTCCAATTCACATACAAGTCAAGACATTACTCCTTCAAAAATGAAGGGCAAACGACTCATATCTCCAACTGCCCATTGAACATCTTGGAAATGGATGTGTTGAATTAAATTCAGCATTTCAAAATATGAATTTGTCTTTTCCCTCTTCTTAACTTTCTTATCACATTTGAGAGTACCACCATACTTACAGTCATGCAGGATTACAACATAGGTATCATCCTTGACTCCCCTCTCTCAACTCTCATTTCCAAACTGTTGCCAAGTCCTGTTGATTCTGCTTTTGAAATGTCTCATATATACCTCCTTCCCTTCCTCTGGCACTGCCAACACCCTGGTAGAGACCTTCCTTACCTCTGAGCTATTTTGATATCACTGGTTTTTCTGCTTCAAATAGACTTCAGTCTATCCTCCACTCACCTGCCATGTGGATCTTCCTAAAGCACAGATCTGACTATGTCACTCTCCCTATTTAATAAACTCCTGTATCTCCCTATTACCTCTAGGATCAAACATAAATTCCTCTGTTTGTAATTCAGCATCTTTCACAACCTCCTCTCCTCCAATATTTCCAGTCTTCTTACACATTACTCTCTGTCATGGAACCAAAGGTCCAGTGGCATTAAACTCCTTGCTCTTCCTCCAGTAAGATACTCCATCTCTAAACTCTGGGCATTTCATGGTTCCTTCTCATGTATAGAACTCTTTACCTTCTTATACACTGGTTTCCTTCAAGTAAAAGCCCAAATCTCATCTTAAATTTTAAACCTTTCCTGATCCATTATACTGAATTTGTTTATGTCTAAATTGTCATATATGTATGCATATATATGTCATATATATTTTCATAAATATATCTTATCTTTAACAGTTATTTATATGCTATCTCTACCATTAGAATGTGAGTTCCTTTCCCTTCCTCCCCTCTCCTGTCCTGTCCTGTCCTCTCTTGTCCTCCACTCTCCTTCTAGCATAGTGTCAGGCACATAGCATGTACTTAATAATTGCTTAACTTAACTGATTGATAGATTGATTGAAGTGGAGGCATGGCTTTACTATTTTGTTGAAGAACAGACTTATGCAGTTGTTGGGAAATTCATTGGAAAAAAACAGACTTTTCTTTGAGCTTATTGTCCTCCTTTACTATCCATCTATAGTTGAAGGAAAAGGAAATGTTTCAGAGGTGCCTGGTTGCTCTCTGTTGTCTTCTCTGATTTGAGAGGGATGAAAAAGATAAGAAAACAGACTTTGTAACTTTTTTGTGAAAAAAGGCTTGGGTCTCTTGTTAAGGGCAAAGTTGGCTAGATTGGACTTCATTGCCTAGAGGGCCAATCTGATGAATTTAACAGCTGTCTAGCTTATTACTAAGGTGACCACATATTCTTCGACAAACCATGTCATTCATTAAGTCACAACATCCTCAATCAATACAGAATAGCCAAGTCAAGTCTTCTTTCATCTTGACTCAAGGCTATTTTCCAACCATCCTTAAGGTGCAGTGTAAACTACAAAGGCCACCCCTTCCTGCGGCACAGTAAGTTACAGTGTCATCAGAGTACAGAGTACATCAGGTACATCTGCCATACAGAGTACCCAATTAAAGCTCTTTCCCATCTTAACTCCACGATGGCTTACAAACCCCAGGGCTCATCCTCCATGCTTCCAGCTCTTGCCTGCATTCACATGCAGGCAACTCTCTGCTTCAATTCTATATCTCAACCCATGGGAACTATTCCACTTCAAGTCCTTCACAGTTTCTGTTTCTAGGAAAACAAACTTAACAGAGCTACAACAACATTTACACACATTGCCAGCACTATCATCTCAGTTCACTTTCTGTATGAGAAATCAACACAAATCAGCAGACAGAGTGTTTCTGTCTGACAAAGTAACACCAACACAGAACAACAGAGTACCAACATCACAAACATTCTCTTTCTTAGCTCTGCTTTGTCCCAGCTCATGCTCAAGCTTTTATCTGCTCTGATCCTTCCTGTTCCACCCTTCCTGTACCTCTCTTTGGGCAAATTCATCCCACCATGGCCTCCATTTGGTGACTTTAAGCCTATTAAGGTCAGGGAAGGTCTCTAAACTCCCTTTGGCTTATTAAAGGCAACACAAATGTATACTGTTTCCCACAAAGACTTGACACAATCAAAGGTGAGGCTAAAAGGCACTTGAATGGTTGGAACAAGCAGCAAAGTATGACTTTTCTTGCCATTACACTGCTTCATCGACTTCAGAGCAGGGAAGAAGAAGATTCGCCTAGACAGAAAGTGGTGAAGGACAGAAGAGGACCCGCTTAAGAGAGAAGTGGCTTTGAATGATGAGATTGCTCCAGGGTTGTGAGTTAGTTCAAGCACTTACTCGTCCTGGGACCCTGGGTATCTCTCTTAACCTCTGTTTGCCTCAGTTTCCTTAAACTATAAAATGGGAACAATAATAGGACCAACACAATAGGAATCAAATGTGATCATATTTGCAAAGCACTTAGTACCTGGCACATAGTAGGTGCTTAATAAATGCTTTTGAAAAGTACATTAATTTCCAGAGTCATATGTCTTCCTGTTAGCTTTCTATAAGAGTGTGCCCACACCTCCCTCTGCCCCTCACCACAATATGCACCTTCCCAAAGGATTACTCCTATGACCCCAAGAGAAATGAAGATTGTTAGCCACATGGAAGTCGCCTCTTTCTGGGAACCCCTCACCTTCTAGTGTGAATGAAAATTGAGTAATAAACCAGCTCAGAGATCAAGGGGACTCTAGGGTAGGGGGCAGGGAGGATCGGTCATTCCACAACCCAGGTGCCAGACCTCTTCTACACATTTTGGCCCTAGATCACACGCTTACTTATGTTATCCTCCATTGTTTACTGCTGAGTACAACAAAAATTACGTTGTTAATTTCCTTCTCAGAGCCCAATATAGATTGTTCCACATGGTAGATATGTAATAAGTATTCACTGAAATGTAGAATCATAGAACTATTGAATGCTAGAGCTGGGAAGTACTTAAAGGATCACAGAGCTGAGAAGACCTTTAGTCCAAGCCTTAATTTCACAGATGGGGCCCATGGAAGTTGAAATTACCCAGGATCATATAAATCATTAAACATCAGAGGCAGGATTTGACTTCAAAGCCAATGTACTTTCCATTAAATGATTTTGACAGATTTATGTTATAGATTTGCATCTCAGTGCTCAAAAAAAAAAGGCAGGTGGAGAAAAAGAACCATCTCTAAAATAATCTACTAGCAATTATAGAATCAAGACTAGAATCTACGTCTTATGGGTTTCTCAGAACCCAATAGCCCACAATCTAATGTTTTCTTTTACTTGTTTGTGAATGCTTTGAAGATAGGAATTCTATTTTATATGTCTCTTATTTTGCCCACTGTGCCTAGCACATATAGTAGGGGCTTAGTAATGTTTCATGAATTGTGCTATAATTCAGATTTCTAAGGATGAAGTAGATATGTTTTTCTTTGCCTCAAATGGAACTGGGTCTCTTCATTACTAGGGTTCTGGAACGTGGATGATTCTGTCTCTTTCCATCTTAACTAAATATTCTGAGGGGGAACACCATGTCTCCTTCTAATGTTTCAGTCTGAGTCTTTAAATACACCATGACAAGAGGTGATAACCTCTTATTCAAGCTTCCACCATCAATGAAAATCAAATATTATGACTTCTAAACAGCAGAGGTGATAGACTCAGACAATGCTGATCTCATTAGGATAAAAAGAATTAACAAGGTCTCAGGGACTTTAAGATTGTTTAAATTACAAAAGAGAAAGAAGAATAAGATTAAGTATGGCCTAAACACTATATATTATTGGCAGGAATTGTAATTGGATTTTAAAAAGGATCAATTAGCTCTCACAAGGATAAAACAATACTACAGAAAAGTGGAGGAAATCAACTCACACTAGTTGGACGAGGAAACTGATGTAATTATTATAAAATATATAAGCAAAGATCCTAATGCATAAAAGCTATTAACTAGGAGGAAGGGTTAAATAATGAGAGTGATAGAAAAGAGATTTAAACATTTACATTTGGGGGATGATAAGGAATATTATTCATGATCTACACTGAGAATCAGATTTCAGGCATTTTCTTATGAAGATGATGATATTTACAAACCAAATTCTTTGAAGATAAACAGGATAAAGTTCAATAGAGATGAGGGGAGAATTTACATGTATAAAACAGGGAAGGGCCAGTTGTGTCTGAAATTGAGAGAAAAACATCAGAGGTTGACCTCCAAACTTAGAATGTACTTCCTACTCCCCTCAGCATCTGAGAATCTCTAGTTTCCTAAACTCTATTCAAGTGCCACTTCTTAGATGAAATTTTTATCTTCCTTCCTGAATCACTTTTCTATATGTTTCATTTAGTTACCTATGTATATCATCCTATCTTCCAATAGAATATAAGTATTTAAAGCTGGGCCATTCTTTTCTTTTTTCACCAAAGTCTTGGCACAGTCCTTGGCAGACAGTAGGCACTTCATAATTTTTTTTGAAAGAATGAATCATTAGCTAATATAACTCAATGAGTTTTTCTTAAAACACTTAAAATGAGTTATCATAAGTATGTGGTCAAAGGTTATGTGTATTCCATGAAAAGTATCAGGTTAAAAAATGTTTCTGAAAAGTATATGTTCTCACATTTTTGTTTGTCTGATATACACCTGGTCAGATAATTTTGCAGAAATCTTAGATAGAATTTTGACTCTTAGAAACCTGAAAAATGAAGAATTTATATGGTCCAGTCTCCATCAACATGCAGGTGAAGTACAGAGGAGTTATTTCTACACAGGAAATTAGTGAGACACAGAGAACTTAATTGATTTAGCTAAAGTCACAGAACTAGTGATTAAAAGAGGACTAGAACTTAGAAATAAGGAGTGGCACCATAAACAAATTTGGTGATCAAACAAGAAATTGCTTTTTAAATATATGGATGGAGGAAGAATTCATGACTTAAAAAGGATAGAGAGGATCTCAGAAGATAAAATGAATAATTTTCATCGTACAATTTTTAAAAGTTTTTGCACAAACAAGACATGCAGCTAAAATTAGGAGAAAAAAAGTTAGAGGAGAAAAAAAAATTTGCAGCCAGTTTCTCCAAGGTCTCATTTTCTTTTTTTAATGCTTCATTAACTTCTGATTAACATCCTTAGTTTCCTCCAGATTTTGAGTTACAGATTTTCTCCTCGTTTTTCCCCTACCCAATGTCTCAAAATAACAGTCCCACAGGATATCCCCTCCTCCAATCTGCTCTCTCCCATATTTTCTCCCATAACCCTTTCGACATTTCCTGTGGGTCTCTATGCCTCAGTTCTTGTATATCTTATTTCCCAATTACGAATAAGATGTTATTAATAAAATTATATCTATATATGTATATGTATGTATATATATATATTTGAATATTTGATTTTAAAACTTTAGATTCCAGATTCATTCCATTCCTTCCTTGTCACCCACCCTTACTGGGAAGATAAGCAGTTCAGTATAGGTTGTACATGTGTGACTAATGCAAAACAATAACATAGCAGATATACTGTAAAAGACTGACTATACTTCCCTCCCTCCTATCTCACCTCCCACTTGTTCTAATATCTAATTTGATCCCGTTCCTTTTCAAAACTGGGTGCTTCCAACTTCCCTCCCTCCCAGCCTGCCCTCCTTTCCATCATCCCCCCTCTCATCCCCTTCCCACCCTACTCTCCTGGAGGGAGAGATATGCTATTTAATGTGTATTTCGCTCTCTCCTCAAGCCAAATTCAATGGGAATAAGTTTGACCCATTCCTTTTTACCTTCCTATTCTTCCCCTCCATTGTAACCATTTTCCCTTGCCTCTTCTGTATCAGATAATTTACCCCAATCTGTCTCTCCCCATATCCTCTCATTATATTCCTCTCGCCACCTTTTAAGTATCATCCCTCCCTGTTAAATTGGTCCAGTGCCCTCTATCTATGTATACCTGTAAACATACATACACACATTTTCACATATGTATTCATATGCCCATATAGCCTCATATATATATTTCTAATCCTTCAACTACTGAGAAAAGTTTCATAAGTTACAATTATTGTTTCTCCATGTAGGAATGTTAATAGTTCAACTTTGATAAGTTCCTTATGATTTCTTTTCCCTGTTTACCTTCTCATGCTTCTCTTGCTTCTTGTATCTGAATGTCAAATTTTCTATTCAACTCTGATTTTTTCAGCAAGAATGCTTGATATTCCTCTATACCACTGAATGACCACATTTTCCCTTGAAACATGATACTCAGCTTTTGCTGGGTAGGTGACTCTTGGTTTGAATCCCAGGTCCTTTGACCTCCGGAATATCATATTCCAAGCTCTTCGATCCCTCAATATAGAAGCTGCCAGATCCTGGATTATTCTGATTGTGTTTCCACAATATTCAAATTGTTTCTTCTTGGCTGCTTGTAGTATTCTCTCCTTAATCTGGGAATTCTGGAACCTGGCTATAATATTCCTAGGAGTTTTCTTTTTGGGATCTTTTTCAGGTGGTGATCGGTGGATTCTTTCAACCTCTATTTTGCCCTCTGGTTCTAAAATGTCAGGGCAGTTTTCTTTGATAACTTCCTGGAGGATGATTTCTAGATTCTTACTTTGGTCATGGCTCTCAGATAGTCCAATAATTTTTAAATTATCTCTCCTGGATCTATTTTCCAGGTCAGTGGTTTTTCCCATGAGATATTTCACATTGACTTCTATTCTTTCATTTGTTTGGATCTGTTTAACAGCATCTTGATTTCTCATAAAGTCATTAGCTTCCATTTGCTCCAATCTAATTATGAAGGAATGATTCTAGTCATTAAGGTTTTGAGATTCTTTTTCCATCTGGCAAAATCAGCTTTTTAAATCTTTCTTCTCCTCATTGCCTTTTTGAGCCTCTTTTGCCATTTGAGTCAGTCTGTTTTTTAAGGTGTGGTTTTCCTCAGTTAGGCTGTTGACTCTCATTTCATAATTTTCTTGCATCGTTCTCATTTCTCTTCCCAATTTTTCTCTGCTTCTCTTATCTGCTTCTTAAGGTTCTCTATGGCCTATAACCAACTTATATTTTTCTTTGAAGCTTTTGGTGCAGGAGTTCTGGCTTCACTGCTTTCCTCCTGTTCCATGCTTTGCTCCTTTTTGTCCCCAAAATAGGAGTGTAATGTTGGAATCTTCTGTCTGCTTTGTTTCCTTTGCCTGCTCATTTTGCCACTCGATTATGTGACTTTTGGGCTTTTTGCCACAGTAGGACTCTGCCACCAGACAGGGGAGCTTTTGTCCCAAATGCCAGGGTTTTATCAGCTGCCAGAGGTATTAGATGGGTGCCTTCTCTGAGGTCTCCACACACTCTGGCTAGCTGGACATACACCCCAGGACCTCCACCTTAGACTGCAATCCAGATCCAAGCAGTTTAAAGCAAGAGCAATTATCCCTCAGACTGGTGCTTGGACCCCCTACACTCTGCAGGCCAGGAGCTGAAGCTGCCACGTAGTGCTGGCTGGCTGTGCTGGGACCTCAGAGGCTTTTTGCCCTGGGGGTAAAAGCCAAGCACTCCCACTTACTGGCCCCAAATTCCAGACTGCATTGACTTCTCACTTCCTCCTTCACATCTATGTGTTGATAAATCTGGAAATGGCCACAGCTGCTGCTGATCTGGAGTCCCTCTGGTGGCTGGTCAGGCCCACCCTGGGGCTAAAGCCTCGGCATGGGGCTGGGCTGGGCTCCCAGAGTGCTGTGCTAGATTCCTGCTGGCCTGCCGGACTGTCCTCCTCAGTGGGAGGTTAGCTTCTCTTTGTCATTTTGTGGGTTCTGCAGCTCCCAAGTTTGTTTAGAGTCCCCTTTTTACATCGATTGGGGAAGGTAGAAGCTGGAAGGTCGTGCTTCTACTCTGGTATCTTGGCTCTGCTCCCCATGCAGTTTTTAAGGCTGTTTTCCAATTAACTATTATATGATATTTTTTTAAAGATGTGAGGCCAGAGACAACTCTTTAAAGATTATTTAACAATTAATATCAATAAATATTAAAAAAGAAAAGTATATCCTTAACAAAGTTTCTTGCCACAATGATGGAGGATTTCTACTAAAGCCAACAAAGGAAAGGAATTTTCCATAAGGTGTTACTTACAGATGCAATTGTACTAATTGAATCAAGCCCTAGAACACTGCAAAACCACCTAAGAATGACCCATAATATCTTTGAACAGTTTGACCTATATACAAGAAAACCCAAGTGGATGAAAACAACCACTGTAGTTGAACAGATAGGATAGTACTATCAGTATCTTAGACGTTTTGGATGTGTAATGACCTAGATATAGAATTTGATAATAAAAGAATAAAAACAGTCTGGATTGCTTTTGGGATATTATTTAGTATTTTAGTGACCCTAATCATATTCCTGAAGGAAAGACTCTGTAAGTAGCAATTTATGTAAAATGTCTTTCTTTTGTCTTCCTCAATAGAAATCCTCCATCACTGTGGCAAGAAACTTGGTTAAGTATAAAGTTTTATTATTTATTGATATTAATTGTCAACATTTTTTTTAAAGAAGCCTTTCACCATATTGGTTGTATATCCTTTAGGGGATATAAAGGAAGACTTGTACAAGAGTTAACCAGAATGAAAAAGATTACATGAATTGGAATCTCTGCCATTAGAGGAAGTATTCATGAAAGTCCATTAGCATATCAAAGCATCAATGCAGGCAAACATTGATGCCTAAGCACATATCATAGAGAAACAAAATGAATTATAAGAAACTATCATTCATATTATGGTTTATAGATAACTATGTAGCCTATCTTTATATGTCACTGGAATAGACACTGCAGATGGATGACCTGGGCTCAAAATTAAGTAGCAGGAAGATGTGAGGTTGAATAGCATTTAAGAAATGAAAGATCACTTTCAAAGATTCTGTGTTTTATGTTGCCACAAAAATCACATCCTTTAAAAAAATAATGTTCTTAAATTTCTTTTCACTGTGAACTTATTATTCATTAACAAGCACAAACTTGTAAATAATATGAAACTTAACCATAAAGAGGTATATGCAAAAAATTTACAAATTGCTGTTAGATGTATTGTTTTAATAAAGACACACATGTCCATTTGTACAATTAAAATTTTTCAGGAGACAGTGTGGCATAATAGTAGAGAGCTATACTTGAAGCCCACAAATCCTGGGTTCTAACATTGTCTCTGATACATCACGATTGGGCAACCCTAGACTATAAATTGCAGAGAAGGTTTTGACCTAGATTGGCAAAGGGAGTTTCTAAAGCTGGGAGTTCCTTATACAAGTAAAATCACAAATCTATCCTTTTATTACACTTAACAAAATCACAATATGGCAGGTAGGTGGTGCAGTGGACAGAGCATTGTCTCTGGAGTCAGAAGGTTGTGAGTTCAAATCCAACCTCAAATGTTTACTACCTCTATGATTTTTTGCAAGTCAAGTAACCCCAATTGTTTCCATAAAATTTATTTAATGTCCTTTCCTTTGCTTGTCTTTTGGCTTTCTTCTGAGCATTTTAAATTAATCAATTAATTAATTGAATCTTGGCTACATAAATTTGAAAAGCTTATATTAGGGCATAAACATCAATATTCTGATGATGCTCTATGACTGCATTGAATCTTGGAACATCATGGTCCAGAAGTATTTAAGATTGTAAATAGTCCCAAAGTTCAAGCTTATAATAATTATATTAATATTAATTAATTAATTAATAATATAATAATAATAATAATAATTAACATTTATATAGTGCTTGGTACAAGCACTGTGCTAAGCACTTTACATTTATGTTCTCATTTGGTCTTTGCAACAGCCCTGGGAGGTAGGCACTATTATTATTCCCATTTTACAGATGAGAAAACTGACACAGACAGAGGTTAAGTGATCTGACCAGGGTCATACAGTAAGTGTCAGAGGCCAGATTTGTACTTAAATATTCCTGAGTTCAGGCCTGGAACTCTGCATGTGAGTAGTGGAATAGAAAATATTAAGATGACATATTACTGGCAAGGGATTCCAGTCAGCCCTGCATTTTGTGCCATGTAGATGTTAAACACACACACACACACAAAGTAGATGGAAGGCTCTAGTACTTTGAGTATATTTTCTATGAGAAAATATGACATGAAGAAGTCAGAAATGGATATCATGGTTTTCCTTTTATGGATACCATGCCTTTTCCTTTAATGTAGCCTTTGTGGAGGAAAGATTCATGTGAAGAGATTTATATTAATTGTATGATAACATGCCTTCATTTAATAACATGGATTCATTTCACACTTATATTAGTAAATAGAAGATTTATTCCAAATCAAAGTCAAGCAAAAGATATATTTATTCTGAAGCAAAGAATTAAAAAACAAACTATGAACAAGCTGATGGAAGGCTGAAATGCAGAGAGGGCCCATACTGACCAAAAATCCAACAAAGTATCAAAGCAAATGAGTAGACATTGCCAGAATGAATTACTAAAAAGAATTTAAATTCCTTTGCAACTTTAGAAATACGTATGTCCTTAAAATATTATCTTTTCCTGATGTGCAATAGAAGTTAGAAAAAACTAGCATGACGTGATGCTCTGGAAAGTGGAAAGTATCATATTCGAAAACTAGACTATATCTTGAACACTGTATTCAGTTCTAGATGCCACATGAAGGCAGGACATTTTAAATTGAAAAAGAAAGGAAATCAGTATGGCAAAGGGCTTCTAATTCATGCATAAAGGGATTTATTATAGGTACTGAGGATGACTAATCAATGAAAGGTGACTTAGGGAATTCGGGGAGTCAGAAGGGAGAAGATTGGGCATGCTAGCTAAGTATATGAAATAATGTCACATAAAAGAAGACTTAGTTTGGTCTTATTTGATCCTAGAAGGAAAAAACCAGGACACTTCAGTTTGTGCTACAAAAAGGAATATTCAGGCTTCATGTAAGAACAAGCTTCTCAACTATTAGTTAATGAACCATCAGTCAGACAGTAATAGTAGCTGTTGTTCTTTTGTTCTTAAAGAGGACTGATGACATCAGGATGATGATGTCTTGCTTGAAAATTGAATTTAAGTGAGGCAGAGTTGTGCCAAGTCATTAACCTCAGTCTCACTCTTCTCCAGAGTTATTTGAGTCCAGTGGCAAGAAAAGATCAAGAAGATTGGAGATGGCCCAGGATGCAACAGGAAACCTTGGACTTTCTAAATGGTCTTCCTGAACTCTTAGATTATGTGAGGCCATGACCATTCAACGACTAAGGGCTAGGTGAAGAATTGAAACAAAAGATGGCCCAATTTGCCACACCAAAGATAGTTTGGGAGGGGAACGCCCTCAGAGTTTTGGGCCAGAACAGAAAACAATTTCTGTTTACAACTCATTCTAAACAATGAGCCACTGAGGCTTGGACTGGGGCTGTTATTAGCCACTGCATGAAAGCCAGAATGATTTGGGCTTAAAAGCACAGTCTAGTGATGGGGGAGGGGGAGGGGTTTATGGGCGGTGCCATGGTTGCTTTGAATGAATATGTATAAGCTTGATGGGGTGATCACCATATAAGGCCATAAGCTTGATGGGGTGATCACCATATAAGGCCATAAATGTAAGACTGCGATATGATTGGCTCGAACTCGCTATATATTTTCTCGTGTGAGAGGGCTCTCTCTCTCTCTCCGCCATGTAACCGCTGAAGAATAAACCACCCCGCTTCACTCCTCCGCCTTCTGTCTGGTGTTTTTCCCCGTGAGGGGCCGGTGACGACCGAAGACCCGGGATGGGTAAGTAAGAGGGCCGTAGGGCTAGTCGTCTAGATCTGTTGTAAGGGTAAACGCCCGCAACAGTCTAGTACCTTTATTTAAAACACCTTGGACTTTGTTTAAAGCATGAGGAATTTTTGTTTGTTTGTTTGTTTGTTTTTAGAGCTTTAAGTGTCTGAGATTGAATCTGAACTCTGATCTCCCTGACTCCAGGCCCAGCACTTTATGTAGCGTGCCACTTTGCTACATATCTTTATCTCCTTCGGCCCTTCTCCTTGCCAAAGTCAAACCCTCTGCATTCATTTTTGAATCTATTGTTTCCCATCTTCTCTAACACATTGCTCTCACAATTATCTACATGCCTTCTTTTATCTGCAAAACTCACTAATTTCTTCTTTGTTGTGTAGAAAACCATACATGCCTCTTTGGAGTCTGTGATGTGACATCAATGGATAGTTGAGGTATAGGAATGATACGTTAGAGAATTCTTGGAAAAGAAAGCCTGCTTTTCTACATTTTGTCACCCCGAGCCAGAGCCATGGTCCCTCTAACCAAATTGAGCAGAGTGAAGCTGTATGTACAATGTTATTCTGAACAATCATATGTGGGATAAATCCACACGTCAGAATAAAAAGTATTGATTGTTTCAATTTGTACAAAACACCAAAGCCTTCATATCAGTAATTTTCACTGTATTGAGTTATATTATTTAAAAAACTTAATTTAGGTTTTTTTTGTTATATTTTAAGTTCCAAACTATCTCCTTCCCTCCTTTTCTCTCCCTGCCCTATACTAGAGAAGGCCACCATTAGACACAGATACACAAACATATGTAAAACCATACTATTCATACTTCTATTTATCAATTCTTTCTCCAAAGGTGTATAGCATCTTCCTTCATTGGTACTTTGTAGTTGATTTGAGTATTTATATTACTCAGAATAACTTAGTTGTTCACAGTTATTCTTTGAACAATATTACTGTTACTGTGTACACTATTCTCCTGCTTCTGCTTATTTCACTCCATTATTTTATGCAAGTCTTTCCATATTTTTCTAAAATCTACCTGTTCATCACTTCTTACAGTACAGTACTATTCCACTGTGAATCAGATTTTGAGGAAAAGTTGTGAAATGACTTTTTCTTAGGCATCAACCTCTTTTGGATGCACGTCACTCAGCATTTCTTCCAGCCAGGTTCCTTTTGTCTTCAGATTTCCTCTGAACACTGGGGCTCCTGATAGAAGTACAACACTCTCCTTTCTTTTATTCTTTCATTCATCAAAACTAATCTGCCCTTTTCCTTCAACTTGCTCCAAGCTAGGCAGTTTTGCATCCCAGATGCTAATTTGGAATACTGACTCATTTTATTGATATTAATGTGTTGTCTCTACATTTTAACAAAAGCATTGGAGAAAGTGTTTTCACCAAAAAGTATGACTATAAGGGAGGAAATTTCAGGTATGATTACATGAATATTCAATGAGACCTAGACCAGAGGCAGTATGGTAAGACCACTGCTCTTGAAATCAGAAGACCTAGATTCAAATCCTTGATTCACTGGTTATAGCTATGTGACTTCTGCCAAGTCACTTAGCCTTTTCTGACCCTATTTCCTCATCTGTAAAATGAGGGTGATAATACTTACCATACTGTGAAAATGGATATCTTAATTAACTTGATTTGTTTGAGCCTCCCAATTATCCAGGTAATTGAGGGGAGCTGTATGGGACTGATTTGACCAGTCAGGATACAGAAAAATCTTTCACCATGACCAAGAGTGAAACCTGGCAGGAAGTGCAGAATCAGTGATCCAACAGCTAGCTTAGTTCAAACCAGCCTTGAATAGTCTCTGGAGATAAGCGATCAGCTAGCTTTGGATTCTTGGAGCCATCCTGATACATCCAGTATCTCACTTATGTTTTTATTTATATTCAAGCCTTGTATGATGTTGGTACCCCAGGTATCCCTGAAATTCTGCTTTCCCTTGCTTCCTGGATCTTTCTCCCCTCATATTCTTAGTTTATAATGCACCCGTTCCTCTCCTCTGACCAGCCCATTCCTTATCCTCTTCTGTTTAAAAAGCATATATACCATCCTCTTCCTCTGTGTCTTTGATCTGTTCAACATTAGGCTAGCTGCTTCCATGTGCATGTCTTATTACCCTGCATAATTAAAATCTTCTTTAATTTCATAGGCATCATCTTCCTCAGGTTTTCTTCCCATTAGGGAAAAGAAAGATTTGGATGGGGGAGAGGGGGGGCGGGGCAGAGCCAAGATGGCAAAGTAAGAGCAGGGACTTTCTCGAACTCTCCCTCAAACCCCTCCAAACACCTGTAAAAAAGTCACCCTAAACAAATTCTAGAGCTACAGAATCCATAAAATGACATAGTGAAGCAAGTCTCCAGCCCAAGACAGCCTGAAAGGCTGACAGAAAGCATCTGTTGCACCAGGCTGGGAGTGGAGTGGAGTCCTGTGTGAGCCGCTGGTACAGATAAGGCCAGAACAGGCCTCAGGGCACTGAATCACTGCCAGCTGTGGTGGTTTCCAGATTTCTCAATGTTGAGGATGGCATGGAAGATCAGCAGGGGAATTATGTGAGATCTGGGTGAGAATGGAGTGTGGTCTGACTGCAGACCCGAATGGTGAAGGTGGTGGTAGCAGTGCTGCTGCAGCTGCCTCCAGAGCTCTGGGTCCAGAGAATGTGAGGGATCAAGCAGCTGATACAAAACCCCTGAAACCTGAGACAGTACACCCACACCTACACCCACATTCACTGGAAGCAGAGGCCTACCCTGACAAAGAGTTAAAATTCAAGTATTTGGCTTGGAAGAAGAACAAAGAAGTTTAAAAAAAGTCAGACTATAGAATCTTACTTTGGTGACAAAGAAGATCAAAATATACAATCAGAGGAAGACAACAAAGTAAAAGCTCCTGCATCAAAAGCCTCCAAGAAAAAAACATGAATTGGTCACAGGACATGGAAGAGAAAAATTTGAATCTCAAGAATTTGCCTTTGCATTCTCCATGTATCTTCCCCTCTTGGGAGAAAGAGAAATGCAAATCCCTAGAGAGAGTGTCTGCCTCAATTTAAAATACTCTACCTGTTTAACAAGGTTGATGTGAAGATGGTCCTATGTAAACTTTAAAGCAATATATGAAATAATTATTGTGAATAATTACTATCATATATCACAGAATCACATAATTTTGGAACTGGAAGGAGCAGCAACAGCAACCATATTGTCCAACCCAAACACACTGGAAAAGTGATCAACTAACCTTGACTTGAAAACCTCCAAAGCGGACTCCACTCCATTTCAAGGCAGTACATTCTACTCATGGAGAGCTCTGATTGTTGAATTAAGTTCCTCACCCCCCCCCCCCGCCCAATATCAGATTCAGCATTTCCTCTTTGCTTCTGATTCTGCAGTCTGGGGCCAAAAAGAACTTCTACCCTTCCTTTTACATGACAAATTTCAAATACTAGAAGGCATTTATCATGCTCTGCATGCCTCTCTCCTCTCCCTTTCCTCTAATCAGGATTTTCTCTTTTTCATGTTCAATATCCCAAGTTTTTATATGTCATGGACTCAAGACCTGCCATCATCTTGGTCACCCTTTGGGTGCTATCCCATTTACCTATGTCTTCCTTAAACTGTGGTGACCAGAACTGAATGTAATACTTCAGATGTCATCTGATTAGGGCAAATAAAGCAGGATTATCACCTTCTTATTTCTGGAAGCTATGCTTCTCTTAATGCAGCTGGTCACGTTAACTTTTTTGACTGCCGTATCACACTACTGACTCATATTGAGTTTATAATCCACTAAAATCCCCTGAATCTCTTTATTTTTTTTTCCATATATATTAATGTTTCACCATGCCTCCCCTATCTTGTACTTATAAAGTCGAGTTTTTGGAACACAAGTAAAAGACTTTACTTTTATCCCTGTAAAATTTTATGGTACAGTGGATACAGAATTGGCCTTCAGGCCAGGAAGAAAAGGTACAAATTCAGTCTGTGAACTATAGTGGCTGTGTGAATTACTTAATCTCTCAATGCTTGAGGCAGTTCTCTAAGATTATAAATTGTAGAGAAAGTGTAGATATGATTTATGAGAGGGAGTTCTTTACCTCGGAGATCCCCATGCCAATGAAATTATAGCTTTAGTTGCTTTTCCTATCCTATCCGATTCTATCCAATGTACTGGCTTGTCAACATCTCTTAGAATTCTGACTCATCCTTGTCTTGATGTGTCTGAGTGATGCAGAAGGACTTAAGTGGGTGAAAAAGGAACCCTTTTTTGGGGTGCCATTTCAAATTGCCTCTCTCCAGCCTTCATCTATCTTAGTCCTAGACATTCAAGTCAATGATACCATGTCCTTACTTGGGAATTTTCAAAGAAAGTCGGGATAATTGCAATTCATGAAATTTGCTGATAACATCCAGGTTAGCCTATAAAATGAGATTTTCATAAAAATGAATGGATCCAAGTTAGTAATTTTTTAAAATGTGTTTTAGGGCACTAAATATAAAATCAATTTGAAACTTTAAAATAATTGATTAAGAAATAATATTACTGAATACTGTGCTAAATTACAGCAGTAGAATAAAAACTTCTTGAGACAGAGACAGAAACTATTTTTTGTTTGTTTGTTTTGAATCTCTTTTACCTAGCAATGTTTTGCTAATATCCAATAGGCATTAAATCAATGCTTATGGGTCATATTAGGCTGGTGTATTTAACTTATGTTTTTTGAAAATGAAGAAGAAGGTTTATGTTTTAAATCTGCTAGTCCTTTCTTACCTAGACTTCACATATGCCTGAGGTTTTAGGTACAATCTGTGTTCCCCTTCTCTTAGGACTTCTTCCAGGGCAGCTATAACGCTCAGCTATTGTCTTTGAAGGTCATGTCCTTTCTCTTCAGGCAAATCAGCTCTTAACTGATTCCTGTAGAAGTCCTATCCTTCCTCTGTTATGTCTTATGGCAAAACCAGATTACTAAACATTCATTTGAACTCCACTTCCCACTCTTTCTTTGAAATCGGCCCCCATTGTTAAGGAAAGGGCATAACTTTCAAGAGGACCAACATTTGAAGCATTCAGTTTTTTTTCTTGAAACAGCCCTTAATTCATATATAAATTATTTAAACTAAAAACCAAGAAATCATCCTCCCTTCCACATCCCTCATCCTAATGTTCACAGCATCCTTTAGAATACAGACAAGAGTTTTCTTAAACCTCTTAGAAAATGGAAATCCCTTAGAAAGTGTGCTATGAAGGCTAAAAACAATTTTCTAAATATATGACTTTTAGGTTAAAAGAGAGAACTAAACATTTTTCCCTATCCTGTTAAGGAAGGCTCAACAGAAAAGAAATTTGTATTGCAAAGGACTAGTGTGAAATCATAACCTTGACATGAAATGTGAATGTGAAGGGGAATGTTTTTGAGGTTTAAAGAAAGTTTTTACATAGTGTGGAAAAGTGTGAGCATATACATTGTGTATACATATATATATCTATATACATACACATATACATTATATATGTACATATATGTAAAACTTCTCAGTACAAGATACATCTTGTTTAAGAACCACAAAAAGGAATGATGGTACTATCAAGGAATTTCCCTAAGGACAGACAGCAAATACCACTATGGCAGAAGTGACTTGAAAAAGCTAGTGAAAACCTGTGGAGACTTCTAGTCAAAGTGGCTTCTTTTATTTCAGAGCCATACAAAAAATCAACTAGAAACCAAGATGGCAGATCTAGGCAGCCACCCAGTCAAACTCACCAAACATTTCCCTTTATATGACTTAAAAATAATACCTCAAATCAAATTTTGGAGCAGTAGAATCAAAAAAAGGTCAGAAAAGGCACTTTTTCTGGTCTAAGGAAACTTAAAAGGTGGACAAGAGAAGTCTGTGACACTGGGTGAAGGCCTGTCAAGAGCCCACACATGCAGCAGCAGGAACAGCCTTATCTTCAGTAGCTCTCGACCCAGAAATGGCAGGAAGGTTAGACAGCTGGTATCCCAAAGTGAATTCTTTGTTGGCACTAGGTACATCTGCATCTGGCACTGACTGGAAACTCTATTGTCCATGAACAGTTATGAGTCAAAGTTCCAGGGTGGAAAGGAATGCTGGTCCTTTGCAAAGTAGTTGATCAGGATGATTGGTAACAAGGAAGCAGAGGCCCTGCTTACAGTTCCACAGTAATAAGGATTGCTAGCACTAGTGGCTACAGGATTTCAGAGGCCCTTCATGGGTAAAGACTAGAGTGCAGACCAGGAGAGCAGTGAACACAAATCTCCCAGGATCACACCACCTTGTAAGCACCACAAACTAGCAGAATCTTAGAACTAGCTCTCAAAAGAGCAGCACAAAAAAAAAACCTGAATGAAACTTAGGACAGAGGCTCCTCACCCTTAGTTGAGTGGAGCCAATATTTGACATAAACTTTAAAGTCAAGAAATAGTTTGGAAAGATGAGCAACAACAATGACAACAACAAAAGAATTTGACTACTACAGTGGCAGGGAAGACCAAGACATAAATTCAGAATACAGCAATGTAAAACAGTTACAGAAAAAAAAAACTCAAAAAAAAAGAGTGATAAGAGAAGAAATTGGAAAATTAATGAGAGTGATGCAAGACTATTATGAAAAGAGAATTACCAGCTTTGTAAAAGAAATACTGAAGAAAATAACACCTTAAAAAAAGACTAATTCAAATGGCAAACGAGGCCCAAAAAGCCAATGAGAAGAATGCCTTAAAAAGTCAAATTGCCAGATGGAAAAGGAATTTCAAAAACTCACTGAAGAAAATAATTCCTTCAAAATTAGATTAGAGCAAATGGAAGCAATGACTTTATGAGAAATCAAGATACAATTAAACAGATCCAAACAAATGAAAAAAATAGAAGGCAATGTGAAATATCTCGTTGGAAAAACTACTGACATGGAAAATAGATCCAGGAGAGATAATTTTAAAAATATTGGACTACCTGAAAGCCAAAATCAAAAAAAGACCTTAGAAATGAACCTTCAAGAAATTATCAAGGAAAACTGCCCTGTTATTCTAGAACCAGAGATCAAAATGGAAATTGAAAAAATTCACTGATCACCTCTTGAAAAAGATCCCCACAAGAAAACTCCCAGGAATATCATAGCCAAATTCCAGAGTTCCCAGGTCAAGGATAAATTACTGCATGCAGCCAGGAAGAAACAATTTGAGTACTGTGGAAAAAACAATCAGGAAAACACAAGACCTAGCAGCTTCTACATTAAGTGATCAAAGGGCTTGGAATATAATATTCCAGACATCAAAGGAGCTAGGGTTAAAACCAAGCATCACCTGCCCAGCAAAATTGAATATAATGTTTCAAGGGAAAATATGGTCATTCAACAAAATAGAGGATTTTCAAGCATTCTTGATGAAAAAACCAGAGCTGAAAAGAAAATTTGACTTTCAAATGCAAGAAGCAAGAGAAGCATGAGAAGGTAAACAGGAAAAAGAAATCATAAGGAACTTATTAAACTTGAACTATTTACATTCCTACATGGAAAAATTTTAATTGTAACTCATGAGACTTTTCTCAGTATGAGAATAGTTGAAGGGAATATATAGATGTATGTATGTATAGGAGGGAGTATGTGTGTATAAATATATATGTGAGTGCATATGTTTGTACATGTATACATAGAGGGCACAAGGTGAGTTGAATATGAAGGGATGATATCCAAAAAAGATAAAATTAAGAGGTGAGAGTGGAGTATATTAGGGAAGGGGAAAGGGAGAAATAAATTAGGGTAAATTATCTTATATAAAAGAGACAAGAGAAAACTGTTACAAAGGAGGGGAAAAGCAGGAAAGTGGAAGGGAATGGGTCAACCTTACTCTCATTGAATTTGGCTTAAGGAGGGAATAACATACACACTCAATTGGGCATCTTACCCTACAGGAAAATAGGGGAGAAAGGGATAAGAGAGGGGATCGTAGAAAGGAGGCCAGATTGGGGGAGAGGGCAGTTAGAAGCATAGACTTTTGAAAAGGAACAGGGTCAAAGGAGAAAATAGAAAAAGTGGAAGGTGGGATAGAATGGTGGGAATTATAGTTATTCTTTCACAATATAACTACTATGGAAATGTTTTGCGTAACTACACATGTATAACCTATGTTGAATTGCTTATCTTCCCAATGGGGGTGGGTGAGGAGGGAAGAAGGGAAAAAATATGGAACTCAAAGTTTTAACAACAAATGTCTAAAAAATTTTTTTTTTCATTCAACTGAGAAATAAGATATACAGACACTGGGGCATAGAAATCCATCTTGCCGTACTAATTTAGTGGGGGGAGATGAGGGATGATATAAGAGAGAACAGATTGGGGAAAGAGGTATTTAGATTCAATAGGCTCACTATTTTGGGATGGGGGTAGGGGAAAAATGGGGTGAAAAATTTGTAACTCAAAATCTTGTGGAAATGAATGTTGAAAACTAAAAATAAATAAATAAATTGGAAAGTAAAAAAAAAAATAGACCTAATTACAAGAGATAACTACATTATCCTAAAATGTACCATAGAAAATGAAGTAACATCAAAATATTTTAGGGCAAGCCTCTCTGATAAAGGTCTCATTTTTTTCTTTTTCAATAGTATTTTATTTTTCCTCACACATCAGAGCAATTTTTAGCATTTATTTTTTTTTTTTACTTTTTTTTGGCTTTTTTATTTTGGAGAGAGAAGGTAGGGCAATGAGGGTTAAGTGACTTCTGCAAGGTCACATGGCTAGTTTTTTGTGGTAAGTGTCTGAGGTCGGATTTGAACTCAGGTCCTCCTGATGCCAGGGCCACTGCTCTATTCACTGCGCCACCTAGCCATCCCCATTAGCATTTATTTTTACAAGATTTTGAGTTCCATATTTTTCTACTTCCCTCCCTCTCCTCTCCTCTTCTGAAAACGGTAGGCAATTTGATGGAGGTTATGCATGTGTTATCACATAAAATGTATTTTATCAAAGAAGAAGCAGATGAAAAAGAAAGAAAAATACAAAAAATAATAATGTAAGTGAAAAAAAAATATTGTGCCTGGGGATCAGACGTCTAATGCTGTATTCTGAGATGTCATAGATGGTCATGAATATCTAGTTATGTGAACCTCAAAGACCCAGGCGGCTTAAATGAAAAGGATTGAGTTCAGCACAGGATCCTGAGATGAAATATAGAAATGCTAGAACTCAGCAAGAGGCAGAACTTGACCCTGGCACCAACTTTCAAATCAGGAACTAAAGCTGGAAAGATTAATTAAACAAAGTTAACATCAACTGAAATCATAAACTATTGTAATTCTAGAGGTAGAGATTCAAAGGGATAAAAAAAATTGATTTACAACTAAGACTACATTAAGGTTATTTTAAAAATGAGATAGTAGCATTAGATGAAAGCATTGTATTTAAAAGAGAATGTGGTAAACCTTATCTAAGAAATGAATTCCCTGAAAAGTATGATAGACCAAAGAGAAATCAATGATGCTATGAGACAACAAGAAATATTAAAAACAAAATCAAAAGTTTGGAAAAGAAAATTTAAAAAATTAATATATCTGATTTTAAAAAGAACTTATCTAGAAAACAGGTCAATGACAAATAATTTAAGAATCACTGAACTCTCCCTTAAAAGCATGATTTATAAAAGAAACAAAATTGAGCTCTGTATTTCAAGTAATCAGAAATGAAAATTTCCAAGAACTATTGGAACAAAAAGACAAAATAAAGATAGAAAGGATACACTGAACACCTCCTAAAAAGAATTCCAAGAGGCCAAATTTCAAAAATGTCATCCAAAGTGTTCATTATCAAAGAAAATAATACTACACTCATACAGAAAGGAATCAAAGTACCAAGACACTGCAGTAAAAATCGCATGAAACTTGGTAGTTTTTACTAAAAATGAGTGGAAATATTAGAATACAATATTTAGAGAGATAGGCTTAAAATCTAAAATAATTTGTCTTGCACAGCTGAATATAGTCCTGTAACTGGGAAAAACTGATATTTAATGAAATAGAGATCTTTAAACCATTCATATCTAACGAAAAGACCAGAACTGAGCTGCATCTTCAAAATATAAACCTAAGTCCAAAGAAACCTAGACAGGTAAATTTATTTGAGCAATTGGGAGGAACATTGTGATGATGTGATTCTAATAAAGGGGGAAAAAAAACAAAAACATGTTCTTTCAAACTTTAATGTCTTCAAATGGTATTGAAGGAGTTAAATAAGACAAACTAAAGTCCTGGGCTAGATAGGTTTTGATTTGAGGGTTTTATGGGGAGAATGAGTTGAGGGTGAAAGAAGGATCACAGTAGAATACAAAAGGAAAAAAATGGTAGAACTTTCTAGTTTTCATAATTGAAGTTCATTAGAGTATTATGCAGACATGGAAAAAGAGCTGAAGGAGTTGCTATCAGACGGCAAACAAAGGAGAAAATCAACATATATTCACACATAATTTGGTATAGAAATACATCCACTTGGAAAGCAAGTAGGGTTAGGGAATGTTTGTATATATATATATATATATATATATATATATATATATATATATAT
>NW_027185809.1:10137698-10141386 GCF_028583685.1 Petaurus breviceps papuanus
TTCCCATAAGTGGGCCCCTAAGCCAAATCTCACCTCAGAGGTATATATAGCCTTCTCCAGGGTAAGAAGAAATCACAACCTTTGTGACCCAATGACTAATTACAAAGTAACAAAAGGTATGCCTTCCTGAAAAACAAGTCTTCCCTAAACAAGCTTCTCTTGTTGGAAGTGAGGCCCATTAAGGGTCAGGGGATCTTCAAATTCCCTTACCATTACATTTGGCTCCAAGATCTTTCATGCTCATTACAATTACATAGGAAACTTATATTTGAATTGACACTAACATCTCTTAAGTACAACATAATCCCCACAAAATAAGACATCACATTTTCAAGATGGGTAGTATAACAATTCATTACCAGAGTGGCCACACGGTCTTCAACAAACACAAAGTACATAACAGTATAATAACCTCAATCCAAAACAAAAATGTCGAAATAAAGTTCTCTGGGGGGTGTGTCCTTCCCCCCACACTGACCTTGCAGGCTTCCTCTTGGCACTCTCATGTGCAGGCTCTAATGAGCAAAGTCCCAATCTTAACACTGTTCCAGACCCTACTTCCAAGTCCTGAGGTGTGGCTAGGCAACAAAGTCAACAGGATGGGGTCCTTGGGGGTCCACAGCACTTCCACCCACCCACCACAGACAACTCTACCGTCCCCCTGGATCCCAGAGTGTCACAAGGGCACATAAGAAAGCAATTCCACACTTCTGCCTTGCTTCACAGTACTTATGTGGTACTTCACAGTACCCTGTGGCTGGATTCTGAATTCCTGGGTTCCTCCTCCTCAGGAGCTGGATGCTCGTGGCTTCTGCCGAGTCCCAATGCAGGTAGTATTCTGTTCTTGCTCTCACCTCACCAAAGTTGCCACTTTGGCAGTTCTCTGCTCCTGCTCCATGGCTCCACTGAATCACAGTTACCACAACTGGGGAACAAACAATTATCCCAGCCCCCATACTTTCCTTTTAGTTTGCAGATCCTGCTGACTACACCATTTGTAGCAGCAAGCACCCTAGCATACCCAGGATGGCTGCTAGCACAAGTTCTTTGATCTGCTTTTCTAAAGGAAAGCAACTCAAAAATGGTTCAACAATCTTAGTTTAATCAAACATATATCAATTGCTGAGTTCAGGGGGAAAATCAGCACCCTGAACTTCAGAGAATACAAGCACACAAAAAATAGAGACAGAGAAAATAACACAATTCAACAGACCAACAGACAGGATTTCTAGGTGTCTGACCATTATATACATATTGTTTGTTACCAGAGAGAAAAGCACCAACAGCTGGATTTTGAAGGCCGGGAGGTGGGGCAGGTAAGGGAAGGGGGGAAGGGAAGTAAGGGAAGCTGCCTAGAGTCTCATCTGACCAAATCACAGAACTCTTCCCATAAGTGGGCCCCTAAGCCAAATCTCACCTCAGAGGTATATAGAACCTTCTCCAGGGTCAGAAGAAATCACAACCTTTGTGACCCAGTGCTTAATTACAAAGTAACAGAAGGTGTGGGCCTTTCTGAAAAACAAACATCCCCTGAACAAGCTTCTCTTGTTGGGCTCCAAGTGAGTGTCATTAAGGGACAGGGAAGATCTTCAAATCTCCTTACATAAAAATCTATGGGAAAGGGGAACCCACTAACTCTTATGACATCCCATTCCATTTTTGGAAAAATCAATGATTATTTTCATTAATATATTTTATTTTTACATCATCTACACTTTTCAAAGCATTCCCCTCCCAGAGAGCGTCCTAGATAAGAATTCTTTACTATTTTATATCATGAAACCCTTTGGAAGTCTGGTAAAGCCTATAGACTCCTATAGATCACTAACTAAATTAATAATTTAAAGAAAACTTAAATTTGAGTTAAAGTTTAATGAAAATAAAGACGTATTTTTTTTCATCCAGGCTAACAGACTCCTTTAAGTCATTCTCAGACCCCTTGGCAGTCCATGAACCACAGATTAAGAACTGTTACTTTATAATGATGAATTTTAAAAAATTAAATATTAAACTTAATAAAGCTTAGCTAAAGCTTTGCAAAACTTAGCAAGGTATTATCTGAGTCCAGCATATTATACAATGTTCACAACCAATTCCCCTTACTACAAATAAGGAAGAGAGGCACATGCTCATATTTCTACTTTGAGGCCAAGGTTGACCATTATTTTGAAGCACTCAGTTCCAATTGTTTTGTGGTGGTTCTGTTTGTTGTCTCTTTTCATTCTATTCAGAATTTCTTCTAGCACATTACTATGTTCTGTTACATCCATGTACCACACTTTGTTTAGCTATTACCCAATCAAAGGGCATCTATTTTGTTTCTAGATCTTTACTGCTATGAACAAGTTCCTCTATGTGGGGGGCTTTCAGCAGTATACATTCTGAGCAGTGGGATCTCTCAATTAAAATGTGTGAACATTTTAGTCACTTTCCTTGCACAATTCCAAATGCTTAGCACAAATTTGTAGATGGTGTTCCCTCACATTAAATCTGAGACCAAATAGAACAAGTGTAATACTTCTTCCATATGTCAACCCTTCAAATGCAGTGGATTTTAAGATATCTACTGTCTTTTTTTTCAGACTTCTTTCCAAGTCACTTAGTTTTTTTAATTGAGCATCCCTTGGTAACACAGTCTCTCTTAAATGCCAAATCTTGGCGTAGGGCACCCTCATCATCATGATTGCTTTTTTTTTTCTGGCAAACATAGTAGGAGTAGTATTGCAGGGATCATTCAGTCAGTCAAGTACTTAATAAGTTCTTTCTGTGTTTAGGCATGGTGATTGAAATGAAAACCACAGATGAAACAGTTCGTACTATTGAGAAGCTTACATCCTATAGTGTGAGACAATATGTATGCTTAAAAATAAGCATATGCAAAACAATGTAAGGAAAATTGAGAGGGGGAAAACTCATAGATGGGGGGAATCATAAAAGATGGCATCAGGAATGAAGGGAAGCAGAGCCTGAGTTAAAAATTGAAACTAGGAATTCCAAGAGATGATGTGAAAGGAGTGAATTCCAGTCATGGGGGATATTCCGAGCAAAACTAAAGGGATAAGAAGTACAATATTGCATGTGACTAACAGGAAAAAGACCAAATTGGTTGGATTGTAAAGTGTGTGAAGGGGAGTAATGTTTAATAAGACCATGAAGGTAGGTGGTAGAGGAAGTGGAATTGGGTTGTAAAATACCAAACAGAAAAATTTGTATTTGATGCTAGAGGTGATAGGGAGCCACAAGAATTTATTGAGCCCGGAAGAAATATGGTCAGTTCTGTGCTTTTAAAAATATTACTTTGTACAAAATTATATTTTATGCAATAATCTTTACTGTATAAAGAATGTATATAAATATTATATATAAAATAATCTTTATAAAGAATGGATAAAGAAGAGAGAGTTATAAAGTAGAGAAACCAATTAGGATGCTATTGACATAGTATAAGAAAGACACATTTAGGGGGTGTAGTAGATAGAGCATCAGTCCTGAAGTCAGGGGGACCTCAGTTCAAATTAGGCCTCAGACACTTACAGACAGTGTGACCTGGGCAACTCACTTAGCCCTGATTTCCAGAAAGAAAGAAAGGAAGAAAGAAAGGAAGGAAGGAAGAAAGAAAGAAAGAAAGGAAGGAAGGAAGGAAGGAAGGAAGGAAGAAAGAAAGAAAGAAAGAAAGAAAGAAAGAAAG
>NW_027185809.1:10141486-10204180 GCF_028583685.1 Petaurus breviceps papuanus
AGAAAGAAAGAAAGAAAGAAAGAAAGAAAGAAAGAAAGAAAGAAAGAAAGAAAGAAAGAAAGAAAGAAGAGAGAGGGAGGGAGGGAGGAAGGAAGGAAGGAAGGAAGGAAGGAAGGAAGGAAGGAAAGAAGGAAGGAAGGAACAAAAGAGAAGTGATGGGTGCCTGACTTGGAGTGGAAGTCTCATGAATAAAGAGAAAGGGGAGGATATAAGATATGTTGCCGGTACAATCATCCTAACTTTCTAACTGATTGTATATGTGGTGTAAGGCAGAGTGAGCAGTTGAGAATGACATCAAGATTGTAAGCCTAGGCTTGTGGAAGGATGATGATACCATTGATAAGGATACTGAAGCCCCAATTACTGAGATAAGACTCTCCAAATTTAGTTGTATGATTCTTCAGATTATACAGAGTTGATGACTATTTTTGAAAGTCCTGTCTTTCTTGGATGGTAGGACCTGACAACACTTGTACTCAACAGACACAAAATTGAGGTCCTGACACTGCTTCCCTGTAGTAATGAGAAATTAGGAAAGAAAATCCTGTGTGCCTCAAGGATATTAATATTATAAAAAGGAGCAGCAGGATGGTGCAATAGTCTTAGAGTCAGGATAACATGGGTATAGGTCCTGCCTCCAAAAAGTGTATGCTGTGGGCCTCTCAGCAAGTCACCTAACCTGTCAATTCCAGGCATTTTTTAAGACGTCAAGTTGTAGAACAGTTGCAGGTCTGTATTGGTAGATGGAACTTTCACCCAGATTCCCTACATCTAAGAAGAAGAGGGAGGCAGGGAAGGGTTGAGAAGGATAAGACAAGAAGATGGTTTTTATTTTTTCTACTGATGCCTAGTGCATGTGTTTGTCTGTGTGTGTATGTGTTGGAAGGTGATGGTGATGACCTAGCATTACTTTGTGAGATCCCTAGCATCCTGCAAGGGTCAGCTCAAGTGTTATTTTATGCAGGAGACCTTTACTGATTATACTCTATCATTACTGCTGCAACACTCCCCCATCCCAAATTATTTTGTATATAAAAGTTTTAGGATACAATTTACTTATCTACATCCTTATTGATTATCCCTAATAGAACGTAATCTCTTTGAGGGCACAAATTATTTTCAATTTTGTCTTTGTAACCTCAGGGTCTAGCATAGTACCTGGCACATGAAAGATGCTTAAATATGCTTGTTGGTTTTAACCGAAATGACATAAACACATCCAACAATGCCCTTATGTCATATTGTTGTTGAGAAGATCAGGTATATGCTGATTTTGTTTATCAAATTAAAACTCTAGTCAGAAGCATTTAGGGTTAGGTTTAAGGTTAGACTTGGAGGTTAACGCCAGAGGTTCATGTTTAGGGTTAGAGTTAGAGGCATTTAGGGTTAGGGCTTCAAATGAAAATTTCAAAGTCTAGTGAATGGACTATGAAATTTTGTATCTATATGGCTATAGATATCTATATATCTATAAATCCATAGATATCTATCTATATATTTATGTATGTGTGTGTATATATATACATATATAATACATAAAATATATATGAATTATCATTAAGACCCACACAACTATTCTGTATTTCCTACCCTTTCCATCCAATATCAATCACTTTGTGATGATCAATCTATTTGAACTGGGGTATATATCCTAAAGAAAAGAAGACTTAGATAGAAGGTTGTGATAGCTTCAAAAACCTGCATGACTTAGGACAAGTGATTCGACTTCTTTCAATCTCAGTTTTCTCATCTGTAAAATGAGGAGATTAGTCTACATTACTTCTAAGTCCCCTAACAACTCTCACCCTATGATCGTGTAATCTGAAGACTGCAGAAGCAAAATTATATTTGATCTTTGCCCCAGAGGGCCAGAGCTAGAAGCAGTGGCAAGTAGAAGGTATAAGGAGCTGGATTTCAGCTTGATGTAACAAGAGGAAAACTCCCTAACATTTAGAGCATAGAACTGGAACTGACTTCCTCAGTGTTCAAGTGCAGACTAGAAGGTCACTTTAACAAAGATGTGAGAGTGGAAACTCCTGCTTATGTACAGCTGGAATTTTATGACTCCTGTAGTTCCTTCTAACTCTTTGACTCTGTGATTTAGAAAACAAGCCAGGGCTGTGCTAACTCTAGTATTCCGTCTACAAAAGATCATACAATGGCTTTGGCATATGACAATATTTATTTAGTCAGTTATAAAAATAGGATTACTATTGAAGATGTCGATTTCCCTAAACCTAGAGGAGAGCAGACAGATTGCTTTTGCAGCAGTGCACTAGACATTTCCCTTGGGAGAGGAGAAGAGATATCAGATAAAAGTAGCACTGGCCTAATGAATAAGACAAGTGACATTTGAAGTATCAGTTTTTATAAAAAGGGAAAGCTTCAAAGTTATTCTGTCTTACTGGTCTGAAACCAGAGCTAAGCAGAGAGAGAAAAATTGCCTTTGGTTGAATCCTATGGCCAGCACCCCTGATACTTTCCAAAAGGAGAACTAGAAAGAACATTTAAAAATTGACACAATCCCCTATTTGACTCAGAGGGAGTTATCTTTATATACTGTATGGGGACTCTATATATGTGGGGAACTTTTTCATCCTGAATCCAGTATTCAATATGAAATTCAATTCAATTCAAGAAACATTTGTTAAGCACTTAATGTGAACAAAGACTGTGTTGTTTATTGGGAATACAAAAATGAAAATGGACACGATCCCTGACTTCAAGGATCTTACAAATCTAATGGAGGTTCTTGGAATATGGTATGGCTATAATATAGTATATTACAGCATAAACAATTACAGGCACAAAAGAGAGCTCAGAAAAGTAGTATGGGTCATTTGAAAAGGAAGAATTCATATTCTCCTTGTTGGAGGGATTAGGACTTGACAGGAAGTCTTGATCAGATTTCCTTGGACAGGAGGGTATACTTTCCAAATACACAGGCATAAATGGCAGAATGGGCAGGCTGAGAATGAGGGGGAAAAACTTGTATGGCTTGACTAGAACACAGACTACATGAAATGGAATAGTATACGATAAGGTTGAACAATTAAGTTGGAATCAGATTGTGGAGGGCCTTAAATGCCAGGGTCAGAAGTATTCCAGAATGCAAGCTAAAAGCAGACTCACTGCAACCCTCATAAACGGTAGATAGATCAATTAACTAGTTCCTGGTGTGCATGCTAGCTTTCAGCGCTAGCTCTACCACCAACTGTCTTTCAATAACGTAACTAGGGCCAGAAGGCATGGGCTTTGCCATAGGAAACACTCACAATCCTTTGTTAACATCTAATTAACAGAGTTTAGAACCTATATAGCAAGAATTATTCGATAAAATTAGAAGCTACTGGGGGTATACTAGAGTAAGTTTTTCTCCAACTCTTTACCACTCTCCAGTCTCCCATTCCCTCCAGTTTGTGATGGTTTCCTTGAATACAGAAGTTTTCATCTACAAAAAGAGTATAATTAGTACCTGACCCACCTTGCAATATGTAAGACTTTTGAATGAAGGACTGTGAAAATGACAAAGTCCCATACTAATATAAGGTATGACTATTTTATGACCTGAGAGTTGAAAATGGTAATAAAGCTCTCTTTCATGTCTTTTCTAAATAAATTCCAAGTATCTTTCTTTGATAAACAGCTTTTGATTCAATACACAGAATCCCAGAATGATGTTCTGTATATCATACTGTCTTCTTAATTTAGAATCCATGGCCAACATCCTTCAATCATCAAAAGCATAGGGACATGGGAAGAATCAAAATGCAAACATCTACATGAAATAGGAGGTTGTCAAAGGAAAGAAAAGAAAAAAAAATATGGACAGAAAAATGGTTGATGACAGAAAGTCAAAATAAATCCCTGGAAGTGGGAGTAGAGAATGTCCCAGGAAAAGTATAAAGATCAACCCTTTCAAGAGACTCAGAAATGGCCTAGAGCTGTATACGTACTGATTGTTTAGTGATGATTCTTTTTCCTTTGTGCTGTTTACTGGAACTGTGCTTACCTGCTTACTGGATTTCCAGTACTTGTGAATGCAAACTGACTCCTCAAACATTCTGGAAAACCAAACCAAACCCCTATGCTGATGTGTGGAATGTTTTTTGTCTTAGTTTTCAGGAAGCCCAATGGTTCCTAAATGTTCTTTCCTTGACATGTTTTCAGAGTCGGTTGTTTTTAATATTACATAACATATTTTCGTCTCTTATGTTCTCTTGCTTTTGTTCTACTTCTTGTTATCTCTTCCAACTTTCAGGGTAGAGTGGCTGGTCCAGTTTCATCCTCTATTCACAATTGTACTAGAGCTAGCTCAAAGTAGATCACAAGAGCTGACTGTTAAATTTTCAGTGTGAGCATTTAACCCTAGTAAATCACCAAATACTACAAACTAGGGCTGGATTTTTTTTGTTGTTGTTCTGTTGATTCCTAGACTTAGGAGAGGGATGGAGAAAATACTAATAATGCAGACTAAGCTTAAAAGTGTGTTCTGCGTACTGTTTTTTCTCTTAGAGAACAGGCTGTTAAACATAATTCCAGTGCCTAGATTTCTTTGCTGACCTCTTCCTTCTAAGATTAGTCTCTTCCGGAATTGTATGATTTAGTGTGCTGGATCTTCAGGGCCTCTCAGGGTTCCCAGGAGAGGGAGCTAGTAACTTCAGAGTCTGCAGGTTTACTTGTCTGAGACATGCTCCAACTAAATTTCTACAACACCTGCGTTGGTTTCTTCTTGCTTAGGTTTTCAAAAATCACTCTTGCTGTCTCTTAACAGACATCACAGAAGGTCACACATGTGTCTGGCCTTTCTCTGGGCCCTGGTAGGAGTCAAAGGGTTTGTTTGACTACACCATCTTTGACTTGACTGACATATCCATGGCACACCCATGGACTACTGGCTCTCTTTTTGCGTGGTTCTAGGCTAGAAGGGTAACTCATGTAGTTTCTCATTCAATGTATTGACCATGATTGGTGTTAATTTCAGGTTTCTTTTGTTGTTGCTGTTTTTAAATAAGTAAGGGGGAGTTGAGCAAGCCTGACTCTGTTTAGGCACTCATCTTATGTGATTTTTTTGGTTTAGGGGGTAAATATCCTAGATGAAATCATTGGGAGGGTCAATGTGGCACGGTGAGCAAAATACGAAATCAAATCCTGCCTTTATCATTCTGTATGACTTTGAGCAAGTCATTCAACCTCTCTAGGACTTTACACTAGAGAGTTTGATAGATGTCTTCTAAAATCCTTTCCAGCTCTAAACCTATGAACCTTTGATCCTATAACGGGAGAAAAAAGGAGACCTAGAAGGAAATTGTCCTGAAAAGGTTATAGGTAGACCAGAAAATACATGAAGTTAGGAAAGAGTCAAGGGGAGAAGAGGCCCAGAGAAGCACAAAAGCATTAAGAAGCATGGATACCTGCTGTACAACCTTATGGTTAATAGAATTTAACATTTGAAAGATCATCTGACCCAGAATTCTCATTCTACAGATGAGAAACCATAGAACCAGGATCTCAAGGCCTCAGAAGTGGCAAATAGAAAAGTCAGGATTTGAATTAAGTCTTCTGAGAATAAATTAAACATTCTTTTTTCTAGAACAAGGCTTGTCTTTGTCATATAGTATTAACTCCTATATGTCCAAATATCATTCCTGCAACTGACATCTTTATGATGTTACTTTCCTACTCCTAGATATAATTTATGGACACAGACCCAAAGCCAGGCTGGAACTCATAATGGCAAACTTTGGCAAAACTAGTTCTTGGAGAGGAAGTCTTGGAAGCCGAGAGAAGCAGACTGGGCCAAGTGTGCAGCGCACAGAGGCAGGTGGCAAGTCATCCCACCAACCACAAGGGCCACTACCAGGCCTATGACCAAAGGGCTGGGACTGGATGGAACAAGGTAAGAAGCAAATGCAGGGCGCTTGGCAGGGGCAGCAAATACTCCTGGGACTACCATGCCATAACCCACAAATTTAAAAAGCCTCTATCAGGACCTTCAAGGACCATGATGGCAGAGTGAATCCCAACTGCTCCAACCCTTCCCCCTGACCCTGAAAACATAGTAATTATTGCCCCAGGGCAAAAAAAAAAGCAGTAAAGGTTTGGGAACCCTAGAGGAAGGGTGTGGCTAGGGCCCTGCCTCAAATTGGGTAGAAAGCAAACTACAAAGACAAAGACCCTTGAGTCCTACTATCCTCAGAGGGAAGAACAAAATTCAGAGGAAGACAATGTTGACTCCTGTAAGGGTTATGGGATTTAAAGATCTTCCATGCCCCATTGGACTTGTTGACGTAGCAGGAAGGGGCAGAGCAAGAGGAAGCAGAAGCCAAAACTAGAGTTCCTGCGGTGGCTAGCAGTGGCAGTGATAGCCGCAGCAGCAGAGGCAGCGGTGGTGGCAGTGCGAAGCCCTTTTTGAGTCAGCCAGAATTTCTGCTAAGGGCTCCTGCTGAGGACTGCCAGGGGCCAGAGCTGCTGGGAGTGCGCTTCCTGGACGCTGGGTGGTTGCTGTGAGTGGGGAGAGGAGGACCTTTGCCTGAAGAAGCCTGTTCTGTTTTAAAGGCTTGAGAATGTGGGTGTTTTCTACTTTATCTACCTGTGCCAATTTCATAACTACTCTGATGGCTTTCACTTTCTGGTGTTGGGACTCAGTCTTTTGGTATTTTAATAAATTTTCTAGCTTATTCCCCCACATAGCAAGCCTGATTTATTTTGTGATGGATAATTATATCAGCATATCTGTAATTTCCATAGGCATTGTGAATATGGCATTGCTGATACAACTCCACATCCACATGAACAGGAAACCCCTTCCAAGCACAGAAAGCTTTCCTAAATGAGCTCAAAAGGAACTTTGAAAACCAAATGAGAGAAATGGAAGATAAAATGGATAATTCTTTTAAAATCAAAATTGCAAAATTAGAAAAAAACATTATAATGAAGAAAAATAGATCCTTAAAAAGAAAAATGTGGGATATCGAAAAGGAGCTCCAAAAACTAACTGAGGAAAATACTTTGCTAAAAATGAGGAACCAAGAATTAGTCAAACAAAACAACAAGAATGAAAAATTAGAAAAAAAGGTAAAATATCTCAATGGAAAAATAACTGACCTGGAAAACAGATCAGGGAGAGTTAATCTGAGAATCATAGGCCTAATGGAAAATCATGATGAAAATGAGCCTGGACAACATGTTTCAAGAGCTCATCAAGGAAAACTGCCCTAAGATACTAGAACCTGAGGGTGAAATAGAAATTGAGAGAGTCCACCACACACCTCCTGAAAGAGATACCAAACTGAAAAATCCTTAAAATGTTGTGGCCAAACTCCAGAACTACCAGGTAAAACAGAAAATACTTCAAGCATCCAGAAAGAAACAATTCAAATATCAAGGAACCATAGTGAGGATTGCATAGGATTCGGCAGCCTCTACACTGAAAGACTGGAGAGAGTGGAATACAATTTTTCACAAGGCAAAAGAGCTCAGGTTACAACCAAGGATCACATATCCAGCAAAACTGAACATATTCTTCCAGGCGAAGAGATGGGAATTTAATGATATAACAGATTTCCAGAACTTCCTAATGAAAAAGCCCAAGCTCAATGGAAAATCCAACCTCCAATTCCAAGACACAAGAGAGACATAGAAAGGTAAACAAGGAAAACACACATACACATACACATACACACACACCCTGTTATTTAATAAGAGAAAACTATAGACAAGTAGAGGGTATGAGTATAAATTATACAAAATGACAATAAAAAATTTATTAAGGGCTACAAAAGGACTACAATGTAAGAAGAGGAGTGAATGAAATGGAAAAGGGTAAATTATGCCACACAAAGAGGCATAAATGCAATACAGCAGAGGGAAAGAAGGCAGGGAAATGAATATTTATGAGCTTTTCCCTCACTGGTTCTGGTGCAAGGAGGGAATAACACAACCAGTTAAGCATAGGAATCTGTGGAGAAAAGACCCAAAATGTATCATAATAGAGGGAAAGAGGGGAGGGAGAGGAGCTTCATATGAGATTTGTTCCTGTCTCTCTTGGTTCGAGGAAGATATAACATACTTCATTAAATATAAAAATATCCTACAGGCAGTAGGAGGGGGGAAGAGCTATGAGAGGGGTGGTGGTTAGAAGGGAGGGAAGAAGTAAGGGGGAAGGGGGAAAAGGGAGGGGGGCTGATAAGGGAATACTGAGGGAGGCGGTAGTCAAAAGGAAAACTCTTGCAAAACTGCATATCATGTTTCAAGGGAAAATATGGTCATTCAGTGGAATAGAACACTTTTAAACATACTTAATGAAAAAACCAGGGATGAATAGAAAATTTGACATTCAAATACAAGAAGCAAGAGAAGAATGAGAAGGTAAACAGGGAAAAGAAGTCATAAGGAACTTATCAAAGTTGAACTATTAACATTCCTAGGTGAAAAAATGATAAATGTAACAGATGAAACTTTTTAGTATGAAAATAGTTGAAGAGAATATATATGTATGTCTAAAAAGAGAAAAAAGGATAACTCTTAAGGAGGAGAAGGGAGAAAGGGAAAAAATATATAAGCATAAACAGGGGAGGGAATAGGATGGAGGGAAAGAAACCGATAACAATCATAACTGTGAATGTGAATGGAATGAACTCTCCCATAAAACAGAGGTGGATAGCAGAATGGATTAAAAAGCATAATGCTACAATATGTTGTTTACAAGAAACACATATGAAACAGAGGGATACACAGAGGGTAAAGATAAGAGGCTGGAGTAAAATATATCATGCCTCAGCTAATGTAAAAAAAGCAAGGGTAGCAATCCTTATCTCAGAGAAAGCAAAAGCAAAAATTGATCCAATTAAAAGAGATACGGAAGGAAACTATATCCTCCTAAAAGGTACCATTGAGAATGAAGTAATATCATTACTTAACATATATGCACCAAGTGGGATAGCATTCAAATTCCTAGAGGAGAAAATAAGGGAATTAGAGGGAAAAATGGATGGCAAAACTATACTAGTGAGGGACCTTAACCTTCCCCTCTGTGAACTTGATATATCCAACCTCAAAATAAAAAAGAAAGAAGTTAAGAAGTTGAATAGAATTTTAGAGAGGGTAGGTATTACAGATCTCTGGAGAAAACTGAATTGGTATAAAAAGGAATATACCTTCTCCTCAGCGGTACATGGCACATACAGAAAAAACTGGCCATGTACTAGGACATAAAAAACTCACAATTCAGTCCAGAAAGGCAGAAATAATAAATGCATCATTCTCTGATCATGATGTGATAAAAATCATGTGCAATAAAGGTCCATGGAAAGGCAAACTAGAAACTAATTGGAAACTAAACAATTTAAACCTAAAGAATGAGTGGGTCAAACAAGAAATCATAGAAACAATCAGTAAATTCATTCAAGAGAATGACAACAATGAGACAACATATCAAAATTTGTGGGATGCAGCAAAGGCAGTTCTTAGGGTACATTTTATATCCTTAAGTGCATACATGAATAAATTAGAGAAAATGGAGGTCAACTAATTGGGCATGCAATTGAAAATGCTAGAGAAAGAACAAATTGAATATCCCTAATTAAATACTAAATTAGAAATACTGAAAACCAAAGGAGCGATTAATAAAATTGAAATTAAGAAAACTATTAAATTAATAAATAAACCTAAGAGCTGGTTTTATGAAAAAAAAATAAAATTGATAGAACCTTAGTCAATATGATAAAAAAAAGAAAGAAGAAAACCAAATTGAGTATCAAAAATGAAAAGAGTGAATCTACCACCAAAGAAGAGGAAATTAAAACAAGAATTAGGAATTATTTTGCCCAGTTGTATGCATACAAATTTGACAATCTTAGTGAAATGGATGAATATTTACAAAAGTGTAAGCTACCCAGATTAACTGAAAAGGAAGTAAATTACTTAAATAACCCCATCTTAGAAAAAGAAATTAAACAAGTCATCAGTGTACTCCCTAGGAAAAAATCTCCAGGGCCAGATCGATTTACTAGTGAATTTTATCAAACATTTAAAGAACATTTGATTCCAATACCCTACAAACTCTTTGGGAAAATTAGTGATGGAGTCCTACCAAATTCTTTTTATGACACAAATATGGTACTGATACCTAAATCAGGAAGAGATAAAACAGAGAAACAAAATTGTAGACCAATTTCCCTCAAGAATATAGATGCAAAAATTTTAAATAAAATATTAGCAAAAAGACTACAGCAACTTTTCACAAGAATAATACATTTTTATCAGGTAGGATTTTTTCCAGGAATGAAATGATGGTTTAATATTAGTATAACCATCAGTATAATTGATCATATCAACAATAAAACTAGCAAAAACCATATAATTATCTCAATGGATGCAATAAAGGCTTTTGACAAAATATAACATCCATTCCTATTAAAAACAGTAGTAAGTATAGGAATAAATAGGGCCTTCCTTAAAATAATAAGTAGCATCTATTTAAAGCCATCACCCAATATTTTATGTAATGGGAACAAGCTAGAAACATTTCCAGTAAAATCAGGGGTGAAGCAAGGATATTCACTATCACCCCTCTTATTCAATCTGGTACTAGAAATGTTAGCAGTAGCAAATAGAGAAGAAAAAGAAATCAAAGGAGTCAAATTAGGCAAAGAAACCAAGCTATCACTCTTTGCAGATGACATGATGATATATAGAATCCTAGAGAATCAAGTAAAAAACTACTTGAGACAATAAAATTTTGTAAAGTTGCAGAACATAAAATAAACCCACATAAATCCTCAACATTCCTGTATACTTCTAATGAAATTCAACAGCAAGAGATAGAATGAGAAATTCCATTTAAAGTTACTATAGACATTATAAAATATTTGGGGATCTACCTGCCAAAACAAACCCAAGACCTATATGACCACAACTACAAAACACTTATCACACAAATAAAGTCAGATCTTACTAATTGGAAAGAAATCATTTGCTCGTGGCTGGGTCGAGCTAATATAATAAAAATGGCAATTTTACCAAAATTAAATTATATATTTAGTGCCATACCAATCAATTTACCAAAAAAAACTACCTTATAGAGCTAGAAAAAATAGTAAAATTCATTTGGAAGAACAAAAGGTCCTGAATATCAAGGGAATTAATGAAAAGAAATGCTAGGGAGGGTGGACTAGCTATACCAGATTTTAATCTGTACTATAAAGCAGCAGTCCTCAAAACTACTTGGTACTGGCTGAGGAATCGAGCAGTGGATCAGTGGAATAGTTTGGGTGCATGAGACTCAGCAGCCAATGTCTATAGTAATCTACTGTTTGATAAACCCAAAGACCCCAACTTTGGGGATAAGAACTCACTATTTGACAAAAACCGCTGGGGAAAATGGAATATAGTATGGCAGAAACTGGACATAGACCATTATGTAACACCATATACCAAAATCAAGTTTAAAAGGGTGCATTATCTAGGTATAAAGGCTGATTCTGTAAGCAATCTGGGAAAACAAGGAGTAGTTTAGCTGTCAGATTTGTGGAGAGGGGAAGACTTTATGACCAAACAAGAATTACAGAGCCTTATAAAATGCAAAATCGATAATTTTGATTACATTAAATTGAAAAGCTTCGGTCCAAACAGAGCCAATGTAACCAGGATTAGGAGGGAAGTCGAAAATTGGGAAAGAATTTTGACAACCTATGTCACTGATAAAGGATTCATTTCTAAAATATACAGAGAACTGAGTCAAATCCATAAGAATACATGTCATTTCCCATTTGATAAATGGTCAAAGGATATGAACTGGCAGTTTTCAGAGGAAGAAATTAAAGATATTTATAAGTATATGAAAAATGCTCTAAAACACTACTGATTAGAGAAATGCAAATCAAACAATTCTGAGGTACCACATTTCACCAGTCAGATTGTCTAAGATGACAGAATAGGAAAATGACAAATGTTGGAGAGGATGTGGACAAATTGGAAAACTAATGCATTGCTGCTGGAGTTGTGAACTGATACAATCATTCTGGAGAGTGAACTGGAATTATGCCCAAAGGGCTATAAATAATTTCATACCCTTTGACCCAGCAATACCACTTCTAGGGTTGTATCCCAAAGAGATCATAGAAGTGGGAAGAAGGTCCATATGTACAAAAATTTTTATAGCAGCTCTTTTTGTGGTGGCAAAGAATTGGAAATTAAGGGGGTTCCCATCAATTGGGAAATGGCTGAAGAAGTTGTGGCATGTGCATGTAATGGAGTATGATTGTGCTATAAGAAATGAGGAGAAGATGTACTTCATATTTACCTGGAGAGGTTTATACAGACTGATGCTGAGTGAGAAAAGTAGAGCCAAGAGGAATTTGTACACAATTACAGGCACAACGTGTGTGATGACCAACTTTGATAGACTGGACTCTTCCCAGCAATGCAGTGATATATGTCAATCCCAAAAGACTCATGATGGAGAGAGATGTCTATATGCAAAGAAAGAACAGAGTTTGAACCCAGATCTAAGCAAATTACCTGCTCTTTTTCTTTTTCCTATCAGGTTTTGTTTCCTCTTTCCCATTGTTCATTCTATCTGATACAATCCTTCTTTATAACCTGACTAATATCTAATGTGAAAGTATTAGCAGATATAATACTTGATTGTACACCGCCATGGGCAGGGGGAGAGGGAGGGAGAGAAAATTTGAAACTCAAGGAAATGTGGAAATGAATCTTGTAAACTAAAAGTAAACAAATTAATAAAGACCAAAAAAAAAAAAAAACAACCTAGCACTTGGCACAGTGCCTGGCACAAAGGAAGCACATAGCAAAAAGGAACTGAATTGAAGTGTGACAGACACACATACACACACATGCATGCATGTATGTAAGTATATGTATATGAATGTGTGTATATAAACTCCTTGAATGTAAGGAATATTTCTTCTTTTGTGTGTATATACCCAAAACCTGCCATATTTTTTGAAAATAATTTATTTTATCTCAACACATATAAAATCCAGACAAATTTGAAAATGTAAGGTGCCCTAGGGAATTATTTATGAAAGATTCACTCACATATGTGATTATTTATAATTTTAGTATTACAATACAGTTGAGGAGGTTCACGTGCTTCATATAGATAAAAAAAAAACCAGCTTTGTTGACTTAATAGAGATAGCAAGTACTTTGTTGTTCCAGGGGCCTCTCCCACAATTTGTTCCTTTGAGACTTTCATATTAGTGTGCAGCATGGTGTGAGATAGCTTGGCGGTGCAGTGGATAGAGTGTTGGGCCCGGAAGACCTGAGTTCAAATCCATCCTTAGACACTTACTAGCTGTTTGATTCTGGACAAGTCACTTCACCCAGTTTGCCTCAGTTTCCTCATATGTAAAATGAGCTGGAAAAGAAAATGGCAAAACCACTCCGGTATCCTTGGCAAGAAACCCTCAAATGGGGTCAAAAAGAGTTAGACTCAACTGAAAATGATTCAACAACAACAACAACAACATCAACAGCATGATTTTGTGGTCAGAATCTTTAAGTGACTGGTCTTATGGCAAAGAAGAGCCAGATTAAAATTCTATCTCAGATGTTCACTAATTATGTGACCGTAGGTAAGTAATTTAATCTTTTGATCTGTTTCCTTATCTGTATATTGGTAGTAACAGCACCTTCCCCATAGGTTGTTGAGAGGATCATATGAGAAAATGCCATTTAAAGTATTTTGTGAAACTAAAAATTCTATAAAATGCCAAGTATTATAATTATCTTACACCCTTTATTGTCTTATAGAATCATAGGATTACATATTTAGCGCATAAAGAGACCTTAGATGGCAGCTCCTATATTTTGAAGAAGAAAAAGCTGAGACTGAGTGCTTGTGACTTGCCCAGAGTTGGAGAGAAGATTTGAACCCAGTACTCTCTCTCTTCTGTCACCTAGCTACATCCAGCTTACCCCTTGCTTACACAACACATCTGCTGTGATTAGTCAGTGCTTAATGCTGACCTTTCCTGTAATGGTCAGTTCCTATTGGCCTGTTTCTTCATCCTCTGATCATTTGACAAATGTTGATAATTATTTTTAAAGGTTTGCACAAGCAAATTGCTGTCCATTTTGTCATAGGCCAGAAATATAGAGTTGAGCAGCATCTAGGCCTACTTTTTCCTCTATGAATCTCAGATTTTAAGTGCCAACAATCCCAGTAGTGACTGCATAAGCAAGAACTAGCTTTTTGTTAATATGTGTTGTATTTATCCTCTCTCAAATAAAATAAACAATCTAAACCATCAGCAAGTGACTACTGTATTTCACCACATAATCGTTGCCACAGATTAATTGTCACATTGTTTTTTTCCATCCAAAAACTGGTTTATAACCTTTCATCATGTAATCCTTATGTGGTATAATTCTGTTCATCACACTGCTTAAAAGATAAACAGAGTGGCAATGTATTCAGTAGTGGCATGTGGATACATTTCTCTCTTGCACATTGCAAGCCACAAGCCTAGAATTCTCAGTGAAGGCATTTTGTCAGCATCCAATTATAATGTGTATTCACTAGTATTCTGTGCATCCTAATCTTGCACCAAAGACAGTTTAGTAATAAAATATTTTAAGTAATGCCCATACAATATTTTTTCAAAGCTTAACATAATAGTCACACCTCTCTTTTTTGCAAAAACAAAGTTAGCATAAAATCTGTGATGATTACGTGATGAAATATGATATGCCCCTGATACCATATTCTTTGCTCCAAGTTATATTACTTAAAAGAGCTTATGGAATTAAATTATACAACTAAAATGGTCAGCCCATTGCACATTCTCATAGTGGCACAGTCTCCATATCAAATGAATGACTGAATTCCCAGGATGAACATTTTTTGCATTCCATGGTGAGAAGGACTCTGTTATTTTTTTCCTTTATGTCTCAGTATCCACCAAAAAGACAAATTGTCTACTATATGTAATAAAAGGATCATTGTCTTGGATCCAAATCAAGGTTTTCATTGTAGTGAATGATCCTCAGGACCTTGTAAGGATGCTGTATCCCGGCTGGGGTTTTTAGAGATATGACAAAAGCAGAAAGAAAGAGAGAGAAGAAAAATGAAAAGCATTAAGAGGTTAGATCCAAAAATATTTTGACTCTCGTGAATTAAAATGGAACCACTATCAGTGGGCTCTTCACTTTGAGTTATTTCTCCAAGAAAAGGCATAATTCATACATCCTCTCATCCAATCCCACTTGGCATCACTGATATCCATGTCTGAGATAAGGGTTTTTGCTTCTGATACAGAACAGGATTTCTTCCCTTTGAAAAGCTAACCAGGTCATAAAGGGGCTGAATGGATAAACTGAGCTTCATTAGTACTGTGCTGAAGTATGAGTAAAAATCAAGTTTATTTTATTTGTTTTTGCTTTTTTTTGGAGGGGCAATTGGGGTTAAGTGACTTGCCCAAGGTCATACCGCTAGTTTTTTGTTGTGTCTAAGACTGGATTTGAACTCAGGTCTCCCTAACTCCAAGGCTGGTGCTCTATTCACTGTGCCGTCTAGCTGCCTCTAAAAAACTAGTTTAATGGACATTAGAGGGCATCTCTTATATCCTATACCAGAATAAGAGTACTCTCTACATCTTCAGCAAGATCTACCCATGCTTGGATCTGAGTCATAGTCCTGAGTGGCTATCCTGGGGTGAGGAAGAGCACTGGAATTGTGAAGCTTATGGCAGCAATGGAGAAGGAATACTTCTCACAATTCCAAGGCAGGAAAGAGTGCTTGTGGTCACTTTCAGAAAAGAGTACAGACCAGGAAAGGAGTAAACACCTCTCCTTAGTTCGTACCACCTTGGGAGAACTGAAAATTTACAGGTCCCTAGAAGTATCTCTGAAAACAGCTTCACAAACTCCCTGAAGCTTGGAACATTATACCTCCATACTCTAAGCTGAACCCTAATTTAACAAAGAGTTAAAAAGTCAAAGAATTGGCTGGGAAAATGAGCAAACAGCGGAAAAAAACTCAGACTATGGAATCTTACTTTGGTGACAAAGAAGACCAAAATATACAACGAGAAGAAGACAACAAAACCAAAGATCCTAAATCCAAAAAAAAAATGTGAATTGGTTGCAGGTCATGGAAGAGTTCAAAAAGGATATTGATAATCAACTGAGAGGAATAGAGGAAAAAATGGGAAGAGAAATGAAGGAGTTGAAAGGAAATCATGAAAAATGAATCAACAGTATGATAACGGACACCCCACAAATATTGAAGAATATAACACCTTAGAAAAACAGACTCACCAAAATGTCAAAAGAGGTCCAAAAAAGCCAACAAGGAGAGGAGAAGAATGCCTTAAATAGGAGAATTGGCCAAATGGAAAAGGAGGTTCAAAAACTCACTGAAGAAAATAATTCCTTACAAATTAGAATGGAGTATTTGGAAGCTAATGACTCTATGAAAAATGGAGATGTTATAAAATTAAACCAGAAAAATGAAAAATAAAAAACAATGTGAAATATCTCATTGTAAAAACAAGTGACCAGTAATATAGATCCAGGAGACATAATTTAAAAATTATTCAATTACTTGAAAGCCAGTATCAAGAAAAGAACCTAGACATCATCTTTCAAGAAATTATCAAGGAAAAATGACCTGATATTCTAGAACCAGAGAGTAAAATATGAATAAAATGTATCCACCTATCACCTCCTGAAAGAGATGCCCTATACTCCTAGGAATATTTTAGCTAAATTCCAGAATCCCCAGGTCAAGGAGAAAGTATTGAAAGCAGCCAGAAAGAAACAAGTATTGTGGAAACACCATCAGGATAACACAAGATTTAGCTGCTTCTACATCAAGGGATCAAAGGATGTTGAATATGATATTCTAGAGGTCACAGGAGCTAGGATTGAAACCAAGAAATACCTACCTAGTATATTCCTTCAGGGGGAAAAATTGAAATTCAATGAAATAGGGGACTTTCAAGAATTCTTGATGAAAAGACTAAAACTGAATAGAAAATTTGACTTTCAAATACAAGACTTAAGAGAAGCATGAAAAGGTAAACAGGAAAGAGAAATCAAAAAGATTATTAAATTTGAACTGTTTACCTTCCTATATGGAAAGATGGTATTTATAACTCATGAAAACTTTCTTGATATTAGGGTAGTTGGAAGGAATATCTATCTATGTATCTATCTATGTATATATAGCATATATATATATATATGTAGAGAGAGAGATGATAGAGAGATAGATAGAGATAGATGGCACATGATGAGTAGAATATGAAGGGATGATATCTAAAAAAATAAAATTAATGGTTGAAAATGGAATGGGATAGTGTAATGGTAATGTAATTTGAACTTGAAGACCCCTTTTTGTATTGGCAAGAAAGCAGGTACTTAGCAATTAGCAACTAATCAAACCTCTGTAAAAGAAACAAAAGGTATGAACCCCTGTTCCTGACATAACAGGAAGTGGTTGGCTGAAACAGGAAGTAGCTAATGCTGTGTATATAAGAAAATCCCCAGAGAGGCACAGTCAGAAGTTCTTGGAACAAGAATCTGGAGGCAGGGCAGCTACAGAAGAGAGAATAGAGAACTGAGCCAAAATTTCCTGAGAACCTGTGGTGGTGGAGCTTCTTCTGAACAGGAGCCCAGCTACCCAGGAGCCAAGAGCCCAGGAGCCCCCTCCACCAAGGCTGGATAAGGTGATGCTGATTTTTTGAATGACCTGCAGAAGACTGAGGAAGCATGACTGGGATGCAGGGAATTTGTCTGTTTGTGGCTTGGCTGAGCCTTGAATTCCCGGGAGCAGAAATTATGAAGGATTTGATATGGACTGGACTCTGTGACCTTCTTTGTGAAGCTGGATCTACCCAGAAAGCTGACAAGGAATTGGGAGCTGTCTGCCGTTGAACCCAGGTGACAGTCTGGTGAATCCAGGTAGAATCTGGGACCATGGAAGAGGATCCAAGGAGTCTGAGAACTGGCCCCAAGTCAAGATGAAAAGACCTCTCTGTGGGTACTGAGTAATGATGAAATTGTAGTTTGCTAGTGATCTAGGGGTGGAGGGTTTGTGTATTTTCTAATGATTGTATTTAGTGATTAATTATACTTAGTAATTGATTGCCAAATAAGTGACTGATTTAGTTAATTTCGTGTGCCCCATGAGTAGAATACTTTGACTACTGTACTTTGAGATGATTTTTCTTTGTTCTAAATACTGTGACTACTTTGGTGAAAAGTTTGTGTCCATTTTAATGATAAGCTATTGTGAATACTATATTGTGATTTTCTGTGATAAATTGTAACATAGTGAATGTTGTACCTTGACTTTCTGTGAATGTTTTGCTTTGATTTGTTATGGAATAAATAGGGGCTTCAGTATACTGTGTAATCAGAACCTTAAAAACTGTTCACAGTAGCATTCTTCTGGAAAGCTGCTCATGCATGGCATTACAAATGGGAGAAAGATAAAGGGAGATAAAATGGGGTAAATTATCTCACGTGAAAGAGGAAAGAAAAAATGTTTTACAGTAGAGGGGAAGGGGGGGGAGTGACAGGGAATGAGTGAACCCTACTCTCATCAGATTTGGCTTAAAGAGTGAATAACATATACACTCAATTGGATATGGAAATCTATCTTACCCTACAGGGAAGTTGGTGGGAAGGGGATAAGAGAGGGGGAACGACAGAAAGGGGACAGGTTGGAGGAGGGGGTAATCAGAAACAAACTCTTTTGAGGAGGGACAGGGTCAAAGGAAAGAATAGAATAAATGGTGGCAGAATAGGATGGAGGGAAATATATTTAGTCTTTCACAACTTGACTATTATGGAAGCATTTTGCATGAATATACATGTATAACCTATATTGAATTGCTTGCTTTCTCAATGAGAGTGGGTGGGGAGGGAGGAAGGGAGAGAATTTGGAATTCACAGTTTTAAAAAATGAATGCTAAAAATTGTTTTTATCTGCAACTGGTAAATAAGACACACAAGCAATGGGGTATAGAAATCTATCTTGCCTAAGGGCATTTTTTCATCATAAGTCCTTCAGTTTTCTTAGATCATTGTATTGCTAAGAATAGCTAAGTCACTCATGGCTGATTATCTTAAAATATTGCTATTACTTTGTGCACAATACATTTCACTTTGTATCACCTCATGCAAGTCTTTCCAGATTTTTCTAAGAACATCTTGGTCATCATTTCTTTTTTTGTTTGTTTAAATTTTTAGTTTACATCATTCATTTCTACAAGATTTTGAGTTACAAATTTTCTCCCCATTTTTCCCTACCCAGCACCCCAAAACAGCGATTCCACTGAATATCCCCTCCCCCTATCTGCTCTCTCCCATATCTTCCTCCATACCCCCTCCAGTGTTCCAGGAGGTCACGGTGGATCTCTATGCTCCAGTGCCTGTATATCTAATTTCCCAGTTACATGTGAAATCATAATCATAATACATTATATATATATATATATATATATATATATGTATAAACATTTGATTTTAAAACTTTGAATTCCAGATTCTTTCCCTTCCTCCCTCACCACCCACCCTCACTGGGAAGATAAGCAATTCAATATAGGTTGTACCTGTGTAGCTATGCAAAACATTTCCATATTGGATATATTGTGAAAGACTGATTATATTTCCCTCCATCCTATCCCACCCCCCACTGGTTCTATTCTCTACTTTGATCCTATCCCTTTTCAAAAGTGGGTGCTTCCAACTTCCCTCCCCCACCCAGCCTACCCTCCCTTCCATTATTCCCCCTCTCATCCCCTTCCCCCCTACTCTCCTGTAGGTTGAGATACCCTATTTAGGGTATATGTCATTCCCTCCCTAAGAAAAAGTCAATCAGAATAAGATTGACTCATTCCCTTTTGCCTTCCTTTTCGTCCCCTCCATTGTAACAGTTTTCCCTTGCCTCTTCTATACAAGATAATTTACCCCATTCTGTCTCTCCCCATCTCCTCTCATTATATTCCTCTCTCACCTCTTAATTTCACCTTTTAAGTATCATCTCTTCCTATTAAATTTTGTCCTGTCCCCTCTGTCTATGTATACCTGTACACATATATACACACATTAACATATGTATTCATATGCTCATATACCCTCCTATACAGACATATATATATATGTATATATATATATAAACATTTCTTTTCCCTTCAACTATTCTCATACTGAGAAAAGTTTCATAAGTTACAATTATCATTTTTTCTTGTAGGAATGCCAATAGTTCAACTGTGATAAGTTCCTCATGATTTCTCTTCCCTGTTTACCTTCTTATGCTTCACTTGCTTCTTGTATATGAATGACAAATTTTCTCTTCAACTCTGTTTTTTTTTCATCAAGAATACTTGAAAGTCCTCTGTTCCACTGAATGACCATATTTTCCCCTGAAACATGATACTTAGTTTTGCTGGGTAGGTGATTCTTGTTTTTAATCCCAGCTCCTTTGATCTCCAGAATATCATATCCTGAGCCCTTCGATCCCTCAATGTAGAAGCTGCCAGATCCTGTGTTATCCTGATTGTGTTTCCACAATATTCAAATTGTTTCTTCCTAGATACTTGTAATATTTTATTATTTCTTATAGTGCAATAGTATTCCATCATAATCACATACCACCATTTGTTCAGCCATCCCCCAATTGATGATCATCTTCTCAACTTCTAATTCTTTAACCCAGAAAAATGGGTTGCTATAAATATTTTTGCACATATATTTCCTTTTCCTTTTTGTGTTTTAGAAAAGCTTTAAATATGGTAGACCTCTGGAGAAAATTGAATGGGGATAGAAAGGAATATAATTTTTTTTGTACTTATACAAACATTGACCATGTACTAAATCTGTTCATTAATTTTGTGCCATGTAAGTCAAATTATCAAAAATTATTTTATAAAACTAGAAAAAGCAATAATAAAATTTATCTGGAAGAGCGAAATGTCCAGAATATCAATGGAATTAATGAAAAAAATGGAAGTAAAGGTGGCCTAACTGTTCCAAATTTAAAATTTTAATATAAAGTAGCAATGATCAAAAATACTTGGTACTGGCTAAGAAATAGAGTGATGAATCAGTGGAATAGATTAGGTACACAAGACACAGTAGTCAATGACTACAATAATCTACTTTTTGATAAACCCACAGTCTCCAGCTTTTGGGAGAAGAACTCACTATTTGACAAAAACTGCTAGGAAGCTCAAAAATAGTGTGGCAGCATCTACCAAGATTAGGTCAAAATGGCCACATGATTTATATATAAAGGGTGAAATTATAAGCAGATTAGGAGAGCAATGAATGGTTTACTTGTCAGATCTATGGAGAAGAATTTAAAGTTAGTCAGCACACAAGTTTTTTGTTACTGTGTAAAGATCTAGAAGTGGCATTCCTGGGTCAAAGGGTATTGTGCAAAACCTTTTTAATTTAATGTAATCAAAAGTTCCATTTTCTATGTCATAATGTTCTCTATCTCTTACTTGATCATAAGTTCTTTATTTATCTCTTTGACTTCTTTCTTGTTTATTTAGGGGTTATATTTATGTAGTTCAGAGAGGAGGAGATTGAAGTGCCCCACTAGTATAGTTGTGTTGTCTATTTCTTCCTGTAATTCACTTAACTTCTCTAAGAATCTGGATGCTATACCACTTGGTGCATATATGTACCTTCTAGCAGGAGGTAGTTTCCTTCTTTAGCTCTTTGAATTAGATCTATTTTTGTTTTGCTTTCTCTGAGCTCAGGATTGCTACCCCTGATTTTTTTCCCACTTCAATTGAAATATAATACGTTCTACTCTAGTAATCTTTAAATTTAAAAAATCTGTTTGTATACCTCTGTTTCAATTGTGTTTCTTGTAAATAACGTATTGTCAGATTATGGTCTTTAATCAATTCTGCTATCCACTTCCACTTCATTGAAGACTTCATCCCATTCACATTCACAGTTATGATTACTATCTGTGTCTTTCTCTCCATTCTATTCCTTCCTCCCCTCTTTATGCTTTTCTTTCTCCTTTCTCCCTTTCCCTCCTCACTAGGGTTAGCTTTCGACCACTGCCTCCCTCAGTCTGCCCTCCCTTCTATCAGCCCTCTCCCTTTTCTTTCCTTTTCCCTTACTACTTCTTCCCTCCCTTCTATCCTTCATTCATTTTATAGCACATGAGAAAGATAATATTGTAGCTGTTGTTTATTCAGGAGACGATTACTAATTTGTACCCTTAACTCATATATTCTACTAAGAATGGGTCTATAAGGGGCAGCCAGGTGGCTCAGTGAGTAAGAGCACTGGCTCCAGTGTTGGGATGACCTGAATCAAATCCAGGGTGAGATATTCAGCACCACACCCAGAAATAACTGGCCGTGTAACCTTGAGCAAGTTACTTAACCCAGATTGCTTTAAAAAAAAAAAAAACGGGTCTATGATCATGGATTCATGGACTCCTGACTCACAGCTGACCCTATTTTCTTTTTAGCTTTTTGCCTTTTAAATGTGTTTTATAGATTTGTTTCCTACAGGCTTAGTATCTTTTATCTGTAGATTCCTGATCACTTAAACTGGTTGTCACCCCATGTCCAAGACTGTGATGTGTCACCCCTGGACCTGGCATAGACTGAGCTCCAGATGCCAGCTAAAGAACTAACCTTTCAAAAGGGACCTCTTGGACAGGGACAGCTCTCTGTCCAATTTCAATGGGAAGTATCTATGGAGGAGGAGACCTTCATCCTTTATCGCATTTTGAGCCCCATTTGTTTAAGGGGAGAATGTAAGGGATGATTGTGCTCAAGCACCCCACATATCATTTTATGTACTTATTTTCTGTTATCCCTACTATATTGTTGTAAAGTTCTATTGACAACAATTACCCCTCAACTCCCATTAACCTATGTAATGAAATGTATCATTAATGTGCTATGTAAAGGACACGAAAGATTCCGTGGCCAAATGTAATGGTAATGGTAATTTGAAAATCTTCTCTGCCCCTTAATAGGCCAAATGTAATCACATGAAGCCTGTGGTGGGAGGAATTTGCTGAAGGATGAACCAGAGCCCACAGGAAGCTAGGAGTCAGAGCAGCTAGAGGAAGAGAGGAGAAAAGACCCAGACAAGGAGACAGCTAGACTTGTGAGTGTTTATGGAAAGGTTAAAGGATTATGTGATTCCCTGCTGTGTTATGGTGTATTAACTTCTGTGTTACTATGATGGATTCAGTTTCCTGGTGTTGGGATTTGGTTTTCTGGTGTCTGAATAAATGTTTTGCTTCTTTCTTATATATGAAGATTTTGTTATAGTTTGCTATTCAAAACTGTGCTGGCATATTCATAGTCACCATAGGTGTTATGCATATTGCATTGTTGCTACATTAGGTTCAAACAATGCTCACTTCCCTCTTTTCTTTCCTTCTACTTTCCTTCTACAGTAATAGGTTTTTGCTCTGTTTCACATTATGTAATTTATCCTTTTCTGTTTCCTCCTTTCCTATTCTCCCATACAATCCTTTTTGTTCAAACCTTATTTAATTTTTGTGTCATTACATCGAAGTCAACTTATACCTAAATGCTCTGTCTATGTATGCCCCTTCTAAATGTCATAATAATGATAGAGTTCTCAAGAGTAGTATCATCTTATGTTATATTCATGTAGAGATGTAACAGTTTATACCCTTATAGAATGATCCTTTTTTTCTTTCCTGTTTCCCTTTTTATACTTCTCTTAAATCTTGTATTTGAAGACAGAATTTAATGTTAAGTTCTGGTCTTTTCACTATGAAGGTTTGTAAGTCCCTTACTTCATTGAATTTTCATCTCCTCCCCTGAAAGATTATGCTACATATTTCTGGATAGTTGATCCTTGGTTGTAGCCCAAGTTATTCTGCATTCCAGCTCCTTTGACCTCCAGAATATCATATTCCAAGCCCTTTGATCCATCAGTGTAGAGGCAGCCAGATCCTGTGTTATCCTCATTGTGTCTCCACAATATTCAAATTGTTTCTTTTTTGCTGCTTGTAATATTTTCTCATTGATCTGGGAACTGCAAAACCTGGGTATAATATTCCTAGGAGTTTTCTTTTGGGGATCTTTTTCAAGAGGTTATCAGTGGATTCTTTGGATCTCTATTTTTCCCACTGGTTCTAAAACATCACGGCAATTTTCCTTAAGAATTACTTGAAGGATGATTTCTAGGTTCTTTCTTTGATCATGGCTTTCAGGTAGTCCAATAATTTTTAAATGATCTCTCCTGGATTTATTTTCCAAGTCAGTGGTTTTCGCAATGATATATTTCACATTGCCTTCTGTTTTTTCATTTGTTTAGATCTGTTTTATAGTATCTTGATTCCTCTTAAAGTCATTAGCTTCTATTTGCTCCAATCTAATTCTGAAGGAATTCAGTGAGCTTTGGAGATTCTTTATCCATCTGGCAAATTCAGCTTTTAAAGGCATTCTTTTCCTCATTGGCTTTTTGAGCCTCTTTTGATATTTGAATTAGTCTATTTTTTAAGGTGTTATTTTCTTAACTCAGGTTGTTGACTCTCTTTTCATGATTTTCTTGCATCTTTCTCATTTCTTTTCCCAATTTTTCCTCCACTTCTCTTTGGTTTCCACAATCCTTCTTGAACAGAATCCTTCTATTGCCTGTAAACAGCTCATATTTTTCTTGGAAGCTTTTGGTGCAGGAGTTCTGATATTGTTGTCTTCCTCCTGTTCCATGCTTTTCATATATATATTTATATATTTACTTTTCACATGCATGTGTACACTGGGTATACAGTATATACCACCAAAGATGGGAAAAGTAAATTTCTCAAAATATTTCCTTTTTTTTTTATCAAATGCTTTATTAAATTCTAGTTGATATCACTCATTTCTGCAAGATTTTGAGTTACAAATTTTCTCCCTGTGCATCTCTATGCCCCAGTGCCTGTATATTTATTTGCCAGTTACATGTAAAATAATATTAATAGTGTATATTTAAAAATTTTATTTGAAGACTGAATTCCAGATTAATTCCCTTTCTCCCTTGTCACCCACCCTTACTGGGAAGATAAGCAATTCAAAGTAGGTTGTATATGTGTAGCTATGCAAAACATTTCCATAGTGGATATATTATAAAAGACTGATTATATTTCCCTCCCTTCTATGCCACCTCCCACTTGTTATATTCTCTACTTTGATCCTGTCCCTTTTCAAAAGTTGGTGCTTCCAACTTCCCTCCCCCCCAGCCTGCCCTCCCTTCCATCATCCCCCCTCTCATCATTTCCCCCTTACTCTCCTTCTCCTACTTCCCTTGCTTCTTGTATCTGAATGTCAAATTTTCTATTCAACTGTAGTTTTTCATCAAGAATGCTTGAAAGTCCTATGTTCCACTGAATGACCATATTTTCCCCTGAAAGATGATACTCAGTTTAGCTGGGTAGGTGATTCTTGGTTTTAATACCAGCTCCTTTGAACTCCCGAATAAATATCATATCCCCAGCCCTTTGATCCCTCATTGTAGAGGCTGCCAGATCCTGTTATCCTGATTGTGTTTCAACAGTATTCAAATTGTTTCTTCCCGGCTGCTTGCAGTATTTTCTCCTCAATCTGGGAATTCCAGAACCTGGCTATAATATTCCTAGGAGTTATCTTTTTGAGATCTTTTTCAGGATGTGATTGGTGGATTTTTTAAACTTCTCCTCCCCTGAAAGATTATGCTAAATATTTCTGGATAGTTGATCCTTGGTTGTAATCCAAATTTCTCTGCATTCCAGCTCCTTTGACCTCCAGAATATCATATTGCAAACCCTTCAATCCCTCAGTGTAGAGGCGACAAGATCCTGTGTTATTCTGATTGTGTTTCCACAGTATTCAAATTGTTTCTTCTTGACTGCTTGTAATATTTTCTCCTTGACCTGGGAACTCCAAAACCTGGGTATAATATTCCTAGGAGTTTTCTTTTGGGATCTTTTTCAAGAGGTTATTAGTGGATTCTTTCAATCTCTATTTTGCCCGCTGGTTCTAAAACATCAGGGCAATTTTCCTTGAGAATTTCTTGAAGGATGATTTTTAGGTTCTTTTTTTGATCATGGCTTTCAGGTAGTCCAATAATTTTTAAATGATCTCTCCTAGATCTATTTTCCAGGTCAGTGGTTTTCCCAATGAGATATTTCACATTGCCTTCTATTTTTTCATTTGTTTGGATCTGTTTTATATTTTTTGTTTATATAAACCGAATAAAAGTAAAGGTTACAGAGACAATTATAATTACCGGATAGAAATATAGAGAAACGGAAAACAGGGTACTCCGACGGCGTCCCGTGGAGACCAGTAAGGATATCTATGCCTCGTCCAGCTCTGCATCTTTACCATTACAGGAACGCTCAACAGAAACAGGTCACAGAACACTCATTGGACAAAATTGAAAGAATTTGAGAAGGACTCAGGTTTCTGGTTCACTCAGGAAAACAGTATGAGCCAAGAGCCAAGGAATTTCTCTCGGTGGCTACTGCCCCTAGGTTGGACTGCCCTCCCAGCCTTCCAGGGAGCCTGGTGCAGCTGTCAATACAGAGCTAAAGGCTATCTTGGTGGGACCTTCAAAATGTAGTGGACATCTGAGAAATAACAGGACAGCAAAGCCAATTATAATTTAGGAGTGTTTATTAACCAGCTGGTGACTGCCTCCCCAATAGGAAAGATAGCATTGAATCTTCTGTAAGATACATGTAATATAGAATTAGGTGTTGCTAATCAACAAAATGTGGTTCCAAGGTGGGGGAAGGGTACCATTTCTAATAAAGTCTTGGGTACCTAAGAAGAACAGACTTGTATCCGGGGTATGTTTCTAGTAACACAGGTAAAATGTTCCTTCACTATTATGGCCTATAAGGTGGCTTTCCAGGGACCCTGGTAGGGGCCCTTCTGGAAGGTTTTAGGGGACTTTGGTTTATAATTTCCAATGGGCACTTCACTCTTTATCATTAAATGTCCGTTTTTTTTTTTTTTTACCCTGGAGTATTATGCTTTATTTCCAAGTCCTGCTCCTTTATCACGGTAGCTGCTAAATCTTGTGTAACTCTAGAGGAGAGAGTGAGGCTGATAACTTTACATAACTCTGCTTCACTTAAATGCAATTCATGCACGAGCCAAGATATCACCCTTGTGATGTCATTAATCTTCTTTCAGAATGAAGAAGGAACAACAACAATGATCCTGACTTAAGCTCTATAGCATTTGAATTATTCCTTTCTGGCTGCTTTCATTATTTTCTATCTCACCTGAGAGCTCTGGAATTTGACTATAATATTCCTGGGACTTTTCAGTTTAAGGTTTCTTTCTGTCTATGGTAATTTTTTTTAATCAAAATGTAGTTTCTTTTATTATCTTTTTAAATTAGGTTTTTTAATTAAGCATTCCTTTCTACACTCTGTAACATCAACAGAGAACTGGGCAATGAGCAGTGGAATTGCCCAGTAGTTCCTGGTCCTACACCAAGTGCCTAAACAAAGGTCCCCTGTAATGTCTTTCTGACCAGTTGTCCAATCTCCTTAGTCTCCATGTGGGGACTGGTGATTTATTTTCCCCTACTTCTAAAATATCTGAACACCTTTCTTTGTTAATTTCTTAAAATATATCAAGGTTTTTTATTTTGGTCATGACTTTCAGGTAGTCCAATAATTCTTAAATTATCTCTCCTTGATATATTTTCCAGGTCTATTGTTCTTCTGATATTTTACATTTTTTTCTAGTTTTTCATTATTTTGATTTTCTTTTATTGTTTCTTGATATCCCATGGAATCATTAACTTCCCATTGACCAATTCTAATTTTTAAGGAATTATTTTTTTCAGTGAGATTTTGTACTTGTAGTTGAATATTATATTCTTCTATAAAATCTCTAAAAATTGGCTTAAAGACTCCAAGGGACAGGATATCACAATTTCCAAAAAAAAATCTATTCCACGTTTTAAATTATTCTATTTGTTGGGAAACAATTCATTTATTTCCTTTCCTCTGTAGGGGGATTGCAACAGTTTTAGTTGAGTGAATGTATCACAGCTGTGACAAACATCAGGCAAGTCTCATGTCTCTAATACTCTCTTTCTCAACATCCCCACCACTACACTAAACTCCTTCCATATGATGGGGTGTTTACCAGTCTGTAAAATCACATTTCCCCCTCTCCAGCCTCAGAGCATTAACTCTGCCCTTTGCCCCTGCCCAGAAACAACTCTTGAACTGTTTATTTCTGTTTGGAACAATAATAAGCTACACCTATGAATCCTTCACTAAACCTTCTATAAACATTTTAACTTAGGCAAATGTTATCTCTCCTTAGTAAAGTGGCCAGCTGCACCTATGAATCCTTCAGTGAACTATCTGTAGGTTAACTCCTTAGCCAATTATACACATACTGAGTCTCCCTGAGCATTGGTTCCCAACATCCATCTTGTCAAACATGACACTGATGGGTGGCAGACTAGGCACTTCTCAGTCTTGACTGCTAGCTGACTTAGTGATGTTTCAAGCCAAAAACCACACCTCCAAGTAGCCTCCCCCTTCCTTTGGGCTATTTTCCAGTGAATTATGGGCAACATGCCTGGCAGTTGACATTGAAAGTGAATGTTCCTTTAAGCACTGACTACGCCTTAACTCCTCCCTAGTCCCACCCTTACTCAGCTAGTTAGTGTAATTGACATCTGATTTACTGTCTTGACTCCTTAAAACTATACCTGTGACTTCTTTAAGTTTGCAGTTTCCCTAAGAACTCTTGCCCACTGTAAACTTTTACAATTCTGACTCCAAGTTTATTTGGGCCTGCTGAATTCTTTCCAGACTGAATCACAGGGATTCTGGTCATTGCTATTGATCAGAGCTTTTGTATAACCTATTTCCATCTCCCCCATCACATGGACTCAAAGTCAAGAGCTTTAGAAGAAAGAAACAATACATGTTTGTCATTAGATGCTGGGCAGTGGTGTGAATCTGGAAATCTGTTAGGTTAGCCAATGTTAAATAATCTGTTTTCTTCATTTATAAGAAACTGACAGAATAAATGGGCTCTTAGTGCCTTCATTACTGTTAATAGTAGTAATAAATCTAGACTACAAGATGACCTTTGTCCGAATGTACTTTACATTCATAAAGAAAAATAGAAACTTCCTAGAAAGATTATTTTACTCAGTCAAAAGCTATTACCTCTGAAATGAAACACTACCTGTTTAACAACCCACAACCACATTAGAGAGCAATGAAGACCAGGAATGCTTGATTGAAACCATAGAAACAATTGATGTAGGCAGAAAAAATTTACCTCAGGCATTTCCGTTCTCCATTTTAAATCCTTGAGGAAGGGAAGTTGGGAGGAGGTAGCTTATTAGACATAGCCTAAAAACAAAATGGTCCTCTGATTCTCCATTTAGGAGGACAAAATAATGAAATGGGGTTTAGGTGTACTAAGAATCCCCTGTTTTAGATTGTTCTTAAGGATTAAATATACTGTAGGAATTCCAAATGTCACATTATCAGAGGACCATTTTGTTTTTCAGTTGATTTGTGGACCATCAAAGACAGGAAATTTAGCACCTTAAATGTCGACCTGATGGTGCTATCAGTCTTTCTGTTCTTAACCAGGCTGCCTGTGACTGAAGATGTAGTTCATGGGCAGAATTTTATTCAGGGTCTTTATAAGTTGCTTGCTTCTTTTGGCTTGGCCTTAGCTAGAATAACCTTAATGCCTTCAAAAACCCAGTGACTTGCCATTTCCTTCTCCAGTTCCTTTTGCAGATGAGGAATTGAGACAAATTTTTCAATGACTTACCAGGGTCAAACAGCTAGTAAGTGTCTGAGGCCAGATTTCAACTCAGGACTTCCTGACTCCAGGTCCAGTGCTCTAACCATGATACAACTTAGCTGTTCCCTTATCATTATTTAGTTCATTGTGATTGCTTGCCCATGCTTACTTTTTAAAAAAAATGTTTCTCTTCTTTTTTCATTTTTCAAATGCTTCATTAACTTCTGGTTCACATCATTCATTACCGCCAGATTTTGAGTTACTAATTTTCTCCCTGGTTTTCCCCTAGCCACCATCCCAAAATAGCACTCCCACAGGATATCCCCTCCTCCAATCTGCTCTCTCCCATATCTTCTCCCATACCCCCTTCAACTTTTCCAGTACGGCATGGTGGATCTCTATGCCCCAGTGCCTGTATATCTTATTTCCCAATTACATGTAAGATAGTATTAATAATAGAATATATATATACATATATATATATATTTAAACATTTGATTTTAAAACTTGGAATTCTAGATTCATTCCCTTCCTACCTTGTCACCCACCCTTACTGGGAAGAAAAGCAGTTCAGTATAGGTTAGACATGTGTAGCTAATGCAAAACATTAACATAGTTGATATATTGTAAAAGACTGACTGTAATTCAGTCCCTCCTATCTCACCTCCCACTTGTTCTTTTCTCTACTTTGGTCCCATCCCTTCTCAAAAGTAGGTGCTTCCAACTTCCCTCTCCTTTCCATCATCCCTCCTCCCATCGCTTTCCCCCATACTCTCCTCTATGGTGAAATACCCGATTTAGTGTATATTTCATTCCCTCCCTGAGCCAAATTCACTGAGAATAAGGTTGACCCATTCATTTTTGCCTTTCTATTCTTCCCCTCCATTATAACCATTTTTCCTTGCCTCTTCTATGAGATAGTTTACCCCATTCTATCTCTCCCCACCTCCTCTTATTATATTCATCTCTCACCTCTTAATTTCACCTTTTAAGTATCATCCCTTCCTGTTAAATTGGTCCTGTGCCTTTTATCTATGTATACCTGTATACATATATACACATATTATATATATTCCCTTCAACTATTTTCATACTGAGAAAAGTTTCATCAGTTACAATTATCGTTTTTACATGTAGGAATGTTAATAGTTCCACTTTGATCAGGTTCTTATGGTTTCTTTTCCCTCTTTACCTTCTCATGCTTCTCTACCTTCTTGTATCTGAATGGCAAATTTTCTATTCAACACTAGTTTTGTTATTAAGAATGCTTGAAATTCCTCTATTCCACTGAATGACCATATTTTCCCCTGATAACGCAATACTCCGTTTTTCTGGGTTGGTGATTCTTGTTTTTAATCCCATCTCCTTTGCCCTTCAGAATATCATATACCAAGCCCTTTGATCCCTCAGTGTAGAAGCTGCCAGATCCTGAGTTATCCTGACTGTGTCTCCATAATATTCAAATTGTTCCTTACTGGCTGCTTGTAATATTCTCTCCTTGATCTGGGAATTCCAAAACCTGGCTATAATATTCCTAGGAGTTTTCTTTTTGGGATCTTTTTCAGGAGGTGATCAGTGGATTCTTTCAACCTCTATTTTGCCCTCTGGTTCTAAAACATAAGGGCAGTTTTCCTTGAGAATTTCTTGGAGGATGATTTCTAGATTCTTTCTTAGATCATGGCTTTCAGGTAGTCCAATAATTTTTAAATTATCTCTCCTGGATCCATTTTCCAGGTCAGTGGTTTTTTCCCATGAGATATTTCACATTGCCTTCTATTCTTTCATTTGTTTGGATCTGTTTAACTGCATCTTGAATTCTCATAAAGTCATTAGCTTCCATTTGCTCAAATCTAATTCTGAAGCCATGATTCTCTTCGTTGAGCTTTTAAGATTCTTTTTCCATCTGGCAAATTCTTCATTTTAAGGCATTCTTCTCCTCATTGCCTTTTTGAGCCTCTCTTGCCATATGAGTTAGTCTTTTTTTTTAGGTCTTATTTTCCTCAGTCAGACTGTTGTTTCACATTTCATAATTTTCTTGCATCGTTCTCATTTCTCTTCCCATTTTTTCCTCCACTTCTCTATCTGCTTCTTAAGCTCCTCTATGGCCTGTAACCAGCTCGTATTTTCCTTTGCAGCTTTTGGTGCAGAAGTTCTGACTTCACTGTCTTCCTCCTGTTCCATGCTTTGATCCTTTATGTCCCCAAAATAGGAGTCTAATGTTGGATTTGCTTCCTTTGCCTGGTCATGTTGCCACTCATTTACTTGACTTTTGGGCTTTTTGCCACAGTTGGACTCTGCTACCACACAGGGGAGCTTTGTTCCAAATGTTGGGGTTTTCTCAGCTGCCAGCTCTGGCAAGCTGGTCACACACCCCAGGACCTCCACCCTAGATGGCAATCTAGATCCAAGCCGGTTAAAACAAAAGAGATTACCCCTCAGACTGGTTGCTTGGTCCCCCTACACTTGGCAGGCCAGGAGCTGAAGCTGCCACATTGCAGCGACTGTGCTGCAGCCTTCAGTGGCTTCTCACCCTGGGCGTAAAAGCTGATGAACTTCCAACTACTGGGTCCCAAAGTCCACTCTGCACTGACCTCTCATTTTGTCCTTAGCTTTCAATGATGTCAGATGCTTTCAATGAGGACAAAAACAGAATCAAGGTCAGCTACCCAATTGGCAGTAAATTATTTAACTTGAAAAGACCATAAGCTAAGATTAAAGTAGAGAGAGAGTTGGCGCATGATATTTTGTTGTTGTTATTATTGTTGTTGTTCATAGATGATTGTGCATTTACTGCAGCCTCTGATGTTGAGAATGCAACAAAGTATGGGTCAATTCTCTGTTGCTTATGCTAATTTTGGCCTAACAATTTACACCAAGAAAAGACAGGTTCTCCACTAGCCAGAACCATACCATACGTATATGGAACCATTGATTACAGCAAATGGAGAAATTTTAAGTGTTGTGAATATGTTCACTTACCTTGGCTTACCTTCATTTACACTTTCAAAGGATGTACACATAGATGATAAAATTGACACACACTTTGCCAAAGCTAGTTCAGTGTTTGGGTGGTTCTAAAGCATGGGAGAAAAGTGGCGTTAAATTTCCTACCAAACTGAAGATCTACAGAGCCTTTGCGCTGATCTCATTGTTGTATGCTTATGAAACCTGGACATTGCCAGAAACAGAATCACTTCTATTTGAATTATTTTAGGAACATTCTGAAGATCACCTAGCAAGATAAGTTACCAGATGCTGAATTCCTTTCTTGAGCCAAACTTACATGCATTGAAACTCTACTGCTGAGAGCACAATTCCAGTGTACCAGCCACATTGTTCAATTGCCAAATATATGTTTGACAAAAAGATTACTTTATGTAAAACTCAAAGTAAGTGCTCACATGGAAGTCAGAAGAAGCAGTACAAAGACACCCTCAAGATATCTCTGAAGAACTTTGGAATTTATTGCATGAAATGGGATACTCTGGAAAAAGACTACCCAGAATGGTGTACTACATCAAAGAAGGAGCTGTGTTCTATAAGCAAAGCATAAGTTCATTAGCTCAAGAGAAACATGAGATGCACAAATTTAGAGATATTTCCACCCAATGTTCATCTAGACTATTTGTGCTCAACCTGTGTTAGAGCATTCTTAGCTCATATTAGTCTGATCAGCTACAGTTGGACACATTGTGCCTTGACTCCAGAGTAGGAAATTTTGGTCCTCTTCAATAACAAAGGACAATCAATTAACTATACATACATACATGTACATGCATGGCACATATATGCATACACACATATGTATGTTTGTTTGTGGGTGTGCGTGTTGTTTCCAAAACATGGAAGTTTTGAATTTTAACTCTAATATTCCCAGAAGCTTTCATTTTGGGGTTTCTTTCAGAATGTGATTATTAGATTCTTTCTGTTTCTACTTTGCTCTCTGGTTCTAAAAGATCTGGGCAGTTTTCTTTTTGATTTCTTATAATATTTGGTTCTTTTATGATCATGGATTTCAGAGGGTCCAACTAATTCTTAAATTATATTTTCTTTCTTTTCTAGGTCAATTGTTTTTACTATGATATATCTTACATGTTCTTTGATTTTCTTTTCATTCTTTTGATTATGTTTTAGAATTTCTTGTTGTTTCACTTGCCCAATCTAAATTTTAGAGTGTTCTTTTGCTTGAATCAGGTTTGGTACTTCATGTACCAAGCTATTATCTTTCCAATATTTTTTCCAGAACTTATTTTTTTCCCATTTTTTTCCTCTAGTGTTCTCATCTCACTTAGGAAAAAATAAAAAACCCAACACTTTAAACTATTTTCAATCCTTACTTCATCTCTTCCTGAAATTCTAGTCGGATTTTGTTCAAATTTTCTTTTTCTATGAGTCTTTAATTATAGATGGTTTGGAGTCATTTTCTTGTTCTGGATTTCTGTCTATAGTGTCTCTGTCAGCATAATAGATATTTATAACAGGATTCTTCTTCTTTTTTCCTTTCCTTTCTTCTTTCTCTCTTTTCTTCCTTCCCTTTCTCTATCTTGTTCTTTTTTCTTTCCTTCCTCCCTCCCTTCCTTCCTTCCTTTCTCCCTTCCTCCCTCTCTCCCTCCTTCCCTCCCTCCCTTCCTTCCTTCTTTCCTTCCTTCTTTCTTCCTTACTTCCTTTCATTTTTTCCCCTTCAATCTGCTTTCTGACTTTGGATTTTATGTTCTGGCTACTTTCTGTGAACTTAGGGAGATAATATCTGGGTTGAACTAGTGTTTCTATGTATTCTTTCTTGAGGTTATTGAGTGCTTTCTGGGATTTTTGGTTTTATGTTATTTCAGGAACTCAGGGACAGCTCAAGCAAGAGATTTGAAAGTTTTTAGTGCTCCTTATCTAAGCTCTGAAAGTTCTTGGCCTAGTTTTGAGTCTAAGAAACACACTTGTAGGCTTGCCCTTGATTACATTAATCAGCTACTTTCAGCAGGCTGCAAAGCTTTGCTGGCTCACAATGACAGAATCACAATCTTTTTTTTTTTTCGTCTGAGATTGGTGCCCTAGCTATTCCACTGCAGGCTTCAGACTGGGCTATAGGCAAGAACTAAGATACTGCTCTAACTATTGAGGTCACGACAACATAGCAACTACATGCTTCTCATCTCGCTTTTTACACCTCTTGGTGTCTATCATTGCTTCTTACCTTAGAGCACCACTACTAAGTTCAGGTCCTGTCTTTAGACCTTCTCGATCATCTCTGCCTCCTATACTTTCAACATAACTTTTCAACACTATCTTATATTACTTTCTGTCTTAAACTATATTTTAGCCAAGAATGGACTATCAACTCTTTCCCAAATATAGCATTCCATCTCCTGTTTCCATTCATCTATATAAGACCTTCCTCCTCTTTGCCTCTCCTATCCCTTGTCTCCCCTGTAAAGCCCTTCCTTATGCTACTTGTTATTAGTCTTCTCTCATTTCTCAAACCACTTTATAGTTACTCATCTCTGTACATGTCTTCCCTACTCCCATGCCCTAGAATGGAAGTTCATTTGAAGAAAGGTTGTTTTCAAATTTCCATTATTTAATTCAATACCCTGAAAATAAAAGAGAAAGATGAAGATTAAGTATGTGATTTCATTATAAGGGAACTCTGAGATGAGAAAACTCCCTCTTGGGGCAGCCAGGTGGCGCAGTGAATAAGAGCACTGGCCCCAGAGTAGGGAGACCTGGGTTCAGTTCCGGCCTCAGATACTTGGCACCCACACAAAAATAACTGGCCTTGTAACCTTGAGGAAGTTACTAAACCCCGATTGTTTTAAAAAAGAAAAGAAGAGAAAAGAAAACTCCCTCTGCTGTTGCAGGTTGACACCTTCCTTTATTCAGTGAGGTCTCACATACTGTTAGGTTGACTTAGACAAGAATAATCCCCTTGGCTGTAGCATGAGGGTTGTCATTGTATGGCTTAAGGAGAGATAGAATAGATTCTAGCCTCTTTTCTATCCACCCTACTCCAAGAGAGATGTTAATTCATTCCTGGAGAGGAAGCAAATGGATGAGGCCAGGGGCTGCTCTGTTCTCCTTAGAGAGGGGGCCCCAGGCTAGAATTACATCTGTCTTCTCTCTTAGATATTATTAATCTAGGGAATATGATCAGTTTCAATGTAACTTCTGATAACTGTGCCATTGTTAGAGGTAAGGAGGAATACCCCAAGTTTTATATCCAAGATCAGATCATCTAGATCTGTGACTTTATTCCTCAAGCATTTCTTTCCCTTCATTGACATCAATAGTGTCTAAAACTATATGTATTCATTATCAAAGCTAGAATCCAAAAGACCAGGATCTCTTTTTTCTCTCTCTCAAGCTCTTACCAACCCTCCCCTCATTAAGGCATATTGTAATCGATCTTCACCAATTCAATTAGGATTTGAGTTGTGGTTTACATGTTTTAAGGAAAAACCAACTAATTTGAAGAGGGAAGGGGTTAGACATAAGACCAGATGGGCTCTGAGATCCCAAATCTCAATCCGTGATCCCATAATACTATCATGAAGTGACAGCTAGACTAGGCTTAAAAATTGGAAAGATTTCATTTAAGAAGAGGAGGGCTACATTGGTTTTGGGCACAGGAAGTCATCTGAGCAAAGACAGAGGTAGAAGCAATACAATTAATTCATAATACAGAAGATAGTCTCGACTATCTGGAATGCAGAGTATGTGAAGGGAAGCACTGGGAGATAAAGCTAGAAATATAGGCAGGCATGTCAATCTCTGTGATCCTCAGTAATGTCTATCCATGCAACACCCCTTTTCCCTCTCTTTGTCAATAGAATAGACTTCACAGGTAGCTGGAGAAATACATGGATCTGACTGGAAGTTAGGAATGGGTTTCTGAGCTGTCCAAATCAATGAAACAAAATTGAAATGGAAATCATTTCCCAGAAGTACACAGAGAGGCTTGCATTCAAATCAAATCCCTAACCTGGTCTCATAACTAACTGTGACAGTATTATGGAAACAGTAACAATCATAGAACGCAGGGGAAAATGAAATGAATAACTCTCTTTTCAAGGAGATTTCTAACATTTTAACACTTGGAAAAAATAAAAGTATTAAATAAATTCTTTAAAATATATTTTTTTCTTTTTTAAATTGAAATCCTATGGATCAGAACAGGTATGGCAGATTTAAAAGGTCAGGGTTGTAATAATTCTGCCCTTGGAAGTATATGGAACATTTGAATATATCATGATTATGTTTTTAATTAGATAGAAAAAAAAATTTCTCACAAAGGGTTAAGAGTGAGGGTGGCACCCTGCACTAGGAAGGCCACTGTCTCCTCTGGGACTCTCAGAGATAAAACTCTCTCATGTCATAACAAAAGACAAAAATCTCTGTGTGTCATTTTTGCCTAGGCAGTGTGTGCATGTATATGTGTGTATATACATATGTTTATATATATGTGTGTGTGTGTGTTTATATATTGCATATACATTATTATTTCTATTTTGTTTTCCTTTTATTTGGTTTTATATATGAGCTTAAGATGTCCAAGATGAGAACTTCAGTCCATTAGTTATTATTGTTCAGTCATTTTCAACTGTTCATGTGACCCCATTTGAGGTTTTCTTCACAAAGATACTGGAATGGTTTGCCATTTCCTTCTCCAACTCATTTTACAGATGAAGAAACTGAGATAGACACATTTAAGGGACTTGCTGAAGATCACACAGCTGGTAAGAGTCTTAAGGTCAAATTTGAATTCAAGTCTTCCTGATTCCAGGCTCAGAGATGTATCCACTATGCCACCTAGCTGCCCATCAATAGCCATAAGAAAAAATGCTCCAAGTCACTAATAATTAAAGAAATGCAAATTGATGCAATTCCAGAGTTTCACAGAGATGACCAAAAAAGATAAAATGACAGTTATTATAGAAGCTTCTAGAAAATGGGCATATTAATGTCCTATTGCTGTGCTGTGCTGTGAATTGATCCAGCTATTCTGGAAAAAAATATGGAGCTATTCCCAAAAAGTCACTAAACTGTTCATACCCTTTGACACAGTGATACCATTACTATGTCTATACTTCAGAGAGATCAAAGAAAGATGAAAATGACCCATATGTTCAAATATAGATATAGGTATATAGCTAGCCACAGCAAAAAGAGATTTCATACACATTAACACAGATAATTGACCAAATTAGCTTAAAAAGTCCATGAGAACAAAACCTTTCATAATGTCTTGGCATTATTATGTATCTATGTATATGTATGCATAAATATGTACATTTATACATAAAAGCTCATTTTGTAGTGATACATGTTTACATACACATACGTGTACATATGTATGTGTGTACATACACATCTTTTTTGCAGCAGCAAAGAACTATAACCCCTGAAGATGCCCATCAATTGGAATATGGGTGAACAGATTGTAGTATATGAATATAATGGAATGCTACTTCCCCATAAGAAACTGTTAAAGGGATGATTTCAGATAAACTTGGGAAGTCTTCTGTGAACTGGTACAGAGTGAAATAAGCAGAAACAGAAGAACAGTTTATACAGTGAAGTACAATATTGTAAAGAAAGACTTAGGAACTCTGATCAGTGTAGTGACCATTCACAGTTCCAAAGGACTGATTGTGAGTGTGCTTCCCACCACCTGACAGGGAAAAATTCAAGACATAAAATGGCCAGTATAAGAATTTGTTTTGATTACTGTCATTTTACAAGGTGTCGATATGGGAGGGGTGAACAGAAATAAATGCTTGTTAATTGAAAAAAAAAGATAGATATTTTCCCCCCAGAAGTAGGAAGACCCCTAAGTAATTGTTGTCATTGTGTTTGGTCCCTAGTTCTCTAAGAGGGCCATGACATCAGGGAGATATTGACATGACTTGCAGTTGACTTTGATTTGAATGAGGGAGGACTTTGCAAGGTCACCAGCCTCACTTTTTTCTCCAGAATCATCTGAGTCCAATGACTAGCTATTCATCAGTAATTCATAGTAGTATGAATTATGTTAGCATTTAGGGGAAAATAAGATATACTTAAAAGTTATATTCTTAGTTAGAACAAGAGATGAGTTATAACTCCTTGAAAATATTCAGTCATTTCTCATTGTTTAGATGAAAGCAGTCTAGGCCACCTATTTTTATGCCCTCACCTGCAACTTTCCCCAGTGTAGGTCATAGCTCTATTAAGTATTATCAGGAGATAGAAAGGAAAAAAAGAAAAAACCTCAAATTTACCCCCATTCGGATCTTCATTACTTAACTTATAATCACTTTTTCTATTATATCACATTCTTTACTTTACATAGGAAGAACAGTAGTGTTTTTGTATGTTTCTTATTTGTAAGGTATAGATTAATAATAATAACTGGCGTTTATTTAGCACTTTAAGATTTGCAAAAATAAAAATGGGGTGGCTAGGTGGGACAGTAAATAAAGCACCAACCCTGGAGTCAGGAGGACCTGAGCCCAAATCTCACCTCAAACACTCAACACAAGACCAGCCATGCGACCTTGGGCCAGTCACTCAACCCCAATTGCCCTACCTTCCCCCCTCAAAAAAAAATGATTTGCAAAAAAACCTTTAAGTACATCCTCCTTTTTAACACTACTCTAACACTATGAGGTAACTATTGCCACTGTTCTTGTTTCAGTTTTACTGCAGGGGAAACAGTAAAAGTGGTTTGGTAACTTGCCCATGGTCACCCACCTAGTAAATATTGGAGGGGGGATTTGAACTCATGTCGTTTGGCTCCCAAGTACAGGGCTTTTTCCAAGAAACTCAGCTGCCTTTGTCACACCCTGCTACAAAAGAGGGTGTGGATTTATTTGATCAATTATATGAATATGCATTTTGAAGGTTAAATATAGCTACAGTTTTCAAACTTTTTGGTCTCAGGACATTTTAAACTCTTAAAAATTATTGAGGACCACAAGACCCTTTTGTTTCTGTGGGTTGTATAAATAACTTTTTAGTATTATTATGAAAATAGGTTTTCATGTACCTTTTTTTTTAGCTCATTGGCTCAGTTATCTGTGTTAAAATATGTCAAGACTTTTCCATTGTTAACCTGGATTATAAAAAGTTGAATAATTCATACTTTTTATATTAACTAAAGGCAAAGATTTTTGCTTCACGCAAACTCTACATTTCTGGTCAGCATGTTTGGAACAAGCCCCTGAAATTTGGAGTGTTCCATTCTGAGACAAACAGTTTGTTTATTCAACTTTAACTAAAATAGTTCTTTTTTTAATTTTTCAAATGCTTTATTAATTTCTGATTTATATCATTCATTTCAGCCAGATTTTCAGTTGCAAATTTTCTCCCCATTTTTCCCCTACCCACCGCCCCAAAATAGCAGTCCCACAGGATATTCCCTCTTCCAATCTGCTGTCTCCCATATGTTCTCCCATACACCTTTTGACTTTTCCAGTGGATCTCTATGCCCCAGTGCCTGTATATCTTATTTCTCAATTACATATAAAATAGTATTATATATATATATATATAATTTTAAAACTTTGAATTCCAAATTCATTCCCTTCCTCCCTTGACACCCACCCTTACTGGGAAAATAAGCAGTTCAGTATAGGTTGTACATGTGTGTCTAATGCAAAACAATAACAGAGTAGATATATTTTAAAAGAATGACTATATTTCCCTCCCTCCTATGCCACCTCCCACTTGTTCTATTCTCCACTTTGATCCTGTCCCTTTTCAAAAGTGGGAGCTTCCGACTTCCCTCCCCCCCAAGCCTGCCCTCCCTTCCATCATAACCCCTCTCATCCCCTTCCCCACCTACACTCCTGGAGGGGGAGATACCCCATTTAGTGCGTATTTCATTTCCTCCTCAAGCCAAATTCAATGGGAATAAGTCTGACCCATTCCCTTTTGCCTTCCTATTCTTCCCCTCCATTGTAACCATTTTCCCTTGCCTCTTCTATATGAGATAGTTTACCCCATTCTGTCTCTCCTCATCTCCTCTCATTATATTCCTCTCTGACCTCTTAATTTCACCTTTTAAGTATGATCCCTTCCTGTTAAATTGGTCCTGTGCCCTCTATCTATGTATACCTGTAAACATATATATATATACACACATTCACATATGTATTCATATGCCCATACACCCTTATATGTAGACATATATATATATATATACATGTGTAGACATATATATATATGTATATGTATATATGTGTGTGTGTGTATTTCGATTAGATTCAACTACTGAGAAAAGTTTCATAAGTTATAATTATTGTTTTTCCATGGAGGAATGTTAATAGTTCAACTTTGATTAGTTCCTTATGATTTCTTTTCCCTGTTTACCTTCTCATGTTTCTCTTGCTTCTTGTGTCTTAATGTCAAATTTTCTATTCAACGCTGGTTTTTTCAGCAAGAATGCTTGAAAGTCCTCTATTACACTGAATGACCATATTTTCCCCTGAAACATGATACTCAGTTTTGCTGGGTAGGTGACTCTTGGTTTTAATCCCAGCTCCTTTGACCTCCGGAATATCATATTCTAAGCCTTTAGATCCCTCAGTGTAGAAGCTGCCAGATCCTGGGTTATACTGATTGTGTTTCCACAATATTCAAATTGTTTCTTTCTGGCTGCTTGTAATATTCTCTCCTTAATCTGGGAATTCCAGAACCTGGCTATAATATTCCTAGGAGTTTTCTTTTTGGGATCTTTTTCAGGAGGTGATCAGTGGATTCTTTCAACCTCTACTTTGCCCTCTGGTACTAAAACATCAGGGAAGTTTTCTTTGAGAACTTCCTGGAGGATGATTTCTAGGTTCTTACTTTGGTCATGGCTTTCAGGCAGTCCAATAATTTTTAAATTATCTCTCCTGGATCTATTTTCCAGGTCAGTGGTTTTTCCCATGAGATATTTCACATTGCCTTCTATTCTTTCATTTGTTTGGATCTATTTAACAGCATCTTGATTTCTCATAAAGTCATTAGCTTCCATTTGCTCCAATCTAATTCTGAAGCAATGGTTCTCCTCAGTGAGCTTTTGAAATTCTTTTTCCATCTGGCAAATTCAGCTTTTTAAGGCATTCTTCTCCTCATTGCCTTTTTGAGGCTCTTTTGCCATTTGAGGTAATCTATTTTTCAAGGTGTTATTTTCCTCAGTCAGGCTGTTTACTCTCATTTCATAATTTTCTTGCATAGTTCTCATTTCTCTTTCCAATTTTTCCTCCACTTCTCTTATCTACTTCTTAAGGTCCTCCATGTCCTGTAACAAGCTCATATTTTCCTTTGAAGCTTTTGGTGCAGGAGTTCTGACTTCACTGTCTTCCTCCTGTTCCATGCTTTGCTCCTTTTGTCCCCTAAATAGGACTCTAATGTTCGAATCTTCTGTCTGCTTTTTTTTCCTTTGCCTGGTCATTTCACCCCTCAGTCACTTGACCCCTGGGCTTTTTGCCACAGTAGGACTCTGCGACCAGACAGGGGAGCCTTCATCCCAAATGCAGGGGTTTTCTCAGCTGCTGTAGGTATTAGATGGGTGCCCTCTCTGAGGTCTCCACATGTTCTGGCAAGCTGGACACACACCCCAGGACCTCCACCCTTCTCTGCAATCCAGATCCAAGCAGGCTAAAGCAAGAGCGATTACCCCTCAGACTGGTGCTTGGTCCCCCTAAACTCTGCAGGCCAGAAGCTGAAGCTGCCACGTGTCACTAACTGGCTGTGCCAGGCGTCTCACCCGCTTCTCCCCCCGGGGGCAAAAGCCATACACTCCCACTTACTGGGTCCCAAAATCCAGACTACACTGACATGTCACTTTGTCTTTTGCATCTATGTGTTGATAAATCTGGAAAGGACCACAGCTGCTGCTGATCTGGAGTCCCTCTGGCCGGCAGCTGTTCAGGCCCACCCTGGGGCTAAAGCCTCAGTGTGGGGCTGGGCTAGGCTCCCAGAGGGCTGTGCTGACCAATTCCTCCTGGCCTGCTGGGCTATTTTCAGTGGGAGGTCAGCTTCTCTGTGTCATTTTGTGGGTTCTGCTGCTCCAAAGTTTATTTAGAGTCCACTTTTTACATGGATTGGAGAAGGTGGAATCAGGAGCAGAGGGGAGGTCCTGCTTCTACTCAGCCATCTTGACTCTGCCCTTTGATTATTATATTCTTATGAACTCAATTACCAGTAAGTACAAATATTTTTAGATAAAAAGGATGAAAAAGAGGATTGTATATGAAAGTATGAAGTTTTATGTGCAAATATTAAAGCAAATGTTAAAGTTAACAAAATAATAACAAAGTCCCCATTTATTTCTTTAAGAATTTCTTCATTTTTACATATATTAAGTTTGTATCCTAATTTTTTCCTTTTTAAAAGTTTTGTGTCTCTATCACTTTCAATGATCTCCCTTTCTATCCCTACACAAGTAGAAATATTCTCTTATAACAGCAAGTATAATAGAGCTATCACATTGGCCACATTGAAAGTCCATGTCTCATCTTCCAAGAAAATTTGCCTTTTTGCATTCTGGGAAGCAGGTGTGTGCTACAGTCAGATCAGATAGGCTTGGGAAAGCCCAGTGTAGGCACTTACATCTAAGAATTGAGAAATGCTACAAATCAGGACTTGGTTTATATTTTTGTTACTCTCTAGACTTAAGAAAGTGGAGAAAATGTTAACAGTGTGGATTAAACTTAACAGTGTGTTGTGCAGGGAAGGAGGGCCAAGATGATGCAGTAAAAGCAGGAACTTACGTGAACTCATTCCCAGTTACCTCAAATACCTGTAAAAAATTTACTCTAAACAAATTTTAGAGCTGCAGATCCCACAAAATGAAAGAATGAAATACATGCAGAACAGCCTGGCAAAACAATAGGAAGGGTGTATTGCACGGGGATGGGAGCAGAGCACAGTCCTGTGTGGGCTGCTCTGGCACAGACCAGAAGGACAGACTGAGTGGAGCAGACCACAGGGGATCGAATCACTGGAAGCTGTGGTGGTTTGCAGTGGGGAAACTCTGTTAGAACTGGGTGAGAGAAGAGCGTGGTCTGGGCCCCGCCCCCACTGGCAGAGGTGGTGGCAGCTGCAGCTGCTGATGTGGCAGCTGCTTCCAGAGCTCCAGGCTCACAGATGGTTGGGGACCAAGTGACTGACCAGAGGGCAATTGCAGGAATCTCTCTGCTGGTTCTGAGGCAGGATTCTCTTGCTTTGCCCTGCTTGGATCTGGGTTGCAGTCTTGGTTGGCAGTTCTGGGGTGAGGATTTCTGCTGTGGCAGAACTTGTCCAGACTGTGGAGAGGCATTCTGCCTCACAGTACTGAAGCAGGTGCCTAGAAGAAGCTGTAACAACAGGTGCACACAACCCCAGAAATTTGATACCCAGCACTCTCCAGTCTGGAAGCAGAGTTCTAATGTGGCAAAGACCTCAAAAGTCAAGTATTTGCCTGGCAAGATGAGCAAGCAGGGGATGACAAATTAGGCTATAGAATCTTTTTTTGATGACAAAGAGGATCAAAATACAGAACCAGATGAAGTCAGCAAAGTCTAAACTTCTGCATCAAAAGTCACCAAAACAATATGAATTGGTTGCAAGCCATGGAGGAGCTCAAGGATTTTGAAAATCAAGTAAGGAAAGTAGAGGAAAAATTGGGAGGAGAAATGAGAGTGTTGCAAGAAAATCATGAAAAATGAGTCAACAGCTTGATAAAGGTGACTCAAAAAAAAAAAATACCGAAGAAAATAACTCCTTAAAAAACAAACTAGTCCAGTGTGTTGCATCACTTCCTCCACGGCCCTGGCCTTGTGTTTAACCTTGGGGGTTGCTTTCTGGCCTCTTTCCATTCATTACTCTGAGAGAAGAGAAGCAAGAGGCAAGTGAATCAGTAACATAGTGGACATCCAGACAAAGCTTGCCTACCAGAAGCAGCCAACCATCTTCCAAAACAAGAAGCAAGTGCTACTCAGGGATACAGTCAAAGAGAAGCTGCCCAGATATTATAAGAAAATTGGGCTAGGCTTTTAGATGCCCATAGAGAAACCTAGAGGCCTTTTAAATTAGAAGGACATTATTATTATTATTATTATTATTATTATTTGAAACACTTCTACACATACTAACTGCTAAAAAAAAAAAAGTAAAGTTGAGGAAAAAAGTATAAGCAAAAAAGAAATAAATTTATTCTTTTTAATGATGAAATGATGATTTATTTAGAGAATTCTAACATCAACTAAAATTAATTATTACTATAACAAATAAAAAAAAACGTAATATGAAAATAAACACATAGGAATCACTAAACTTTCTGTATACCAAGAAAACCTAACCTGAAGGGATGGGGGGAAAATTATTTTAAATGGGATATGCAAAATATTTAGTGGTCCATCTAATAAGATATATGTGGGAATTATGTAAATATAGCTTTATAATATTCTACATGGAAATAAATGAAAATCTAAGTAGCCAGAGAATTATTTATTGGTAATAATTGGTTCATACAGTGTATCAGAAGAGATAATACTATTTAAATTAACTTTCTTATGCAGTGTCACACCAATCAAACTATCAAACAATTATTTTATACAACTAGAAAAAATAATAAAATTCATTTGAAACATAAGGCTCAGGGGTGGGTTGGTGGCGCAGTGAGTAAAAGCACGGACCTGGAATGGGTTCTGGCCTCAGATACTTAACACCCACACAAAATAACTGGCTGTGTAACCTTGGGCAAGTTACTTAACACCAATTGCTTAAAAAAAAAAAAAAGAAAGATACGTCTCAAAGAAAACAGTGAAAAAAGTGGGAATGAAGAGTTCCTAGAAGTACCAGATCTCAAAACATACTATGCAGCAGCAGTCATTGAAAGTATTTGGTATTTTTCTTAAAGGAAAGTTGATAAAAAGAATAAATTAGGAATACAAGATCCAGAAGTCAAAGAACATAACAGTATAGTGTTCTATTAATCCAAAGAACTCAGTTATTGGGGTTAGTACCCATTATTCTCCAAAATCTATTGACAAACTCAGAAAGCAGAGTCCAACAGAAATTAGGTTTAGACCAGCATTTCATACCATGTATCACAAAAAAAACCTCCAAATGCTTACATGACCTATATATAAAAAGTTACCTCATAAACAAATTTGGGGAGAGGGAAGTAGGCATATTTCACAACAATGAATTGAAGAAGAGATTTTTTTTTAATTATATGGGGAAAGGGGAAGAACGTGGATGAAATATTTGAAAAATCACATTTCAGAAAGGGTGACTAGTAATGAGAACAATATTGGTATGACCCATTAAATTTGATGTGTATTAAAAGCAATAAATTGCATGTTGTAGATGCTGTTTCATGCATTATTTCCATTTTGTGGTTTTCTCTATGTATAGAAATGCTCATTTTGTAGTTGAGAATTAAAAAAAAAAGAATAAATACGGTTGTAACTAGGGATAGGAGGGTGACTTGGACTAGCAGAGTTCTACTGTGGCAAAAAGCTCAAAAGTAAAGTAATTGAGTAGCAACATGAGCAAGCAAAGAAGCAAAGCAAGCACAGCAATCTGACTTTGGACTCCTTTTGGGGGGACAAAAAGTATCAAAGCATGTAACAGGAAGAAGACAATGAAGTCAGAACTCCTGCACCAGAAGCTTCCAAGAAAAAAATATAAACTGATTACAGGCAATAGAGGAGCTTAAGAAGGATTTTGAAAACCTAATAAGATAAGTGGAGGAAAAATTGGGAAGAGAAATGAGAATGATGCAAAAAAAAAATCATGAAAAGAGAGTCAACAACCTGACTGAAGAAAATAACACCTTAAAATATAGATTAACTCAAATGGAAAAAGAGGCTCAAAAAGACAATGAGGAGAAGAATGCCTTAAAAAGCCAAATTTGCCAGATGGAAAAAGAATCTTGAAAGCTCACTAAAGAGAATCATTGCTTCAGAATGAGATTGGAGCAAATGGAAGCTCGTGAATTTATGAGAAATCAAGATACTATTAAACAGATCCTAACAAATGAAAAAAATAGAAGGCAATGTGATATATCTCATTGGGAAAACCACTGACCTGGAAAATAGATTCAGGAGAGATGATTTAAAAATTATGAGACTACCTGAGAGCCATGATCACAAAAAGAACCTGAAAATCATCCTTCAAGAAATTCTTAAGGAGAATTGCCTTGATGTTTTAGAACCAGAAGGCAAAACAGAGGTTGAACGAATCCACCAATCACCTCCTGAAAAAGATCCCCAAAACTCCCAGGAATATAATAGCCAACTTCCCAGATCAAGGAAAAAATATTACAAGCAGCCAAGAAAAAACAATTTTAATATTGTGGAAATACAATCAAGATCTTGCAGCTTCTACACTGAGGGATCAAAGTGCTTGCAATATGATATTCCAGAGGTAAATGAAGCTGGGATTAAAACCAACAATCACCTACCCAGCAAAACTGAGTATCATATTTCAGGGGGAAAATGTGGTCATTCAATGAAATAGAGATCTTTCAAGCATTCTTGCTGAAAAAACCAGAGTTGAACAGACAATTTGACATTCAGATACAAGAAGCAAGAGAAGCATGAGAAGGTAAACAGGGAAAAGAAATCATAAGGAGCTTATCAAAGTTGAACTATTTACATCCATACATGGAAAAACAATAATTGTAATTTATTTTTTTTAAGCAATCGGGGTTAAGTAACTTGCTCAAGGTTACATGGCCAGTTATTTCTGGGTGTGGTGCTGAGTGTCTGAGCCTGGGATTCTATCTCCAGGTCATCCCAACACTGGAGCCGGTACTCTTACTCGCTGAGCCACTTGGCCGCCCAACAATTGTAATTTATGAAACTTTTCTCAGTATGAGAATAGTTGAAGGGAATATAAATGTATATATCCATATGTATACATACATACACATATCTATGTAAGAGGGTATATGGGCATTTGAAGACATATATGAGTGTGTGTATATGTGTGTACAGGAATACATAGACAGAGGTCACAGGGCTGATTTAATAGGAATGGATGATAATTAAAAGGTGAAATTGAGAGAGGAGAGAGGAATGTAATGATAGGAGATAGGGAGAGACAGAATGGGGCACTTTATCCCACATAGAAGAGCAAGGCAAAACTGTTACAATGGAGGGGAAGAGCAGGAAGGCAAAAGGGAATGGGTCAACCTTACTCTCATTGAACTTAGTTTAGGGAGAGAATGACTTATACACTAAGTAAGGTATCTCACCCTAGAGGGGAGTAAGGGGAAAAGGGATGAGATGGGGGATGATGGAGAGGAGGGCAGGTTGGAGGGAGAGTGAAGTAGGAAGCACACAGGGTCAAAGTAGAGAACTAAAAAAGTTGGGGCGGGATAGGATGGAGGGAAATATAGTAAATCTTTTACAATATACCTACTATGGAAATGTTTTGTGTAGCTATGCATGTATAACCTATGCTGAATTGCTTATCTTCCCAGTAAGGGTAGGTGATGGAGAGGAAGGGAAAGAATCTGGAATCCAAAGTTTTAAAATAAAATTTTATACATATATATATATATATATATATATATACATACATGCAACTGGGAAATATGATACACAGGCACTGTTGTATAGAGATCCATCTTGCCCTACTGGAAAGTTGGATGGGGGATGGGGTAGGATATAGGAGAGAGCTGATTGGGGGAGGGAGTATACAGTAGGATTGCTGTTTTTGGGTGGTGTGTAGTGGAGAGACTGGGAGAAAAATTGTAACTCAAAATCTTGTGGAAATGAATGATGTAAACTAAAAATAAACGTAAATTTTAATTTAAAAAAAGAATTTTTTTTCCTCCTAAATCTTCAGATCTTTCTTTCTTGACAGTTATCATAATTCACCACCTCCAGTTTTTAGCTTCCTTCATGATATTGAAAGGACATCTATGATGAGGTTTGCTGAAAGTCCAAATGAACTAGAAGAGAATTAGAACTAGCGGAGCAGCCCGCCGGGCTAAAAGTATTCCTTCGGGCGTTTCACCATGTTGGTACTGTAGGCAAGTAATTATCACTACAACATATCTGATAGTTTTTCTCTCTCTCTATGACTCAGAAAAATGTATCCATCTCAAAGCTAATCTTATCATATTCATATTAGCTAGAGTAATTTTGAAAAACTAACCCTCAAGACTAAAGTGCAATACAGCTTAAGTCTAACCACAACCTTCACCTGGAGAGAAGGCATAAACAAGAGATTTACCAACAGAACAATATACAGTAACAACCTTTCATAGAAATTAAGATCATAAAGGGCATGAACCTAGTTGCACATGTATAAGGGATGATATCCAGTAAGAATAGTATTCTTCATAGTATTCATATTCCCAATATTTACCTCTTCATTTTCTATCAGGCCACATTTCTCCAAATTTGTCCACCATGACCCATCTTGGGAGATCATTTCAGTCCTGAAATTTATGTGTCATCTGGACTTTCCCATCATGCCCCTAAGAGGTACCTTCTTTCCCTTCCCTTGGACCAGGAGAACACTGTACAGAGTAGCAGCAATATTGTATGATGAAGAACTGTGACTGACTTAGCTATTCTCAGCAATACAATTATCCAGGACATTACCAAAGGACTAATGATAAAGGATATTTTCTACTTCAAGAGGAAAAACTGATATTGTTTGAATACAAAATTGAAGTATGTTATTTTCACTTTATTTCATTCATTCTTTTTCTTTTATTTGAATCATCTTGTATAAAATGACTAATATGGAAATGTTTTACATGATTGCACATGTATAAATTATATCTGATCTCAGAGAGCAGGGAGGCAAAGGAGAATTTAGAACTCAAAACTTAAAAGATGTTAAAAAATTATTTAACAAGTAATTGGGGAAAAATAAAATGTATTTTTTATAAAAAGAAATGATTATTATTATGAATATGTTTTGCATGATTACACATGTATAACCTATATCAAAGTACTTGCCTTATCAATAGGAGGAGAATGAAGAGGGAGGTAAGGAGAGAATTTGGAACTGAAAGTTTTAAATATATGTTAATTTTTTTTTACATATAACTGGGGAAAAACAAAATGCTAAATAAAAGTCTTTTAAAAAAAGAAATGATGGCAGGCAGATTTATTAAAACCCTGGAAAGATATATCAACTGATGAAAAGTGAAGTGAGCAGAACCAGGGGAACAGTGTATACCATAATAGCAATACTATAAAACAATTAACTGTTAATGACTTAGCTAGTCTTAGAAATACAATTCCAAACGACTCATGAAAAATGATATCTACCTCTAGAGAAAGAAAAATGGAGTTTGAATGCAGATTGAAGCATACTATTTTTCATTTTCTGTATTTTTTCTTTTTTTTTGGTGGTGTCTGTGTTTTCTTTCACACCATTATTAATAAGGTGATATATTTTGCATGATTGAATTGCTTACTGTCTCAGGGAGGGGGGAGTGAAGGAGAGAAAGAGAGAGTGAGAGTGAGAGAGATAGATAGAGATAGATACAGAGAGAGAGAGAGAGAGAGAGAGAGAGAGAGAGAGAGAGAGAGAGAGAATTTGGGACTCATTTTTTTTAAAACAATAAATGCTAAAAATTGTCTTTACATGTAACTAAAGGAAATAAAATTTATTTTAAAAAAGAGGATGCTAATGATTCCAGGAAGCTTCATGAATAGTAAAACATAGTCAAAAGTATAAAAAAAAATAGGAGAAAATGTGGAATATCTTATTAGAAAAAAAAAACAAACAATTGACCTGGAAAATAGATTAAGAAGAGAAAATTTAGTAATTATTGGACTACCTGAAAGCCATGATTAAAAAAAAGTACCTAGACACAGTATTTAAAGAAATTATCAAGGAATATTGCCCCAATATTTTAGAACCAGATTGTAAAATAGAAATGGAAAGAATCCACTGATCATCTCCTGAAAGAGTTCCCAAAATAAAAATGCCAGGAATATTATAGCCAAATTCCAAAACTCTTAGATCAAGAAAAATGTATTGAAAACAACCAGAAAGAAGAATTCCAACATAACAGAGCCACAGTCAGGTTTATACAAGATTTAGCTGGTTCCACATTAAAGGAGTGGAGGGCTTGGAATATCATATTCTGGAAGTCAAAGTATTAGGATTACAACCAAGAATAACCTACCAAACAAAACTGAATATCAAGAGAGTTAATGAAAAGAAATGGAAGGGAAGGTGTACCAGATGTAAAACTGTATTATAAAGCATCAATCATCAAAACTACTTGGTACTGGCTAAGAAATAGAATGGTGGACCAGTGAAATTGGTTAGGTACACAAGACACAGTAGTCAATGACTACAGTAATCTACTGTTTGATAAAACCAAAGACCCTAGTTTCTGGGATAAGCACTCACTACTTGACAAAAACAAAACAAAACAAAGGAGAGGAAGCTATGTGTACAAAATATATCTTTTTGGTGGCAAAGAATTGGGGATTTGAGAGATACTCATCAATTGAGGAGTTTCTGAAGATTGTGATGGACTACTATTGTGCTATAAGAAATAATGATAGTTTCAGAAAAACAGCAACAATATAGGAAGACATCTGTGAACTGATGCAAATTGAAGTGAGAAGAACCAGGAGATTTTTGCACACAGTAACAGCAATCTTGTAATGATGACCAACTGTGGAAGACTTGACTACTCTGATCAATACAGTAATCTAAGACAATTCCAAAGCATCTATGATGAAAAAATACATCATTCTCCAGAGAACTGGAAAACTCTCTGAGTGAAAATTGAAGTATAATTTTCCTGCTTTCTATATTTATTTTTTTGCTTTTTTGAGCTATGGCTAATACAGAAATATATTTTGCATGATTTCACATGTAAAACTGTTATATTGTTTGCCTTCTCAGTGTGTTGCAAAGGGTTGAGAGGGAGGTAGAGAATTTGGAATTCAAAATTTAGAAAAAAAGAATGTTAAAAATAAACAAATAATAAATTAAAAACAAACAAAATCTTTCAGCAGAATTTTGCATTCCATCATCAACTTCTCCCTTTCATAGCCAAACTTCTGGAAAAAATCACCTATATTAGTTTTTCCCCTTTCTCATTCCCACTCACTTCTCAATCTCTTTCACTATAAATTGTAACCTAATTACTCAGCTCAGGATTCTCCTTTTAAAGTTACTGACAATATCTTCATGGCTAAATCCAATGATTTCTCTCTGTCCTCAGCCCTCTTGACCTGATTGTCATATTTAATATTGATGAACCCTCCTTCTTCCTGCTTCCTCTCTGTAATACTGGGGTTAGTACTCATTATTCATCAAAATCTATTGATGAAACTAGAAAGCAGTCTAACAGAAATTAGGTTTAGACCAGCATCTCACACCATGTACCACAAAAAGCTCCAAATCCTTACAAGACCTAGATATTATCTGGTTGCAGTGAGGATTGTCTCTGTAATGCAAAATGGAAGTCAGTTAACTGAAGTAAATTTTCCAGATATGAAAAGTCAAATATAGAGGGTTTTTTTGCTAATTATTTGGAATGGTGTCTCACTTACATTGCTGGATCAAAGGGTTCTAATAGTTTTCTTTTTCAACTTCTGGTCTTTAGTCCCTCTCCTCTTCAGTCCATCCAGAGTTACAAATTGATATTATGAAAATTCAAAGGTAAAGAAGCATATAATTTCCCTCCTCAAGAAATTTCAATGGCTCCCTATTACCTCTAGGATAAAATATAAGCTCTTCTGTTGAGTTTTAAAGTACTTTTTACTCTGGCTTCAGCCATAATGGGCTACTTGCTGTTCTCTATTCACAACATTCTATATCCTGCATTGGTGCCTTTGTATAACTTGGAATATACTCCTTCTTTACAGCTTTGTCTCTGAATCTCTAGACCTCTTAAACCTTTGCTAAAGTGTTACCTATTATATGAGATGTTTCTTGATTTCCTCCTATTGTTAGTCTCCTTCCTATAAAACAATTTGTATTTACTTATCTGTGTATATGTTGTTTTCCCCCAAGAGAATGCAAACTCTTTAAGGATCTGCACCATTTTGTGTCCCCAGAGCCTAACCCTATCCCTGGTCCATAGAGGATTCTTAATGTTTTTGAATTAAATTAAGTGTATTTGAATTTCTATAACTACATATTAATTCATCATGCCATATAATTCTTGGCAATCTAGAAAGCAATGTTTTTACATCACTGAAATTGTAATCAAGGAATAGGGTCTATTCTAGGGTTGTATCCCAAAGAGATCATAGAAGTGCGAGGAAGACCCATATGTACAAAAATATTTATAGCAGCTCTTTTTGTGGTGGCAAAGAATTGGAAATTAAGGGGGTGCCCATCAACTGGGGAATGACTGAACAAGTTGTGGTTTATTCATGTTATGGAATACTATTGTGCTATAAAAATGAGGAGCAGATGGACTTCGTATTTACCTGGAGAGGCTTATATAAACTGATGCTGAGTGAGAAAAGTAGAGCCAAGAGGAATTTGTACACAATTACAGGCACAACGTGTGTGATGAACAACTTTGATAGACTGGACTCTTCTCAGCAATCCAGGGTTATAAGTCAACCCCAAAAGACTCATGACAGAGAGAGATGTCTACATCCAGAGAAAGAACTGAGTTTGAACCCAGATTGAAGCAAACTACCTGCTCTTTTTCTTTTTTTTTTTGCTTGGTTTTGTTTCCTCTTTCCCATTGTTCATTCCATCTGATACAATCCTTCTTTATAACCTGACTAATGTCTAATGTGAAAGTATTTGCAGATACTATACTTGATTGCATACTACCATGGGAAGAGAGGTGAGGGGGACAAAGAGACAATTTGAAACTCAAGGAATTGTGGAAATGGATCTTGTAAACTAAAAGTAAACAAATTAATAAAGACCAAAAAATATAAAGGAATAGGGTCTAACCCCAGTAAGTTATTTTCTCTTATAATAGAATAACTTGATCAACTAAAATTCCCATTTGATAGACTGGAAATTGTTCTTCTCTGTTAATGGATATTAGCTTCTATTTGGAATTCAGCCACATAGATGACCACAGACATAGATGATCTGTCCTCTTTAGGAAGATAGTACCATTGTCACCTGTGCTATATACATAACAATCTGAGATTTTGTTCCTCTTTCACGAAGAATGGCTTTATTAAACTACCCATATTCCCTCACTTAGATCTACCTTGGATGAAATATAGGGTTCTGTTGGGATTACATCTGAGAAGGAGACCTAAAATACACACATATCAAATCAGGGAAAGCTACTTGGGAAAATTAGCTGAGCTGAGTTCAGGTTGTTGCTGGTAACATATCCCACTTTCTCTGGAGTGCTATAAGTCTGTAAACTACCTGACTCTAAGGACTCATCCTCATCTCTACCTAAAGTTAATGACTCTTGAATGTTTGATCTATGTTTATTACTAGAACAGAAGAGGATAACTGGCACATAATGCCTCTTTTAAAAATATTTCAATGAATGTGTTTATTGGACAGGCCTTTTTCTGCATGTTTCTCTAATGGGTGATGCTCTGGCACATTGGGTAAATTAAACACCTTTCAAAACAATTTATATATTTATACATGCTCAAGAGATAAAATTTCTTTTGGGAACTGCTATTTAGATGGAGGACAGGCTGACAGTATGAATTCAATTTAAACTTAAAAGCTAGAATGACTCTCAAATGAAAATGCATATGCGAGCACAGGTGGGCTTTTCACCTAACTAAGATTGTCCTAGTTCTTGGAAGATTATGTTACAAACTTAACTCAGGTCCCTAATGACTGAGAAAACTGAGTACCAGCAGAGAAAATTTGATCGCAACTTCTGTATGTCTTTTCTTGAGGCATTCTTTCTGATTCTCATTTCTGATTCTCATCTTCCTCAAGGGTAAGAAATTCTTCTATGAAATTACAGAGATTAAGCATCTAGTATTGAATTTGCATTACACTTATGAAGTTACATAAAATTAGTCACACTGTTTTAAAAAATGCAAAGTTGTGGGGCGGCCAGGTAGCACGGCGAGTTAGAACACCGGCTCCAGTGTTGGGATGACCTGGATATCGAATTCCGGGCTCAGACACTCAGCACCACACCCAGAAATAACTGGCCGTGTAACCTTGACCAAGTTACTTAACCCCAATTGCTTAAAAAAAAAATGCAAAGTTGCATATATATATCATTAGATATAAACGTCATCTCTACCTTCTTAGCAAATGGGATATTTTCTAAAATATCATTCGTATATTAGCTATTTGAAATACAGAACACACATTCCTGTAGAAAGCATATTATACATGGTGGTTAGCTTCAAAGCCCAGTCCACAAAGTCTACTTAAACCATCATGTAGCTGAAGCTTAGAACTAAAAACCTTTGTAAACTTTAAAGTGCAATATAAATGTGAGTTAGTATTCTGACACTGGTGATACCCCTGTGCATTTGACCTTTGACATTTGAGATGTTAAAAGTGACAATAGTATCTTATACCTAGTTTATGGTCTGCCTTCCATAAGTTTACATAATACAGGCTATCACTTACATGACTTTAATTAACTGTCAAGGAGGAATAAGAGATAATTTTCCAAACTAAGTAGTGCTAAACTCAAGCCATCAGCCAAATGATTTTACTTCTTTTTATTCCCCTTTGTGTGTGTGTGTGTGTGTGTGTAGTCACTATGAGGATTGTCTGTCTACCTTGTACAGGTTTTACCCAGTACAATTCTATATGCTTCCTCTTTGAGATACATCCAGAGAAAGAACTGAGTTAGAACCCAGATTGAAGAAAACTACCTGCTCTTTTTCTTTTTCTTGCTTGGTTTTGTTTCCTCCTTCCCATTGTTCACTCCATCTGATACAATCCTTCTTTATAACCTGACTAATGTCTAATGTGAAAGTATTTGTATATACTATACTTGATTGTATGCCACCATGGAGGGGATGGAGAGAAAATTTGAAACCCAAGGAATTGTGGAAACGAATCTTGCAAACTAAAAGTAAACAAATTAATAAAGAAAAACAAAGGAATAGGTTCTATTTTTTGCTTTTTTTTTTGGAGGGGAAACTGGGGTTAAAATAACTTGCCCAAGGTCATATGACTAGTAAGTATTAAATGTTTGAGGTCAGATGTGAAGTCAGGTCCTCTCGACTCCAGAGCCCATGATCCATTTACTGAGCCACCTTGCTGCCCCCATAGGTAAGTACTCTTAAAGGCTATGTGCCATCACCACTAATTACTAGAGGGGATTCATCCTGTAAAGATAAAGGCCAGGACCCTTGGTCATCATTTGGAACAGCAGGAAGACCTGAGTTTAAATCCTGCCTCAGATACTTATCAACTGTCAGATCTTGTGCAAGTCACTTAGCCTCTATTTGCTTTAGTTTCTTTACTTTTAAAATGGGAATAATAATAATAGGGACCATTGTGAAAATAAAGTGAGATAATATTTATAAGGCAATTTGCAAGTCTTAAAGCACTTTATAAATGCTAATATTAGTTTTCTTGTTGTTAAAAATGTTCTAGCTCAGGTGGCTAAGTGGCACAGTGAATAGAAACCCTGGAGTCAGGAGGACCTGAGTTCAAAGCTGGACTCAGACACTTAACACTTACTAGCCATGTGACCTTGGGCAAGTCACTTAATCCCATTTGCCCTGCCTTATCCCCTCCAAAAAGTAAAAATAAAAATGTTCTAGTTCAATGCCAAAAGGTTCAACATCAGAAACTGATATGATTTTATGAATGGAAATTACCATCCATTTTGCCCCTAGCTCAAAGGTTCATTGGATGTTTCCATCTGATTTGCATCTGAAACCATTCAGTTGTGTTGCTTCGCACAACAGGAATATTAACTTTTTGAGAACAGAGACTATCTTACTTTTCTATTTGCATCCCCAGAATTTATCATATTACTTTGTACATAGGAAACAATCAATGCTTCATTCACTCAAAACAATAGATTCTCTCTGCCCAACCTCAATATGGCTCAGTCTGCTATGGAAAGAGCTAGCCTTGATTCAGTATTGGTCTGGGGGTATGCAAGTGAGACACCATTCCAAATAATTAGAAAAAAAATGTATATTTGACTTTTCATGTTTGGAAAACTTACTTCAATCTCCTCCATTTTGCATTATGCAGACAGTCGTCATTGTGACCACATAATATATGAAATACAAAAAAAAAAAGCAAAACAAAAAAAGAACCATGTTTAAGAACAATGAGAAAAACTCTGTGGAACATTAGACAAACTATCTTTTGAAAATCCCACTTTACCACTTTCAGTACTCTCAGAAAACAGAGGGAAAAGTTCCAAATTTTTCAGGTACAAACGATCTTGGAAGGATAAAGGGATGGACTCATGAATGGGGATTAAGTATGTGAGCATTTAAACACTAAAGTGATGGCAGTTCAGGAAGAAAAGCGTGTCTCCTCACTGATCAGAACTCATCTTCCATGCTTCATGGCACCCCCCCCCCGAATATTGTACTCTGAAATTTGACTTAGCAGTGAGATTCTCCTCAATCTTGGCCAGCAGCTTATATCTCTGCTATAACTACAAATCTCAGCTCTCCTATACGCTCATAACCTCTAGGTAGATGCCAAGGCTGTAAAGAAATAGCAGAGCTTTTTGCTTTATCTCACCACAATTATGGTCCTGGAGACTGAACAAAGAAACTGGCAGGTAAGATACCTTTCCCCAAAGGCTTAGCTAGAGAAAAGTAAAAGAAGGAAAGGCTTCTACCTTGCCCCATCTTCCAACCTCTCCTTTCACTTCAGTCTTGCCCCAAACATATACTTGACAGTTCCATTCTATGTCTACCTTACTCAGTTTCATGAGGGAAATGGTGAGAAGCTTTGGAGCCCATCTCTAGGTAGCACATTTCAGAACCTCATTGATTTTGTAATCTTTCTATGATAATTCAGATAAAATAGCACTTAAGGTACACTTGGTTCCTTCCTTTAGGAAGTTTATTTTAGACAAAAAGTGTTTCAATCACAATTGCTCTGAGCCCCCAGTTAGGTAGGAAATGTCTAAAATTTAAACAGTAGGTTGATTGATTAGGTATTTATCTCTAACCCTGGCTTCTTTTTAATTGAGACAGAATTCAGTTTACTGAAAAAGCTGAGTAAGGAAACATTAGATTATATTATAGTATCTGTGACTAGCGAGGCAGCAATGATGTGAATTAGGGAAAAGACTGACCTTTTCTTGGGACTTTCTTCAGCCCAGGCTTTCTACTCTAAAATGCCTGATGATTCTTGTAGAGGGACACTGTCTAGGGCTCTGTGGGGTCTGCATCCCATGGGTGTGAATCCAAGCTGGGCCCACTATCTCAGGAACTTGACTATCCACCCTGTCCCCTCCCCCCATTACTTACCACCACCTACCCCCACCCCCACCCCCACTCTCTTGTGCATGGGAAGCTTGGAACATTCTGACCATCCCTGAAACCCTGGTCACTTGAATGATATAGATAAAATAGTAACCATGAGACAAGAGACCAAGGGAGTATCCCATGGGAATGGCCTTTTAAAGGTTGCAAATTGGGCACCTCATGTAGCAAACAATGTGAAGTTTCAAAGGAGAAAGAATGATGTAAGTGCTTTAGCAATAGTATATAAACCTGAACTCTCAGATGCTTATTTGAGACTTGCTTAGCATGCAATAAATGTGTGAATGCAATCTCCTCCTGCCCCACAGACTCATTACTCACACTCTCCCATTTCAGTTGGTGCTGCCAGTGCAGGTAACAGTTTCTTCTTGATATTTCTCTTCTCTGCAATTGCTGAGACCCACCTTTGCTCCTTAGAGGTATACTAGAACGCCACGCTTGCACTAATCTCTTGGGAGAATGAGGTTAAAACTAACTTGGATATTTATATAAGATGCTTGGGATATGGTCTAGGGCATTTCCTTTGCCTATCTAAGCATGATTCTTGTGTAAAGTCCCTATAGTTTGAAGTGGTTTTCTATACTTAAGCTATGGAGGTCTAGGAATGAGACTGATTGCTTGTGCAACTTATCACTTACTTTAAGTGGATGGGATTGGGTAATTAATCTTTCCACCCCTATATATTATTACTTTTATAAGTAATAGTCCTGTCTCTAGTTCCTTAGATAAGGGAGCTATGTGAAGGAGTTCTAGTAGAGAAGCAAGATAAAGAGGAAGAGGGAGGAGAAAACTAAAGAGGTAGAATGAAGTAAGGAAGAAGAGAGAACATTTTTTCTCCTTTCTACAGAATGTTTTTTTTAAATAGTGCAAAGGGAATTTTTCATTTGCTTTTATTATTTTTTTTTATTTGGGGCTCAAGGCCATTCCTTCTACAGTAGCTGAAAGCATTTTCTATAGTAATATTAAGCTCACCTGACCAAAACCTTAGCCATAGGATGCCAAAAATTACTTAAATAAGCATTTTTTTAGATAAGAAGGCAAAGATAGAATATCAACTGCCTGTGACTCATAGGGACGTGCAAATCTTGTCCTCCACTCAACCTATTTGTAAATCCTCTAAATTGAATTTATTTTTTTAATGCTTTATTAACTTCTGAGTTACATCATTCAATTCCGCCAGATTTTGAGTTACAAATTTTCTCCCCCATTTTTCCCTACCCACAGCCCCAAATTAGCAGTCCCACAGGATATCTCCTCCTCCAATCTGCTCTTTCCCATATTTTCTCCCATATTTTCTCCCACTTTCAACTTTTACAGTGGATCTCTATGCCTCAGTGCCTGTATATCTTATTTCCCAATTACATGTAAGATGACATTAATAATAGTATACACACATGTGTGTGTGTATATATATATTTGAATATTTGATTTTAAAACTTTCAATTCCAGATTCATTTCCTTCCTTCCTTGTCACCAACGCTTACTGGGAAGATAAGCAGTTCAGTATAGGTTATACGTGTGTGGCTAATGCAAAACAATAATATAGTAGATATATTGTAAAAGACTTACTACATTTCCCTCCCTCCTATCCCACCTCCCACTTGTTCTATTCGCTACTTTGATACCATCCCTTTTCAAAAGTGGGTGCTTCCAAGTTCCCTCCCCCCAAGTCTGCCCTCCCTTCCATCATCTCCCCTCTCATCCCCTCCCCCCCCCTATTCTCCTGGAGGGTGAGATAGCCTATTTAGTGTGTATTTAACTCCCTCCCCAAGGCAGATACAATGGGAATAAGGTTGAACCATTCCCTTTTGAGTTTCTATTCATCCCCTCCATTGTAACCATTTTCCCTTGCCTCTTCTGTATGACATGGTTTATCCCAATCTGTCTCTTCCCATCTCCTCCGATTATATTCCTCTCACCTCTTAATTTCACCTTTTAAGTGTCATCCCGTCCAGTTAAATTGGTCCTGTGCCCTTTATCTATGTATACCTGTAAACATATATACACCCATTCACATATGTATTCATATGCCCATATACCCTCATATATAGACACACACACACACACACACCTATTTCTAATCCCTTCAACTACTGAGAAAAGTTTCATAAGTTACAATCATTGTTTATCCATTTAGGAATGTTAATAGTTCAACTTTGATAAGTTCCTTATGATTTCTTTTCCCTTTTTACCTTCTCAGGCTTCTCTTGCTTCTTGTATCTGAATGTCAAATTTTCTATTCACCTCTGTTTTTTTTTTCATCAAGAATACTTGAAAATCCTCTATTCCACTGAATGACCATATTTCCCCCTGAAACATGATACACAGTTTTTCTGGGTAGGTGACTCGTGGTTTTCATCCCAGTTCCTTTGACCTCCGCAATATCATATTCCAAGCCCTTCGATCCCTCAGTGTAGAAGCTGCCAGATCCTGGGTTATCCTGATTGTGTTTCCACAATATTCAAATTGTTTCTTCCTGGTTGCTTATAATATTCTCTCAATCTGGGAATTCCGGAACCTGACTATTATATTCCCAGGAGTTTTCTTTTGGGGATCTTTTTCTGGAGGTGATTGGTGGATTCTTTCAACCTCTATTTTGCCGTCTGGTTCTAAAATATCAGGGCAGTTTTCTTTGAGAACTTCCTGGAGGATGATTTCTAGGTTCTTACTTTGATCATGGCTTTCAGGTAGTCCAATAATTTTTAAATTATCTCTCCTGGATCTATTTTCCAGGTCAGTGATTTTTCCCATAAGATATTTCACATTGCATTCTATTCTTTCATTTGTTTGGATCTGTTTAACAGCATCTTGATTTCTCATAAAGTCATTAGCTTCCATTTGTTCCAATCTAATTCTGAAGCAATGATTCTCCTCATTGAGCTTTTGATATTCTTCTTCCATCTGGCAATTTCGACTTTTTAAGGCATTCTTTTCCTCGTTGACTTTTTGAGCCTCCTTTTCTATTTGAGTCAGTCTGTTTTTTTAAGTTATTATTTTCCTCAGTCAGGCTGTTGGCTCTCATTTCATAATTTTCTTGCATTGTTCTCATTTCTCTTCCCAATTTTTCCTCCACTTCTCTTATCTGCTTCTTAAGGTCCTCTATGTCCTGTAACCAGCTCATATTTTCCTTTGAAGCTTTTGGTGCAGGAGTTCTGACTTCACTGTCTTCCTCCTCTTCCATGCTTTGCACCTTTTTGTCCCCAAAATAGGAGTCTAATGTTGGAATCTTCTGTCTGGTTTGTTTCATTTGCCTGGTTATGTCGCCCCACAGTCACTTGACCCCTGGCCTTTTTGGCACAGTAGGACTCTGCCACCAGACAGGGGAGCTTTCATCCCAAAAGTTTTTCTTTGGAGCCTTCTCATCTCTTTTTCTGTATCCTTCCCTTCCTACTAATGCCCCAATTTCACCCCAGAATATTCATGCCATCATTTTGCAGTACTTTTTTATATTCAATACTCCCCATTTAGAAACTTTTTTTCCAGTCCTTCTTCCCTTTATCTACCACAATCAAAATGAAGCTGATCTAGATATAAGAGGGAAAGTTATTTTTGAGTGAATTTACATTTAGTTTTAAATGAGGAGCCCCTTAATCCTCTTAAGAGTATATCAAACCCTACAAACCAAATGCATATCTAATTGATGGAATTTCAGACCTATAACAAAGTGAATATAAATAATTCTAGACTGGGGACACATTTTCTCAGGACTTGGAAATATTTAGTAAGGTTGGTCTTGTTTAAGAGCCTGGTGCTGGATTCAGGTCCCCTTATGTGATTCTTGTTTCTCAGAACTCTTTCTATCAAAGCTCTGAGTTTACTCAAAATGACTTCCATGAAAGCAGGATTAGGATCTTCTGTGGTAGGCATTGAGTGAGTCAGGGGCTCAAGGTCTAGGTTGTTTTTAAATTAAGTGTTTCTAGTTCATCGACAATCTGGATAAACTAAATGGCAGCTTTGAAACAGTAAATATAATTTTGGTTACTCTAAAAGGTTGGTATTGATAACCCAAGTGCACATCCATAAGATACCTTTGATTTCCAAAGTCTTTTCCCCACAATGTTTGAACTGAAAGCTGTCAATAAGTATTCATTGCACAACATACTTAATTTCTGATTTCATTCTGGATTTAGTCAGACTTAGAAAGGGGTGCTCTCACACCTCATGGAGGCAAGATAGGGTCTTATATACAGAAAGGTTGTGGGAGGAATCTTGGGGTGATCTGGGGAGGAGTTTGGGTAGGGTTTTCAGGAGGAGTCAATGAGGTCAGACTCCAGGGATGAGAGATTAGGGTGGGAAGTAGCTGGAGGCTACCTGGAGATGAGGCAATGGAGGGTTTGGGAGGATTAAGGGTGGGATCTAGCTGGACAGAGGAGGGCTAGGCTAGTAACAAAGGTTTGGGCCCAGCTGATGTGGTGCTTGGGATCTAGGTTTGTAAAATCAATTTGTAAACTCATTTTGTAAAACCAATTTGTAACAGCAGTCTCTCATACCAATCTATAAAACCACTTTGTAAAATCACACTCTCCCCACCCCCCCAGCTTTAGAGCATTAACTCTGCCCAGCAACAACTCATGAATTGTTTATATCAG
>NW_027185809.1:10204580-10248055 GCF_028583685.1 Petaurus breviceps papuanus
AACTCTGCCCAGCAACAACTCATGAATTGTTTATATCAGCTTGGAATAATAACAAGCTATTCCTATGAATCCTTCACAAAAGTATCTATAAACATTCCAGCTTAGGCAACTATTATCTCTCCCTTGTATAGTGTCCCACTGCCCCCATGAATCCTTTGGTACCCTATCTCTAGGTTAACTCCTTGGCTGCCTCAATGAATCCTTCACGTCCCTATCTCTGGGTTAACTCCTTAGCCTATTATCCCCTGAGTCTCAGTTAGCCTTGGTTCCCAGACATCAATCTTGTCAAACATGACACTGATGGGTGGCAGACTGGGCACGTCTCCATCAGTCCTTGACCGATAGTCAAACTTAGGGATGTTTCAAGCCTAAAACCACACCTTCAGGTAGCCCCCCCTCCCTTGGGCTTTTTCCCAGTGACTCATGGGTAATATGCCTGCACAGTTACATTAAAAATGCATGTTCCTTTAAACACTGGCCCCACCTTAACTCCTCCCTAATCCCACCCTTAATTGTCTAGTTAGCATAATTGGCAGGGGTTCTACTATGGATTATTCTATAAAAATCTTAAATCTACCCCTTTGAGGTTGCAGGTCCCCTAAAGGACTCTTGCCTGCTGTACAGCCTAACAATAAACTTGCAGGTCCCCTAAGGATCATTGCCCATTCTAAAACATACAATAAACTTTTACAACTCTGACTCTAAGTTAGTCTGGCCTGAATTCTTTCCAGACTGAATCACAGACTTTCTGATCTTACCTAAAGATCAGAGTTCCTGCTGAACCTATTGTTAGCCATCCCTCATCACAGCCACAATGAAAGGCCTATGGCCTTAGGCAAATGCCTCATCAAATAGAAAGATTCAATCAGAGTTCAAGGGTGTTCCCAGAGCCTGTACCTCATCACCCTCACCATTATGGTTACTTTTCCTTGGATTTATTCTAGTTTATTTTTCCCCCTATTGTATCTATAATATGACATAATACTCCAGATGTGCTCTGACCATGGCAAAAGATAATGGACACTTCTATACTTTGTTTAATTTAGTGTAAGACTACATTAAATTTTTAGGGCTGCCAATTCAAAATTATTGACTCATATTGATCTTGAATTCCATGAAAATTTCTAATTTTTTTCTTCCATAAATCCAACCACAGCTCTCATATCCTGTATTTGTGTGTGTTGATTTTTTTTTAACTCAAGTGTAGGGATTGGCATTTATTTCTATGACGTTTTGCATTCTTACTTTTGGTTCATTTTTCTAATCTGTCCAATTTTTCCCCCCTGGATTGTCTTTACATTGTCTCTTTTAGCTCAGGAAACCCGAGATTTCAAATTTTCTGTTATGAGGGCCTGATTAAATTAACTATCCATAGGATCCCCAGAAAATGATAGAATTTGGGGTCAATATGAAGAGGTTACCCATAAAGAAGGTTAGGGTTGCTCTGGAGACCCCAAAATACCAACACGCTGGGTCCTGCTGAATGAATTCAACTCAAGTCTTCTCAGCCAAAGAAAAGTAAAGTTTATTAAAAGTTCTCTTGTATTGGACACAGAGTAAACCTGTACTAGGTCCTTCTATGGCGCTCTCACATACATGGAGACAAGATGGGGTCTTATATACAGAAAGTTGTTGGAGGAATTTAGAGGTGCTCTAGAGAAAGAATTTGGGGATGGTCAATGAGTGATTAAGGGTGGGAAGTTGCAGGAGGCTACCTGGAGACTACAGACAATGGTGGGCTAGGCCAGTTCAAGGGTGGATTGATATTTTGATAGGTTCAAGGGTGGGAAGTCTAGTAACAGAGGTTTGGGCCTAGTCACAATGTAAGGCTTATTGCCTCATGCAAATACCTCATCAAATGGGACTATTTAATCAGAGTTCAAGGTGGGTTTCCAGAGCCTGTACCTCAAAGATTCAAGGAGAGTTCAAGGGGGCTCCCAGAGACCATACCTCATCAAATAGGTTTATCTTACATTAGCTATGGCTAATGTAATATAATCACACCTCACTTATGTAACACTATATATATTATTAACAGGCAAACCTCATTATCATAACAAAAGTGGTTCAAGGAATTAGAGATTAGGGGAATCGAGATCTGATTAGCTACTCAACTTAACTGGTCACTTAACATGAAAAGCAAATAAGTGATTGCTAAGGACATTTAACAGTTATGTAGCTCTCCCTGTGTGATGTGTTGAGGTGGTTTCATCAAACAGTAGATGCTTAATAGATGTTTATTGTTTGACTGCTTAATGAATTATTAAGCCCTTTTATATTCAGTATCTTATTTTGGGTAATGTGGTTATAAAGATGAGAAATGACATAGTTCCTATCTTTCATAGGAAACTGACATTCTAAAAAAAGAATAATAATATAATAACCCACATTTATATAGTGCTTTGAGAATCATTCATTCAACACATATTAGAGGTCTACTATTATGAAGTATTGGGGATGCAAATATAAAATTGAAATAATCTCTGCCCTCAAAGATCTTGTATTCCACTAGGTGACAGAATAAATTCACAGATAAGTAAATATGGAATATATGCAAATAAACACAAAAAGATGTTGACTTGGAGCATTATAAAGACTAAGAGAAGCAGAAAAGGTCAGCCAACTCTGATAGGATTAAAAGATTCTTAGAGGTGGAAGTAAAGAAGGCTAGAAATCTAGGTAAGGGAGACAACTTAAGCAAAAATGCAGAGGGAAGAGGTGGAATGCTATGGACAAAGAGCAGCAAGCAGAACAGTTTATTTAAAGCTTAGAGTCTTTTTTTGGGTCAGAATTGCAAAGTACAAAAACCTGATAATGTAGGTGTTATAACTATTATTCAATTCATTATTTGGAAATTGAAGCCCTAAGAGTTTATATGAATTGTCAATCCTCATACAGCTAAATTGGCTGAGGCAGCACTCAAATTTGACTTCAGGTCTAATATACTCTCTGCTATACCAAGATGCCTCTAACCTACCAAAATAATGCAGTAGAATATAATAGGCAAAGTTAAGGTTCAAGCAAAGAGTGATCACTTGAATTAAGAGGATTAGGGAAAACTTCCCATGGAGAATAGTATATAAGATAGGACTTGAAAGGAGAAAAAGATTGCAAAGATAGGCATTTGAAAGGAGTACATAAATATAGGTATAGGTCCTCAGAGACCTCATGGAGGTTGACAATGTAAGATGACATCGGGTAATAGGTATAGTGGTCCAAGTCATCTTTGGAATTTAGAATTCATGAAATAAGGAGACACAGGGAGACTAGAACCAGAGAAGAAGGCAATTAAGTGCCAGGTCACCAAGTTTATATTTTATCATGTTTGCATTAGGGAGCCACTGAAAGGTTTTGAGCAGATCTACCCGTGCATGAAGAAAAATATTTTGGCAATGCTGTAAAGGATGTATTAGAAAAAGGAAAGCCTTGAGAAAGAAACACCAATTCAGAGCCAATATATTACAACAGTCATTCAGACTAGGGCTATTTTTAAAGTTGACTAATTATGGAGATCCAGATAGAATTATTTGTACATATCTCAAAGCTAATAAACAGTAAGCATTTCTGTTTTGATAGTTCTAATGTAAGATCTTTTGTTGACTAGTATTGCTAATAAATTTCCAAAATTTACCAGCCCAAATTATATTTCTATCTACATTACTCTTCCTTTGCCTCACTAGTAAGTAGGTGAAAAATTAAATTCAAAAGGTATTTCTTAAGTAATAGGCATATTGAGACAAAAAATAAGTCACTGCAGTTAAAGAGTTTGTAGTCTACTAGAAGAAAACAGTATTATACAGAACAGCACATTAAGTAAATAAGAGATAATTTTATTTTGAAGAGAACACAAACAACTTCAGAATCAGGCAAAGTCCTCTGCAGGAGGTAGCACTTGTGCTGAGCCTTGGAGAGGGTTAGGAAATCCAAGAGATGAAAATGAGGCAGGAGAACATTGGGGGTGGGGCAAAAAGAAAAGCCTGTGCATGTAGATGGGAGAAGAAATGTCAGTTATAGGGGAAAAAAAAGTGATTGGAATCCAGAAAATTTGAAGAGGAATAAGGTGAAATCAATCTGGAAGGAATTCTTTCCCCAAGTCAAATTATAGGAATGGATATTTTTTAAGGTTCCCCTAAAAACATCTTTCGACTTAAAGCTTTTTACAGCTTTAAGTTACAAATCAGGAAACTTGCCCTTGTTCTATGAAAGCTAATCACTTCCTTGACAAGGTTAAACAATTTCCACAGTCTTCAGAGCCCAGAGAAATAGCTGTATGATGCAGTGAAGTTAGATAGCCAGGACTATTTATCCTGACCCATTAAAGCAGTTAACTTTTCAGTATCTCATGTGATTAGTTCAATTTTTCAGTGTGCCTGAATTTTTTTTTTTGATTAAGCAAAACTATAGGTTGGAGAGACCACTCCTCCTTTGCAAACAGCCTGGACTACTTGGAAGGAAGGAGGAAGTGCCAGTGAAACTTGTGTTTTAAGGACTGGGTCTAGACACATCTATAAGACATTTAGAGTCAAGGAAAACAAAACTCTTTTAACTTCTCTCTTGGTTAACTTTGTCTTTTTGCTGAGTTGTTTTTTAAAGGTTAGTGGGACCATGCTCTTGATCTTGAATTTACCCTAAAAATCTATGCAATCAAATGATTTCTGAGCTGTGAAAGAATGCATATTTTGTTCTTTGAAATACCTTTCTGCTGGAGATTACATGGCATCATTATTCGGGAGTCCTGACATTGAGGAAATAATTTGATGTACCCATGTGATGGATCTTTTCAGCTGCTTACTTTCTTTACCCTTGTACTGAAAATGTGGCTGTGTCCAAAACTTGACTGTGTACTTTTAGAGGAAAATAGGCTGAAATACAGGTAAATTGAGAGGGACATCTTTCCCCCTTCCCCTCCCCCCCCGCCCAATTTATTTTTAATTTTCAACATTCATTTCCACAAGATTTTGAGTTACAAGTTTTTCTCCTTACCCCCCACCCCAAGATAGCAAGCATAGTGAATACCCCTTCCCCCAATCTGTTCTCTCATATATCCTCCCCCATTGTCTCCCCTCCTCCAACTTCCTAGTAGGGCAAGATGGATTTCTATACCCCAGTGCCTGCATATCTTATTTCCCAGTTGTATGTAAAAAAACACTTTTTTTTTTTGCCTTTTGGAGGGCAATTGGGGTTAAGTAACTTGCCCAAGGTTACATGGCAAATATTTTTGTGTGGGTGTTAAGTGTCTGAGGCTGGAAAAAAAACACTTTTTTAAAAAACATTCATTTTCCATTCTTCCCTCCTCACCCACCCCCACTGGGAAGATAAGCAATTCAGTATAGGTTGTACATGTGTAGTTACACAAAACATTTCCATAGTAATTATATTGTGAAAGACTAAATATATTTCCCTCTATCCTATCCTGACCCTCAGTTATTCTATTTTCTTGTTTAGTCCTTTTTTATAGGTATTTGGAGGCATTTGAGGGAAAACTCAAGTCCTTGCTTTTACTCTGCCATCTTGGTTCCACCCCTGGTTAGAATAAAAATATATATTTTTTAAAAAGTCTCAGCACATATCTCAACAGTAGGGGTCAGAGAACATGGCTAGTTTCAGTCAATCAGTAAACATTATAGGTTATGCTGGAGTCTAGCAAATCAGGGGGTTCCTTGGATCACTGTTATACTCCCTAAAGTATAATCTTTGTCACTGTTTTGCTTAAGATCCTTCAATGACTTCCTCTAGTGTCTAGGATAAAATGCAACCTTCTTTGCTTAGTGTTTAAAGACCTTCATGATGTGATTCCAATCTACGTTCTCCAGCTTTTTCCACATTATTCCCCTCATGTACTCTATGTTCTAGCCAAACTCATTCTTTGTTGTTGCCTGAATTTAGCATTCTGTTACCTAGATCCAGACCTTTAGAATGGCTACCCCCATACAATCATGTTGCTCTTAGAACTCTTTCTTTCTTCCACCACCAATTTATATGCTTTTCCTAATATAGGAATTTATAGAAAGATAGGTGGTGAAGTGGGTAGAGTATTGGACCTGGAATCAGGAAGACCTGAGTTCAAACCCCACCTCAGATAATTACTTTGCTATGTTACTTTGGGTAAGTCACTTAACTTTCATCTTCCTCAGTTTCCTCACCTATAAAATGGGAATAATAATAACTACCTCCCAGGGTTTTTTTGAAGATAAAAAGAGCTATTTGTAAAGTTCTTCACAAATCTTACAGTGATGTCTAAATTCTTGTTATTATTACTTTTTTTAGTTAGTAGTTTTCACTTCTTCCTCAAAATATTAAAATATATATTTAAATGTTTATGTTTTGTGTCCCCTTGTTTTACCTTACACTGTCCTTACCAAGTAGACCTTAAGTTCCTTAAGGAAAGGTACTGTTGTGAATTCGTCTTTGAGTCCCCAAGGTCTAGCAAATGCAAGCACTTAACATTTCTTTATTTTTGGTCACATTTGCTATATAATTATTCCAAAATGTCAGCACTGGGTTGTGGGTCTGGGTGCAGATGAGAGACTAGCAGAATTCAACTCAAGCCAAGTAGCCAGCAGCTCAGCAAACCTTGTGACAAGGTGGACTAGTGATTAGCAATGGCTCAAAAGATAGACAGACAATTGTTTATTTGACAAACATATTAAATCGTTATCTATGCAAAGCACTATGTTAATTACTGAGTTAACAAGGGGCAGGAGGTCAGAGAGAATTAGAGAGTAAGAGGTGCCCTGGCATAGGATGGGAAGGGATAGAGCAACGTCAAACACACACATATGTCAGTCTAGGACTCCTGATCCTAGTGCCCAATTGCCCCCCCACCCCCACCCTGCTCTGTAATTCCTATAAATCTGAGGTGATGCTCTGAGGAGGTAAAAGTAGTCATCCATTCATTCAACTCGCCTAGCTTTTGGGTCTACATTAAATCATATGGGGGAAAATCTAAAGAAATCTAAAATATGACCCCTGTCCTAGTCTAAGAAAGGGAAGAGACTTTGCTGCAATACAGAGACAGCAAATCTTGGCATTGAAAAAAGAAAAAAAAATGATGTAATGAATGATGAGGGATGGCTCCCAATAGGTTCAGCAGGAACTCTGATCTTATCTAAGATCACAAATCCTGTGATTCAGTCTTGAAAGAATTCAGTAGGCCCAAGCAGACTTGGAGTCAGAGTTGTAAAAGTTTATTTTACACTTTACAGCAGGCAAGGGTTATTAGGCTGTACATAGGGCAAGAGACCTTAAGAGGTCCTGCAACCTCAAAGGGGTAGAATTAGGATTTTTACAGGGTAATCCATAGTAGAACCCAAGCCAATTATGCTAACTAGGTGATTAAGGGAGGGATTAGGGAGGAGTTAAGGTGGGGCCAGTGTTTAAAGGAACATGCATTTTTAATGTAACTGTGCAGGCATATTGCCCATGAGTCACTGGGAAAAAGCCCAAGGGGGGGGGGGCTACCTGAAGGTGTGGTTTTAGGCTTGAAACATCCCTAAGTCGACTATCGGTCAAGGACTGATGGAGAAGTGCCCAGTCTGCCACCCACCAGTGTCATGTTTGACAAGATTGATGTCTGGGAACCAAGGCTAACTGAGACTCAGGGGATAATAGGCTAAGGAGTTAACCCAGAGATAGGGTCCTGAAGGATTCATTGAGGCAGCCAAGGAGTCAACCTAGAGATAGGGTACCAAAGGATTCATGGGGGCAGTGGGACACTATACAAGGGAGAGATAATAGTTGCCTAAGCTGGAATGTTTATAGATACTTTTGTGAAGGATTCATAGGAATAGCTTGTTATTATTCCAAGCTGATATAAACAATTCATGAGTTGTTGCTGGGCAGAGTTCATGTTCTAAAGCTGGGGGGGGGTGTGGAGTGTGATTTTACAAACTGGTTTTACAGACTGATGTTACAAAGTGGTATTACAAATTGATGTTACAAACATAGATCCCAAGCACCCCATCATTACTGATGTTACAAATTGGTATTACAAATTGAGTTTACAAATCATTTTACAAACATAGATCCCAAGCACCCCATCAGTGAATAGGAAGAACCCTAAATCAGAGGACCAGTCAACAAGCTCTGTGAGTTTACTTTGTCTTCATTAATGCTTACCTTACATTTAATTTACTGACCCTGATAGTCTCAAGTAGGCAAGCTGCCTGAAGGCAAGGACTGGGTCATTTATCTTTGCACATAATTCTGTATTCTGGCACATAGCAAGTGCTTAATAAATGTTTGAGTATTAATTTGAATCGAACTGTGAATTGACCTCTTCACCAAAATGAGGAAATAGCTTATGTCTCTGTCTATAGGCTGTTCATTTTATCCCCAGCTTCCCTAAAAAGAAATCCAAAATCACTCTTACCCACTCACCATATTTCTTCTGCCTTTGGAATTTGCACACATCCATGGAAATGTGTAATTTCCCTCATTGCTTAGCAACCAGCCCATTATCTTCAGGAACTCACTAAGTGAATGAATGAATGCACTTTGATGACAAAGACAGCTTTATTCATGCTGCTGTCTGACCTGCCCTGTAGTAATAAGAGATAACGAAATGAAATTTTGCAAAGTTTACAGTTAAAGTCATTTCATCTTCTGACAATAACCCCTAGTGGAGCTTGTGTGAGAGAAGAGGTCTTGTCATCAAACAACTTTTAAAAGGCTAATAGAAAAAATATATTGATTGTAGAATATTTTTACTGAGCATATTTACATACATACATGCATATATATGTGTATATATGTGTGTATGTATATATATATGTACATATATATATCTACACACACACAAGCATGTGTCCTTCTTATCAGTTATCAGTACCTTCCAGGCAGAAAATACATTTGAAGTGCTCTTGGCCAGCAAGCAGTTCATGGACATTTTTAGACAGACTTGTAAAATTTTTCATTGAGAACCCATTGTAGTACTTTAAATTGTAAATAGTGATCAGCACTAAAAATTGACAGTGATGGGTTTACCCCTTCTTAAAATGAAAATATCCATTTTTATAATTAACAATAGAAGATAATTTTTTTTTAATTTGGAAATTTATTTTACTTCACTATACATGTTTGTAACACCAGTTTTTTTTTTTCATTCTCATTGGTGGGGGAAGAAGTAAAAGTTTGGGTGAATGGGAAAGAAGGTGGGTTTTTGCATATCAAACATGTATATGTATATATACCTATATATATATATATATGTATCATTAAAAAAAATAAAAGATAGTGATTACAAAGTGTCAACATGACTTCATCAATCATAGATCATGGCAAAAGAAATTAATTTCCTTTTTTGTCAAGGTTTTTTGGATTAAAAAAATTAATTTTTTAGATCAGAAGAATCCTAGCAAAGCATTTGACAAAAGTCTCTCGAATTATTCTGTGTACAAGATGGAAAAATGCAGACTGTTTGAGAGTACAATTAGGTAGAATTATAACTAGTTGAATGGTGTTGGGTTCTGGTCAGTGCATCCTGAAGGAAGTTCTATGTTAGAGTGTCTCTGGGCTCTTTCCTTGCTAGTCTTCTGTTCAATATTTTTATTAGTGAAACCATAACAAGAAGATTAAATAAATCAACAGTATGACTTGAGAGCCAGAGAAGTAAATACAATTTTAAAAGGCATAGTACCTAGAATGAGGAAGGTGACTTACACACAACAAAGGGTCACATTTTGAATATTGTGTTTGGTTCAGAATAGCACACATTTTAGGAAAGAGATTAATAAATTGGAACACATTCAGGGTATAGGTAACCAGTAAGGTAAAGGCCTGAGAGAAGGCGAGTCTCTAAGGCATATGAGGGTCAGTAAAAGGAATTAAGTGGATACAGAACCTAAGGAAGTGAGGATTCTATAGGGGTTTTTATCAGTCTGGTTTCAATGACCTTGGCTACTGCTGAATGGGGCTTCCAACTTTGAGAATCTCAGCTTCTGAGGTGGATCATTAGGCATATAAGGACTCCTATTAAAGAATATAATTACCATCTTGAAGTATTTGCACAATTGGTAAGTAGATCAAGAATTAGACTTATTTATTTGTACCTAGAGGATGGAACAAAGAGCAGTGAGTGGGAAGCAAATTTTAGCTTGAGATGAGAAAATAGAAACAACAATTACCTAACACTTAGATGTGTATAAAAGCAGAATGTGCTGCTACAAGAACGAGTGAATTCCCCATCATGGGAGATCATGAAACTTGAATGACAACAGAATGTTGTAAACTTCTTGTTTATGTATATATTAAATTAGATGACCTCTGAAGTCTCTTCTGACTTTGAGATTTTGTGATTCCATGAGTGTTCTTAGGGAAGTTCCCTCGAAAAATAAGGCTTCCAGTGAGAGGGTTTCTTTTGTTTTGATGAAACTATTGCCTCCTATTTATGAGATGGTGCAATGTTTGTACAAGTTGTCCACAAGTACCACTCATCTGGAAAAACAAGGGAGATTATGATTATCTGGACACATCCATAAAACTATGACTGGATTCCCAACTAGGAGTGATAAACTGTGGCAAAAAATAATGTGACCCCCTCCACACACATTCTTCTTCTTTGAGTATGCTTTAGCATCCCTTTTTAATAATATTTTTCCCCAGAAGTTATTTATTTTAATTTTCAGCATTCATTTTCTACATGATTTTGAGTTCCAAATTTTCTCCCCATCTCTCCCCTACCCCCCAACCCATTCACCAGTCTGCCTTCTCTTCTAATTCCCTGCCCCCATCTGCCTCTTCCCCCTTACTTTCTTATAGGGCAGGATGTATTTCTATACCCCATTGCCTGTAGATCTTCATTCCCAGTTGCACATAAAAACAATTTTTTAATCTTTGCTTTTAAAATTTTGAGTTCCAGATTCTTTCCCTTTTTCCCTCCTCACTCATCCCCAGTGGGAAGACAAGTAATTGAATATATAATTCAATTCAATAACACAATATATGTGTGTAGTTATGCAAAACGTTTCCATAGTAGTCACATTGTGAAAGACTAATTACATTTCCCTCCATCCTATTACACCCCAATTTATTCTATTTTCTCCTTTGACCCTATCTCTTTTCAAAAATGTTTGCTTGTGACTGTACCCTTCCCCAATCTTCCCTCCCTTCTATCATCCCCTCCTCTTATCCTCTTCCACCCTCCTTTCCTGTAGGGTAAGATAGTCATTTGAGTGTGTAGGTTATTCCCTCCTTAAGCCATTTCTTAAGCCTTTTCTATGGGAAAACTGTAAAAGAATATGACAGAAACTGGGCACAGACCAATATCTGACACCATATAACAAAATCGAGTCTAAATGGGTGCATGATCTTGGTATCAAGGCTGATACTGTAAGCAATGTGGGAAAGCAAGGAGTAGTTAAAATGTCAGATTTATGGAGAAGGCAAGATTTTATGACCAAACAAGAGAGAGCATTATGAAAAGCAAAATGGATAATTTTGATTGCATTAAATTGAACAGTTTTTTGAAGCAATTGGGGTTCAGTAACTTCCTCGAGGTTACACGGCCACTTATTTCTGGGTGTGGTGCTGAGTGTCTGAGCTCGGATTTGATCCAGGTCATCCCAACACTGGAGCCGGCGCTCTTACTCGCTGAGCCACCTGGACGCCCCTAAGCAATCGGGGTTAAGTAACTTGCTCAAGGTCACACGGCCAATTATTTCTGGGTGTGGTGCTGAGTGTCTGAGCCTGGATTTGATCCAGGTCATCCCAACACTGGAGCCGGCGCTCTTACTCGCTGAGTCGCCTGGCCGCTCCTAATTGAACAGTTGTTTTTTTTTTTTAATAAATAAAGCCAGTGTAACCAAGATTAGGAGGGAAGTGGAAAACTGGGAAAGAATTTTTACAACCAGTGTGTCTGATAGAGGCCTCATTTCTAAAATATGCAGAGAATTGAGTCAAATCTGTAAGAATACAAGTCATTCCCCAATTGATAAATGGTTACAGGATATAAACAGGCAGTTTTCAGAGGAAGAAATTAAAGATATCTCTAAGCATATAAAAAATGCTCTAAATTACTATTGGTTAGAGAAATGCAAATCAAACAACTCTGAGGTACCACGTCTCACCAGTCGGATTGGCTAAGATGACAAAACAGGAAAATGATAAATGCTGGAGAGGATGTGGGAAAATTGGAACACTAATACATTGTTGGTGGAGTTGTGAACTGATCCAGCCCTTCTGGAGAGCAATTTGGAACTATGCCCAAAGGGCTATAAAAATGTGCATACCCGTTATCCAAGCAATACCACTTCTAGGGCTGTATCCCAAAGAGATCATAGAGGTGAGAAAAGGACCCGTATGAACAAAAACATTTACAGCAGTTCTTTTCGTTCTGGCAAAGAATTGGAAATCAAGGGGCAATGACTAAGCAATTTGTGGTATATGAATGAAATGGATGTCATGGCATATTATTGTGCTACAAGAATTGAGAAGCAGAAAGACTTCATAATACTATGGAGAGGCATATAAACTGATGCTGAGTGAGGAGAGCAGAACCAGGAAAACTTTGTACACAATTACAGACACATCTTATCTGTAACCACTAACTTTAATAGACTAGAACCTTCTCAGCAATGCAAGGTTATAAGACAACTCCAAAAGACTCATGATGAAAAGGATATCCACATCCAGGGAAAAGAACTACAGAGTTTGAATGCAGATTGAAGCAAACTACTAGCTCTTTTTTTGTTTCATTTTGTTTCTTCTTTCTCATTGTTCTCTCCATTGGTTATACTCCTTCTTTACAACTTGACTAATATTTAATGTAAAGGTATTTGTAGATCCTATATTTGATTATATGCCACCATGGGGGGAGAAGGGAGGAAAGGAAGGTGAAGAAAATTTGAAACTTAGTGGATTGTAGCACTGAACGTTGTAAACTAAAAGTAAATAACTATATTCAAACCAAAACAAAAAAAACAGTGTATTATTGTGCCTATTCTTTCACAATCCCACAAACATTAAGTGTTGTCGTTTTCCATCATCTTGTCTATTTTGCAAGGTATGAAGTGCAGCTCCATGTTGTTTTGATTTTCATTCCTCTTATTATTAGTGATTAGAAGCATTTTTCACTTTCATGTGGTTGTGAATTCTTTGCAATTCTTTTGGGACCTGACAATTTATCCATGGAAATGGCTTACACAATTTGTCTTTACATATATTTTTTTGCTTGTTTTTTCCCTCATTATATTATGAGCTCCTTGAGATGTCTTTTGGCTGTTTTTGTTTCTTCAGCTCTTAGTATATTGCCTGAAAATTAGTAGGCATTTCACAAAAATAGGCTTATTGATTAATTGACTGTCTCTAGGTTTTCCTAAATATAGCATCACATCATATACAAACCGTGATACTTTTTATATCTTTTTTGTCTATGTTCATTCCTTCCATTTCTTTTTCTTGATTTGTTGCTGGATATTTAGCATGGTTGAATAGTAGTCATTTATAACAGAAATCCTTGCATTACTTCTGATGTTATTAGAAAGTTCTCCAGCTTTCCTCCATTATGCATATTTGCTCTTGGATTAGATAAAAAAAATATGTACTATAAGTAAGAGTACATTTATTTCTATGATTTATGGAGCTTTAATTACAGTATTTTGTCAAAAGTCTTGTTAGTAATTCATTGACAAATTTTTTTGTTACGCATATTATTAACAGGGTTTTTTATCTTTATAGTCTTCCTCATGTTGAACCAACCCAGAATTCCTAATATAAACTCAACCTGGTCATAACGTGCAGTTTTTCTAATATGTTGTATCTTATTTACTAATAGTTCACCTAAAATTTCAGGGGCAATGTTCATTAGGATATTATTCTGGTATTCTTTCTCTTCTTTATTTCTCCCTCTTTTTAAGTATCAAGACCATATCTGTATCATAGAGACAGATTAGAAGGATGCCTTCATATTGCAGTTTATGTAGTGCTGTAATCAACTGTTCAAATCCATCTAATCCTTACAGCTTTTTACTTTTATTCCTGAACAGAGTTTATCAAGTGCTTGTTTGGTTTCTTTTTTAAAATTAAATTATTTAAATAGTTTATCTTTTCTTCTGTTAATCTTAGTATTTTACATTTTTATTGTGTTCATTCATTTCATCTATTCTCAATTATATGTTGGTTAAATAATAACTGTTAATTTAAAAAAATCCTTTATTGTTCTGAATTCTCATTTTTCATTTTGGAAACATATTTTGTTCTTTCCCTATCTTTTTAAAAATCAGATTAGTGGTTTACTTTATTAGTCCCCCCCCCAAAAAAAAATTCTCTATATTAGTCCCTACTACTCCAAAGAACTCATTATATAAAAGACTGCCCATCTTCATATTGAAAACTGAAAGACTCAGGGCACAGATAGTGTATTCCACCTCTTTTTTTTTTCCTTTTTTTCAAAACATGATTAATGCAGAAATAAGTTTTGTAGGACTTTATATTGGGTATTAAATTTCTTGTCCTCTCAGTGAGTAAGGAGAGGTTGGAAGGGGGAATGTGGATTTGGAAATTAAAATTAAATAAAAAAATTAAAAAGGAAGCACTCGGCTTTTGAGTGAGGGATAACCAGGCTTATATCAGAGGTCAATGTCTCCTATTCACTCTGTGCTTGGGAGAGGATACAAGAAGGATCTATGACTTAGAGAGCAGAGAGGACATTGACAATGGCTAGCAAGGCCTATAATTGGTAGGGAAATGACCCCGTTTTCATGATTAGAATTGTTTAAAATGTCAGCTACACTAGCTTTATGTGAAAAAAGAGAAGAGAGGGGGTGAGCTGAGTGAACGAATCTATATAAGTACTAGCTGTGTTACAGCTTTTATTGAAGGAGGGAAGAGAGAAACAGAGAGAGACAGAGAAAGACAAAAAGACAGAGAGAGAAAACTTTATTAATATTATTATTTTGTATCAAAAAGGCATAATAAGCTTTAGTGTGATTGTTTAGGCTTCATGACCAGGCACTGTGGTGGGGCAGCATCCCTGGAAGTCAAGAAGGCAATAGGAGAAAGGACTGATTCAAGAATTATCCATGTCTTAATTCCAGGTAGTTCCACTTTCTATGACCCTGGCCCTTTCTCAAATGCAGAAAAAAATAATGCTGCCTGTCTGGGAGGAAGGAATTAATTTTCAGAACTATTAACATGCTATCCCCATTTCATTTGTGCCTAGATACAAGTTACATAGGTTCTTCTTTGACCTTAACTGTCACTTTCTTGATTGGATTTAACAAGATTTATTTCTTCCTGTGTGCTATAATCTCAGCTGCAACCACCAAGTTAAGCAGTAGAGACTCTTAGGAGGTGCCCAATGAATAGATGCCTCACCTGTGAATTACTCAGAGGAGCAGAAATAGCGTGAACTCCAGCTACTGTTCTTTCTAGAAAACTTGAAGCAGTGGTGAGGATCTGCCTGCCAGAAATAGCACAGCATAGTGGAAAAAGCCCCTGGATCAGAGCATTGAGAGAATTCGGGTGCAGTGGAAAGAAGAATGCATCCTATCTTCTGTCTCATAGAATCCCATACTTCCTTCCAGATAGTTCAAGCATCATCTTCTACCAAAAGCCTTTCCTGATCTTACACATGTTAGTTCCCTCCATCTCTAACTACTTTTTATTTACCTATCTTGTATTTGTTATGTTTGGCACAGTGGATTGAATGCCAGACTTGGTGTTGGGAAGACTTATCTTTCTGAGTTTAAATCTCATCTCAGACGTTTACCAGATGTATGACCCTGTACAAGTCACTTAACCCTGTTTGCCTCAGTTTCTCATCTGCAAAATTATCTGGAGAGGGAAATGGCAAACCACTCCAGTATCTTTGACAAGAAAACCTCCAAATGGTTCATGAAGAGCTGGACATGACTTAAATGACTTAACAACATATATATATATATATATATATATATATATATATATATATATAAACAACAGCTGTGTTTATATCCTAGGTTCCCTGGGCCAATCATTACACCCATCTTCAGGCCTCCAGTAACTCCATAAAGCTTCCTTACCTTTCAACACTGTTTCCAGAGACCACTCTACTTCCAGGCTAACCCTCTTAGAGATGATCCTACAAGAATTCAGTCCTCAGTGATTAACATACTTAAACCCACTGATTCTAAGCCTCCAGCTGTCACTGTTCAAACCCCATTCTCTACTCCTCACTAAATGCTCTTTTTGTTCCATCTCCCTCAACTCAATATTCCTCACCTCAACTCAAAGCTATCCTTACCCTTCCCGCTATGTTATCTAGAATTCTGGTGTCCTGAGTAAATGAATGAATGAATTTTTTTAAATGTTTCTATCTTAAGCCTTTTGTTTTCTCTCTCCTTCCATCATCTTGTAATCACTTTTGATGACACAGCTTTTCTAGCTATTCATATCTTGACTCACTAGTTGTGCTGGGAAGTTGCATTATTCTTTGTTCTCCATTGCCACTTCCAGTTTCTCATTCTACCACCTTCGCTTAGAGCTGAAGAAATTAAATTGATTCTGTATGATTTTATAATTTATTCTATTCTGGAATTGACCCTATTCTATGAAGCCACATTTCTTTATCTCTTTACCTATAAGCTAAGTTTAGAAATTTAATTTCCCTGCTAATGACTGTCCTATTCTTACCTCAAGGAAATTTGATATCCTTGAGAAATGCAAGTAAACACCAGGGAGTCTGATCAAGTATCTTTACACCACCAAGGTATCTTTAAAAAATATCTGATTTGTTATCCAAAGAAGTCTGGTGCACTATCTCTAACCTTACAATTGAATACAAACAATCAACGTTCCTTAGACACAGGAAGAGAGGAGATGGTTGTTACCAGCCCTTCCTTCCCAATTTCCAACCTCTTGTGTTGTCCTCACCCCCAACAATTGCCTTATTTTCCTACCCAATTCTGTTCTTGGTTCTATACTTGTAAAAATGAACTGTGCCTTCTCCTCTCGTCCTTGGCCTAACTGAGATTGTCATTTGTCATGCTTTGTGAACAAGTTTACACCCTGATAATAAACTGATAAAGCACAGAATTCTGTGCCTCGGTTTACTTTTATTAAATTCTATGGAGACAGGTTGTAGCAAATCTTCCTTTGAGGTTCATTAAATCCATGTCTATCTCCTTATCAAGATTCTGAAAGTTATCTACCAGGCTTCCAGAACATTCTCCTTACTTTCTTAATGAGTTCAGTGTTTGGCTTTCAGTCTTTCTTTCCCAACACTTACCCTCATACAAGGGGACTTTAGCATCTATATCAATATTCCCTCAAAGACATAACCTTCCGTTTCCTCAACTTGCTACTTTTCCATGATTTACTTCTCCAACCCAATTCAGCTACACACAGAGATATTCATACCCTTGATCTTGTGCAACAAGTGTTCTATTTCTGTTTGCAGACTCTGAAATTCCCTTACCTGACCATAATCTGTTGTCATTCCACCTTTCCTCTTGCCTCACAACTCTTAATCCTGCTTTTCATTCTCAATATCATCTCCATTCTCTCCATTTCTTAGATGACCCCTGCACTTTCTTTCCCATATTGACCCCTTAGTGAATCAGTTTAATACTACACCATATTTTTTCCTCCAACCCTTATTATATTGCCAATCATGCTCTGCTAAGACTCAGTTTTGGATTCATAGATATCACTATATACTAATCTCACTTCTACTCAAATCCATCTGAAAAGCTAGAGAAAATCATGAAAACATGCTGAGTGTGTATGCTAAAAGTTTATATTACACATCAAGTGGGTCCTCCCTAGCAAGACAGTACTTTTATATTGCCCCAATAGGTAATGATCCCACTTACCACAGTGAATTTTTTAAACCTTTTCACCCCTTCTCTGACTTCCTTCCCCTTTTCCCCATCTCTCCACCAAGAACCTTACCTCATGTTTCACTAAAAAAAAATCACCTAAGAGCTCCCTTTCCTCTCCTCCTTCACCTGTATCTCAACTGAAGAGGTGGCCCTTCCCCATGCCAAGGATCATTGCTTGTACAACTGATACCGTTTGTGTTAAAACTGTATCTTGTTCTAGTCCGCCTGACCACCCTCATTCCCTTCTAGTCAGTAGAGAAAATAATTTCTATAGGTAACCAGCATAAAGGAGCAATAGCAAGACAAAAAAAAAATGCTAAGGGGAGTCTAGAAGTCACATAAAAACTGTCTCAAAGATCAAAAGAGCAGAATTTACAAATTGTATCATATATTAACTAAACTTCAAACCTGGCAATATGTATTGAATCAGGGGAAACATCCAGGCACTGCTTATCAAGACTGCTGGCCTATGATATGTAAATTCCAGACGTCCAGATAAGCAGAAAATACAAAAGGTGCTGATAATTTTGGAATGATGAATCTGAAGTTTTACCAATAACTTTTAGATGATTTGGATATGTTCATGAAATAACCCCAAGGTGGCACAGTCAGGAGATAATCTGCTTCAAAAAAAAAAACCCTATTAAAATGAGACCTCAAACTTGGCAGCACTCCGCCATCTGCCTAGTGCCCCCAACTCTAATGCATGGTTATGTCAGTGACACACTTTGCCTCTCTCCCTCCCATCCTCTTCCCCTTGCTGCCTCCCTTCCCTATCCTATTCACCCATCCTGGAACCATGTTGTTTGCCTCTGTATCCCTCCCTACTTTTTGCTGTTTGTCTCTGTACCATATTAAAGTATGATTGCCACCCCATCTCCATCTGCCAATTATGGCTTTTGCTATCAAGAATCCAAAGAACTGGCTGTGAAGGCCCACATTTCATAATTTTATTATTTCATAAATTATCAGTTCATCGTTGTATTCCATCTTTTCTAGAGATTGCCTGCTCTCTCATCCCCATTTTCTCATTAATCTTCAATCTTTCTCTGTCAAATAGCTATTTCCCTCTTACCTGCAGACATGCTCATATTTCTCCCATCCTCAAAAAGCTCTCACTTTATCTATCTACCTCTTCTAGTTATCTTCCTATATCTCTCCTGCTATTCATGGCTAAACTTGAGAAGGTCACCTAGGATTGCAACCTCTGACTCCTTTCCTCTCTAAAAATGTCTGCAATCTGGCTTCTAATCTGATCACTCATATGAAACTCTTCTCTCCCAAGTTAACTGATATCTCTTAATTTCTAAATCTAATGACCTTTTCTCAGTCCTTACCCTTCTTGGTTTCTCTGTAGTCTCTGACCTTCTCCTCCTTCATACTCTATCCTCTGGGTTTTCATGTCACTGATCTGTGCTGGTTCTTCTTCTGGTCTGATGGATTGTTTCAAGGTACTTTGCTGTATCTTCATCAAGGTTCTGCCCAAGAACCCTGAGTGCCCCTCAAGACCGTTTTCTGCTCCCTCTTATCTTTTCCCTCTATACTATTTTAATTAGTAATTTCATTAAGCTTCCATAGATTCAGCTATTATTTATATGAGATAAGTATTAGGTCTACTAACCTCTATTCTTATTGACTACTACCTTGTGTCTTACCTCAAACTGCCTATTAGATATGTCAAAATGGATTTACAGACATCTTAAATTCTATGTGGCTAAAGTTGAACTCACTGATGGGCACCAAGTCCTCTTCACTTCCTATCTTCATCACTATCTTCCCAGTCACCCAGTCTTGCAATGTAAATACCATTCTCAACTTTTTGGTGATCTTGACTTAAGATGGAGGAACCAACCCCTCCACTTCAGATAATATGAAGATATTGTGTAACTTTCTCTGTCCTTCTTTATCTGGTGAAAAAAAAAATCCATTAATCAATTGGTTGATGAGCCATGACTGAATGTGACTATAGAAGGTACTAGCTGGTCAAATTGCCTTTCTCTCCCCATAGTGACTTAAATAAAAAAGAAACATTATAAGCTTCTGGGTAGGTGAGCCACTCTCAAGCATTGGCATCATTTAGCTTATGTCAAATCTGCCCCTATTGTGTCTATTTTTTCCCCCTGGATCTTAGGTAAAGTATTTGTGACAGAATGATATGAGATTTAAAATGTACTGGAGTGTATACCCAAGTACTCCAGAAGTTTGGTGGACCAGGGTACCTTTGAAAAGTGACACGTTTGACCCAATCCATCAGTGGATGGACCCAGCAGCAGAAATATTGTATCTTTCTTTTTTTTTTTAATGCTTTATTAACTTCTGATTTACATCATTCATTTCTGCCAGATTTTGAGTTACAAATTTTCTCCCCATTTTTCCCCTACCCACCTCCCCAAAATAGCACTCCCACAGGATGTCCCCTCCTGCTCTCTCCCCTATTTTCTCCCATACCCCTTTCGACTTTTCCAGTGGATCTCTATACCCCAGTGCCTGTATATCTTATTTCCCAATTACATGTAAAATAGTTTATATATATATATATATAATTTGAAGATTTTATTTTAAAACTTTGAATTCCAGATTCATTCCCTTCCTCCCTTATCTCCCACTCTTACTGGGAAGATAAGCAGTTCAGTATAGTTTGTACTTGTGTGGCCAATGCAAAACAATAACATAGTAGATATATTGTTGTTGTTGTTTTTTTTAAAGCAATCGGGGTTAAGTAACTTGCTCAAGGTTACACGGCCAGTTATTTCTGGGTGTGGTGCTGAGTATCTGAGCCCGGAATTTGATCCAGGTCATCCCGACACTGGAGCCGGTGCTCTTACTTGATGAGCCACCTGGCCACCCCTAAGCAATTAGGGTTAAGTAACTTGCTCAAGGTTACATGGCCAGGTGTTTCTGAGTGGGTGCTAAGTGTCTGAGCCTGGGATTGGATCTCGAGATCTTCTCAACACTGGAGCCGGTGCTCTTACTCGCTGTGCTACCTGGCCAACCCCATAGTAGATATATTGTAAAAGATTATTCCCCTCCCTCCTACCCCACCTCCCACTTGTTCTATTCTCTACTTTGAACCCATCACTTTTCAAAACTGGGCGCTTCCAACTTCCCTCCCCCCCAGCCTGCCCTCACTTCCATCATCTCCCCTCTCATCCCCTTCACCCCTACTCTCCTGGAGGGTGAGATACCCTAATTAGTGTGTATTTCATTCCCTCCTCAAGCCAAATTCAATGGGAATAAGGTTGACCCGTTCCATTTTGCCTTCCTATTCTTCCCCTCCATTGTAACCATTTTCCCTTGCCTCTTCTATATGATAGTTTACCCCATTCTGTTTCTCCCCATGTCCTATTGTTATATTCCTCTCACCTCTTAATTTCACCTTTTAAGTATCACCCCTTCCTGTTAAATTGGTCCTGTTCCCTCTATGTATACCTGTAAACATATATACAAACATTCACATATGTATTCATATTCCTATATACCCTCATAGATAGACATATATATTTGTATTCCCTTCAGCTACTGAGAAATGTCTCATAAGTTATAATTATTGTTTTTCCATGTAGGAATGTTAATAGTTCAACTTTGATAAGTTCCTTATGATTTCTTTTCCCTGTTTACCTTCTCATGCTTCTCTTGCTTCTTGTATCTGAATGTCAAATTTTCTATTCAACGCTGATTTTTTCAGCAAGAATGCTTGAAAATCCTCTTACACTGTAGGACCGTATTTTCCCCTGAAACATGATACTCAGTTTTGCTGGGTACATGATTCGTGGTTTTAATCCCAGCTCCTTTGACCTCTGGAATATCATATTCCAAGCCCTTCGATCCCTTATGTAGAAGCTGCCAGATCCTGGGTTGTCCTGATTGTGTTTCCACAATATTCAAATTGTTTCTTCCTGGCTGCTTGTAATATTCTCTCCTTAATCTGGGAATTCCAGAAGCTGCCTATAATATTCCTAGGAGTTTTCTTTTTGGGATCTTTGGGTGGATTCTTTCAACCTCTATTTTGCCCTCTGGGACTAAAACATCAGGGCAGTTTTCTTTGAGAACTTCCTTGGAGATGATTTCTATGTTCTTACTTTGATCATGGCTTTAAGATAGTCTAATAATTTTTAAATTATCTCTCCTGGATCTAATTTCTAGGTCAGTGGTTTTTCCCATGAGATATTTCACATTGCCTTCTATTCTTTCATTTGTTTGGATCTGTTTAACTGCATCTTGATTTCTCATAAAGTCATTAGCTTCCATTTGTTCAAATCTAATTCTGAATCCATGATTCTCCTAATTGAGCTTTTAAGATTCTTTTTTCGATCTGGCAAATTCAGCTTTTTAAGGCATTCTTCTCCTCATTGCCTTTTTGAGCCTCTTTTACTATTTGAGTTAGTCTAATTTTTAAGGTGCTATTTTCCTCAGTGAGGCATTTGACTCTCATTTCATAATTTTCTGTCATCGTTCTCCTCTCTCTTCCCAATTTTTCCTCCACTTCTCTTAACTGCTTCTTAAGGTCCTCTGTGGCCTGTTACCAGCCATATTTTACATTGAAGCTTTTGGTGCAGGAGTTATGACTTCACTGTCTTCCTCCTCTTCCATGCTTTGCTCCTTTTTGTCCCCAAAATATGAGTCTAATGTTGGGATCTTCTGTCTACTTTTTTTTTTCCTTTGCCTGGTCTTGTTGCCTCACAGTCACTTGACCCCTGGGCTTTTTGCCACAATAGGACTCTGCCACCAGACAGGGTAGCTTTCAACCCAAATGCTGGTGTTTTCTCAGCTGCCGGATGTATTAGATGGGTGTCCATTCTGAGGTCCACATGCTCTGGCAAGCTGAACAAACACCCCAGGACCTCCACCCTAAACTGCAATCCAGATCCAAGAAGTTTAAAGCAAGAGTGAGAACCCCTCAGACTGGTGCTTGGTCCCCCTACACTCTACAGGCCAGGAGCGGAAGCTGCCACATGGCACTGTCTGGCTGTGCCAGCGTCTCAGCAGCTTCTCACCCCAGGGTGACAGACTGCACTGGCCTCTCACTTTGTCCTTCGAATCTATGTGTTGATAAATCTGGAACCGGCCACAGCTGCTGCTGATCTGTAGTCCCTCTGGCCGGCACCTGGCTAAAGCCAGGAATGCAGCTGGGTTCAGCTCCCAGAGCTCTGTGCTAGATTCCTGCCAGCCTGCCGGACTGTCCTCAGTGGGAGGTTAGGTTCTCTGTGTCATTTTGTGGGTTCTGCAGCTCCAGAGTTTGTTTAGAGTCCCCTTTTACATGGATTGGGGAAGGTGGAAGCCAGAGCCCAGTGGAGGTCCTTCTTCTACTCAGCCATCTTGACTCTGCCCCCCAATATTGTATCTTTCAGGGAGGAAAACATTGGTGATGCCTGATTTGGAAGTATAGTTTTGGAGGTGAATATTTTGTAGCTTCTTTACGTTGGAGCTCACTCTCCCCTAGGACCAAACTGGTTGAGAGGAACAAGTACCCCAGTTTGGCAGATGTTTTTGTATTTAAGTTATGGCTCCATCTTCTTGGTAGATATCCCTTCATAAAAACTAACATATTAATTTATCATTCGTACAAAAGAGATATCAGTGAGTTAAATGGTATTGGGTTGCTAATCACTGGCAATTAAAATTGGGGAAAAACACTGGAATGTGAGTTTGAGCTGATATTACTTTACTTAAAAGATACATTCTACTCCTCAAAGTTCTAAAAGAGTCATATAGGTAGTTGAGTTCGGGGGACCTGTCAATGCCAGTGCTACCAGGAATTGGGATAAAAATCCTTCAAGCATACATTTTAATGCACTTTTTTTTCTTTTTGAAGGAGGGTAGGCAGAGCAACTGGGGTTGTGACTTGTCCAAGGTCACATGGCTAGTAAGTGTTAAATGTCTGAGACTGGATTTGAAATCAGCTCCTCCTGACTCAAGGGCTGGTGCTCTATTCACTGCACCACCCAGCCACCCCTGCCATCTAGCCACCCCTGCACTTTTATCCAGGATGTTAATCTCGGCTCTATTACTAACTGCCTGTATAATATTGGCCAAATGACTTTCTTGCTCTGGGAGGCCATTTTTCCCTCTGTAAAATGAAGGGATTAGAATATATGATATTTAAGTCACCTTCAAGTTTTAAAGGTCTATGAAAAAGCAAGCCATTTATTCCTTTCTACAAATCCTCAAAGCTTTGATGTATTTCTGGGTCCCTGCACACACTGAGATGGTTGTGTTAAGAACACCTCCTGCTAAGAACAGGTAGCACATATGAGCCCTAAATATGAAGTGACTCTGGCTTAATATCTAGGTCCTCTCTTGTCTTCCTTCATCTCTGATGCCTGGACAGTTTCTTGACCTTCAGCACTTACCTTATTTATGCAGCTTGCCTGCATCAGGGTGTCATAAAAAGCAGACTCATCTAAATAAAGTTCCATCAAATTCAATCACTTAGATTGAAAATTTTCCTTTCACATTCCCTCCTCCCTTCATTTCCATGACTTGATCTGTAAGTTAATTAACCCTGACATGACTTCTGGAAAGGGACATACCAATTGATTCCTACTATGGATTTTCTCTCCATCCTTTCCTGTGATTTTCCAGAACAAAGCACCCTTCCAGGGGCACTGCTCCTATACATGTGTTATTTATCCCTACTAGAATGTAAGCTGCTCAGATTCAAGTCGTGTATCTTTTGCTTTTGCAAGCCCAATACTTAGCAGAATGCCTGACACACAGTAAGTGCTTAATAAAGGCAGTCAGGTGGTGCAGTGGATAGAGTCAGGAAGACCTGGATTCAAAGTCAGTTTCAGACACTTACTGTGAGACCCTGGGCAAATCATTTGACCTCTGTCTGCCTCTGTTTCCTCACCTGTAAAATGATGGTCATAATGGCACCTACTTCACAGGATTGTTATGAGGATAAAATGAGATAATATTTATAAAACATGAAGTAGGTGTTCTTATTCTCTCCCCCCTTCATTGTCTTTCATTCATAGCTGCAGGGGCTAATTCCAGAGTTCATTGTACTTGTAAAAAGAGTTGGAAGCTCCCATCTTAAGGTGAAGTAGCACAAGCCATAGAATCTCTTAAGCTGGAAGGGAAGTGAAAGGTTGTCTAGACCAACCTATACCTGAACAGGACCCCTCTGTACCACATATAGCTTCCCCAGGAATGGGCAGCTCACTACTTCTCGAGGCAGCCCTGTGGAACATTTCTAGTTTGGAGGAAATTGAACTCATTACAGGAGCAAACTGTAAAGCTCTTTGCAGAGTGCAGGGTTGTTTCACTTTTTAATATTCTTTCATGTCCCTGAATCTGAAGGCTGCCCTACTCCAAGGTGCCAGGCATCAGGCATCAAGAGAACATGAATATGAATAAGAAAGCTTCTGTCATCTCTGAAAGTATAATTTCTTTTTATGAAGTTTCAAAGGTTGATTTATGTCATGGAAGATCGCAGGCTCTTTGGAGGCATGGGGCAGGGAGGTAAGTGAAGTAGGGTGGAGATTGTATTTGTAAAGGAGTGATTACCTACTTGGGATCTAAACCTTGCTAATATCCAGTTATAAAGCAAACAAATTCTACTGGATTGCTAGCTTCTTGAAAGCAGGGGTTGTGTCTTATTTGTCTATATGTTACAGGTGTTCAAATAAAAGCTTGTTGAATGAATAAATGAATAAGATTTATCTGAGCCCAAAGGCAGATTGTTTCCTGTTAACTCTTTGTTACTTTTTTGATATAGATATGCCAACTACTTAGGTCTGTTAATAATTTTGGCACACTAGAGGATCATAGATTTGGCCAGATTCCTGGAAGAAATGATCAGGTTGTATCTGAGCAACAGACACCTTTCGCTCTCTGAGTTACAGAAAAATAATAATCATGATTCTGTCTATGCCAATAAAATTTGTGACTCTCTCTAGACTGCCTTAAGCCTAAGTAGCCATGGTCCCTGAGCAGCAACACAAGTAATCTGTGGGTGACTTCTTGTATGCCTGACTCATTGCTCACTCTAATGTTTTATACCAGTTTGCCTCATCAAGACTTGCTTGACTTGGGGTGGTCAGGTGGCTCAGTGAGTAAGAGCACCGGCTCCAGTGTAGGGATGACCTGGATCAAATCTGGGCTCAGATACTCAGCACCACACCCAGAATTAACTGGCTGTGTAACCTTGAGCAAGTTACTTAACCCCGATTGCTTAAAAAAAAAAAAAAGACTTGCTTGACTCTCTTGTTCTGACCCATTGCCTGGCTTTGCCCTTTCCAGGGTGCATCTGACCATATTATCAGGAGATCAGTGCATGAAGATCCTAGAGGAAGAAGGAAGAACAGGGAGTGTTTTTGTGTTATAGACTCTATGTTATACTCGTCCCCAGTGTGGGGAAGTTAAACACACCACCTTTTCTGGTCAGACTATTGAAGGAGAGCAGGGAGAAGAAAGGGAGCTAGCCTACCATGATTCATTGATTTATGAGGACCAGCCTGCTCTGAGATATGAAAGTATTTGGTAAGAGTAAATGTAATGTGTATAAACCAACACACAAGATGAGTCCAGGAGACTTGGTGGTGCAGTGGTGCCTGTACTATTTGGTCCTGGGACACTTCCTGTATGGGAGAGATGTTTGAAGCTCACAATGCCAATCTGGGCCTATTTCCCCCTGTAGCATACACCAGTTTTAGGAAGTGAGTGTTGATGTGGGAAGTGACCAGAGGCTGCTTAATATCCTTCATCTTAATTATGCCAGCTGTGCTTGCTCTGAGAGAAAGGTGCCACTCCTGATAGCAAGGTCACTGTGTTTCCATCATCTGACCCTGATGACCTCTTGACCTGTAACTACTTTTATTAAAACTGGAACAGGCAGCCTCCTCTTATACCCAGCCCTACTCTTATTCTAAGGGAGCCTTGTCCTGGTTTCCTGCCCTTTGCTGGTGATTCATAGCCAACTAGGCACTGATATATATTCAATTAAACCAATTAAGATGCCAGACTCACAACCCCCAACTTCTGAATGCAAAATCAAGTTGAGTAAAGAGTGAAAGAGTGATTGAAAGAGAATGAAAATACTTCTGACAGGAAATGTAAGAAAAATTGATTCTTTCTTGAAGGAATGACTCCTAAGTGCAATTATATTCCTTTTAATAGGACATTAAAGGTTTAAATACACAAAAATACTCTGTAATAATAACAGCTATAGAGAACTTTGAAGTTTGCTAAGCTGTGTGTATGTATATATGTATATGTGTACATATACATACATAGACATATACATACACACATATATTTAGTTTAGTAGTGTTTCTGGAGGGAAAGGTTGGCATTATCATGACCATGATCAAGGTTCATTGATTATCCCTTTAATATGAAAAGTGGAATAAAAGTAACTTTAACAAAGTTGGGTTAAGATTGCATGAGGGACAATTGATAAATAGTCAAAGGATATGAACAGGCAATTTTCAGAGGAGGAAATTAAAGATATCTATAAGCATATAAAAATTACTCTAAATCACTATTGATTAGAGAAATGCAAATAAAAACATCTCTGAGGTATCACATCTCACCAGTCAGGTTGGCTAAGGTGACAAAACAGGAAAATGACAAATGCTGGAGAGGATGTGGGTAAATGGATTCAACCATTCTGGAGAGCAATCTGGAACTATGACCAAAGGACTATAAGTGCATACCCTTTGACCCAGCAATGCCACTTCTAGAGTTGTATCCCAAAGAGATCATAGAAGTGTGAGGAAGACCCATATGTACAAAAATATTTCTATTTTTGTGGTAGTAAAGAATTGGAAATTAAGGGGATGCCCATCAATTGGGGAGTGGCTAAACAAGTTGTGGTATATGAATGTAATGGAATACTATTGTGTTAAAAAGAAATGAGGAGCAGATGAACTTTATATTTACCTGGAGAGATTGACACAAACTAATGTTGAGTGACAAGAGCAGAAACAGGAGAAATTTGTATGCAATTACAGACACAACGTATGTGTGGTGACCAACTTTGATAGATTGGGCTCTTCTCTTCTCGCAGTGCGAGGTTATAAGACAACTCCATAAGACTCATGATGGAAAAAGATGTCTACATTAAGAAAAAGAACTACAGAATTTAAATGCAGATTGAAGTAAACTACCTGCTCTCTTTCTTTTTCTTGTTTGATTTTGTTTCGCCTTTCTCATTGTTCATTCCATTGGTTATAATCCTTCTCTACAACTGACTAATGTCTAATGTGAAAGTATTCGCAGATCCTATACTTGATTGCATGCTGCCATGATGGGGGGGGGAGGAGAAGAGGGAGAGGGAGAAAATTTGAAACTCAAGGGATTGTGGAACTGAAACTTGTAAACTAAAAGTAAACAAATAAATTAATGAAGACCAAAAAAAGGGAAAAAAAAAGATTGCATGGTTGATTAGAAACTGCAAATTAGGAGGAGGCTCAGTTTGTGGCACATGTCAATTTAGTAGGAGAGCCAGCTCCAGAACTCAGGTCAGTGCTTTCCACTTATCCTTGCTACACACCCAAATGTCCTCATTTCCACTCTCATTTGCTTCTGGTTCATAGACCACAGTTGCTGAATCCTGATGGCAGCCACATCCAATGTGCCTCCATTCATTGTAAGGTAGGTTTGTGTCTGCCAGAAATTATTCCCATAGGACCCTCTCTGAAGGCAGAGGCATCTACCAGCAACAATCTGAGAGGAACAGAAATTATTGAAATGCTAGGATATGAAATACAAATGACTGTCAAAGTCTTCTGAACAGGGTGGGAATAATCCCAATCAAATTTCAAGCAATTGTTGACTAGATCCTAGGGTAGGTGCTGTCACACCCCGGCTGGTATTCACTATTCCAGAATGATGGACCTCACTGGGGGATATGCTCCACCTATGAACAGAACTGCACTACATTCTGTCACTCTGCCAGTCCAAGAACCTTCTTCTAAGTGTCCATGGAGCATGCAGGCATGCCCACTCCTCTCTTCATGCAACTCAGAACTTTGCGGACTTTATGGCCTCTTTTAATTTACAAAGATTTCAAAGAGCTAAGACTTTAGAGATGCTCTAATACAAATTCCTCACTATAATAATGAAAATCCAGTAAAATTTATGAGAATGGGTGATGACCTAGATGTAATTGCAACCCATTTCCACCATGTGGGGGTGATTGAGTCAGGTTATTTAAGGAGAATGGCAATGATTTTTGGTGGTAAGTGGAAGATCATCCCTAGCCCAGATGTTTTGAGACAAATTGGCATATCATCAGTAGAGAGCAGTAACTACATAAATGACCCTTCAAAACGTGGGATTAAAGGGCAGCTGCATCATGTGTGTAAGTCAGGGAGTATATTTTAACATGGACAATTAAGTATACCAACCTACTGAAAAAATCCAGAGAGGGAGCACAATTGTGGTGTATCTCCCCCCCCCACACACACACACATATACATACATTCATGCAGGCATTGTGTTTGAGATTGATACAAGGCAGAGTTGGAGGTGGGGTAGGATGAGTAGCTATTCACCACAAGGGGAGGGAAAGGCTGTGATGATACAGCAACGGTGTGGAGATAATCTCGGTCTCTCAAAAGACTGTGCCAGGACAGCAATACTTTGGCCATTCTACCAAGTTTGAAAGGCATTGTATCCAGAATTCATGTTGGACTCAATTTTTTTCATTCAAGAACCAGCAGGGAGGCTTATTGCCAGATTAGAGGCTGAGTGAGGCATGGTTTTTTGTTTTTTTTTATAGCTGCAACTCTATAACATTATCTACTAAATCATCAAAGAGTTGTGGTCTGTTTCAGTGGAAAGAGAGGCCGCGCCAAAAAAGTCACAGACATCCAAGTTATTGAAATAGTGAAATAGGAGACAAACTTATTCATTTGAGTAAAAGGTCAGGGAGAAGAAAATTAAATCTCAATTACTGAAAAATATTTAATAATAGAATTTTTTTTAGAGAAATCAACTTCTATTATTTGCTGATGCTTGTGTTAATTGAAAATAACTCACATATCTCATTAGCTGTCAATTAAAAAAACATTTCTCTCTTCAATATCTTTTGTGTACAACTCCTTTCAATTCACACAATCATCACTTTATTTCAGGCCCTCATCACTTCTCTCTTAAATCATTATCATTGCTTTATAATTGATTCCCTTGCCTCCATTCTCTTCCCACTCTAAATCAACATCTGTAGAGCTACCAAAGTTATTTTCCTAGACCATGTTTGCGTTTTTCAGTTTCATACTCAATATAATCTAGTGCCTCTCTATTAATTCCAAAATCAAAGATAAAGTCATCTGTTTGGAATTTAAAGCCCTCAACCACCTGGTCCCTTCCTACATATCTAATCTTCTTACATTTTCCTCTCCTCCATGCACTTTTTACTACAGTCTTATTGGTTGAGGAGTGTTGTTATTCAGACATGTTGGACTATTCATGTCCCCATTTGGAATTTTCTTGACAATGATACTGAAGTGGTTTGCCATTCTCTTCTCCACTTCATTTTACTGATGGGAAAACTGAGGCAAACAGGGTTGAATGACTTGCCCAAGGTCACACAGTTAGTAAATGTCTGAGGCCGAATTTGAACTCATGTCTTCCTAACTCAGGTCTGCTGATCTATGTCCACTGTACCACCTAGCTGCCTCCATTCCCAGGTTATTTAAACTCTTTGTATGGCATTCAAGGCCTTCCACATTTATTCTTCACCTAGCTCACCAAACATACTTTTAATATTCCCTTACCTAAAAAACTACTCTCCAGTCAAACCAGTTTATTATTTTTCCAGCATGCCCATTTGTACCTCCCGACTTGTTCTTTTATTTTCCCTCCCAAAACCTCATCTTTCCTTTCCCTTTCTACTTTTCTCCAAGTCTCATTCATCCTTCAGAACATAGCTCAAATCAACCTCCTTTGTGAAATCCTTCTTTGTCTATACCAGTTCACAGGGATCTCTCTCTGCTCTGGAGTCCTATAGCCCACAACATGTGTGATTCATCACTTAGATGCCTTATATTATTATTTTTTTTAACTTTTCATGTATTATGTGTCCAAGAGGTCATTGTAGCACAATGAATAACACCCACGACTCTGGGTTAGGAGACAGGCATTTGAATCCTGAATCTGGCACTCAGTAGCTGTATGATCTTAAGTGTATCACAGTCTCTCTGAACATATTTTGTCTTTTGAAAAAAGAAGATAGATAATACGGCTTGGGTTCTGTATCACAATAGGTTATTGTAGAGAAAGTGTTTTGCAAACCTTAATGTGATATATATGTATATAGATGTGTGCTATTTGACCTCCTTGACAGGGTCTGAATCTCATTTTAACTGAATGAAGAAATGAATGATAAATAATTAAGGAATGCTAAAGTTGGAAATGGTCCCATAGGTCATTAGTTCCAAGAACTTTATTTCCACAAAGAATGTGAAATTAACATCCTTCTAGATTTATGCAATGGATAACACCCTGTCAGGTTCACCTGAGAGAATACCTGGTTCTTGCTTCCCATAAAGAATCCCTTTCCATTAAAGTTCATCTACCTCTTGTTCATAGGGGAAAAAAATAAAACAAAAAACAGAAACAACCTAGTTATGCAGGACTCTGGCAACCAAACCTATACTAATAAAGGTTCTTATGTACCTGTGGTACAATAACCACTTATAGTCATTCTTTTAGTATGTTGTAAGATTCAGAAGACTTTTCTGTATCATTAAAGAAAGAATGAATTATGTTTATTGTTGATTTAATCTGAAACATGTCCAAATCATTCTGCTTTCCCTCTGTTCATCCTCTTAACACACCTTTCTTTAGAACCATCTGACTCTTCTCCTGGGACTTGATAGGTAAATTTTGATTTATCTTTCCTAGAACCCAAATTCTATGCTACTACCTGGAAATTTCCAAATGATAACACCTAGCACCCACCTCACATCTTCCTAGCTCATTTCATACATTTTCTTATACCATTAGAATATAAGTTCTTTGAACAAGTTATGGTGAAATAAAAAGAAACCAACTTTCATCCACATAAATGTTTATTTGGTAGTACATGCAGTTGCAAAACTAACCAGGACCAAGAACCCACAGGTCTGGTTTCTCATAGTTAACATATAATTTGGAGGGAGTGGAAAATAGGAAAAACAGGATTATAATAAAACTTTGCTTCTCATTGTAGGAGGTGGAATCTGGAGACACTGAAAGGAGAGGGAGTTGGGTATTCTTGAAGTTGGGTGATAGCGGGGAGGAAGAGCAGTCTTGTGACATCACCAAAATCAAGTGATTCACATGGAGTTGATGCTTAACTGCACAAAATAGTGGATAAAGGTCAAAATGGTGAATGGAAGACAAAATGAAATAACATTATTTTTAACATAACAACAGGCACTATTGTGCTTCCTTATATTTATGTCCATCACTTGGCACAGTACCTGGCTTAAAATGTGGTATTAATAAATGATTTTTCATTCATTAATTTCTTGATTGATTCATTGATTCATTCATTTATCCAAGTGAATTTGTTATACTTTAAGAAGGAGGAACCATGGCATAGTAGATAAAGGCTCAGACCTGGAACCAGAAAGACCTGAATTCAGGTCTAGCTTCTTACTTATACAGTAGCTATATGCCCCCCAGGCAAGTCACTCTCTAAAGCCCCAACCAATTAGTTTTGTAAAATGTAAGACTGTAAGATGACAAATAAGTTGCCAATGTAGAGATTTTCCACAATTGGAGCCCCTAACAACATTGAAATTACAGATCTAGACCAAGACAAAGGAATATTTGATTTACCACAACATTTAAATTGCAAAAATGAAATTTACTCTTGATTAACATACATTAGTAATGGTTAATTGAATTAATTAATAGTAATTTTTTATTCAAATAACATCTGTTAGTGTTTATTAATATAGATTAACATTAATTACCTTGGGGTAATAGAGATTCTATTTTGTCTTTTTACATCTAAACATTTAAATATCTTGGACTATCTCTTAAGATGTTTCTATACCTCCTCACTATCCAAAATCAAATTCTTCTGAAGTTCAACATTTAAGGATTCCACAATAAGAAACACACATCCATAGTTTAATAGACTATTAAAACTGGAGGAAATCATAGAGGTCATGTAGTTCAAGATCTCTACTTTTTTCCAGGAGAGGATATTTAGGCCAAGGGAGGGTAATGAAATTGTTTAAATGTGAGGTACATTGAGTATCTCCTATATACTCTGCGGTAAAGGCGATAACCAATGAGATATAAACTCTACCCCCATGAAATTTATAATCTAGTAAAGTAGTAAGTGGAAGAGCTTCGAATAATAATTAGATCTCACTTTTTTTTAGGTTTTACTCTTTTATTTAACAGAAATGTGTTTTCTTTCTCCCTTACCAATCCATTGGTAAAAGGAAAAAAAGGATCAAATCAATTCCTTATAACAAATATTCACAGTAAAAAACAAAAATAAATTTTCTCATGGACCATGAGGGAAAACAAAGGTGGATAGCATGATTCATCATCAGTCTTGTGGAATCATGGATGATCATTACATTGATTAGAACTCTTCCATCTTTCAAAGTTGCATACTCTTACAGTCTTATTGTTATTATATAACTTTGTTCTCCTGAATTTAATCACTTCATTCTTCATCAGTTCATAAAATTCTTCAAAATTTTTCTTTTATATAATATTGATGTGATAGTATAGATTGTTCTAGTTTTGCTTATTTCACTTTACAAATCTTTCCATGTCTCCTTTTAATAATTTAATCATATTTCCACATTTCTTACACAATAGTAGTACTCCATCACATTCATATACTACAGTTTGTTCAGTCATTCCCCAACTGATGAACGTTCCTTTAATTTCCAAGACTTTTTTCCACCATTGTACATATAGGACCTTTTCTTTTGAATTCTTTTCCTTATTGACTGCACTGTTTAGTAACTTTTTATGCGTAATTTCAAATTGCTTTTCAGAAAGGCTATATATGTATAGATATTAGCCCACATATACACACATGCATATGCATGTATATAAACAAACATACATATATGTCGATATACACACATTGGTCCACATGCATGTATACATATATGCACACACATGCACACACACATCCACTAATAGCTCAGCAATGTGTCTCTTTTCCTATAGTCCTTCCAACATTTATCATTTTCTTTTTTGTCATCTTTGGCAAAATCCGATGGATATGTATGAGGTTCTAATGGAAATCTCAGAATTGATCTCATTTTTATTTCTCTAATTATCAATTATTTGGAACATTTTAAAAATATGGCTATAGATTGCCTGAGTTTATTCCCTTAAGAATTTTGTTTACACATTTTAAACCACTATCATATGGGAAATAACTCTTGTACCAAACGATCTTATTTTTCTTGGAAATAAGATCTTTATCACAGAAACTTGCTGCAAAGATTCCCCTCCCCCTCAGGTATACTTAGATGTCATAGATAAGATTCTCCCCTCCCCCCGTGTATCTTTATTTTTTTTTTATGATGCAACATTTTATATTTAGGTCACAAATCCATTTATCCTCCTCTGGCAAAATGTGTGAGGAACTGATCTAAGTAAAATTTCTTCCATATTGCTGTCCAATTTTTCCAGTAGGCATTTTTAAAAATCAAATAATAAGTCTTTATCCCAGTATCTAGAGTCTTCATGTTTGTCCAGCTATATTCATTTGCTTATCACTATTAGATTAATTTGCTTCAGATTATCCTGTACTATTCCACTGATTGACCTCTGTCCCCAGGAAAAAATTGTTTTGAGAATTACTTCTTTGTAATGTAGATTGAAATCTGATACTATTAGACACTCCCCCCCTTCATTCTCTGTTTTCATTATTTCTCTTGAGATTCTTGACCTTTTTGACTCGCATATGAATTTCATTATTAATTTTTCTAGTTCTGTAAACTAATTCTTTAGTCACTTGATCAATTTAACACTTAATAAGTAAATTAATTAGGGAGCATCATTATTTTTATATCAACTTCTACTACCCATAAGCAATTTGTGTTTTTCCAATTATTTAGGTCTGTATTTCTGTAAATAGTAGTTTATAGTTTTATTTATCTAACTATCTTGCCAGGGTATCTTGTTAGGGAGTCTCCCAAATATTTTTTATATCCTGTAGCAATTTTAAATAGAATTCTTCATTCTATTTTGTTAGATTTTATTGGTATTTTATAGAAATGCTGATTATTTTTGTGAATTTATCTTATATACTGAAATTTTGTTTAATTTAATAATTATTTCAACTAACTTTAGTTGACATTTAGCACAGTATCTAGGATAGAGTAGGTGCTATATAAATATTTATTTTCTTTCCTCCTCTTTCCCTCTAAAGTTTGTATACTGTCATATCTAGAAAAAGTGTTAATTTTGTTCCTTATACTTATTCTATTACCTGGTTTTTTGCATCTTACTGGCATACCCAACATTTCTAGTGGTATGTCAAATAGAAACATTAACAATAGATATCATTCTTTCCTCTGTGATTTTATTTGAAAAAACTCTATTTTATCTTTGTTACATAAAATGCTAGAGGATGATCTTAGATATATAGCATGCAATTTTTCATATTAAGTAAAGGTTCATTTATTCCTTTGTTAATTAGTGTTGTTGTTTTTTAAATAGATATGGGTGTTGTATTTTGTCAAAATGTTTTTTCTATGTCTATTGATATAATCACACAAACTTTGTTATTTTTTGTTTTTAATATGTCAAATTAAGTTTGTAGTTTTCCTAAGATAAAGCAGCCCTGTATTCCTGATATAAATCCAACATAGTCATGGTATATTATCATTGTGATACATTGTTTTTGTCTTTTTGCTAATAAAATTTTGCATTACTATTCATTAGGAATATTAGTCTTTAATTCTCTTTTTTCTGTGTTGACTCCCCCTGATGCATCTATGGAGACTATTTCTGTATCATAGAAGGAATAAGATATTTTTCCATTTGCTATTTTTGCAAACAACATATGTAACCTAGGAGTTGTTCTTTCAGTGTTTGGCAGAATTCTTTCACTAATGAATCCATCTGGTCCTAATTTTTTTTTTTCCATTTTGTGAACTCATATATGGTTTCTACAATTTCTTCCTATAAGTGAATTATTTAAACTCCCTTGGTCTGTTAATTAGGGCAAATATATTTTTGCAAATATTTATTTATTTGATTTAAGTGATTGGTCTTATTGGCAAAATAGTTTCTATATCCTCAATTTCTTCATCTGTTGTGAATTCTCCTTTATAACTTTCTATATTGACAGGATAATTTTTCTCTTCTTTTTCATCTAATTTGCTAATGGTTTGTCTATTTTTTTAAGCTCTTAATTTTAGTTATTTTAATGTATTTATTTTTTTTTGTTTTCAGTTTTGTTACTTTCTTCTCTGATTGTCAGGATTTCTACTTAGTGTTTAATTGGAGTTTTTAATTTGTGATTTTTCTAGGGTTATCTTTGGCCATATTCCTGATTTGTTGGTAAAATCTTGCTTTTTTCCCCTTGTTGTTCAAAAAAGGTGGTACAGTGGATAGAGTCCTAGGCTTGAAGTTAAGAAGACAGGTTCAAATCTGGCCTCAAACACTTACTAGCTTTGTGACCCCTGACACCTTTGTGACCTCTTAATCCTGTTTGCCTCAGTTTCCTCATCTGTTAAATGAGCTGGAGAAGGAAATGTTTTTTTAGTCTTTAGACTTTAGTCTCTTTGTCAAGAAAACCCCAAAGGAAAAATGAAGAGACAGACATAACTAAAAACAACTAAAGAACAACAAACCAGCACTACTGTTAGGACCAACACCAATTTTCTTTGGAAAACCAATTGTTAAATTTTCAGGATTTGCTGAAATATTACAAATCATGATCAGTTTGCTGATTGTCTAGATTTGAGAAAGTGATAAAATGTTATTAATGCAAATTAAATAGATGTGTACATTTCTTCTCCAGTGAGCTATTTGTTAAATAATTACTAGCATATCCCTGGTTATCAGTACCTGACAATTCAGCAAATGTAATAAATAAAACATGGGTGTAAATTAACATGTAAAGATACCTTTACTTTTTCTTGAGTAGGTTATTTTTTAATTAATCCCATGAAGAATTTTTGTAAGGATTCTTTAAAATGGAAATAATAACAACAACCCATTTATGTGACACATTGATCCTTACTTCAACATTGGCAAATAGGTAGCATTATCATTCCCATTTTATAGATGAAGAAACTGAGGCCATTCCTACCATCCCCTTTCCCATATATGGAGCAAATGAGCCTGAGACAGATTAAAGGGCATTCCCATCATCACACAACTAGTAAATGTCCAAAGTGAGATTCAAACCTTGCCTTTCCTTAGTGCAGGTCTAATACTCTAACCAACATACCAAAATGTCCTTTAATAATCATTTCATCAATTGCATAATCTAAGAAATTTTATGCATTGTTCTTCAAGCAATGTTTTGAGTGAGTCTGTTATGAGAACAACCAAAAGATGATGAGAATACCCTAAGGGTGCCAAATCCAGGAGGTAGGACTAGTCTTGGAACAAAAAGCAGACAGACTTTGCCTGGAAGAACCAGTAGCCGTGTCCATATCCCTAGGATTTTGGTACTTTCCCTGAGATTAAGAGGTTGGAACAAATGGTAAATTGTGGAATTGTAATATGAAGAAATACAAGATATTAACTTTCCTAAGGTTTTTTGTTTGTCTGCTTGTTTGTGTTTTTTGTAGGGGGAAAGGTAGGGCAATTGGGGTTAAGTGACTTGCCCAAGGTCACATGACTAGCAAGTGTCAAGTGCCTGAGGCTGCATTTGAATTCAGGTCCTCCTGACTCCAGGGCAGATGCTCTATTCACTGAGCCACATAACCACCCCCTAAGTTTTTTTTTCTTTTTTATATTTGTTTGTTTCTTTTTAGTTTACAGGATTCAATTCCACAATTCCTTGAGTTTCACATTTTGTTCCCCTCTCTCCCCACCCCCCACCCATGGCGCCTTATACTCAAGTATAGGATCTGTAAATACTTTCACATTATACATTAGTCAGGTTATAAGGATGGATTGTACCAGCTGGAATGAAAAATGGTAAAGAGGACATAAAACCAAATAAGAAAAGGAAAAAGATCAGGTATTTTGGTTCCACATGGATATACACTTAGTTCTTGCTAGTTCTTTCTCTGGACACACATATTTCTCTCCATCATGAGTCTTTTAGGATTGACTTATATCACTGCATTTCTGAGAAGACTCCAGTCTATCAAAGTTGGTCATCACACATGTTGTGTCTGTAATTGTGTACAAATTTCTCCTGGTTCTACTCTTCACACTCAGTATCAGTTTGTATAAGCCTCTCCAGGTAAATATGAAGACAGTCTGCTCCTCATTTCTTATAGCACAATAGTATTCCAGAACATGCATATACCACAACTTGTTCAGCCATTCCCCAATTGATGGGCACCCCCTTAATTTCCAATTCTTTGCTACCACAAAAAGAGGTGTTATAACCATTTTTGTACATATGGGTCTTTCTCCCATTTCTATGATCTCTTTGGGATATTATCCTAGGAGTGGTATTGCTGTTTCAAAGGGTATGAAAGTATTTATAGCCCTTTGGACATAATTCCACATTGCTCTCCAGAAAGGCTGGATCAGTTCACAACTCCACCAGCAATGCATTAGTGTTCCAATTTGCCCACATCCTCTCCAGCATTTTTCGTTTTCCTGTTTTGTCAACTTAGCCAATCTGACTGATGAGATGTGGTACCTCAGAGTTGTTTTGATTTGTATTTCTCTAATCAATAGTGAATTAGAGCATTTTTCATGTTCTTATAGATAGCTTTAATTTCTTTCTCTGAAAACTGCCTGTTCATATCCTTTGAACATTTATCAATTGGGGAATTACTTGTATTCTTATAAATTTGACTCAGTTCTCTGTATATTTTAGAAATGAGTCCTTTGTCAGAGACATAGGTTGTAAAGATTCTTGCCCAATTTCCCACCTCCCTCATAATCTTGTTTACGTTGGCTTTGTTTATACAGAAGCTTTTCAATTTCACATAGTCAAAATTATCCATTTTACATATTATAATGTTCTCTATTTCTTGTTTAGTCATAAATTCTTTCCCTCTCCACAAGTCTGATAGGTAAACTATTCCTTGTTTTAGGAGACTGCTTACAGTATAAACCTTTATACCTAGATCATGCAACCATTTAGACTTGATTTTGGTATATGGTGTTAGATTATGTTCTATACCCAGTTTCTGCCATACTATATTCCAGTTTTCCCAGCAGTTTTTGTCAAAGAGTGAGTTCTTATCCCAAAATCCAGGGTCTGGGGGTTTATCAAACACTAGATTACTATAGGCATTGACTTCTGAATCTCGTGCCTAATCTATTCCATTGATCCACTCCTCTATTCCTCAGCCAGTACCAAGTAGTTTTGATGATTGCTGCTATATAATACAGATTGAAATCTGGTACAGCTAGTCCAGCTTCCCTAGCATTTTTTTTCATTAATTCCCTTGATATTCTGGACCATTTATTCTTCCAAATGAATTTTGTTACTATTTTTTCTAGCCCCATAAAGTAGTTTTTTGGTAAATTAATTGGTATGGCACTAAATATGTAATTTAATTTAGGTACAAGCAATTGATATTTTTCCAATTAGTTAGATCTGACTTTATTTGTGTGAAAAGGGTTTTGTAGTTATGTTCATATAGGTTCTGGGCTTGTTTTCGCAGGTAGATTCCCAAATATTTTATAATGTCTACAGTAACTTTAAATGGGATTTCTCTTTCTATCTCTTGCTGTTGGATTTCATTGGAAATATATAGGAATACTGAGGATTTATGTGGGTTTATTTTATATCCTGCAACTTTGTCAAATTTATTTATTGTCTCAAGTAGTTTTTTAGTTGATTCTCGAGGATTCTCTAAGTATATCATCATATCTGCAAAGAGTGATAGCACGGTCTCTTCTCTGCCTAATTTGATTCCTTTGGTTTCTTTTTCTTTTCTAATTGCCACTGCTAACATTTCTAGTACCAGATTGAATAAAAGGGGTGATAATGGACACCCTTGTTTCACTCCTGATCTTATGGGAAATGCTTCTAGCTTCTCCCCATTAAATATAATACTTGCTGATGCCTTTAAATAGATGCTACCTATTATTTTAAGGAAGGATCCATTTATTCCTATACTTTCTAATGTTTTTAATAGGAATGGATGTTGCATTTTAGCAAAAGCCTTTTCTGCATCTATTAAGATGATCATGTGTTTTCTGCTAGTTTTATTGTTGATATGATCAATTATAATGATGGTTTTCCTAATATTAAGCCATCCTTGCATTCCTGGAATAAATCCTACCTGATCAAAGTTTATTATTCTTGTGATAAGTTGCTGTAGTCTTTTTGCTAGTATTTTATTTAGAATTTTTGCATCTATATTCATGAGGGAGATTGGTCTATAATTTTTTCTCTATTTCATCTCTTCCTGATTTAGGTATCAGTACCATATTTGTGTCATAGAAAGAATTTGGCAAGACTCCTTCCTTACTTACTCTCCCAAATATTTTGTAGGGTATTGGAGTCACTTGTTCTTTAAATGTTTGATAGAATTCTCTAGTGAATCCATCTGGCCCTGGAGAGTTTTTCCTAAGGAGTTGACTGATGGCTTGTTCAATTTCTTTTTCTGAGATGGGATTATTTAAGTAATTTACTTCCTCTTCACTTAATCTGGGCAACTCGTATGTTTGTAAATATTGATCCATTTCCCTAAGATTGTCAAATTTATGTGCATACAATTGGCACAATAATTCCTAATTATTGTGTTGGTTTCCTCTTCATTGGAGGTAGATTCACCCTTTTCATTTTTGATGCTCATAATTGGTTTTCTTCTTTCTTTTTTTTTATCATATTGACTTAGGGTTTATCAATTTTATTGTTTTTTTTCATAAAACCAATTTATTTATTATTTATTAATTCAATACTTTTCTTAATTTCAATTTTATTAATCTCTCCTTTTGTCTTCAATATTTCTAATTTAGTATTTAATTGGGGATATTGAATTTGTTCTTTTTCTACCTTTTTTAATTGCATGCCCAATTCATTGAGCTCCTTTTTCTCTAATTTAATCATGTATGCACTCAGGGATATAAAACTTCCCCTAAGAACTGCCTTTAATGTATGCCACAGATTTGGTATGTGGTCTCATTATTATCATTCTCTTAAATGAAATTACTGTTTTTTTCTATCATTTTTTGTTTGACCCACTCATTCTTTAGGATTAAATTTTTAAATTTCCAATTAGGTTTTACTCTGTCTTTCCATGGCCCTTTATTGCATGTAATTTTTATTGCATTATGATCTGAGAAGGATGCATTCATATTTCTGCCTTACTGCATAGAATTGTGAGGTTTTTATGCCCTTGATTGTGGTCCATTTTTGAGTATGTGCCGTGACCGCTGAGAAGAAAGTATATTCCTTTTTATCCCCATTCAGTTTTCTCCAGAGATCTATTATACCTATCCTCTCTAAAATCCTGTTCACCTCCTTACCTTCTTTCTTGTTTATTTTAAGGTTGGATTATCAAGTTCAGAGAGGGGGAGATTAAAATTTCCCACTAATATGGTTTTGCTATCTATTTCTTCCTCTAATTCCTTTACCCTCTCCTCTATGAATTTGGATGCTACACCACTTGGTGCACATATGTTAAGTAATGATATTGCTTCATTCTCGATGGTGCTTTTTAACAGGATAGGTCAGTTTTTGCTTTTGCTTTATCTGAGATAAGGATTGCTACCCCTGCTTATTTTTTACTTTAGCTGAGGCATGATATATTTTACTCCAACCTTTTACCTTTACCTTGTGTGTATCTCTCTGTTTTGGATGTGTTTCTTGTAAACAGCATATTGTAGGATTATGATTTCTAATCCATTCTGCTATCCATCTCTGTTTTATGGGAGAGTTCATTCCATTCACATTTTCAGTTATGATTGTTATCTGTTTCTTTCCCTCCATTTTATTCCTGCCCCTGATAATGTTCATATTTTCCCTCCTTTCTCCCTTCCCCCCTTAATATTTTTCTTTTGGCCACTGCCTGCCTCAGTGTCCCCATATCAGCCCCCCTCCCTTTTCCTACCATTTCCCCTTACTTCTTCCCTCCCTACAAACCACTCCCACCCCCCCCTTTCATAACCATTTCCCCCTCCTACTGCCTGTAGGATATTTTTATACTTAATGAAGTATGTTATTACTTCTTTGCACCAAGAGTGACAGGACCAAATCTCATGCGAAGCTCCTCTCCCTCCTGTCTTTCCCTCTAAAATGATATTTTTGGGTTTCTTCCCCATAGAGTCCTGCTCTTAACTGTTTATTATTGCCTCCTTGTACCAGAACCAATGAGGGAAAAGCTCATATCCTTCCCAACTCCCTCCTTTTTTTTTTCCTCTGCTATACAGTTTTTATGCCTCTATTTGTGGAATAATTTACCCTTTTCCAATTCATCCATTACCTTTCTTCCATTGCAGTCCCTTTGTAGACCTTAATAAGATTTTTTTAATTGTCATTTTGTGTATTTCATACTCATACCCTCTACTTGTCTATAACCAGTTTGCTCTTATCAAATAGCAGGGTGTGTGTGTGTTCTCCTTGTTTACATTTCTAAGTCACTGTTGCATCTCATAATTGGAAGTTGAATTTTCCATTGAGTTCTGGCTTTTTTATCAAGAAGGTCTGGAACTCTGTTATATCGTTGAATGACCATCTCTTTGCCTGGAAGAATATTCTCAGTCTTGCTGGGTGTGTGATCCTTGGTTGTAACCTGAGCTCTTTTGCCTTCCAGAAAATTGTATTGCACTGCCTCTGATCCTTCTGTGTAGAGGCTCCCAAATCCTGTGCAATCCTCATTGTGGACCCTTGATATTTGAATTGTTTCTTTCTGGCCGCTTCAAGTATTTTCTCTTTTATCTGGTAGTTCTGCAGTTGGCCACAACATTTCGAGGACTTTTCAGTTTGGGATCTCTTTCAGTAGGTGTCTGGTGGATTCTCTCTATTTCTATTTTACCCTCAGGTTCTAGTATCTCAGGGCAGTTTTCCTTAACGAGCTCTTGGAGAATGTTGTCCAGGCTCATTTTTTCATCATGATTTTCTGGTAGGCCTATGATTCTCAGATTATCTCTCCTGGATCTGTTTTCCAGGTCAGTTATTTTTTCTTTGAGGTATTTTACCTCTTTTTCTAATTTTTCATTCTTGTTGTTTTACTTGACTAATTCTTGGTTCCTCATAGAGGTATTTGTTTCCATTTTGTTAATTCTAGTTTTTAGCAAATCATTTTCCTTGGTTAATTTTTGGAGCTCCTTTACCATATCATACACTTTTCTTTTTAGAGAGATGTTTTCTTCATTATAATGCTTTTCTAATTCTGCTATTTTGGTTTTGAGAGAATTATTCATTTTGTCTTCTATCTCTCTCATTTTGTTTTCAAAGTTCCTTTTGAACTCATCTAGGAGAGCCTTGTATGCTTGGGACCCATTCCCTGTGGAAGTTTCAGCTTTGGGTGTGGAGTCCTCATTTTCTCCCTCTGAGGTTGGTTTCTCCCTTTGAGGATAGTAGGACTCCAGAATCTTTGTCTTTGTAGTCTGCTTTCTACCGATTTTGAGGCAGGGTCCTAGCCATGCCCTTCC
>NW_027185809.1:10248155-10305425 GCF_028583685.1 Petaurus breviceps papuanus
GAGGTAAAATACCTCAAAGAAAAAATAACTGACCTGGAAAACAGGTCAGTTATTTTTTCTTTGAGGTATTTTACCTCTTTTTCTAATTTTTCATTCTTGTTGTTTTACTTGACTAATTCTTGGTTTCTCATAGAGGTATTTGTTTCCATTTTGTTAATTCTAGTTTTTAGCAAATCATTTTCCTTGGTTAATTTTTGGAGCTCCTTTACCATATCATACACTTTTCTTTTTAGAGAGATGTTTTCTTCATTATAATGCTTTTCTAATTCTGCTATTTTGGTTTTGAGAGAATTATTCATTTTGTCTTCTATCTCTCTCATTTTGTTTTCAAAGTTCCTTTTGAACTCATCTAGGAGAGCCTTGTATGCTTGGGACCCATTCCCTGTGGAAGTTTCAGCTTTGGGTGTGGAGTCCACATTTTCTCCCTCTGAGGTTGGTTTCTCCCTTTGAGTATAGTAGGACTCCAGAATCTTTGTCTTTGTAGTCTGCTTTCTACCGATTTTGAGGCAGGGTCCTAGCCATGCCCTTCCTCTAGGATCCCAAGCCTTTACTATAGAGGCTTTTACCCTGGGGCAAGAGTTACTATGTTTTCAGGGTCAGAGGGGGGATTTGGAACAAGTGAAGTTCACTCTGTCATCCTGGCCTTTGGAGGTCCTGAAAGGGGCTTTTTTTTTTAAATTTCTGGGCTTTGAAGTGGTAGCCCCAGGAGTGTTTGCTGTCCAGGACAGGGGCCCCTGTATTTGCTTCTTACCTTGCTCCTTCCAGTCCCAGCCCTTTGGTGATAGGCCTGGTTGTGGACCTCGTGGTTGGTGGGAAGACTTGCCCTCTGAGTTGATCAGGCTCTTTCCCTCCTGTCTCTGCTGACCATGCTGCCCCCCCCCCAAGTTTTTTTTAATGCAGTTTCTCCTCAGTGATGGCTGATTCTGGGCAATAAGCAGGATGCTCAGCTTAGGGAAAGGGAAATAGAAATTATTTCCATTTTCTTTTCAAAGTGCTTGTCATCCCTAAATCCCCTGCCCCCCAATAGGTGCTTTAAAATTAAGGTTTGAAGAAAACATCAGTATGTTTTTGAACTGAAGGAATGTTTTTGGATGGGAAGGACAGTTTTCAGAATTCCGTCATCTGTAATTTTTTTAATTTTTATAACTTAAACAAATCTACTTTGGGTGATACATGATTTCAATGTTTGGAGACTTTGGAGTTATCATATAACTTTTAAACAACTGCATTGTGAGAAAAAAAAATGATTTATTTTTAAAAAAGATAGTCCTTTGCTTCAGGAGAAGTCTGGGATGATTAAAAGCATTGTAATTTCCCTAAAGTATTTCTCTCTATTTTCCTTCTATTCAGTTTGGATGCAATTCATTTTCTAACCATAGAGTCTATGAAGACATTAGGTGCCACAGTGGTTGGAACACTGGGCTTGGACTCTGAAAGACCTGAATTCAAATACGTCCTCAGATATTTACTAGCTCTGAAACCATGGTTAAATCACTTATATCTTATTTGCCTTAGTTTCCCCAACTGTAAAATCAGGGTAATAATAATACCAACTTCACAGATTTATTATAAGTATCAAATGGGATAATATTTGTAACGTGCTTAGTATAGTGATTGGCACATAGTAGGTATTAAATAAATGTTTGTTTCCTATTTCTTCCTTCTTCTCAGGATAGATGTATTGATGGATGTACTCTATAGTCTGCATAACACAATATTCTTTATCCAGTCCCTGCCCCCCCCATGTGTGGATAGTTAATTAAATTATTGAAAACATCATGTTCTATAGAGGCTCGATCATCAGTTTCATCATTGCACTGGAAAACTCCTGTGACAGTAGCACATATCTCTGTTATCTTACATCTTATTTTTTACATCTTACATCTAGTTTTATGTTACACTTGATAGTAATAAGCAGAGGGTTCTCAAAGTTACCTCTGTTTTTTGGTTCATCTGTAAAAGATTCTTTTATGACTTTGACAAGTTGTAATAGTAAAGGAATTTTAAGATCCCCTTGTATTGGCAAGCTAACAGGTGCTTAGCACTTAGTTCCAAGTTCATGATTGTGTTAAGTATTAAGACCCAGAACTTGTGAATGCCACAGTGGGAGGAATTTACTGAAGTAACAGGAAGGGGCAGGACAGGGAGGGGCTAATATCTTATATAAAGAAAAGCCCAAGCTAGAGAGGCCAGAACTGAGAGTGAGCATCTGAAGGCTGGGCTGCTACTGCTGGAGAGAGAGAAGAGAACCGAGAACTGGACTGAGAACTGAGAAGAACTGAAAAGAGAAATGAGGACTGAACTGAGAATTGGGAAGAACTGAGGAATGAGAAGAGAGGAGAACTGGGAGGAGGCATGGCTGTGGTGTTGATACTTTGTTTTGATGTTACTTTGTCAGATTCATCTTCTGATAAAGGACCTTGATGTTGTTACAGAATCCCTGGGACCTTGTGTAATACAGATGAAATTTAAAGTTCCTTTTGTATTGCTAGGCTGAGAGGTATTTAGCACTAAGTAAGTAATCAAGCCTCTGTTAAAGAAACAGAAGGTATGAACTCCTGTTGCTGACATAACAGGAAGGGGCTGAGCAGGGAGGACCAATAATTTATATAAGGAAAAGCCCCAGAGAGGGACAGTTAGATCTTCTTGGAGCAAACTTTGTGGAGGCAGAAGCTGCTGCCAAAGAGGAAAGCCTACCCTCCTCCCTCCCCCCCCCACCCCCCACGATGGGGAGAATGATTTTGATTTTGAGAACCTGTTTGAAGTGATGTTGATTCTGGGAACCAGCTGAAACTTCTGTTTAGTCCAAGGGCCAGCTGGAGCTGCTGAAGATTTCCGAGGGCCAGTCAGAGCTGAGGGCCAGCCAGTGCTGCTGAGGCTTTTGAGGATTTCTGAGGGCCAGATGTATCGGCCAAAAACTGAGGAAGCATGACTAAGATGCTGGTACTTTGTATAAACCTCTTTATGGCTTTGTTGGCTTATATGAAGGATTTAAGGTGGACTGGATGCTGTGAGCTTCAGCGTGGAACACAAAGTGTGTGGAGAGATGGACAAGGAGTTTGGAGCTGTCTGTCTTTGACCCCAGATGACAGTTTGGTGAATCCAGGTAGGATCTGGGACCATGGAAGGGGATCCAGGGAATCTGAGAGACGACCATGAGTCAAGCTAAAAGAAGACTTTACTTGGACACTGTATACTGACTGAGAAAATGTAATTTACTAGTGACCTAATGGTGGAGGGCTTGTGTATTTTCTGATGATTGAATTGAATGATAACCGAATAAGTGACTAATTGATTTGTAACTTGGTGTGCCCCATGTGTGGAAAATTTGACTATTGTACTTTGTGTCCTTTAAGGAGGCAAACCTCCTTATGATGATTGAATGACTGAGATGATTGAATGATTGTTCTTTTTATTTAACTTTGTGACCACTGTGGTGAAAACTATGTGGCCATTTACTGTGATAAGTTGTTGTGAATGATATATTTTGATTATCTGTGATAAGTTACAGTGTGAATGCTGTACTTTGATTTACTATGAATATTTTGCTCTGATTTGTTATTGAATAGTGTTCACTATACTGTGTAATCAGAATCTTGAAAGCTATTCACAGCAGCAGTCCTCTGGAAAGCTGCTTGTGTGTGGCTTTAAAACTTGCTGTTCATTCAGAAGCCTTGACAGAGGATTTTCTTATTGCATGTTTACAGAAATCCTGGAGGCAGGTCTTGCTGATGATTTCAGAGGTCCAGGGACTATACTAATGATTTGTATTGATTCCTCAGACCTTGTTTTTGGGTCTATATTGATCTCTCAGATAGAAAGTGAATTGATGAAGATACTGGCAATGTGAATGAATGTTATTTCAGCTTTGTTAAGTTTGTCTTCCCAGGAACAGAAACTGTGAATGACTTGAGGTGGACTAGATACTGTGAGCTTCAGTATGGAACAGGAACTGGATTAGGAGCTGGACAACAAGGAATTGGCAGGAGCTTCGACCATTGAATGGGAACCATGGAAGTGGAGAGCCAGCCTCAAGTCAAGCTGAAAAGACCTCTCCTTGGGTATTTAATGCAAACTGATATCATGATTTACGAGGGGTGGAGAACTTGAACCTCTACATTTAGATGATTGAGTTGAGGACTTACTAATTAAGGATTATTGGATACTAATCTCCAATTAAGAAGAAGGAAAACATTTTGATTGAAAAGATTAAGATAATGAGACCTAGGGATAGAAAACTTTTGACCTCTGTACTTTGTGTCAATTAAGGAGGCTTGCCTCCTTAAGAATGATTGAGTTACTAAATTAATGTACTTTGTTTAAAACTACATGACCACTTTGGTGCAAACTATGTAGTCACTTTAGTGATAAATTATTAAGCCATAACATTATAAATACTGTATTTTAATTTCTGTGAATGTTTTGCCTTAATTTGTTACTGAATAAATAGAGAGTTCACTATGTGTGCAATCAGATCCTTGAAAGCTGTTCAGAGCATCAGTCCTCTGGAAAGCTGCTCGTGCTTGGCTTTACACATGTACAAAGGAGACAGCTTGTTTATGGTGGCATCTTGCTTTTTTGTAGTCAAGCAATGAACACAGTGAAATCTTGTATTCTAAAACATTTTAGTTATTTGATTGTCTGTAAATATGTGATCTGCTGTAGAGTGTCATTTATGAAAGTGTGTCTGTTCCCTTCTCATACTTTGGCCAAGGGCACTTTCAATGTGTGTATAGATTATTCTCATAATAATTTTGTAGAGACTGAAAAGTACACATATGGATTAATAGTCATTGATATTTTTACGAACTTTTTTGGTAGTAATAACATCCATGATTTTTTTGTAAATATTAATAATCTTTCCTTATTTGGATAACTTGAGAATAAATCCCTGTTGTTATCTAGAAGAGTTTCTGGTGGGGTGTGGTAATTTCAATCCAACAACCTATTTCTTACTCATTTCCTCTCCTCCCTGGTACCCACTCTTGCACTCTACCTTTTCTGAAAGTCTTCATATCTAGAAATTTCTATACATGGAAGATTTTAGACTAGATATCTTTAGCTCACAATTTAAGAAGTCCTGATAAAGGTCACAAGTGGAAAAAGTTTAAGCAGCCCTGTCCTAAATGATTGGAGGTTCCCTTACCTGTCACTTCAGGAAGTCAATCAGACCCACTTGAATCAAATTCCTGTAATCTCTATAGAAATGCCTGATCTGATCTGATCTCAAAACTGTCCTGACCCCAGTGGTGCTTTATCTGCTGTAATGCATGGACTCAGAAATTGTTGTGACTCTTTATACTCATCACAACTTGAATACCTTCACGTCCAAATTTTCCTGGTTACATCCTGGATTATATCCCATTCCTGCCCCTACCCAATTCTACTTTAGAGGTATTAGTCCCCTCATATTTAAAGGAGATTGACAGACTTCCCTAGTTTGAAGTTGGTGGTCCTGCATCCAGAGTGAGGGTCTTACTGAGTTGCCTCAGTGCCCTTCTCTTTTTGTTACTTCCACTGTTGAGGTTTGGTTTTGGGGTGCTCAGGATCCCAGAATATCAGCATGCTGAGTCCTACCAAATGAATTCAACTCAAACTTTCTGTAAGCCAAAGTGAAACAAAGTTTATTGAAGATTTGCCATGTTGTATAGACTCTTAAGGAGCCTAAGCATTTCTGACACTTGTAGTGACAAGTTGGCCAGATTGCATCTCAGCTAGATTGAATCTGAGCACCTTCATGGAGGCAAAATGGATCTTATATACAGAAAAACTGTGGGAGGGATCTAGGGGTGGCTAAGGAGTATGGGGTGATGGGAGGAGGGGTCCAGGGAGGATCTTGAGGAGGAATCTAACGTGGATCTCTATGGGAGTGGAGGGGCTAGAGATCAGATTTATAGGAACTAAGAGAATGGGTTTTGATGGGATCAATTTGGGAAGCAGCCATATTGATAATGAAAGGCTTTTGACCTTTGGGAACCACTAGATCAAGTGGGAAGATTCAAGGAGAGTTCAAGGGGGTTCCCAGAGCCTATACCTCTTCTTTACCAGTCCCTTGGGTGTCACCAATTAAACCATGTGAATTTCCATCTTGGGCCATTCCTTAAATATCCCAAATGAAAGAATTAGTTATTGGAGACATTGACAGAGTTCATTAATTTCTTCTGAGAAGTCCATTTAGTCCCAGCAATAAAACCTGCCAATCTCTCAGCGCCTTCAAATTTGTCTCACACACAGAATGGTTCTCTTCTGAATATATTTGCTCCAACCCACCTGTGTTTCCCATCTTTGTTTTCTTTGGTGCCATTTCTATTTCTTCATGCAGGATGTTTCTAAAAAATCAAAATTGTGAGTCACCCAAAAGACCATGGAGTGTCACATGGGATGTGGGAAAAAGTTGTAACATGTTGCCACTGAAAAAAGTTCAAAGGGAAATCCTGTGCAATTGATATCCCAAAAGGATATCATCAGTGACATGTATAAATGGAAAATAAGACTGATCATGTAACACATATGAAGAATAACTATTGTAAAATTCATATATTTCACTGTCATCTTCACAATTTCAAGAAGTTTACGAGAAGGTCCCCTGGTAGGAGATTTCTGGGAGGAAATGGATGAGAGTCCTATAGTATGAGAAGATTAAGGATGGCTTGCAATCTGTAGCACTGGAGGGAGTTCCCACCTCAGTGACATCACAGATCCATTGAAATATTGAAGCATCAATAAACAATCCACCTCTCTACCAAGTGGGATGGGCATAGCATACCTTCTCTGAAACCCTCAAGGAAGGGATTGAAGCTAAGAGCTATTCAGAAGAAAAATGTGTCTATTTGAGGAACCAAAGGGTCTTCATTGAAATAATCAATTTATCAGAAAGTATAGATTGTAATTCTTGTGGCATACAGGCTACTCTGCTGTGAGTAGTGTGGAATACAGAGATAAGGATGGAGCCTAGACTTGTGATTTTATCAACATAAGGAACTCTCAGATGAGAAAACTGCCTCTACCAGTGCAAGTCCACACTTTTTATGCTTATTGTAGTCTTAGACAGTTGCCTAATAGAGTGCTAAACAGTTAAATCATTCAGAATCATACAGCCAGTATATTTCATAGATAAGGGGGGTAGGAATGTAGACTCAAATATTCCTGTATTTGAGGGAAATTTTTTATGCTACACTTCCTCTCCAGGAATGCATGGCCTCTTTTCCAAAAATTAAAAAAAAAAAGTCATCCAGATAGAGAACAAGTATTAAATGACAATTGTGACTAGAATTCTGTAGTACTAAAAGCAATGTTTCCAAAAAGGAAGAAGCAGGATAAAAGTTCTGAGGCTATTCATGGGCCTAATTCTACCAGGAGCCCTAGAGCTGTTCCCTTTGTGATTTGGGTTGGTCTGTCTCTCCTTAGATGGTTCCCCTCCCTACCCCCACCCTCTGCCCCCAGGGATTTACCAAATTAATACCTAACTTAATTCAGACACCTGATTAGCATAGTCCACTGAAGCTCAGAATTTCTGAGCTCCAGAGATGTGTCAACCTCACCTCTATATCTGGGATTATAGGCAGAGGCTACCACACCTACCCTAAAAATGCATTTTCAATGAATCTGCTCAGTCCCTTTGCATTTAATAATCTAACATTGTGAATACAGTTGCAAGTATGAGGTAAGTGTGTGCAAACTCAATGTAATTCAGCTGTGTGGTATGATATTTATAAAATCTAGCACAGTCTTAAATTGAATTGAGAGAGCCATGCTCCAGCTGTACTCAGTCCTGATCAAATCATGACTGTGAGTGTTGTGTTCAGTGCTGAGTGCCACATTTTAGGCAGCACATTGATAAATTGGAGGGTGTTAAAAGGTGGGGAACCAGAATGCTAAAGGACTAGCTAGGCTAAAGGATCAGAAAATATTTAGCCTGAAACAGAAGAGGTTTAAAGAGGATGTGATAGCATTTCACTTAGAAAAAAAGATAAGACTTTTTTTTCTTGATTAGTTGCAGAGGATAGAATTAGGAATAGTGGGAAGATGTTGCAAAGAGTCAAATTTAGACTAGCTATTGAAACACACTACCTAATAGAGCTCTCCCATAGTGGAAGGGGTTGCCTTGGGAGATAACAGGTTCTTCCTCATTAGAAGTTTTCAAACAAAGGCCCTGATGACTTTGTGGCAGTTACGTTATGAAAGAGATTCTTATTTCTGTGTATTAATCAAAGAGCATCCAGTTTGGAATCTATAGGGAATACCAAGCCCAGCGAGTACTAGAATGTGGTAACAGAAAGAACTTTTTCAAAGCGATGGAAAATGAGATATGAGGAGTGGAGGGGATGGGAGGGATTTTTTAAATAGAGTTATTAATAAAGGGATAGGGAGTTTATACTTCTAACAGTAGTTGAAAGCCCCTGATGAAAGTTCCCAGCATCATTAGTTTTATTTGGGTAGAAACCTTACAAAACTATCGCTCATTCTTGGGAAGTAATGAGAACTTCTGGGAACTAGCTCAGCAAATGGATCTTATACAATCAATATCACTTAATAGTCCAGCCAATATGAAATATATGAGGACAAATAAAAGGAATTATGCTGACTAGTTTCAAGAAGACACCATACTACATGTCTGAAACCAGGAGGGAACATATTTTTTTCTTTCTTTCTTTTTTTTAAGCAATCCGGGTTAAGTAACTTGCTCAAGGTTACACAGCCAGGTGTTTCTGGGTGGGTGCTAAGTGTCTGAGCCCGGATTTGGATTCGATCCCCAGGTCATCCCGACACTGGAGCCTGTGCTCTTACTCGCTGTGCTACCTGGCCATCCCCAGGAGGGAACTTTTGTTCAAACTGTTTTCATATAAACTCTTCCACAAATTCCTCTGGAAATAGGTTGGACTAAAAGGTCTCTGAGGTGTTTTGTAATTCTAAGATTCTGTGATTCTGTGATTCTTGAATTGTATGAGTTCATTTCCTTTTCCATGTTTTCTTATCAATATGTGAAAACCTCCAACAAGGATATTATGTACAAGGTCAGTCAGTAGCATGTTACCTTGTTTCTGTAAATTAAAGTCCATCTGAACTATTTTCCATATCAGTGGAGAGAGAAATTTGATTTGTTAAATGTTTTTTTTCATCATATTACAATTCTACAGAAAAACTTTTGATGGTTTCCTATCACCATTTGTTATTACTGTCTCAAATCTAACCTATTGTGTTTTAAGGCCTTAAGGCCCTCCATAATTTACCCCTGCACTTCATATCCAGCCATATCCAGCTACTCTGCAATAAATAACTTCTGCTTTTGTCAGATTGGTCTCACACAATTAATAGTAAGTAATGGATTTGATCACTGAGTGTATCAGATTAAATATGGGAGGTGGTGAGAGAGAGGTGTCAAAAGTGACGCCTAAATTTTGAGCTAGGAGGAATGGGGCTGGGTGGTGGTGTCTTTGACAATAATAGGGAAGCGAAGGAGGAGGCAAGGTTTTGGGGAAAAGATAATGAATTCAATTTTAAACATTGTGAATTCAAAATGTCTGAAAGGGAGCTGGAGATTCAAGACTTGGAGGTTGGCAAAGAGGTTAGGACTGGGAAAAGTAGATATTGAATTTTCAGTAGAAAGATGATAATGGAAGCACTAGGAGCTAATGAGATCACCACGTAAAATTGGAGGAAGGAAGAAGGAAAAAGGGCCTAATGATTGAAAATAGGTCATTAGGATTGGCCATTTAAAGATCATTAGAAAATTATCAGAGAATAGTTTCTAAGGTACTCACTATATACTTGCTGCTAAATTGATATTTCATTGAAGACCCTTGGTTTCTCTAATAGTCATAATCTCCTCAATAGTTCTTCAGCTTCATGTTTATATATGTGTGTATGTACATATATGTATATCATATATATCAATTTACATGTTTAAACAATTTTCCATTCACACACACACACACAAATCAGGTGAAATAAGCCATTGCCTCTGATTTATTTTGCCTCACAGTTACTGAATGACCTGCTGTACTGGCTTTTTTTTTTTTAATCTTTACCTGTAATTTCTTTTGTTTCTTTTTTTGTTCAACCTGTCTTATCTAAACTAATCTCTGCCTGCTGGGTCCTTCCTTCCTCTAAACATACAAATCCCTTCATATTTACATCAGCTTGACAGCATTCTTTTCTTCAGTCATTTTAATTTTTCCATGAAAGCAAAGAGTCTCTGAAGAGACCTGTTGGAATTTTAATCACTGCTAAGGAGACATTATAGAATGAAAAGTACTAAGCATTTTTTTTTAAACAGCCCAGGAAAGAAATAGTCTAAGATTACATCACCACCCTTCAGTGAAATCCACATTCTTTATTACTTTCACTAAACATCCCATTCACTGCCTTGAAGCTTAGTGATGAATGTTTGTATCTTTAAAATTTGCTTTCCTCCTTCACCTGATGGCTGAGTAGATAGAAAGTTACAGAAAGACTGGAGTTTAAATCTAGCCTCAGACACTTAGTAGCTGTGTATCCCTGGGCAAGTCACTTAACCACTGTTTGCCTCAGTTTCCTCAATTGTAACATTGGCATAACAATAGCATCTATCTCCCAAGGTTGTTGTGAAGAGCAGATTAAATAATATTTGTAAAAAAAATCCTATCACATAGTAGGTACTATGTAAATGTTTCTTCTCTTCCTTGCTTCAGTGTCTAAAGTCTTCTGTTCAATTAGTTTAAGTAAATAATTATCGTGTCTAATGTTTACCAGATATTTTGCTAAGTATCTGAGTGACAAAAACAAAAGGAAAGTCTTTTTCTCAGGGAACTTAATTTTTTTCTTCAGGTGAAGAAGAGAGATACAATAGAGACATATATCAGTGAATATAAACTATATGAAAAATAATTCAAAGTAATCTAAAGCAATAGGGAACACTAGAAGATGATTAAGGGTAGGGAACAGGAAAGGCCTCTTGTAGGATATGGCATCTGAACTGTGTCCTGAAAGAAGGTAAAAAACAGGAAAGGTGCAGGTGATCAGGAATGATCCAACCATTCCAGAGAGCAATTTGGAACTATGTTCAAAAAGCTATGAAACCATGAATATCCTTTGATCCAGAAATACCTCTACTAGGTCTGTATCCCAAAGAGATTTAAAAAAAGGATAAGGACCAATTTGTACAAAAAAAATAACAACTTTTTTGTCATGACTAAAAATTAGAAATTGAGGGGACTCCCATCAACTGGGAAATGGCTAAACAAACTGTGGTATGTGATCATAATGGAATATTATTATGCTTTTACAAATGACAAGCAGGATAATTTCAGAAAAACCTGGAAAGACTTACATGAACTGATACAAAGTGAAGTGAACAGAGTGGCAAAAACATTGTATACAGTAAAAGCAATGTTATACCATGAAAAACTGCAAATGACTTAGCTATTCTCAGCAGTACAATCATCCAAGACAAACCCAAAGGACTCATGATGAAAAATGCTATCCATTGGGGTGGCTAGGTGGCACAGTGAATAGAGCACCAGCCCTGAAGTCTGGAGTACCTTAGTTCAAATCCGGCCTCAAACACTTAACACAAAAACTAGCCATGTGACCTTGGGTAGGTCACTTAACTCCAATTGCCCTCCAAAAAGCAAAAAAAAAAAAAAAATGCTATCTATCTCCAGAGAAAGAACTGATGAAATTTGAATACAGACAGAAGCATACTATTTTTCACTTTCCTTTTTTTAGAGTCTTTTTGAATAAAATGACTAATATGAGATTGACTAATGATTTCACATGTATAACCTTTACCATTTTGCTTACCATCTCGGGGAGAGCAGGGAAGAAAGAGAGAGGAATAGAATTTGTAACTCAAAACTTCATTTTAAAGCATGTCAAAATTGTTTTTATATACAATTGGTGGAAAATAAAATTTTTTTAAAAGAATGTGTTCCAGAAGTGGGGTCAGCCTTGACAAAGATACAGTAGTTTGATTTACTGTCATAGACAGGGACTATCTGGGAGGCTTGTTTGAATCAACCCATGAACACAAACTTATTAACGATATACTATGTTCAACCAATCAATAAGCCTTTATTAAGTGCCTAGTATATACAAAGTCACTGTGCTAAATGCTAAAGATACAAACACAAAAGTGCAGCAGTACTGGCTCTCAAGGCACTGACATCATATCTAAGAAGATAGTATATATTCATATAAGTATATATATATATATGATAAATATAATTTCAGGGAGAGACACTATCATCTGGAGAGATCAAGAAATTCCTCATGCAAGAGAGTACTTTTGAATTCCAATAGAAATGGATCCCTGCAGCACATATTGACTCAGAAAACCATAAATTAATATATGTATTTTGATTAATGCCTATATTCATTTTAATTTAATTATTTTAATTAATATCTATATATAGTTTTTGTTTTGTTAAACATTTCCCAGTTATATTTTAATTTTCTTCCAGTGGGAAAATTCTTTATTACTGGGGGTTTTATACCTTGGGTATGGAGGATCAATAGGAAAATAGACTAGAAGGAGAGGGGGGAGTCCCATGGTGGAGGCTTTTCAAAATCAGGCTGAGAAGTTCAAGTTCTGATTTTTCTTTTAGAAGTTAAAAGAAGCCACTAAAATTTTTTGATTAGAGAAGTGACTTCATCAGATCTGTGTGTAACCTAACTCTGGAGGCCTTTCATCATGCTCAGTTTGCTTAATGTGGGAGGGAAGAGGAGGGGATGATGGAGGGATTTTCAGAGGGAACCCTAATCACATAAGATACATCAAGATGCGGGTTATAGAGAGAACAACATATCTCTCTCTCTCTCTCTCTCTCTCTCTCTCTCTCTCTCTCTCTCTCTCTCTCTCTCTCTCTCTCTCTCTCTCTCTATCTGTCTCTGTGTCTCTCTCTGTCTCTGTCTCTCTCTCTCTTTCTGTCTCTCTATCTCTCATCTATCTCTCTCTATCTCTCTATCTATCATCTATCTATCTATCATCTATCTATCCATCTATCTATCTATGTCAGCAATATTAATCAATATAGTTTTGGACTATTTAAAATAACTAGACGGTACAAGGTTGGACTATTACTGTGGTATAGAAAATAATGAATTGGTGGACTTAGAAAAATATGGAAAGACTTAGATTTATGAAAACAGATGTTATCCACTCTCAGAGAAACAAAGGACAAATAAATACAGTAAGGTCTTATGTAGATGCATATGAATATATATGTCTACATTTGAGTGTGGTTATTGATATATAATATATGCATTTCTCTGTATGTGTATGTGTGTGAGAATGTATATTTGTGTGTATACATATGTGAATGTGTATGTATATGTATGTACACACATGAGCAGTTAATTGTAGCCTTCTGGAGGAAGGAAGGGAGAAAAAGAACAAAGTAAAAAGTTCACAGAAGAGAACAAAAGGAAACTCTCAAGGAAACAAAGAAAAGATGGATAGCTCTGAACACAATGTGAAGCATTTATTAGATAGGCTTTCTTGAAACAGAAATTTATAGCTGTATATTTTTAATCCTTTCCTACATTCTACTGTGCACATGCTTTGAAAAATTTTTCTTGTTTTGTATTTGAGTTTTAATGTTTAAGTTTATGATGTGTTTCTTTTTCTTTTCTTATTATTTTTCAAATAAATTAATAAAAAAGAAAATTGTGAAGTTTCTTAAATGAGAATATCTCAATGCTTAACAAAATGAATCTGAACTATTCTTTTAGCATTCATTTAGTTTTATTTTGTGTTTTTTCCCCTCTAGGTCTTGATCTCTTCTCTTTATTTTTTTTTAAATAAGCTCTATTGTTTCCCTTTTTCTTTTACATTTCAGACATTTCTGAGTTTCCCCATCTCCTAGAACAAAGAAAAACAGTTAAGCAAAAACTACAGATAGGTTGTTTATAGCTAACAGCATTCTTTTATTGCAGTCCCTCACCTTATTGCCAAGTAAAGAGAGGAATGTTTCATGTTTTGTTTACCAGAATCCTTACTGACTTTTAAATTCCTCTTATATTGACTTTATTTTATGTATCATTCCATTTGCTGTATTCATTGTGTGTGTACCCTGTTTCTGATTTTGGTGGCTTCACTCAGACTTTATTTATTAAAATCTTTCCATATTTTCTTAAATTCCTTATACTTGCCCTTTCTCATCCCATAGTGTAAAGCACCATGCCACAGTGGATGCAAAGCTGTCTCTGAAGCCACAAAGAGTTGGGTTTAAGTTCTGCCCCTAACACATACTGGCCATACAATCCTGGAAAAGTCATTCAACTTCTCAGAGTTCTAGGCAACTATCAGACTATACGTGGTGGAGAAGGTGTGAAACTTGATTGGTGGAGGGCATCATTTAAATCACTGCTCCAGTTATTTATCTCTATCTTACTGAAGATTAATACACTCATACTATATTTATATACCAGTTTGCCAGGCATAAATTCTAAGTACCCACTTTTGTTTGTTTTCAGCCCTTTGCTATCACAAACTATTCGTTTTTCAATAGATTTAGGGGTCACTTGCTAGATTCAGGATACTGGCAACTGCAAATATATTGGTGTATATTGTATCTTCCTGTTTTTTTAATCTCCCTGGCATATATGGAAGTGGGATCAGTGAGTTGAATTAACATGAAGTTTTTAATAATTTTTTTCATCGAATTGCAAATCATTTTCCAAAAGGCTGCGCCAATCCACATCTCCAATAATAGTTTATTTTTGTTCTTTCTTCACATAGGTCCATGTTAGCACTTTCTTCCCATAAGTCTACTAATGCTGACTTCAATATACATTTTATAAATAATGTAAGTCATAATTGCACATAATTATATTAATACTATATTAACATACTAATTATATATTATATTTATATACTGCTCACTACTTTTTAAAATGTTTATACCCCTTCTTTAATTTATTTACTTTTCCCTTTTAAATTGATGATTTATTATTTTCATCCAGGCCTCATTCAACTCTTGCTATTTCAATAAGCACGACCTTAATGCCAGTCATTGTATGTTTGAGAGGAGGCATGGTATATGCCTAACACATTCTGGCATGATCCTAAATAAGTCATTAACTTCTTAGTGTCTCATGCAAGTCTCTCAAACATGAAGTTACAGGGCACTGATGGAGAGGATTCCACATACAAATGAAATCACTGATTCACCTTAAAAATACTATTTCATTAAATGTTAAGCTACTTTTGATAATGTTACATTTGTACCTTCCAGGTAGAGACTAGTATTATATGCAAAATCAAATAGCCTGAGCTAGCCAAATGAAAACAGAAAACAAGAACCAGACAAAGAGACATCAATTTCCCCTAGAATGTGAAAGCCACTTAAAATGTGTCAAACCATTGTGTGAGAAGTGTATTACCACAGCAACCCAGGGCTGCCAGAGAAAGGGCTCTCAACAAGATAAAACCCACTTCTAAGACAGTCATATCTTTCAGATTCATAGGGAGCCCAAAGCCCAGACTAAGATAAGCTCATAAAAGCTTGAACAGTCCTTTAGGATATTTGCCAATCATTTTCATAAAGAGGATTCCTACTTTAGAAAACAGAGCTTGCAAACCAGTTCCTACATAATGTTCAATAAACTGCCTATTCATTGAACATATTTGCAGGGCACTTACCATGTACTAGAGATACTCTGAGAACAGCATAATGAGTGTCAGGGTTGGTTTTTTTTTTTTTTTTTTTGCTGAATAGATTTAAATGCTGTTACATCTGCTTGAACAAGAATATTTCACTGCTGCTTTTCCAAGAAACCACTATCCTGTTTCAGCATTAGGCAAAGCTCTGGAGACTGTAGATAAATAAAATGGATTAGAATGTAAGAGCTGGAAGGAATCCTTAGAATTAAAACAAAGAATGAAAGGAGGAAAAGTCATTAATTTGGATCATAGATTTAGACTAGGAAGGGAACTTAGCAGAAAAAGACTGTTTTTGAAAGCTTCAGGTGGATTGTATTATATCCTTAAAAAGAAAACTATAATAATAGAGACTTGCAGTTTCATGTACAATCCTTTTTGTGTTCATGTATGCCCATTCTCATTAGTGTTTATTAATTTTTTTTGGTCTTTATTAGTCTGTTCATTTACTTTTAGCTTACAAGATTCAGTTCCACAGTTCTTTGAGTTTCAAATTTTCTTCCCCTATCTCTCCCCCCCTCCGCCCCCAGACCACCCTCCACCCGCCCCATGGTGGAATACAATCAGGTATAGGATCTGCAGACACTTTTACATTAGACATTAGTTAGGTTATAAAGAAGGATTCTATTGGATGCGATGAACAATGGGAAAGAGGAAACAAAACCAAACAAGAAAAAGAAAGAGAGCAGGTAATTTCCTTCAATCAGCATTCAGACTCTGTTCTATCTAGTTCTTTCTCTAATTGTAGACATCTCTCTCCATCATGAGTCTTTTGGAGTTGACCTATAGCCCTGCATTGCTGAGAATAGTCCAGTCTATCACAGTTGGTCATCACACATATGTTGTGTCTGTAATTGTGTACAAATTCCTCCTGGTTCTGCTCTTCTAACTCAGCGTCAGTTTATATAAACCTCTCCAAGTAAATACAAAGTCCATCTGCTCCTCTTTGCTTATGGCAAAATAGTATTCCATTATGTGCATATACCATAACTTGTTTAGCCATTCCCCAACTGATGTACATCCCCTTAATTTCCAATTCTTTGCCACCACAAAAAGAGCTGCTATAAATATTTTTGTACATGTGTGTCTTTCTCCTGCTTCTATGATCTCTTTGGGATACAAGCCCAGAAAGTGGTATTGCTGGGTTAGTGTTCATTAATTGTGTAACAAAAATGGAAGTTTATTTTTTTAAGTAAAGGGACTTTGGCTGTCCCCTGTACTGAGTGACTCTCTTATTTTATACTTGAGGAACTCAATCCCAAGCAAGTGAAATGATAGACCATAGTTCTAGCCCCAGAAGAGAACTAAGCAGTCATTTAGTCCAATATCCTTAATTTTATAGGTGAAAAAAATTAGGCTAAGAGAAGTTGTTACTTGTTGCATACATGCTAAGCAGCTTGAGTCCTTCAGACTCCAAAATCAGTATTTTTTTTGCAGGCATTCTTTTCATTAATTAATTTATTTTAATTTTCAACATTCACTTCCACAAGATTTTGAATTCCCAATTTTTGTCCCACCTTTCCCTTCCACCACCCTAAGATAGCATGAATCCTGATTAGCCCTTTGCCCAAACTGCCCTCCTTTCTATCATACCTCCTCCCTTCTCCTGTCTCCTTCCCCTTCTATTTTCCTATAGGGTAAGATAGATTTCTATACCTCATTGTCTGTATATCTTATTTCCCAATTGCATGTAAAAGCAACTTTTAAAATTTGTTTCTAAAACTTTTGAGTTCCAAATTCTCTCCCTTCCTCCCTCCCACCCACCCTTACTGAGAAAGCAAGCAATCTGATATAGGTTGTACATGTGTACTCTTGCAAAACACTTCCATAATAGTTATGTTGTAAAAGACTGACTATATTTCCCCCCATCATGTCCCGCCTTCTATTCTCTCCTTTGACCCTGTCCCTCCTCAAAAGTGTTTATTTCTGATTACCCTGTCTCCCAATCTGTTCTCCCTTCTATCACCCCTCCCCATCACTTATCCCTTCACCCACCCCCGCAACTTTCCTGTATGGTAAGAGAGATTTCCATACCCAACTGAGTATGTATGTTATTCCTCCTCTGTCTTATGTATTTGTGTGTATATGTGTGTATGCATATATTTATATATGTGTATATATGCATATGTGTTTGTATGTATGCATATACACACATATATGTATGCATATGTGTATATATATATATATATATAGATAGATATTTATTTCCCTCCAATTGCCCTAATACTTAAAATGGTCTCATGAGTTATAAATATGATCTTCCCGTGTAAGAATGCAAACAGTTCAACTTTAGTAAGTCCCTTAAGAGTTCTCTTTTCTGTTTATCTTTTAGTGCTTTTTTAAGTCTTATATTTAAAAGTTGAATTTTCCATTCAGCTCTGATCAAGCATCAAGAATGCTTGAAATTCCTCTATTTCATTGAATATCCATTTTTCCCCCTGAAGGATTATGGTAAATTTTGCTGGGTAGGCCATTTTTGGTTTTAATCCTAGTTCCTTTTGACCTCCAGAATACCATATCCCAAGCCCTTTGATCCAATAATGTTGAAGCTGCTAAATCTTGTGTTATCCTGATTGTGTTTCCACAATACTTGAATTGTTTCTTTCTGGTTCTTCGCAATATTTTCTCCTTGATGTAGGGACTCTGGAATTTGGCTACAATATTCCTAGGAGATTTCCTTTTAGGATCTTTTTCAGGAGGTGATTCTTTCCATTTTTATTTTACCCTCTGGTTCTAGAGTATCATGGAACTTTTCTTGGAAAGTTTCTTGAAAGATGATGCCTAGACTCTTTTTAAATCATGGCTTTAAGGTTGTCCAAAAATTTTTAAATTGTCTCTCCTGGATCTATTTTCCAGGTCAATTATTTTCCCAGTGAGATATTTCATATTGTCTTCTATCTATTTTATTCTTTTGATTTTCTTTTATAATTTTTGATTTCTCATAGAGTCATTATAGCTTCCATTTACTCTATTCTAATTTTTAAGGAATTATTTTCTTCAGTAAGCCTTTGAACCCCCTTTTCCATTTGGTCATTTTGCTTTTTAAGATATTCCTATCATCACTGATTTTTTTTTTTACCTCTTTTGTCACTTGGGTTAGATGTTATTTTCTTCAGTATTTTTTTTTAGTCTCCTTTTGCAAGTTGTTTACTCATTTTTCATGATTTTCTAGCATCACTCTCATTTCCCTTCACAATTTTTCCTATACTTCTCTTACTTAGTTTTCAAAATCCTTTTTGAGCTCTTCCATGGCCTGAAACCAATTCTTATTTTTCTTGGAGGCTTTGGATGTAGGATTTTTGACTTGGTTGTGTTCTTCTGGTTGTCGTTGTTGGTTTTTTTTTTAATCTTTCTTTTCACCAAAGTAAGATTTTGCAATCTAAGTTTTTTTCCTGCTGTTTGGTCACTTTCCCAACTTATTACTTGACTTTTTAACTCTTTGTTAAGTAAGGCTCTGCTTCCAGAGTGGAGGGTGTACTTTCCCAAGCTTCAAGGGGTTTTGTGCAGCTGTTTTCAGAAATATTTCTAAGGAGCTGTAAATTTTCAGTTCTTCCAAGATGTATGACCAAAGGAGAGGTGTTTATTCCTTACCTGGCCTATACTCTGGTCTGTGAGTGAACATAAGTAGTCTTTTCTGTCCTGGAACTTTGGGATAGTTCCCTCTCCACTGATGCCAGAAGTTCCACCATGCCAGTGCTCCTCCAATCCCCAGACCCACCACCCAGGACTGTGACCTAGATCCAAGCACAAGTAAAGCAAGAAAATCCTGCATCCTTGCTAGCAAAGAGATCCCTGCAATCCCTCTCTGATCAGCTGCTCAATCCCTCCTTCATCTGTGGGCTAAGAGCTCCAGAAGAAGCAGTTGCCCTGGGGCTGGAGCCAGACCACACTCTTCTCTCACTCAGGTCTGAAAGATCTTTCTTACTGACCTTTGAAGTTATTTTGGGCACTTGTGGTTTCAGAAGTCTGAAATCTCCACAGCAGCCAGTGATTCAGTCCCCTGAGGCTTGCTTCTGGTTTGCTGGGGCCTGATCTGTGCTGGTGCATTTTGTGCTGTTCTCCTTTCTCTAAAGCTTTTCTGTTAACTTTCCTGGTTATCTTGGACTGGAAATTTGTTTCACTTTCTCATTTTGCATGTTCTGCTGCTCTAGAATTTGTTTAGAGTTTTTTTTTTTTTTTATATAGGTATATGAAGAGATTTGGGGGAGAGCTCAAGCAAGTCCCTGCTTTTACTCTGCTATCTTGACTCCATACCATCAGTACCTTTTCTAAATATACTGTATTACTTCCACTAAGTAAATACTGAAGGTAGATTTGAATCTAGGTTATCTGACTCCTGACTTAGTGCTCTTTCAACTATATACCATGTTTCAATTAAGTCCATTTGCTTTATTTTATAGATGAGGAAACTGATACCTAGATAGGGGACAATAATTTGGCTATAATATTCCTAACAGTTTTCCTTTTAGGATCTCTTTCAGGAGGTGAACACTGTATTCTTCTAATTTCTACTTTACCTGATGGTTCTGGAATATCAGGGTACTTTTTCTTGATAATTTCTTGAAAAACAATGTCTAGACAATTGTTTGGATCACAGCTTTCAGGTAGTCCAAAAAAAATTTTAAATGTCTCTCTGTAGCAGCAAGCACCCCAGCATACCCAGGGTTTGCTGCCACCACAGGTTCTTAGATCTGCTTTGATAAAGGAAAGCAACTCAAAATAGGTTAACAAGCTTACTTTTAATCAGTCAAATATATGTATCATTCACCTAGTTCAGGGGAAAAAGGTCAGTACCCCGAACTTCAAAGTATACAGACAGAATTATCAAGACAGAAAAACAGATCAAGTAGACAGATTTTCAAACTGTCCAACCATTACATCCATACCAAATCAACATCTGGGTTTCAACATCTGGGTTTTTCAAAGCCGAGGTGGGGCTCTCAACAATGGCTTCCCAGAATCCAGATCAAATCACAGAACACTTCTCAAAGTGAGCCCCAAAACAAAGCTACACATCAGGGCTTATATAGCCTTCTCCTGGCTCAGAGAAAGTAACAACCTTATTGACTCACTGGCCAATCAAGAAGTATCTACTGAAAAACAAGCCTCCCACCCCAGGCCCCAGGTGCACTTTAGCCTAGGGGCAGGGAAGATCTTACAAATTTACATTCCCATTAAACTCTCCTGGATGTATTTTCCAGGTCAGTTGCTTTTCCAGGGAAATATTTCACAGTCTTCTATTTTTTCATTCTTTTGGTTTTGTTTTATAATTTCTTGATTATGCAGTCAAAGCACCCTCTGAAGCTGAGATACTACATATGGTTCAATTCTCTGCTACTTGTGCTAATTTTGACCTAACAATTAACACCGAGAAAACCAGGTGCTCCATCAGCCACCACCACACCATCCATACTTGAAACCATAAGTTATATCAAATGGAGACTTTAGAATGCTTCGGATATGTTCACTGACCTTGGTAGTGTACCTTCTAGGGATGTACACACTGATAATGAGGTTAATACATGCATTATTAGAGGTAGCTCAATTTTGGGGAAGCTCTAAAGGAAAATATGGGACAGAAGAGGTATTAGATTCACTACCAGACTGAATGTCTACAGAGTCATTGTGTTGACCTCATTGTTTTATGCCTGTGAAACCTGGACATTATACCAGTGCCATGGCAGGAAACTGACTAATTTCCATTTGAATTGTCTCGGGAAGATTTTGAAGATTACCTGGCAGGATAAGGTACCAGACAACAAGGTCCTTACTTGAATGAAATTGCCAAACATTCAAAATTTGCTTCGGAGAGCACAACACCATTGGGCTGGCCACATTACTAGAATACAAAATGTGTGCTTGCCAAAAAGACTATTTTATGGAGAACTCACACAGGGCAAATGTTTTCATAGTGGTCAGTAGAAGTGATACAAAGACACTCTCAAGGTCTCTCTTAAGAACTTTGGAATTGATTGCATAACATGGGAGAGACTGGCACAGGCCCACTCAGCATAGCATGTCCACAAAAGAAATGGTGCGGGCACTCTATGAGCAAAGCAGAATTGAGAGCTTTTGAGAGCAGAATATGAGCAAAGCAGCCCAAAGGGACTGTAGGATAAACTAATTTGGAGAATCCACCCCAAATGTTCACATGGACTACTTGTACCCTATTTGTGGTAGAGCATACTGAGTTTGTATTGGTTTCATCAGCCATAGGCATACACATTGTTACTTGACTCAAACACATCATGCAATTTTAGTCTTCTTCAGGAATGAAGGACAGCAACCAACCATCCAAGCATAATTTCTTGATGTCTCATAGAGTCATGATCTTACATTTCCTCCATTATATTTTTTTCATTTTTTTTTAGTTTACATCATTCATTTCCACAACATTTTGAGTTAAAAATTTTCACCCCATTTTTCACCTACTGAATATCCCCTCCCCCAATCTGCTCTCTCTCACATCTGCTCCTATCCCTCCTTTGACTTTCCAGTAGGGCATGGTGGATCTCTATGCCACAGTGCCTGTATATCTTATTTCCAAGTTACATGTAAAATAATAATAATAAAATAATATGTATGTTAAACATTTGATTCTAAATCTTTAAATTCCAGATTCTTTCCCTCCCTCTCTCATCACCCACCCTTACTGTGAAGATAAGCAATTTAATATAGGTTGTCCACGTGTAGCTATGCAAAACATTTCCATAGTGGATACATTGTGAAAGACTGACTATATTTGTGTTCATCCTATCCCACCCCCCACTTCTTCCATTCTCTACTTTGATCTTATCCCTTTTCAAAAGTGGGTGCTTCCAACTTCCTCCCCCCAGCCCCCCCTCCCCCCCATTATCTCCCTTCTCATCCCATTCCCCCCTACTCTCCTGTAGAGTGAGATATCCTATTTAGTGTGTATGTCATTCCCTCCCTAAGCCAAATTCAATGAGAGTAAGGTTGACCCATTCCCTTTTGCCTTCCTGTTCTTCCCCTCCATTGTAACAGTTTTCCCTTGCCTCTTCTATACAAGATAATTTACCCCATTCTGTCTCTCCCCATCTTCTCTCATTATATTCCTCTCTCACCTCTTAATTTCACCTTTTAATTATCATCCCTTCCTATTCAACTGGTACAGTGTCCTCTGTCTATGTATACCTGTACACATATATACACACACTCACATATGTATTCATATGCCCATATACTCTCCTATATAGACATACATATGTATGTATACATATATATGTATATGTAAGCATACATTTTTATTCCCTTCAACCATTCTCATACTGAGAAAAGTTTCATAAGTTACAATTATCATTTTTCCATGTAGAAATGTAAGTAGTTCGATTCTGATAAGTTCCTTATGATTTCTTTTCCCTGTTTACCTTCTCGAGCTTCTCTTGCTTCTTGTATCTGAATGTCAAATTTTCTGTTCAACTCTGGTTTTTTCAGCAAGAATGCTTGAAAGTTCTCTATTCCACTGAATGACCATATTTTCCCCTGAAACATGACACTCAGTTTTGCTGGGTAGGTGACTCTTGGTTTTAATACCAGGTCCTTTGACCACTGGAATATCATAATCCAAGCCCTTCGAACACTCAGTGTAGAAGCTGCCCGATCCTGTGTTATCCTGATTTTGTTTCCACATTATTCAAATTTCTGCTTCCTCTCTGCTTGTAATACTTTCTTCTCAATCTGGGAATTCTGGAACCTGGCTATAATATTCCTAGGAAATTTTTTGGGGGATCTTTTTCAGGAGGTGATTGGTGGACTCTTTCAACCTCTATTTTGCATTCTGATTCTAAAACATCAGGGCAATTTTCCTTGAGAATTTCTTGAAGGATGATTTCTAGGTTCTTTTTTTGATCTTGGCTTTCAGGTAGTCCAATAATTTTTAAATTATGTCTCCTGGATCTATTTTCCAGGTCATTGGTTTTCCCATGAGATATTTCACATTACCTTCTATTTTTTTCATTTGGTTGGATCTGTTTAATAATATCTTGATTTCTCATAAAGTTACTAGCTTCCATTTGCTCCAATCTAATTCTGAAGCAATGATTCTCTTCAATGATGTTTTGAGGTTCTTTTTCCATCTGGTAAATTCATTTTTAAGGCATTCTCCTCATTGTCTTTTTGAGCCTCTTTTTCCATTTGAGTTAGTCTATTTGTAAGATGTTATTTTCTTCAGTCATGTTGTTGACTGTCATGTTATAATTTTCTTGCATCATTGTCATTTATCTTCCCAATTTTTCCTCCATTTATCTTATTTGGTTTTCAAAATCCTTCTTAAGCTCCTCTATGGCCTGTAAGTGGCTTATTCTTTTCTTGGAAGCTTCTGGTGCAGGAGTTCTGACTTCACTGTCTGCCTCCTCTTCCATTCCCCAATCCTTTTTCTTCCCAGAAAAGGAATCCAAAGTCAGACCTCTGTGCTTGCTTTGTTTCCCTCATTTTCTCATGTTGCCAGTCAATTACTTGACTTTTGGTCTTTTAGCCACAGTAACACTCTGCTACCAGAGGGGGGACTTTTATCCCAAATCCCTGGGGTTTTCTCAGCTGCTGGAGCTATTATTTGACTGCCCTCTCAGAGGCCTCCAGATGCTCTGGCACACTGGTCATACACCCCAGGACTTCCACTTCAGGCAGTGATCCAGATCCAAGCAGATTGAAGAAGCACAATTACCCCTTACACTGGTTTCTTGGTCCCCCTACAATCTGCAGGTTCAGAGCTCTGTAGCAGCCATGTGGCAGTGGCTGCATGGCTGCTAAGCCTCAACCACTTCTTGCCCTGGGGGCAAAGGCCAGACCACCCTCCAAAACTCCCAGCCCCCAAAGTCCACACTGCACTGACCTGTCACTTTGTACTTAGCATCTATGGGTTGATAATTCTGGAAACCACCATAGCTGCTGGTGATCTGAAGTCCCTCCAGCCACCAGCTGTTTGTGGCATCCCTGAGGCTAAAACCTTGGGCACATGGGCTCAGCATTGGGCTGGGCTCCCAGCACTGTGTGCTGGCCACTTCCTGCTGGCCTGCTGGGCTGTCTTCAGTGGGAGGTTAGCTTCCCTGTGACATTTTGTGGGTTCTTTACCTCCAAAGTTTGTTTAGAGTCATTTTTTACATGAATTGGAGGAGGTGGAAGCGGGAGTCCTATGAAAGTCCTGTTTCTACTTCACCATCTTGACTCTGCCCCCTCCCTTCTAATTTTTAAGGAATTATTTTCTTCAGTAACCTTTTGAACCTCCTTTTCCATTTGACCATTTCTACTTTTTAAGGCATTCTTCTTCTCTTTGGCTTTTGCCATTTGGATTAGTCTATTTTTAAAGTTGTTATTTTCTTCAGTATTTTGGGGTATCTCCTTTAGAAAACTGTTGAATGAGATTCATGATTTTCTTGGATCACTCACTTCTTTTCCCATTTTTCCTCTGCTTCTCTCACTTCCTTTTCAAAATCCTTTTTGAGCTCAGATTCCATGCACTGAGGCCCATTCATATTTTTCTTAGAGGTTTTGGTTGTCAAAGCTTTGAGCTGATTGTGTTTTTCTGTTTTGTTTTTTTTTATCTTTCTTTTTCACCAAAGATGCTATAGTCTAAGGTTTGGTTCCCCCCCCCCCCATTGCTTGGTCACCTTTCCAGCCAATTACTTGACTTTTTAACTTTTTGTTAAGGTAGGACTCTGCTGGACGGTGTACTGTCCCAAGCTTCAGGGGGTTTTGTACAGCTGTTTTCAGAGATACTTCTAGTGAACTGTAAATTTTCAGTTCTTCCAAGGTAGTATAACCAAAGGAAAGATGTTTACTCCTTTCTTGAGCTGTCCTCTGGTCCATTAGTGACAACAAGTGCTCTTTTCTGCTTTGGACCTGTGAGAAGGGTTTTCTCTCCACTACTACCACAAGCTCCACCATGCCAGTACTCCTCCTCACCGCGAGACTGACACCCAGTACTGCAATGGGCAAAACATGATAATCCTGCCTCAGTGATAGTAAAGAGATCCTTGAAATCCCCCTCTGATCAGCTGTTCAATCCCCCCAACATTTGTGGGTCAAGTGCTAGGGAAACATCCCCTACTGCCCCATGGCTGGTGCTGGACTGTGCTTCTCTCTCACCAAGATCTGACAGACCTTTCCTACTGACCTTCAAAGTTGTCTCTGTCATTTGTGGGGGTCTGGAAATAGCCACAGCTGCTAGTGATTGAATCCACTGGGGCTGTTCCAGTTTCATTGGAACCACTCTATCTTGGTGCATTTTGGGCTGGCCTAGGCTCCTATCTCAGCCTGGTGCATCAGATTTTTCCTGTCAATCTTCCAGGTTGTCTTGAACTAGAAATTTGTTGCATTCTGTCATTTTGTGGGTTCTGCTGCTCTAGAATTTGTTCAGTGTAATATTTTACAGGTGTTTGAAGGTATTTGATGTCAAGTTAGTCCCTGCTTTTACTGCACCATCTTGTCTCCTCTAACAATTAAATTAATTAGTAAATAAAAGAATATGAATAATATAAAACAAAAATTAAAAGATACCCTGCTGGTAGTTGGTGCAATGCAAAAAAAGTTGAGTCAAAAAGCATTTGTTAAACACCTATTATATGTCAGGCACTATGTTAGGTATTATAGTGCCTACCTTCAGAGAGCTTATTATATGATAGGAGTATGAAATGTACCCAAATTAATTTGCATGACAGAAAGCAGACTGTGATAAATATAAGAGAAAGTACTGCTAAGGCTTGCAGGCAAATTTACTGAAGAAGTCACTTGGAAGTATCTGAGAAAAACATAGAGGCTCAATTGAGCCTTACAGAAAGAAGAGAATTAAGACAGGCAAGTGTACGAAGGGAGTTTCTTCCACGTACAAGGAAAATCTGGGTAGATGATTAAAAATACATGAGAGAATAGGACAAGACTGGTAAAAGCTGGTAGTCAAGTTTATCTGGAACATGGAGTATATGAAAGGAAGTACCTTGAAATATGACTGGAAAAGTAATTTGAAGTCATGTTGTAGAAGGCTAAATGGTTTGCATTTTATAAATGAGGGCATCATGTCAAAAAGAGATGAATCAAATTATCCAAAGTCATACATAAACTTTAGAACTCTTGACAGAGTAAAGGGTCTACTTAATTAAAAGACACTACCTCCATTTACAGAAATCATCATTCTACAAAGGATATTTGATTTTAGCATGGCAATAGCAATAGCACTGTTAATGATATGCTGAGAGGCTTCATAATTTGTTAAAAAGACATTTGGTCTCAAAAACAAGAAGACCTAGATCCAAGTCTTTCCTCTGACACATCCTACCTGTGTGATCCAGGGCACGTCATTTAACTTCTCTGTTCTCTAGGCAACTCTTCAAAACTTTATGCTGTGTAGAAGGATATATATTAGTAGGGCTATTTCCTCACAAGAGAGTTTCCCTATTCCTATCCCTAAAATGTATCTCTAGACACTTAACTGGTATTCTAAAATCAAAGCTGAAGAGGAAAAAACACATTTAAAGAAATTAACCCCTATGTGATGTCACTCTTTTTTTTCTTCCTTTATTTTTCAGAGGTTTTTTTTTTATTTTTAGTTTTCAACATTCATTTCCACAAGATTTTGAGTTCCAAATTTTCTCCACATCTTCCCCCTCCTCCACCCCAAGATTTACCATATTTATTTCTCCTTCCCCCAGTCTGCCCTCTCATATATTTACCCCATCCCTCCCTTTGCCTCCTTACCCCTTACTTTATTATAGGGAAATGTGGATTACTACACCCCACTGCTTATATATCTTATTTTCCAGTTGCATGTAGCATCAATTTTTTAACATTTGTTTTTAAAACTTTGGGTTCCAGATTCTCTCCCTTCCTCTCTTCTCACTCAACCCCACTGGGAAGACAAGCAATTCAAAATAGGTTACATATGTGAAGTTAAGCAAAACATTTCCATAGCAGTCATGTTGTGAAAGACTAACTATATTTCCCTCCATCCTATCCCCCCCCCATTTATTCTATTTTCTCCTTTACCCTGTCTCTTTTCAAAAGTGTTTGCTTCTTACTACCTAGTCCACCAATCTGCCCTCACTTCTATCAGCCCTCTACCCCCTACGTTATTGTAGGGTAAGATAGCCAATTGACTGTGTATGCTATTTCCTCCTTACACCAAATCCAATGAGAGTAATATTGACTCATTACTTTTCACCTCCCTGTTCTTTCTCTCCATTGTAATAGCTTTCTCTTACCTCTTTTATGTGAGATAATTCACCTTATTCCATTTCTCCTCCCAATATGTTCTTTCTCATCACTTAATTTTAATTTTTTAGATATCATCCCTTCATATTCAACTCACCCTGTGCCCTTTATGTATACATGTGCACACACACACATATATACACACATAACTCACCTATACACACATATTCCCTTCAACTGTCCTCATACTTAGAAAAGTCTCATAAGTTATAAATATCATCTTTCCGTGTAGGAATGTAAACAGTTCAATTTTAATAAGTTCCTTAAGATTTCTCTTTCCTCTTTACCTTTTCATGCTTCTCTCACTTCTTTCATTTGAAAGTCAAATTTTCTGTTCAGCTCTGGTCTTTTCATCAAAATGCTTGAAAGTCCTCTATTTCATTCAATGTCCACATTTTCCCCTGAAGTATTATAATCAGTTTTGTTTGGTAGATGATTGTTGCTTTTAATCCTAGATCCTTTGACCTCCAGAATATCATATTCCAAGCTATATCAAATTCCAATCTCTTAATGTAGAAAGTGATAGATCTTGTGATATCCTGATTGTTTCCACAATACTCAAAATTGTTTCTTACTGACTGTTTGTGATATTTTCTCCTTTACCTGGGAACTCTGGAATTTAGCTATAATATTGCTAGGGGTTTTCTTTGGGGGAATTTTTTTCAAGAGGTGATTGGTGAATTCTTTCAATTTCTGTTTTGCCCTCTAGTTCTGGAATATCAAGACAGTTTCCCTTGATAATTTCTTGAAAGATTATATCTAGGTTCTTGTTTTGATCATGGCTTTCAAGTATTCTAATAATTGTTAAATTATCTCCCTTGGGTCTATTTTTCTAGGTCTGAGGTTTTCCGAATGAGATATTTCACATTGCCTTCTATTTTTTCATTCTTTTGCATCTGTTTGATATCTTGAATTCTCATAAAGTCATTAGATTCTATTTGCTCCAAAATAAATTTGAAGGAATTATTTTCTTCAGTGAGCTTTTGAAGTTCTTTTTTCCATTCAGCTTTTTGGACCTCTTTTGCCATTTGTGTTATTTTTAAAGTGTTAATTTCTTCAGTATTTTTTGGATGTCTTTAGCAGGCTATTGACTTGTTTTATTGATTTTCTTGCAACACTCTCATTTCTCTTCCTAGTCTTTTCTCTGTTTCTCTTACGTGATTTTCAAAATCCTTCTTTAGCTCCTCTGTGGCCTGTGACCAATTCATACTTTTCCTGGAGCCATCTTATGCAGGAGTTTTGACTTTGTTCTCTTCTTCTGGTTCTATGTTTTGATCCTCTTGATCACCAAAAAAAAAAAAAAACTTCCTGATTTTTCTTCCTCTGTTTGCTCATCTTGCCAGCCAAATATTTTACTTTTGAGTTCTTGGCCAGTTCTTGCTTTCACAGTAGAGAATACTGTGTCCCAAATTTCTGGGGTTTTGCACAGCTGAGGTAGAGCTTTTTCTAGGCACCTGCTTCAGAACTGTGAGGAGGAGTACCTCTCCATAACCTCAACAAGCTCTGCCATGCCAGCACTCCTTACCGCAGGACTATCACCAAACACTGCAATTCAGATCCAAGCAGGACAAAGCAAGGGAATCCTGCCTTAGCAGAGATTTCTGCAATTTCCCCCTGACCAGTTGCTGGGTTCCCCCACCATATGTGCACCTGGACCTCTGGAAACAGCTGCCACGGCAGTAGCTGTAGCTGCTGTTACCTCCACCACCCTGGCAGCAGGGACCAGACCATGCTCTTCTCTCACCCAGTTCCAAAAATTTTCCCCACTGACCTTTTACTATCTTTTTGGCATTCATGAGTGGAGAAGTCTGGAAACCATCACAGCTGCCAGTGATTCTATCCCCTTAAGTTTTGCTGCTGGTTTGTGCTGACACAGTCTACACTGGACTGTGCTCCGCTTCCAGTCCTGTGTGATAGTCCCTTCCTCTCAGTTTGCCAGGCTGTCCTCAGCTGGAAATGTATTTAATTCTGTCATTTTGTGGGTTCTGTAGCTATAAAATTTGTTTAGAGTCACTTTTTACAGGTATTTGAAGTTACTGGTGATGAGCTCAGGTAAGTTCCTGCTTTTACCTCTCCATCATGGCTCTGCCCATCCTAATCTCAATATTACTCTTAATATACATCTTTGGAAATGCAAAATTGACCATTACAGATTTGGAAAATATCCCCACTTAAAAAAAACATAGAATGTTAATGAAATGCAAGATTTATTGACTTAAAAAAGGAGGGGCTGGAAGGATGAAGCGTAATATTCCTGTTCAATTTATTTTTCTGAAATGGGGTTACTTACGTATTTTACTTCCTCTTCTGTTAATCTGAGCTATGTAAAAATTTTTTAAACTATTCATCCATTTCACTAAGACTGTCAAATTTATGGGTATACAATTGGGCAAAATGTTTCCTTATCATTATTATTTTTTTTATTTCTTCTTCATTGGAGGCAAATTCACCCTTTTCATTTTTGATACTGGTAATTTGGTTTTCTTCTTTCTTTTTTATAAAAATTTGATAAAAGTTTTATCAATTTTATTCATTTTTCCATAAATCAAGCTCTTGATTTTATCTATTAGTTTAATAGGTATATTGATTTCAGTTTTATTAGTCTCTCCTTTAGTTTTCAGTATTTATAATTTGGTATTTAATTGGGGATTTACAATTTGTTCTTTTTCTAGCTTTTTCAGTTACATGCCCAATTTATGGATCTCCTTTTTCTCTATTTTATTCATGTAAATATTCAGAGATATAAAAATTCCCCTAAGGACCCCTTTCTCTGCATCCCATAAGTTTTAGTAAGTTGTCTCATTATTATTTTTATCATATTATTTATTATATATTATATAATTTATTATATCATATTATATCATATATTATATGTTATATTATTTGTTATATAATAATATATTATTATATATTATTCTCTTGAATGAACTTACTGATTGTCTCTATGATTTGTTGTTTGACCCACTTACTCTTTAGTATTAGATTATTTAGTTTCCAATTAGGTTTAATCTATCTTTCCTTGGCCCTTTACTACATTAAATTTTTATTGCATCATGATCTGAAAAAAATATGAATTTTATGTTCCTGCTTTTCTGCACTGGATTTTGAGGTTTTTGCGCCATGGTACATAGTCAATTTTTGTGTATGAGACAGGTACTGATGAGAAGAATGTATATTCAATTTTTCCTCATTCAATTTTCTCCAAAGGTGCATCATACTTACCTTCTCTAAAATTCTATTCACCTCCTTAACTTCTTTCTTGTTTATTTTGAGGTTAGATTTTTCAAGTTCAGAGAGGAGGAGGTTGAGGTCCCCCACTAGTATGATTTTGCTGTCCATTTCTTCTTGTAACTCCCTTAACTTCTCCTCTAACAAATCAGATGCCTTATTTCATTTTCTATGGTGCCTTTTAGCAGGATATAGTTTCCTTCCTTATCTCTTTTAATTAGATCTATTTTTGCTTTTACTTTGTCTGAGATTAGAATTGCTACCCCTGCTTTTTTTATTTCAGCTGAAGCATAATATATTCTAGTCCAGCCTTTTACCTTTACCCTGTGTTTATCCCCCTTTCAAATGTGTTTCTTGCAAACAAAATATTTTCAGATTATGGTTTTTAATCCATTCTACTATTTGCCTCCATTTTATAGGAGAGTTCATCCCATTCACATTCCCAGTTGTGATTGAGATCTGTGTCTTTCTCTCCATCCTTTTTCACATCCATTTGTGCTTTTATTTCTCCCTTCCCTTCCTCAAAAAAGTTTTACTTTTGACCACCACCTCCCTCAATATCCCTTCCTTATCTGCCTCCTCCCTTTTTCTTACCCTTTTCCCTTACTGCTTCTTCCCTCCCTTATAATCTCCCCTCCTTTTCTTTCCCCTTTTCCCTCCTACTGCCTGTAAGGCAAGTTAGATTTCTATACTTAACAAAGTATGTTGTTCCATCCCTGAATCAAATCTGATGAGAGTAAATTTCAAACAATGTTTTTCTCCCTCCCTTATTTCCCTCTAGTATAGTAAGATTTTGCATCTCTTCAGATTTGATTCCTATACTTAAATGAATATTTTGTTCCCTCCTTGAACCAAAACTAATGAGAGTAAAGGTCATACAATGCTCACTTCCCTCCCTTCTTTTCCTGTACTATAATATTTTTGTGCCTCTTCATGTGATGTAATTTACCCTTTTCTGCCTTCTTCTTTCCTGTTCTCCCATTTTGCACCCTGCAATTAAGTTGTTTTTATCATCCCATCAGTTAGTTTTTATCCAAAACTTCTATCTATGTGTATCCCTTTTAAATATCATAACAAATATACAATTCTCAAGATTAACAGGGACCATTCTTCCGTATAGGAATGTAAACAGTTTGCTCTTATTGAATAACATATTTTTTTTTCATGTTTACCTTTTTATGTCTCTTTAGATTCTTTCATTTGAAGATCTAATTTTCCATTGAGCTCTGACCTTTTCATAAGGAAGGTCTGGAAATCCATTATTTCACTGAATATCCATTTCCTTGACTGAAAGATTATTCTCAATTTTCCTGGATAGTTTAGACTTGTTTGCAGTCCAAGCTCTTTTGCCTTACAATATATCATATTCCAATCCCTCCATTTTTTAATGTAAAAGCTGCAAGATCCTGTGTGATCCTGACTGTAGTTCCATGATATTTGAATTGTTTCTTTCTGGCGGCTAGCAGTATTATCTCCTTCATATGTTAATTCTGGAATTTGATTACAATATTTCTTGAAGTTTTTAATTTGGAATCTCTTTCAGGAGATGATTGGTGGATTCTTTCAATGATTATTTTACTCTCTACTTCTAGAACCTCAGGGTAGTGTTCTGTTTTGATTTCTTGGAAAATACTGTCCAGGCTCTTTTTTTCATCGTGGCTTTCTTGTAGGCCAATAATTTTTAGATTTGTTTTTCCTGTATCTATTTTCCAGGTCAGTTGTTTTTCCAACAAAGTATTTTACATTTTCTTCCATGTTTTTCATTCCTTAGATTTTGACTGATCCTTGATGCCTCATAGAGTCATTAGCTTTCACTTGTCTATTACTAATTTTTAACAAATGTCTTTCTTCAGCTTGTTTTTGTATATCATTTTCCATTTGGCCAATTTTTACTTTTAAGGATTTATTTTCTCCACTTTTGGTTTTGTACCTCCTTTTCCATTTGGCAAATTGTACTTTTTAAGGAGTTGTTCTGTTCAGTGATTTTTTTTCCCATTTTGCCAATTGTGTTTTTAAAATAATATATCAACAATGCAATATTCAAAATGCATATGGCAATTATAAATATGCTGATGTGGTTATTAATCACAAAATATATCATGCTCTCTACATGGTAGATAAAGCTAGACCATTTGTTAAATTACCAGAAAACTGAGTCCCCAAATGAGAAAGTCAAAGCCATCACAGTAGTTATGAAATTGGCACAAATAGTTAATGTAGTAAACACCCACATTCTCAAGCTTTAAAAACAGAACAGGCTTCCTTAGGCAAAGGTCTTCCTCTCCCCACTCACAGCAACTGCTCGGCATCCAGGAAATATGATTCCAGCAGCTCTACCCCCACCCCCCAGCAGTTCCTGTCCCTGGCAGTCCTCAGGAAGAGTTCTTAGCAGAAATTCTGGCTGGCTCAAAAAAGGGATTCACAACTCTGCCTCCACCACTACCGCTGAACCTGCTGGCTGCTGTTGCTGCCACTGCCACTGCCAGTCACCACAGGAACTCTAGCTTGTCTTCCACTTCCTCTTGCCCCACCCCTTCCTGCTACATCAGCAAGTCCAATGGGGCATGGAAGATCTTTTAATCCCATAACCATTACATTCAGCTGCAAGATCTTTCATGTCCCTTACTTGGCAAAAATACATTAGGGATAACTGGTGTCGAGAGAATTTTACAACAATATAATAAGGCTAGCACACAATAAACACAGAAAACAATATTTTAGCATGGGTCTTGAGCACAAGCTCTCCATAATCCTCCCCCCAGGCCAAACAAATGCGGCCCCAAAATCTTGGGATAAGGGGTGAAGGTCTCTTCTTCCTTGGCTACTTGCTGCTGAAATTGGACATAGAGCTGTCCCTGTCCCAAGGGGTCCCATTTGAGAGAATGTTATAGGAATATAAGTTTTTAAGATCTTCCCTGCCCTAGGTTAAGTGCACCAGGAGCCTGTGGTGGGAGGCTTGTTTCTCAGGAGATACTTTGTGATTGGCCAGTGGGTCAAGAGGGTTATGACATTTTCTGAGCAAGGAGAAGGCTATATAAGCCCTAATGGGAGGCTTCGCTTTGGGGCTCACTTTGAGAAGTGTTGTGTGATTTGACCAAACTAGAATCTGGGCAGCCATTGAGAGCTCCCCAGCTTCAAAAACCCAGATGTTGATGTTTCCCTCTCTGGTAACTGTGATTAGGTATGGATATATGTAATGGCTGGACAGTTTGGAAGCCTGTCTGCCGAAATGTTTCTCTGACTTGTAACTTCTGCTTGTTACCTCTGTATACTCTGAAGTTTGGGGTGCTGACCTTTTTCCCCTGAACTAGGTAAATGATATATGTTTCATTGATTAAAGCAAGATTTTAAATGCATTTTGAGTTGCTTTACTTCAGAAAAGTAGATCTAAGAACCTGTGTTGGCAGCCACCCTTGGGGCGCTGAGGTGCCTGCTGCTACAAATTATTGGTCAATTTTTCTTGTACATCTCTAATTGGTTTTTAAAATCCTTCTTGAGCTCTTCCAAGAATGCTTTTTGGAATTGAGATCAGTTTATATTCCCTTTTGAGGTTTCAGATGTGGATATAGTATTGAAGTGCTGCCAGAAATCATACACCAATGCCCCTTAAACCTGCTAGAGGGGACTCCTACTAGGTTCCTTGGAAAACACCTAATATGCCCCAATAGTAAAGAAATGTTTCACCTGTGTTGCTAGAAACATGCCACAGATTTCCACGGATTCTAAGAGATCATGGTTTCACTTTGCTTCACTTCAATAGGAACAATACTAATGGCACTGCACCCCCCTTAGAAATATACTCTGTTGCTAGCAACCACATTTTCTATAAAATTATGTCTAACAGAAAGCTCGCTGCTGTCTTTCCCTCTGAAAGGCAGTCACTGGCCGGTTAATAAACACTCCTATCAAATTATAATTTGTTTCGCTGTCTTGCTTTCTTGGTTGTCTATTACAGTATCAATACTGTCCTCCTCTGAGTTTGTATTTTGTTCTTCCCAGTCTCGATAATAAGATTCTATGGTCTTTATTTTTCCAATTTGCTTTTTGCCCATTTGTGATTGCCAATTTCCTGAATTTTGAAGTTAATCTCTGCTTCTTGGTGACAGGGGCTCTGACTCATGTTTATTGTGATGGAATCTAGGGGCCTGGTTATTGGCTTTGTGTTCTGTGGCCTCTGGTTTTGTAAGTTAGAGGCTATATAATGCTACAGCTCACTTGGTGCTGAGCTGGAGCTGGCTAATATGTGCTAAGGATGAGGCTGAGGCCAGGACTTTCTGAGTTTCCCTGGACGTACACTGAAGGTCACAGTGTGAAGTGTGAGGGAGAGGTGTTCTTGCCACTTTGGGTCTTCATATCCCAAGCCCTGGTCTAGAGTTCAGGCAGGCTCAGTTGCTGGTGGATAATGCCATGCTAGTATCTGCCGACTCCCCTGGCTCTGTGAAGACATGCCTGGAGATGTGGTGGTGGTGCTGGTTTGCTTTACCAGCAGCCCCCCCCCTCACCCTGTGACTCAGGGTCTCTTGCTGGTCTGCTGATGTGGGGCTTGCTGAGGTGCCTCCCATCCTGCATTGGTCCCCTTTAGCCACAGTAAGAGGGACCCTTTCCCTAGACCTTCCTACCCTCCTACTGGTCCACTATTTCATGATTTTTCCTGGGGCAATATTCTCTGAGTTTTTCAAGGTCAATAAAGGGGAGATAAGAGCACCTATGGTATACTCTGCCATCTTCACTTCCAGAAGTTCAAGTAAGAGGCTTTCAAGCATCTTGTCTGTGGACTGAGAGCCCCAGGACTGCTCCTGCCACAGGCCTTGTCCTTGTCTCTCGCTAAGTTCAGACAGACCCTTGTCCTGTGCAGGAGGTTTGGGAATCAGCACTGAGGCAGGTGATTAAGTTTGCCAGGGCTCATTCCTGCTTCCTTATGATAGGGTCTGTGCTGGTGCCACCCACATGTGCTGCACTCTATACTCCCCTACTAACTGTAACAAACCCTATCCTTCAATTCTTTGTGTTGTCTTGGGCTGGAGATCTGTCACTCTTCTTCCTAGTGGTTTCTGCCACTCTAAAATTTGTTCAGATTCACTTTTTAGAGGTACCTGAAAGAATTTATGGAAGAATTTCAGTGAGTCCCTGCTTTCACTCTACCATCTTAGCTCTGTTCCCCAAAAGATTAATATTCCTGAGAGTACATAATAAACAGAGAAGCAAAACAACAACAACTGACATAAAGAAAGATCTTCTGGAAAAAAAGCAGGGGGGCCAGGTGGCTCAGTGAGTAAGAGCACCGGCCCTGGAATCGGGAGACCTGAGATCAATTCTGGCCTCAGATACTTAGCACCCACACAAAATAACTGGCCGTGTAACCTTGAGCAAGTTACTTAACCCCAATTGCTTAAAAAAAAAAGAAAAAGAAAAAAGTAGGCATCATTTCAACAGAGTTCAAGCTGACCACAGGTACAAATCATTGATTTGTTGAATATAGGCAGAAGGAGTTTATCTCCAGATGGAGTCCATTAAATAGCCAACATTCACGAGTGAAATCAAAAGACTCCATGGGCAACACCTTCAACATTTAGTTGGTTACATGTCGACAAAGAGAAGTCTTTATGTTGGCAACTCAGGACCAAGTCATTGCCATCAGAATTATAGAAGAGATATCCTTAATGAACCCAAATTAGTGATCAATGTATATTATGAAAGGAAATGGTAGAAACTGTGCAACACATAACTGCAAGCTGTCAATATTCACCAGTTACTCAATCTTTGGGCATCTATTAGGTATAGTAAATATATGATGGGGCTCAGGAATACTCTTCTTCCTGAGTTAAAATACAGACTCAGATACTTGCCAGCTGTGTAACCTTAGAAAAAAATACTTAACCTTGTTTACTTCAGTTTCCTCATCTATAAAATGAGCTGGAGAATTAAATTGCAAACCACTCCAGGATCTCTGCCAAGAAAACCCCAAATGGGGTCACAAAGAGTTGCACATGACTAATCAACTACATGACAACAGCAACAACTGAATACTTAGTGGGACATGAGTCTACAGAGGATGAGATTACATTCTACTGTTTTTATTCAACTAGAAAAAGTATTCGTTTCACCCACCAGTAAAATTATCTCTAGAACATCAGCTATAAAAGAAAAATACCAGGATAGTAAATTATTAAAGGACTCTTTCCATCTAAACTCTAGTGTAAAAGCTGAGATAAAAATGAAATAAGAATGAAATCATCATCACATCTGCCTCAAAAGATTGTCAGAGTGGCTAATGAGCATGCTATAGCTTCTTGGAGCCACAGGTGACAGTTGAGTGTCAAGTAGATACCAGAGGTGGAAGAGAAACCCCCAAAGGGTTCAACAAGCCCTCACACCAGAGGTGTTAATACTATCTGAATAGCCACACACCCATACATTTATATAGCGAATTTCAGGATGAGGAAACTCCCTTTAACCAGATCATCTACTCTTCTACAATTTATAATCTCAGAGAGTTATTTAGTGGACCAAGAGAGGAAGTGATTTGCTCAGGGTCACAAAGCCAGTCTGTACCCAGGCGAGATTCTGTGTGAAAATACTACATGAAACTTAAAACACTATGTAATTACAAGTTTTCATTATTTTATTCTTTTCATATTCATATTTAATAAATAATACTTAAATTATGTTTAATAAAACAAGTTACCTTATTGAGTAGATTAAGTATGAATAAGTGAATGAGTAAATCATTTATTAAATGCATGCCTACTATGTAGAAAGCACTGTGCTAACCACTGGGAATATACATCTATATCTATATCTCACTATCTACCCATCAAAGTAAAAGGAGAAGAGAATAATAATTCAACAATGTTGATAATTTCCTAAAATCTAAACTTGTCTTATAACACAAAGCTCTTCCATCACGGCTAATACAACTCTATCAACAGAAAAGATATGATATGCTCACCACATATGAAGTGCCCACCAGAAATTATACACTAGAGCCCCCTTAAACCTACAAGAGGGGACCTCTACTAGGTTCCTTGGAAACCACCTTATAGGCTCTAGTAGTAAAGAAATGTTTCAACTGTGTTGCTAAAACATGCCACAGATTCCCACGGATTCAGGTCTGTTTATGTTTATATCCAAGGCTTTGCTCAGGAACTATGGCTTCACTTCACTTCAATAGAAATAATACTAAGGCTTTGTTTCAAAGGGAATAATACTGAGTGTGTTTTGCTTGAATACAAATAATACTGGGAATGCTTTGCCTTAATAAGAATAATACTGAGAATGTTTTGCCTCAACAAGAATAATACTGAGAAAGCTTCGCCTCAATGGAAAAAAATGCTAACCCCTTAGAAACATATTCTATTGTCAGCATTCACATTGTCTATAAATTCATGTTTAACAGAAAGCTCAAGGCTGTCTTTCTGTCTGAGAGGCAGTCCCAGCCGGTTAATAAACAGTCCTATCAAATTATAATTTGCCTAGCTGTCCTGTTATATCTCGGTATCCATTACACATATTCCAATATTCATCTTTCCTTGAAATAGTTTGGCTGAATACTAAATTAAATGCATACATGCATAAACTGTAAAGGTCTTTAAATCAATTTCAAAGAAAGAGAAGCTTTCCTTCTTTTTGAATCTGACCTGGGATCCATGATATGATATACTATAGAGTTAAAATAGTGGATGTCCCAGAAACTATGGAAGGGAGATAGCTGATAAACTAAAAAGAAACATTTTTGAAATCACCTCTAACTGGCTTTCTCCTATACGTCTACTTTAAAAAACAAAACAAAGCATGCTGTTGATGCCTTTTTTCTTTAATACCACAGTAATTCCCCCTCCTTCAAAAGAACAATTGTAACAAAACGTGTAAACAAAACTCAATGATATCCAAGTACATATATAATATTTTGCACCAAATTCCCCTTCTCTGCTGAGAGGAAGGAAATATTTTTAATCATTTCTTCTCCAGGACCACAGTAGGTCAATGTATTTCATTTAAATTCAGTAGCCTCTTAGTGTTTCTTTATTTGCTTTTTACACACATAACATATACTGTTCTGATTCTGCATTATTTGCTCTGGAGCAGATCACAAGTGGGCTTCTATATGCCTCTAAATTCCTTATATGTGTCTCAATAATATTCTACTTGTCTTACTTGGTTACTATTATATCCAATTCATTACTTGTATAAAATCTTATTGCTCGTCTGTTCTCCAATCAATGGACATATATTTTATTTTAAAGCTTTTGTTACTGCAAGAGTAATACTATGCATATTTTATAGAAGTACAGAGTTGATAGCGGTGGAAAGGGGGGGAGGGGAGGGGACAGAGCCAACATGGCAGACTAAAAACAGGAACTTCCTTGAGTGCACTCCCCAACCACCTCCAATACTTGTAAAAAATGACTCTAACCAAGTTTTAGAGCTACAAAACCCACAAAATGACAAAGTGAAACAAATCTTCCACCAAAGGCATCCTAGAAGGTCAACAGGAAGGATCTATCACACTAGGCTAGAAGTACAGAGTTTTATAGTTGCAAGTGACCTTAGCAGAATTCTAGTTCAACCTAGATTCCCCAAAGAATGTCCATGACATATCCAATAAGTAGCCATTTAGCTTCTCATTGAAAACCGACAAGAGGTGTTCTCTGACCTTAAGCCTAAATTTACCTCTTTGAAACTTCTAATCCTTGATTTCTCTTTCCCATGACAGCACTTTTAATATTTGAAAAATATCAAACAGTTAATCAATCTAAAAGCTATAGAATGGTAAAAAGCAGTCCTTTCCCTCAAGGAACTCATATTACTAATGTAGAATTCAATTTGTAAAAACAATGAGGTATATGTAATATACATGCAGAGTAAATAAGAAACAATCTCTTTAGTTGCAACCTGGTGGTGTAGTAGATAGAGTCCTGGCCTCAAGTCAGGGAGGCCTGAGTTCAAATCTGACCTCAGATGCTTATTAGCTGTGTGACCTTGGGTGAGTCACTTTGCCCTGTTTGCCTCAGTTTTTTTTTTATTTTATGCTTATTTTTAGTTTACAACATTCATTTCCACAAGATTTTGAGTTACATATTTTCTCTGCATCTTTCCCCTACCCACTACTCCAAAAAAAGTTATCCCACTGAATACCCCTCCCCCAATCTTCTCTCTCCTATATCTCCCCTCTGACTTTCCAGTAGGACAAGATGGGTTTCCATACTCCAGTACCTGTGTATCTTATTTCACAGTTGCTTGTAAAAAATAATGATGATAATAATAATAGTATTTTTAAACATTTGATTTTAAAGTTTGGCATTCTAGATGCTTTCCCTTCTTCTCTCCTCACCCACCCTTATTGGGAAGATGAGCAGTTCAATATAGGTTGTACATGTGTAGTTACGAAAAACATTTCCATAGTGGATATATTGTGAAAGACTGACTATTTTTGCCTCCATTTTATCCTGCCCTAATTTGTTCTATTTTCTACTTTGACCCTCTTACTTTTCAAAAAGTGTGTGCTTCTAACTACCCTCCCCCCATCTGCCCTCCCTTCTATCATTCCCCTTCTTGTCCCCTTCCCCCTCTACTTTCCTGTGGGTAAGATACCCAATTCACTGTGTATGTTACTCTCTCCTTAAGCCAAATTCAATGAGAGTAAGGTTGACTCATTCCCTTTTACCTTCCTGTTCTTCCCCTCCTTTGTAAGTTTCCCCTTGCCTCTCTTATATGAGATAATTTACCCTATTAAGGTTGACGTATTCTTTTGTGCTTTTGTGTTCTCCCCTTCCATTGTAACAGTTTTCCCTTGCCTCTTTCATATGAGACAATTTACCCTATTCTGTTGCTCCCTATCTCTTCTCATTATAATCCTCTCTCACATCTCAATTTTATTTTTTAAATACCATCTCTTCCTATTCAATTGATCCTATGTCCTCTGTCTATGTATACCTGTACACATATATCCACACACTCATATATGTATTCATACTCACATATACCTTACTATATTAACATTCCCTTCAACTATCCTCATATTGAGAAAAGTATCATAAGTTACTATTTTTCCAAATAGGATTGTAAATAGTTCAACTTTGATAAATTCCTTGACTTCTTTTCTTTGTTTACTGTCTCATGTTTATCTTGCTTCTTGTATTTGAATGTCAAATTTTCTATTCAACTCTGGATTTTTCATCAAGAAGGTTAGAAAGTCCTCTATTTCACTGAATAACCATATTTTCCCTGAAACTTTATACTAAGTTTTGCTGGGTCGGTGATTCTTGGTTTTAATACCAGCTCCTTTGATCTACGGAATATCATATTCCAAGCCCTTTGATGCCTCAGTGTAGAAGCTGCTAGATCTTGTGTTATCCTGATTGTGTTTCCACAGTATTCAAATTGATTCTTCTTGGCTGCTTGTAATATTTTCTTCTTGATCTGGGAACTCTGTAACCTGGCTAAAATATTCCTAGGATTTTTCCTTTTGGGATCTTTTTCAAGAGGGGATCAGTGAGTTCTTTTGATTTCTATTTTGCCCTCTGGTTCTAAAACATCAGGGCAATTTTCCTTGAGAATTTCTTGAAAGATTATTTCTAGGTTCTTTATCATGGCTTTCAGGTAGTCCAGTAATTTTTAAATTCTCTCTCCTGCATCTATTTTACAGGTCAGTGGTTTTTCCAATGAGATATTTCACATTGCTTTCTATTTTTTTTCATTTTTTAGCATCTGTTTAATAGCATCTTGATTTCTCATAAAGTCATTATCTTCCATTTGCTCCAATCTAATTCTGAAGGAATTATTCTCTTCAGTGAACTTTTGAAATTATTTTTCCATCTGGCAAATTTGGCTTTTTAAGGCATTCTTCTTGTCACTGACTTTTTGGGCCTCTTTTCCTTTTGCATTAGTACATTTTCTAAAGTGTTATTTTATTCAATCAGATTTTTGTCTCTCTTTTCCTGGTTTTCTTGCATCATTCTCATTTCTCTTCCCAATTTTTTCTCTACTTCTCTTACTTGATTTTCAAAATCCTTCTTGGCCTCCTCCATGGCCTGTAACCAATTCATACTTTTCTTGGAAGCTTTTGGTGCAGGAGTTCTGACTTTGTTGTCTTACTCCTTTTACATAATTTGATCCTTTTCATGCCCCAAAAAGGGATCTAAGGTTTGATTACTGTGCTTGCTTTGCTTCCTTTGCTTGCTCATGTTGACTCTCAATTACTTGACTTTTGAGCTTTTTGCCACAGTAGAACTCTGCTTCCAAAGAGGAGACCTTTGTGCCAAATCACTGGGTTTTTTGCAGCTTCTAAAGCTATTACTTGACTGCACTCTCTGCAGCCCTCACAAGCTCTGGCACCTGGTCAAACATCCCAGGACCTCCATCAAAGACAGCAATCCAGATCCAAGCACATTTTTTTGTTTTGTGAGCAATCGGGGTTAAGTAACTTGCTCGGGGTTACACGGCCAGTTATTTCTGGGTGTGGTGCTGAGTGTCTGAGCCTGGGATTCGATCTCCAGATCATCCCTTCACTGGAGCCGGTGCTCTTACTCACTGAGCCACCTGGATGTCCCTGATCCAAGCACATTAAAGCAAAAGTGATCACCCTGTGAATGGTAGCTTTGTCCTTCTATGATCTGTAGGTCAGGGTCTCTGAAGCAGCCACACAGTGGTGGCTGTAGGGCTGCCTATCCTCTGCCACTTCTCACTCTGGGGCTGGGGGCCAGACCATGAGCCTTCCCCCTCAGTTCCAATAGAGTTCCTCAATGACCTTTTACTTTGTCTTTGGCATTTATGGGTTGATAAGTCTGGAAACCACCACTGCTTCTGGTTTTCCACTCTCCCAAAGTCCACTCCATCCACTGCTGGTTGGGACCACCCTGGGGCTAAAACTGTGGGTGGATGTAGGGCTGGGCTAGGCTCCCTTCACACTGGGATGGACCCTTCCAATAGGTCTGCTAGGCTGCCTTCAGCGGGATATTTGTTTCTCTCTGTCACTTTGTGGGTTCTGTAGTTTCAAAGTTTGTTTAGAGTCATATTTTATAGGTTTTTGATCTGGTTATGGGGGGAGCTCATGGAATTTTCCTGCTTTTACACCACCATATTGGCTCTGACCCACCTTAGTTTTCTTATATGTAAAATGAACTGGAGAAAGAACCGCTCCAGTATCTTTGCAAGAAAATCCCAAATTGGGTCATGAAGAGTCTTAAATGACTGAACAACAACAAGTAAGAAGTAATTACATAGGGCAAAGAACTAACCCTCACTGAGTGGTTTTATTTCCTCTTGAGAGCCAGAAAAGGAAGGCAATAAGGTTTCTTCACTACCCTGCCCTCCCCGAAACACACACACACACACACACACACACACACACACACACACACACACACACACACCCTATCTTCCATTCAATGTAAACTCCTTAAATTTCCAGGATCTAACCCAGTGCTTACCACATAGTGGATACTTAATAAATACTCACTGAATTACACTGAAGGGAATCAGACTAGATGTTTTAAATCCCTTTTAAATGCAGATATTTTATAATTTTTTGAGTGAATGGTTTAAAAAGAAAAACTGAATTCTGAAGAGAGATGATTAGCTTATAATATTGATGTTGAAAATGGATTCTTTCATATGGAAAAAAGGTGAGCAAAGACATAAAGACAGGGAATGCAATCCATGTTCAGGAAGCAGAGGGCAGTCCAGGTGACTAAAGAATAGAGTGAATGTAGGGGACCCATGATTAGGCGAGGTGTTGACAAGAGTAAGCGAGAGAGCAGAACTCAAGTTCTCATTGAATGTTTTTATCAGCATTCTTCAAGCTATGAGGCATTTTGAGAGCTTCTGACTTCAACTTCAAAAAAGAAGATGAAAGAGACCAGTGTCACTTCAGGTTGCTAAAATAAAAGATTCTGTGAATAAAATAGGAGAGGAGCTGGCAGTCTCCATCATGTCCCATGCCTATACTGCTTCTCTACAGACTCAGGGGAGTATCCGCTTTAGTGATAACTATTCTTGATTGCATTATCTTGCTTCCAAAGGAAAAAAAAAATTCCTCCATTCCGTATTGTCTAGTACATATCCTCCTATGTATTTTCTAACTCCTGTGTTGCTTTCATTTGAATAAATGGGTTTCTATGCTAAAAAAAATGAACATAACACTAGCATGTAGAAGACCCTGAATGTCAAGAAAAATCATTTAAACTTAATTTATAAGGTAATAGGGAATCAGTGCAAATTCCTGAATAGAGAAATGGAATGATCAAATATATACCTAAAGAAGATTCATTTGTGAGCATTATGATGGAAGAATTAGATGTAGAAGTTATTATTAGCAGTTTTGATGCCTGGGACCCTGAATGGTCACTTTTGGGAAGGTACCACAGCTCTGATGAGAAGACAAGGATAAGATTTGACTCTTCACCTATATGCTGTGGAGGGAGGAAGGTTGCAGTCTGCCAACTTCGTATATCAACAACTTTCTTTGCTGACCATATGCTTAGCTTAGTTGTTTCCATTCTGCAGGAGTTAAAAGACTGTCAGCATCTTCTCAACGTCAGCACCCTTAGCCAAGCCCTAGTTGTCTCTAGAATAGGTAGCAGGAGGGCAACATAGTAGTCCAGAGTTACTAAAAGAATTGGTTTTAGGGTAGTAGCAAAGGGAATAGAGAAGAGGGAATGGTTGTGAGGAATATTGTGAAGGTTTTATTGACAATATAATATCTGAATATACATGAGAGATGAAGGAAAGGGGCTAATCAAAGATAACACCAAGGTTTCATGTTTAGAAGATTTTGTCACTGATATTGTCAAACATAGAAATAGTCAAGTAGAAAGAAGATCAGGTTTTGAAGGGAAAGATAATTTCTATTTAGAACAAATCAAGTTTGAGCTTCTGATAGAATGGAGATGTCCTTTATAAAAGTGGAGATGTGGGTTTAGAGATGAGGAAAGGTGTAAAGGTTGTGATAAATTATGCATATTTACATGGGGGAGGGGATATTTCTTTTTTTAATGCTTTATTAACTTCTGATTTAAATCATTCTTTTCCGCCAGATTTTGAGTTACAAATTTTCTCCCCGTTTTTGCCCTACTCACTGCCCCAAAATAGCAGTCCCACAAGATATCCCCTCCTCCAATATGCTCTCTCCCATATTTTCTCCCATACCCTTTTCTACTTTTCCAATGGATCTCTATGCCCCAGTGTTTGGTTTTAAAACATTGAATTCCAGATTCATTCCCTTCCTCCCTTGTCACCCACCCTTACTGTGAAGATAAGCAGTTCAGTATAGGTTGTACATGTTTTGGTTAATGCAAGACAATAACATAGTAGATATATTGAAAAAGACTGACTATATTTCCCTCCCTCCTATCCCACCTCCCACTTGTTCTATTCTCTACTTTGATCCTGTCCCTTTTCAAAAGTGGGTGCTTCCAACTTCCCAGCCTGCCATCCCTTCCATCATCACCCTCTCTCATCCCCTTCCCCCCCTACTCTTCCGGAGGGTGAGATACCCTATTTAGTGTGTATTTCATTCCCTCCTCAAGCCAAATTCAATGGGAATAAGGTTGAACCATTACCTTTTGCCTTCCTATTCTTCCCCTCCATTGTAACCATTTTCCCTTGCCTCTTCTATATGAGATGGCTTACCCTATTCTGTCTCTCCCCATCTCCTCTCATTATATTCCTCTCTCACCTCTTAATTTTACCTTTTAAGTATCATCCCTTCCTGTTAAATTGGTCCTGTGCCCTGTATGTATACCTGTAAACATATATACACACATTCACATATTTATTCATATGCCCATATACCCTCATACACACACACACACATATTCCCTTCGACTACTGAGAAAAGTTTCATAAGTTACAATTATTGTTTTTACCCATAGGAATGTTAACAGTTCAACTTTGATAAGTTCCTTATGATTTCTTTTCCCTGTTTACCTTCTCTTTTACCTGTTTACATGCTTCTTGTACCTGAATGTCAAATTTTCTATTCAACGCTGGTTTTTTCAGCAAGAATGCTTGAAAGTCCTCTATTCCACTGAATAAACATATTTTCCCCTGAAACATGATACTTAGTTTTGATGGGTAGGTAACTCTTGGTTTTAATCCCAGCTCCTTTGACCTCTGGAATATCATATTCCAAGCCCTTTGATCCCTCAGTGTAGAAGCTGCCAGATCCTGTGTTATCCTGATTGTGTTTCCACAATATTCAATTTGTTTCTTCCTGGCTGCTTCTAATATTCTCTCCTTAATGTGGGAATTCCAGAACCTGGCTATAATATTCCTAGGAATTTTCTTTTTTGGATCTTTTGGTGGATTCTTTCAACCTCTGGTACTAAAACATCAGGGCAGTTTTCTTTGAGAACTTCCTTGAAGATGATTTCTAGGTTCTTACTTTGGTCATGGCTTTCAGGTAGTCCAATAATTTTAAAATGATCTCTCCTGGATCTATTTTCCAGGTCAGTGGTTTTTCCTATAAGATATTTCACATTGCCTTCTATTCTTTCAATTGTTTGGATCTGTTTAACAGCATCTTGATTTCTCATAAAGTCATTAGCTTCCATTTGCTCCAATGTAATTCTGAAGCAATGGTTCTCCTCATTACGCTTTTGAGATTCTTTTTCCATCTGGCAAATTCTGATTTTTAAGACAGTCTTCTCCTCATTGCTTTTTTGATCCTCTTTTGCCATTTGAGTTAGTGTATTTTTTAAAGCGTGATTTTCCTCAGTCAGACTGTTGACTTTCATTTGGTAATTTTCTTGCATTGTTCTCATTTCTCTTCCCAATTTTTCCTCCACTTCTCTTATCTGCTTCTTAAGGTCCTCTATGGAGGACCTTAAGCGCGTAATTTCCTTTGAAGCTTTGGTGCAGGAGTTCTGACTTCACTGTCTTCCTCCTGTTCCATGCTTTGCTCCTTTTTGTCCCCTAAATAGGAGTCTAATGTTGGAATCTTACGTCTGCTTTGTTCCCTTTGCCTGGTCATGTCGCCCCTCTGTCACTTGACCCCTGGGCTTTTTGCCACAGTAGGACTCTGCCACCAGACAGGGGAGCTTTCGTCCCAAACACTGGGGTTTCCTCAGCTGCCCATGTTTTTAGATGGGTGCTCTCTCTGAGGTCTCCACATGGTCTGGTAAGCTGGACACACACCTCAGGACATCCACCCTAGACTCCAATCCAGATCCAAGAAGGTTAAAGCAAGAACGATTACCCCTTAGATTGGTGCTTGGTCCCCCTACACTCTGCAGGCCAGGAGCTGAAGCTGCCATGTGGCGCTGGCTGGCTGTGCCTGGTATCTCAGTGGTTTCTTGCCCCGGGGGCAAAGCCAAGCACTCCCACTTACCGGGTGCCAAAGTCTCAACTGCACTGACCTCTCACTTTGTCCTTAGCATCTATGTGTTGATAAATCTGGAAACGGCCACACCTGCTCCTGATCTGGAGTCCCTCCAGCTGGCAGCTGGTCAGGTCCACCCTGAGTCTAAAGCCTCAGCGTGGGGCTGGGCTTGGCTCTCAGACCACTGCACTGGCTGATTCCTGCTGGCCTGCTGTGCTTTCATTAGTGGGAGGTTAGCTTCTCTGTGTCATTTTGTGGGTTCTGCAGCTCCAAAGTTTCTTTGGAGTCCCCTTTTTACATGGATTGCAGAAGGTGGTAGCCGGAGCAGTGCAGCCAGGAGGTCCTGCTTCCACTCCACCATATTGACTCCGCCCCCGGGGATATTTCTATAAACAAATTTGTTTACCTTCTGTTGATGGAAAGTGACTACTGGCATAAATTCTGCAATATCTTGTTTCATCTTGATAACTAGAAATCTTAGCACCAAAATAATTGACCAAATGCAGAAATCTGCTCTGATTTCATGTCCACAGTACTTCTCCCTTCTGTTTCTTATCCAGGGACTCTCTTTTGTTGATTTTATAGATGGTTTATTGGAACTTTATGTCACATAGTTATTTCCTTTTCCAAAGCAGTCAGGTAATAATTCTGATATTGATTTTGAAAGGTTAAGAGTTCTGAAATTTGCAGCATGCAGTTGTATTCACAAATTTATACAGTGGCATAGTAGATTTTCCATAACCATTGTCTTTGATCCTACAAGATGGCCACACCAGAAAATATCTAATTGAATTTAAATTTGATTACAATTAGAAATATTTTTGGAAGTCCTCTTAGCCCAATGTCAGTGGTCATTAAAGCAGTTATAAGAAGTAGTTGGTAGAGACATTGAATCTTTCTTCCTAGGTCCCTGATAGAGGTACAAAGGTCACTACACTTTCAATGCTAGATTGGGAAGACTGAATTTCATGGTTACACACACACACACACACACACACACACACATACACATGCATTTTGGGTTTTTGTAGAAATAGGAGGATGTATGAGGGTGCTGTGCAATAAAACCAAACTTTTGAACCTACTGAGGATTCTTTCTCCTCTAACCCAGTCTTTAGTACAAATGTTACAATTCTTTCCCAGGGGAAAAGTGGAGGTAAAGTGACTATTTAAAAGTCACATGACTTCATCCAAGATAGAAATCAGAATCACAGAATTATAGAGAATTAGGTTTAGGAGAGACCTAAGTTGATAATTGAGTAGAAGTCACTCAAGGAACTTGACTAAGGTTCCAATGTGTATCAGAACTTGCATCTTAACCCAGGTCTCTTGATTTTGGGATCAGTGCTAATGCTACAACACCATTCAAATTCATATCATAAAAGCAAGGAATTTAGAAATAGAATGAATCTTGGAGATCACTTGCACTAGGCTTGTCATATTACTAATGAAGAAACTAAAATATGAAGAGGTTTTATGTGATTTCTCCAAGGTCAAGTAGGCAGTGTTTGGGATGAAAATACCTCAAACAAAAACATGGAAATCTCTTAGGATAAGAACAGGAATTCATTCTCTTCCCTGGGAGAAGAGGGTGGTCTTCCTGATAACTGATCATGAGGAAGAGGCAAGGCAATGGGGAATGGACAGGGTTTTAAACCCTAATGTGGTCAAGCCCCCTTCTCCAACTGTCATTTCTCCCATTGGCTAAGAGGCAGACTCAAGTCTTGGCATGAAAATCTTCCCCAATGGCAAGTCACAGGGAAGTCTGCCACTATCTCTCAGTGGCTGGGAAACAGTCTTGCAAAGAACCAGGATGCTGATTGATAGCAAGGGAAAGGAGGAAGGGTCCCAAAGCAAGGGAGGGGGATTGAGGTCAGGCTGTCCCTGACTCCCACTGGTCAGGAGGAGGGGCCCACAGAGGCAGGAAATCAGAAAGCCTCCAGAAAGGGCTTGCTGCTGATTGACATGAGTAATGGAGGGGAGAGAGAGAAAGGTAAAGTGGACAGTCAAAACTGACACCAATTATAAGATCCATTCTGAGAAGTTTTTAAGTTTTCACTTCTGAGACAGCAGGAAATTGACATGTGCTAGAGTCAGCTTATACTGGCTTAGAGGGACCTAATGGAAAATATTCAGTGTGACCATTTGTAGCAGCAAGCACTCCAGCATCCCCATGGTAGCTGCCAACACAGGTTGCTTTTCTAAAGGAAAGCAACTCAAAATGGATTAACAATCTTGCTGTAATCAATCAAACATATTATTTACCTAGTTCAGGGGGAAAAGTCAGCACCCTGAACTTAGAGTATACAGACAGGCTACAAGCAGAAGTTACAAGACAGAGAAACATTTCAAGCAGACAGGCTTCCAACTGTCCAACCATTACATCCATACCTAGTCAGGTACCAGAGAGGGAAGCATCAACATCTGGGTTTTTCAAAGCTGGGAGGCTCTCAATGGCTGCCCAGACTCTCATCTGGTCAAATCAAACAATACTTCTCAAAGTGAGTCCCAAAACAAAGCCTCACAACAGAGTTTATATAGCCTTCTCCTGGCTCAGAGAATGTCACAACCCTCTTGACCCCACTGACCAAACACAAAGTATCTCCTGAGAAACAAGCCTCCCACCACAGCCTACAGGTGTGCTTAAGCCTATCAAAGGGCCTAGGGACAGGGAAGATCTTACACAATACAATCTTAGAAAGATGGCAACAGCATAAATTTATATTCCTATTACACCATTTTATACCTTGAAAAATCAGCAAATACTACAAATCAATGGTAAATTTATTGCTTTGTTTATTGTCTAGATTTAAGAAAGTGATGGAATAGTGCATATTAAAGTAAAAAAATATGTCAGGTATATATACTTATTCTTTCATTTATCCATTTATTTATGTACTCATTTATTTAGGGAGTAATTGGTTGTTTTAAAATTATTTTTTATTTCATTAAATAATTCCCAATTATAAATTTTTTAAAAAATCATTTAAAAACATTTTGAGTTCTAAATTCTCTGACTGACACCTGTTCCTCATCTGGCCTTAAGAAGGCAAGCACTTTGATTTTGATTATATGTGTGAAGTCATGCAAAACATAGAGAATTCATTGTTAAACATTTGCCAGCTTATCTCTGACGGTATGTAGCAAGTGTTAGATTGAAGATTTAAATCCAAGTTTTCTGACTCCAAGTTCAGTACTTTTTCTACTATACCACTGAATTTCAAATACTTTTTACCCACATATATCTCTCTCCTCATTTACATAATACTTAATATAATAGTTATACTCATTTTACTTATATTAATAAACTAAGTCATTCCACATTGCATTTTTAAGAATTAACTTTGTTAGAAGCTATTAATTTATCAAATGATTGATAGGAAGATAGCTGACCAGCATGAATTCTCTGTAAGCAGTAAAGAATCCTAACAAGGGAAACCTAAGTAATTTATACTTTTCCAAGGAAGCTTTGGGAAAATTCTAAACAATTATCTTTAAACATGTCTTGACTTTCAGTTGCCACTCAACAATAGAATACATAGTTAAGAAAAAAAGGGAAAATTAATCAATGATACGTTTGTTGTGTTAAAGAGTGACAAATCAGTAACACAAGGATTCCAGAATGAAATAAAAGTGCTACCAATCATACAGATCCAAAATATTGTCAAAATGTTAGAAAAAAGCCTTTGTATCTGTAATATTCTTTGAATATGCCAGTGTATTCTAACCATTTGGCACATAAGAAATTAACTTTTATTCTATAGCTAGAAGTTTAAATTAATAACCTAGTAATTTCAGATAGTTATTTCACCGAATCATTGTCATTTTCCCTAGAAGTTTGAGGCTTTTATTTTTTTATTTATTTGTTTTTCAATCAGAAGCTGCCAGATGCTGCAATTGTGCAAACCTCCTATCATACTGTCCTTTTTTCCCCCTTAACACATAAGAGGATACTTCAAACCAGTTTTGCCAGGTACATTTTATGTTTATTTATTTATTTATATTTATATATAATAAAAAATATTTAGTATTTTTCCTAAACACTAAAATATCTGGTTATGGCTGCATCCTCCTTTAATAGACCAAGCTTCTTGATGATTGATACAGTGACTTATTTAATTTCTTATCTCCTTCAGGGTCCAGCACATTGTCTTACATTTCATAAGTAGAGAATATATATGGAAACATGATATAGGAAAGACAATATATGACTTAAACAAAGAGACTTCTCTTGGCATCTCACAGCAGACATTTTTTGGTTATATAATCATGGCCAAACCTCAGTTTCTGTATCATGGGAAGGGATTAAAGTAAGACAATAAGGATTTACATAGTTCCTACCGTATGGAAGTACTGTGCTAAGCCCTTTTTTTCTTTTGTAAATTTTTAAATTAATTTACTTATTTTTAATTTACAATATACAGTTCCACAAGCTTTTGTGTTTTGAATTTTCTCCCCCTCTTTCCCTCCTCCCCAAGACTATGCAATCTGATAGAGGTTCTACATATACATTCATATTAAACATATTATCACATTAGTAATGATGTAAGAAAGAACTACAACCAATGGAATGAAAGAAAAACAATACAAAAGAAAACAAAAAGGAAAGAAAGCAAATAGTATGCTTTGATTTTCATTTAGACTCTGTAATTCTCTCTGAATATGGATAGGATTTTCCATCACCACACTTTTGGAGTTGTCTTAGAACTTTGAATTATTGAGAAGAGCCAGGTCCATCACAGTTAATCCTCATACAATGTATCTGTAACTATGTACAATGTTCTCCTGCTTCTGCTCCCCTCGTTCAGCATAAGTTCATATAAGTCTTTCCAGGTTGTTCTGAAGTCCACCTGTTCATCATTTCTTATAGCACAGTAGTGTGCCAGTATATTTATATATCACACCATGTTTAGCCATTCCCCAGTGGATGGGCATTCCCTCAATTTCTAGTTCTTGGCCACCACAAAAAAAGGTGCTATAAGTATTTTTGCACATGTGGGTCCTTTTCCCATTTGTATGGTTTCTTTGGGATACAACTGTAGAAGTGGTTTTACTGGAAAAAATTTTTCTACATTTTTGTAGCCCTTTGGGCATAATTCCAAATTGTTCTCCAAAATGAGTGAATTAGTTTACAACTCCACCAACAATGCATCCGTATTTCAATTTTCCCACATCTTCTCTAGCATTTATAATTTTCCTATTTTGTCATGTTATATAATAAGCACTTTTAGGGATATTATCTTATTTGATTCTCATAACAACTCTGGGAGGTAGATGTTATTATTATCCTCAATTTTTTTCATTACATTTAAGCAAACTGAGACAGACAGAGGTTAAGTGACTTGCCTAGGCTCATACAGCTATTAAGGGTCTCAAGGCAGATTTGAACTTAGGTTTTTCGGACCGCAGTTTAACTAGTTCTAAGTATAAATTTTAATGGCACCTCATTAGTTGTTGCAGGGAGGCCATGAGATAATACATGCAAGTAGCCTACAAACCTGAAAACATTATATAAAATGTCAGCTATAATTTTTATTATTTATTTAGTTATTGGAGGGAGAAGATAAGACAATTGAGGTTAAGTGACTTGTCCAAGGTCACACAGCTAGTGAATGTGTCAGATATTTGTGGCTGCATTTGAACTCAGGTCCTCGTGACTCCAAGGGCCTGTGCTCTATTCACTGTGCCACGTAGCTGTCCCTAAATGTCAGCTATAATTGCATTTTTATCAGAATAAATATTTGCCAAAATGAATCAACTCCAAGTAAGTCTGACAGTACATTGCTACTATCACTCTCCTCTTTATGCCAGTTTTTCTCCCCTTTCATATTCTTCCCTTATACTAATAGATCAATGTGATGGAAACATTTCTATATCCAATAACTCAATTCTAAACACTTCTGCCTTTATTGTCAAGATGATGTTTAGATGGGAAGAAAAATTGCATTTAGCCTATTCATAAATCTAAATTTTCCAAACAGGTCAGATGTCTTCTCAAAGGAAAACATATCCACTATGAATATAGTAATTTAACAAAGCAAGGGTATTGGATTGCTGTGGGAGTTCTATGCTCTATGAAAAAATATCTACAAGCATTATATGCTTGGCAGGCACTATGGCATGGTTTCATGGGGGGGGGGAAGTGCCTTTCTACCAAAAGTCTACTGTAATTGTGTTTCTACTTATCATATTGTTTTATATTGCATACATTAACCAGGATCTAAATTGGTGAACAGATGGTTTTCCTGTGTTAGAAATAAGAACAGTGCTGTTGACCTATTTTATGTTGAAGGAAAAAGAACCTATTGTTAAACTAAAACTTGCAGAACTGGGTTTTTGAGATACTCTAGACCATCAAATGTCTCTTCCTCGGGTTTTGTTTCCTGACAAGGAACAGGACTCTATCTCACCTAGACCTCACCTTCCCCCCCTTCCCCCCCTGCACTGGTTCCCATAAAAATCATCTCACAGGTCCCTTATCTTACCTAGGTCCAATGAATTGTATAATTTATCCCAAATGCCTCTTCCTGTCAATGCCAGTTCTCAGGACTGCAGACCCTAGAATAAGCCTCCTTGAAATTCCTTTCATCCTTGAAAGTCTTTTCCCCAACCCTACTCTCGATATCTCTAAAGGATATCTCTATTTTCCCATCTCTTCTCTTCCTCCCTTTTATCTGTAACCAGATATAGGTTGTGATTTTATTTACTGACACTTTCGGAGTTATGGCTTTTAAAAAAGAGTACATCTCTGAACTGTGCAACGATGAGAAATCAATTTAGATAATCTGCCTACTTATTCTGGAATAGTCCTAGCTCCAGATATTATATTATACATAGATCAGAAAGAAAGCCCAACCGAAATCTCACATTCTTCAGGAAGCATTCCCCAACTCTTCTTAATTTTAGTGCCCTTCCATTGTTAATTATTTTCTATTTATCCTTTATAGAGCTTGTTTTGTATGTATTTGTTTTCATGTGATCTCCCTTATTAAAATATAGAGCCTTGAGGGCAGGGATTGCCTTTTGCATATATTACATATATGTATGCATATACATGCATACATATGTCTGTGTGTATATATACACACACAAATACATTTGTGTCTAATTGTAGTCATCTCTAGGACATGGAGGGGAGGGAAGAAAAAAATTTACATGATACTTTTGTTGTATATTTGAAAGAAAGCAAATTGTGCATAGCAGGTTTGAAGTTTCATGCTCAGTCATCTGTTTTTGTGCTATGCTATGGAAATATTTGTTTTATGTTTTTTGTTTAGGGGGACGGCATTAACATAACAATATATTAGGACAATACTTTGGAAGTAGAGCACGAATTGAAAAGAACACAGATCAGAAGAAAAGTCATTAAGAAACGATTTAAGTAGCCTAGGTAAGAAGAGATGCCCTTTCACTCATTGACTGCAACCATTCCAATTAAATATTCAACAAACATTTAGTAAGCACCTTTTATGTGCTCGACATTGCACAAATAAATGATAAAACCAAAATGAAAGCCAGCTTCTGTAAATATGTAATTCAATAGAAGGAGAAAGGAATACTAACTGAAGGCGTCAGGAAAGGCTTCTTAAATGAGGCAGAACCTAAGCTGAGCCTTGAAGGAAGCTACAGGCAGATGTCAAGAAAGAGGGAGCCCCAGGCCTGGGGGACAACCTGCCCCAGAGAGGGGAGACAGGAGGTGCAATAATATCTTTATAGAAGAGTCTGTAAGCCCATTTGGCTGAAATGTAGAGTGGATGAGATAAAATAGCAAGTCTGGAAAAGAGGGTTGTATCTAGATTGTGAAGAGGTGTGTATTTTTTATTATTTTAGATCCAATTTAATTTTAATAGGAGTGTGTGTGTGTGTGTGTGTGTGTGTGTGTGCACTCTCCCTTACTTTCAATTGCCATTAAAGATAAAAATTAACCTGGAAGGGGTCATATAGACTAACACCATCATTTTACAGATAAGGACCTGAGGGTCCAGAGAGGTTAAGGAACTAGACACACAGGTAGTAATTTTAAAGGCCTGGATTTTCCTGCAAGATTTTTTTTCCCCGCTATACCACGTGGTTTGATCCTGCAGCAATTTCGAATGCTGATAAGTTCCTACTTCTGATCTATAACAGGACAGAAAATCACCTCCCACATAATTGTATTAGAAACATCTAAAATAAAAGTACTTGAAAGTACCAGAGGCTTTTTAATAAGTAAGTAGTATAAGCTTAGATGTACTACAAGACCACATATAGGGGCTACCCCCTCTAGGAAAGGCTGCACTAATTTTCCCATCTCAAAGGAATAATTTCCTTTTCAAGGATTCTTATCTTTCCTTTGCCCCTATTATGTTCTTCTTCATATCAGGCATATTTGTCTATGTCATATCACTCCTAGTACATTGCATGCTCCCTAAGGACAAGGCTGAGTTGGTTTTCATCTTCTGATCTCAAAGTAAGGTTTTGCCTACAACAGGTACTTAAAGTTGTGGAGGGAGGTAAAATGGAACAATGAGAAAAGCCACAAATCTGGACTCGTTAACTTACAGATTTTGATATACAAGGGATGTTAGAGGCTACCTCTTAATTCACAGTGAAGTAATTTTAGGCCCATGGAGGGGAAGTGACTTGCCCAAGGTCTCACAAAGAGCAGAGCAGCAGAAATAGCTAGCATTTGCATAACACTTTAAAGTCTGTAACACATTCTCCATATATGCTTTCATTTAATCTTGATAATAACTCTGGAAAGTAGATACACATAGCAGAACAGATATCAGAATCCAGGTTCTTGAACATCAGATCTAATACTCTTTTCATTGTATTACCCGGTATCTCCAGAGCACCAGTATTCAAATCCTACCTTTGCAGCTCAGTACCTGTATGACTTTGGTCAAGTCACTTTAACCTCTCTAGGCCTTCATTTCCTCATCTGTAAAATTAAGAAATCCGTCTTCAATGCCCCTTCTGACTCAAAGTCTATGATCCTATCATGTGCAGAATTAATTTAATGACTAATTTTAATGACTTCAAAGTCCTCCTGCTTTAAGCCTATGATATATATATATATATATATATATATATTATTTCCTGGTTCCTGGCTGAGTTGCAGATAGCCAAGTTCTAGATAGTAAAAGTATTACTCTATTTAGAAATAAGTCTCATTTCCTCTCATTTTTCAGTCATTTCCTTTATGAAAAATGCTACTCTGGATTCGAATGCGAACTACACCTGCTGCTTTTTCTTTATTGGAAGTCAATCATCTGTACAGAATCCAGTTATTATGGCATCAGAGGCTGGATATCTGGATGAAGAAAAATCAGCACGGGCTGATAAGCTCTAAAATACAAGGATCCCATATGGATGCAAATGTCCTAGGTCACCTTGAATAGGAGAGGAGAAATATGAAAGAAGCATAAAAATCCATCATTCATCTTTGTATGGGTCTCTGGTTTTATACCTCTGCCCATATAGATCACAACAATTCCTCTTAGAGTGATGTATTTGGAATCACAAGACCTTGCTTCAAATTCTACCACTGACATTCATTACTTATGAGATCTTAGAAAACTCTCTTTACTTTTCTGGGCCTTAGTTTCTTCAAATGAAAATGAAATGTGGTGGGGGTGGGCAATGAATAAGAGTCAGCATGGCAGAGGGAATACAGAGAGCTGACTAAAAGTTAGAAACACCTGGGTCCAAGTACTGTTTGATGTATTTTGACTAGGAGATCCAGGACAAGACACTTAACCTCCCAGTTTTCCAGAAAACTCTAAGACTATATTCCAGAACACTTAGTAGTTAGAAAAAAAGAAGGAAGGAAAGAAGGAAGGAAGGAAGGAAGGAAGGAAGGAAGGAAGGAAGGAAGGAA